>NC_090923.1:1206933064-1207558064 GCF_040938575.1 Ambystoma mexicanum | reverse complement strand
GAAATTCCCTTGAGCAGAACAGATCGCATTTCCTGTTGACGCTGGTGGCGAACAGATCCACCTGAGGGGTTCCCCAAAGGGCGAAGATCTCTTGAAGGACTTCCTGAGCTAGTTCCCACTCGTGGGAGACTGTGCTCTGCCTGCTCAGAGCGTCCGCTGTCAAGTTCTTCTCTCCGGCTAGGTGAACTGCCGATAGAGAGATTCCTTCTTGGATTGCCCAAAACCAGAGCTGCATCGCCTCTCTGCACAGGGGTAGTGATCCTACGCCTCCTCTTTTGTTGAGGTAATGCATGGCCACTGTGTTGTCCATCATTATCAGGACGTTTTTCCCTTGTACAGCTGGCAGGAACGCCTTCAGCGCAAGTCTGATGGCTCTCAGCTCTAACAGGTTGATATGTAGTCTGGACTCCGATGGAGACTGTGGGGATGTGAGGGTGGACGGAGAGGGAGAGCGGGACGCACGGCCAGAGGAGCCCGCTGTGCCGCGGGCATGTGCGGCGCCGAACGCGGGCGCCGGGAAGGCGTCCCTGTTAAAGGGAGAGCCTTGTCGGCGTCCCGCGACGGTGCCGACGTTGCAGCCGCGGCACCGCGGGTGCTCTCAGCCGCAGCGCCGCGTGTGCCCACGAGGACCGGGTTCACTGGCGCTGCGGCTGGGAGACCCGCGAGCACAACGTACCTCGGCGGCCTCCGGCGGCGAGGCTCGGGAACTAGAGAGCCCGACTCGTGCCGACCGCCCGGCGTCGGAGGTGCGCCAGACAGCTGGGCAAGGACCCATCGGGGGCAGCCAACCAGAACCCCCTCCTTACCTCATGCAGGGCAGACCCAGAACGGTAGCATGGGGCCTCAAGCAGGACGGGCCTCCGGGAGACATGCCTCGATGGAGACACAATGTTGGGGGGGCGGGGCCAATGGAGAGGGTGTGGCTGACAGCAGGGAGGGGAAGCTAGAGCCAGGCAGCCAGAATAAAGGAGGAGGTGGGGAGGAGGCAGCACTATTCATAGAGGGTGGGTGCCTAGGGTCCCCACCAATCAGACAGGGGGGGAGGGAAGTTGTCCCCGATTGGCCCTTTTTCCCTCCAAACCCCAGGTATAAAAGGGACTGGCCTAATGGCGTTTTTGTTGCTTTTTGCAGGGAGAAGGAGAGGAGAGTGAGAGCAACTGGTGGGCCTATCCGGGTCCGTGAGAGTAGGAGACACTCAAAGAGAAGAGGAACTCCTGGTGCCTTTTACCCACAGTGAAGTGGGGTCAACCTGGAGTCCAACTACCTTGGTTAAGACATTGTGTAATAAAGGTCTACAAAACTCCACTTCGCCTACTGTCCTGATTTCTACAGAGACCAACGACCGCTGATGGTCAAGTCGTTGGCGTGGGCTCCCCACTCCGTGAGTGAGGCATCCGTGACTACTGTTATCTCCGGCCATGGTTGCCAAAAATGTTCTCCTTTCAGAATGTTCTCCTGACAGGCCCACCACTGAAGGTCTCGAGCCACCCTGTCGGGAACCTGAAGAAGATCTGTCATTCTCCCTGAGAATTGTGACCACTGAGTCCTCAGTGCCCACTGGAGGGATCTCATTCTCAGGCGAGCCTCTGGCACTAGGAAAATGCAGGATGCCATGAGGCCTAGCAACCTCAAAAAGTCGAAGGCTGGGAGACGTTGGGCATCTTGGAACTTGGTAACCATCTGTAGAATATCTTGAGCCCTCACCTCTGGTGGCGAGGCTTTTCGCAGGGAAGTGTCCAGGATCGCTCCTATGAACTGGAGTCTCTGCGATGGCATCATTTGTGACTTCTTTAAATTGAGGGAGAAGCCCAGTCTGTGAAGGGAGTGGCACACGTGATTTAGCTGGATCTGAGCTTGTTTTCCGAAGAGACAGCCCTGATCAACCAATCGTCCAGGTAGGGGTAGACGTGAATCCCTTCCCTCCTTAGACTTGCCGCCACTACCGACATTAATTTGGTGAAGACCCTCGGGGCGGAGGTCAGCCCAAATGGCAGCACTCGAAATTGATAGTGAGAGTTGCCAATTGCGAACCTCAGGTATTTCCTGTGTTTGAGATGGATAGGCACATGGAAATAAGCATCCTGAAGGCCCAGAGATACCAACCAGTCCTGGAACTGAAGGGCCTGGAGGATCTGAGAAAGAGTGACCATCTTGAATTTGTCTTTCCTGAGGAATTTGTTCAATTCTCGCAAGTCCAAGATGGGTCTCAGTCCTCCGTCTTTCTTTGGAATGAGAAAATAAGGGGAGTACCAGCCCTTGTTCCTCTCCGCTACAGGTACCGGTTCTATGGCACCTTTCTCTAGCATGTCCAAAATTTCCTGCAAGAGGAGCGGATCTGGAGCTTTCTGAGAGCTGATCCCCGGTGGATGACTCTGAGGTATGCGTAGGAGAGGCAGGCAGTAACCTTGGGCAACTGTTTCCAATGCCCAAGCATCTGACGTGATAGCCTGCCATTCCGCCAGATGTTGAGTCAACCTGCCTCCTACAGGTGTCCTGTGAGGGAAGTCCTCAGAGTGGTTTTGGGGTGGCTGATGCGGATGCCGATGGTAAAGAGGCACCTGCAGTTGCTGCGGCTTTTGAATATCTACCCCGTCCACCTCGGGTAGTTCTTCTTTGTCCCCTTTGAGCCGGTCGTCCTCTACCTCTTCCGAATGCGGAGTAGAAGCGAAAAGACTTGCCCCTCGCAGAGGTTCCTGTGGGACGAAAAGGTGTCTGACGGATTGCAGCGCCTAGGGATTTTGCTGCTGCTTTTGAAGTTTGCAGTTTCTCTAAACTGTCATCCGCCTTTTTCCCGAACAAAGAAGAGCCATCGAATGGCATGTTCAAGAGCCTGGCTTGCACATCAGGGGCAAAACCAGACTTTCTCAACCAAGCGAATCTCCTGGTTGTTGTACTTGCCGCCATTGCTCTGCTGATACTGTCAGCTGAATCAATGCCCGTCTGGAGGGATTCGCACATAGCGTCTTTACCGTCCTATATGATATTCAGGAACGCCTCCCTTTGTTCTCCCTCCGGGATGCAGTCAGCCGCTGTAGAAGCACACTCCCAAAGTGTATGGCTGAATCTAGCAAGGGTGCAAGTAGCATTAACAGATCTTAACGCCATGCTACATGCCGAAAAAACTTTCTTTGCCATAGCATCATATTTTTTATCGTCCCTGTCCTGTGGGACGGTAGGATAAGCCGTCTTGACATCGGTAGAAGATGCTGCCTGTACCACCAGACTTTCTGGGGATGGGTGTTTTGACAAAAACTCCGGGTCTGTAGAGGATACCCTGTATTTTGTAGACAGTTTTTTATTTACTGCCGGGACGACAGCTGGGATTTCCCAGTTCGTCATAATCTTCCTCTGAAGAGCTTTATGAAAAGGCACCACAGGATCCTCCTGTGGGCCTTTGTCAAGAATATCCGTGAGGTCATCTTGTTGGAAAGATTGTGAAGGTGCAGACCACCCCATAAACTCTGTGATTCTGGCCATTAAGGCTCTATAGGGGGTTTCAGTATGCTCCCCCGGGTCTGGCCTAGCAAACCCCACCTCAGGGGAAGTGTCTAACCCACTTGCCTCATGTAAGGAATCATGAAGATCCTTTAACCTGCGTTCTTCAGAGGAAAATTCCTCTCTAATTGGGGTTCCAGGTCCCTGCAACTCAAATGTGTCTTCCTGTTCAGACAATTCACCCTCTTCCATAATTGAGGACATAGTTCTCAATTGTTCTGAACTCATAAAGGGTGTAAATCCCATTTCCAAGGCAGAGGGTGCCGAACTTGTCATAATCGGCCTTGAAAACGTCGATGTTGTCGACGCCGAAGGCTTCGAGCGTGGCGTCGAAAACAAAGGCGGAAGCCTCGATGACCTCGACAGAATTGGGATTCTACTCGACAATCTCGAAGCCATCGTCATCGAGGACCTGGGGATAGTCACTGGGTGTGTCGTGACCGTGACTTTTCTTGGCGTCGACGCCGGTGTCGAAGCTGGCGTCGAGTCGACAGACCCGTGTGTCGAAGGTCCCTTTGACAAGGGCGTCGAAGACACTGACTTCGGCGTCGACGGAACCTTCGTCGACGGCGTCGACGGAACCTTCGAGGAAGGTTTGGAGGTCATAGTCCTACTCGAGGGTTCGAGACGCGCTCGAGAGGTTTCCTTCGCCGGGTACTGCGACTCGCGGCGTTTTTGCCCTTCGGGTCTTTCGACCAGAGCATCGCTCTCGGCAGTCTTCGAGGGGGTTGAGGCCGCTTTCTCGAAGACGCTCATCATATTTTTGCGGAATTCCTCCCATTCAGCCCGGGAACTATGTTTCGTGGGGCAAGGGATTCTTTTTGGCGCAACAGAGGAAGAGGAAGACGGAGAAGGGGATCTCCGACGTCTCCTCTTCGAGTGCTTCGATCTCGAGGAGTGATGGGACCCACTCCGAGACCTGGAGCGCGAATGGTGACGAGGAGACGAATGTCTCGACTTCGTCGACGAAGAAGAAGCTTTAAAAGTCTTACCTTTCTCCAGCTTCCCCCTACGCTCCTTCAGGGCCTTAGCTGTCATGGACATACAGTCCTCGCACTCCGAACAATGGTGTTCAGCTCCCAAACACCACAGACAAACTCTGTGAGGGTCAGTCAGGGACATCTTTTCCCCACAATCTCAGCATTTTTTGAAGCCGGATCGAGGAGTTGTCGGTTCCGACGAAGAAGCCATCGAGTACGGATCGAATAACTCGAGGTAAATAGGTTTAACCTGACAAAACTGAGCAACAGTATTCCGAGGCACTGAGTAAGCGTGGAAAAACGGAACTGAGCAACGGACGCTGCGCGCAGCCTTTATAGGCAGGATGACGTCGACGTCGATACGGCGGCTGTCGAGGGACATCGACTCGGAGGACGACGACGCGCAGCGCCCTCTAGAGAAAAAAATTTCCGAGGCCAGCAGAGCTGGAAGGAGATATCTAAGATGAGGAATACGTCGGAGGACACAATCCCTTCGAAATGGCATTCTACTATTAGTACAAACCGAAATTAACTCCAGGGATTGTAAGGCGTCGCCTCTCAGAGCAACGTATACCAAAGCCACTCTCTTCAGTTATAGTATTGATTCTCATTCACTTTCTGAGGTTTCACAATTTGGATTACTTTATCTTGACTGAGACAAGTAAGATTGGTCTCATAACGATTTTCATTCACTCCTCTGGGTTTAAATGGGATGGCACGAAAAGATTGTATCTACAATGGCAAATGCACATTTAGGGTGCATTCGACATAGTAGATAAGATCTAAGCCCATAATACTGAACAAGGGTGTGGGAGTTGCGGGGGTATTCCCCGCATCTCCAGTTTAGTATTATGGGTTGTGGGGGTGTCCCCCGCAACATTATAGGCAGTGCAGGGGTCAAACGGCCAAAACCCCAAATGACTGAATTAAAAAATGCGGGCTAATGGGGTCCCTGATTTTTTAATTCGGTCTTTTGGGATATGACATCACAATGACATCCGGTTTACGTATCACAGTGGCTTTGCTTTGACTGGGACGAGTATGATTGGTCCCATAACTATTCTCCATTTCCCTCTCGGGTCCCACCTGTACCTTGGGCTCCTAGGCATGACATCACCAGGGCATCTAGGCGCTCGGGGTTAGTTCTCTGTGCTGTCAGCGTGCTCTCTCTTGCTCCTGTAATGCATCTTCTTTCATGCCATTGTTAAGGATAGTCCTTTGGTACTTCCAGTTCTACGTCTCTGTCTGCGAAAGTGGTTTCAACATTATTTGGGGGATTCCTGGTCCACCACAGGTCTTTCGTACTTAAGCCACCATCTTCTGTGTCTGTCTCGCTCTCTCTGAACTACAGGACACTCTGCATCCGACTATTTCTCTCGCTCTCTTCCATATAAGAAGTTGCATGTCTGATTCAGCTTCACGTTCCTTTCTTGTCACAGGACTTTGCGCATACAACTCTGTCTCTCTCAGCTGCAGCAGGTAGCAGATCCGTTTTCTAACTCACAGGCTTTTCTCTTCGCCAGTCTCCTCCCTCCTCATGTGTGACGTATGCTTGGGACTTCCCTGGCATATGTGCAGGTTTCCTCTTTCCCTCTCGTATGGCTTCTCTCCTCCTCCATATATCCTCCTCCTCATCCCAGTTGAATGGGATATTTCATTTAAAGAGATATTTACAGCTTTCAGGTGACATTAGCACATAATGGTTTCTTCTTCATATGTGTTCATATGCGTTTCCATAGTAAATGTTCTCAGTGGTATTGTTGAGATGGTTTTAAGGTAGTTCCTCATCGGAATTGAAGTACTTGTCCCCAAAGGGGGGGAGGGGTCCCTCCCAGTGAGGTCCCACTAGCCTCTACCCCCAGGGAGGGTATTGTAGAGCACCCCAAGCCTCACAGGGGGTGGGGAGCTCCCCTTTGGAGCGATTCATCACAGACTACTACTTCGCAAAAAAATCTCCAATGACTTACATTTCAGGAAAGACCTGTTATTTCTTAACAACAGACTCATTGTGCCCTACAGCTTTTACAATCTGGTAATGCAAGCGGTCCACAGATTGGTGCACCTGCACTGTTCAGTAATGAATAACAACAATGTGAGCCAAGCCATACATGAAACAATATGCAAACCTTTATGGAAGGCAGCATAAGAAATTAAAGTAAGGGAGGTAATTAAACTGAACGCATGTAACAGTGTATCATATGTGAGGGAAATAGAGCCTGAGTTTTGTGATTCTTCATGAAAAAAAGGCAGAAATGCAGAAAGTTGACTCTGCTAAATCAAGCGTGCTTTCATAATGCTCCATGATCCTATGCTGTAACTGTCTACTGACATTCCCCAGCAGCTGGTTTGCAGTGGTGATTTGTCAGGTAAACAGATCACATGTGCATTCCAGAACACAGCTGCTGGAGTTTAAGGTTTCAACAGACAGGAGTGGCTTCTAACCAGGAGCACCCCGACTATAAATATTATAACTGTGTAAAAAAGAAACATATTGACATGTGTGGTTTTGACATGGTGGCTTTCCAGCCACAAGCAATTGATGTCATTTCATGGTCAACTTGGTGGGAAACTCATTCATGATGGAGCCTGGTGAGCATTCGGTTTGTCTGGGCTGGGTTCACCAAAAGCAACCATTTGAGTCTCACCCAGAAATCCCTCTCCTCAGTCACCCTGAGAAGGATGGTTGCATTCTCCAGGGAACAATAACGCTCGCTAGGGGTTTAGCGGGGCTCCTATTTCAAAGACAGTCCTACCATTACAATGGCCCCCTCTCACTACTATGCAGATTACTGGAGTTTTTTTATATTGGCAGAGCAGTTAGAGTAGGCCAGGAGGCAGCTGCAGGCCACAGAAGGGTTTTGCTAGAGCTCTCAAACTTTCTGTCGCCCTCCCTACTTCCTGCAAACAAAGCACTCTGGGTATGACATCAAAAGGCGAAAGACACTTGTCACAGGCTTGGTGTGGCCAATCCGCAGTGTCATTTTACCTATATAACCCTCCCCTTAGTTCATTTATACAAGTGTATAAATCCAGTTGTCATACAAATGTAAACTGTAACAGCCACAAAATTGACTCAAAGAAAACGCTCAAAATGTAAAAACATTTTCCAAATAGAACAGACTATTATTTATCAAACAAGAACCATTACAAATCACAATTGTTATAAAGTGTCCTTAAAAAGTGACTTTAATTCACTAAGTCAGTTTTAAATTGCATGTTCAGTAACTACAGAGGGAGAACAATGGATGCCAGCGCACAAATAACACGTGGCCATCCTGCTGCACATTCCAAATAACTATCACATCTGATGCTTGTAAATGATAAACAAACGCTGGCCTGCACTGCTTAACTCCCCTACTAATATGAATTGGGACAATGATCTTCTCTCTGACCTCTTTGTAAGCAAAGTGGACTACAAGGGAAAGCAATGTGGTGTATTGGTAACACTGGAAGCAATTGGCAACTATTCCAGTTCAAAATTCCATACTCACCTAGTGTGATGTCACAGAGAGGGGTATTGAAGTCATAATCAGTTACTTTGACATCATAGCAGAGGAATTCAGCATGTTCTCTACTTCCACAGATCTTCTGAGATATGAGGGAAGGGGTAAGCGAGGGGGTGAGTGTCCCAGGCACACTTTGCCTTCATTGGATGGGTAACTGTACGTTTTCTCGCTCTATATATATATAAAAGGGAAAATGTGTGCGAGTCTGTTTAGCATACTTCCCAACATGCTGCAAACCTGAAATGTGGCACATGGTTAGGTTTCATGGTGTAAACAATGTAAAAAGTATAACATACATTTTTCAATTTTCTTCTTTTTAAAGCAGTAATCAATGCTTGCCCCAGCCATATCTGCATGTGTGTGTGTGTTGTGTCCGTTTGAAGTGTTCAGCATACTTCCCAACATGCTACACACCTGAAAGGTGGCATGAAGGTAAATTCTCTGCGCTCTCAATGGTGCTCTGCATTTAACCTATATTCTTTAACTGCTATTCTATTCACCTATCCTATCCTTCGACGTCTGGAAGGAAAAAGTTCAAGAAGGATCTCCTGGTCTCTAATCTAGGCCTGCCCATCGCTGACACATATGTCAACGCTTCTTTTAGGCAGACTTTCGCCGACATCCTCCGTCGTCCCCCCTCATGACCTTTGGGTTACCCATATGGTCGCAGTGCTCTCCCCTTTTTCGTCTTCTCCCATTCATGGTGGCATCAGCTGGGAAGTACTCTTGGCATCCTTCCTGTCCTCCAGGGTCATCAATGCCTACCTAAACAGCACTGTCAGGGTACAGGTCTCTGAGCCCAACCTCCTCCTTCTTGATAGGCATCTTCCGTCTCTCATCAACTTCCTCCGGTCTCCTACCAGTCCTCCTTCTGCCTCCCCTCTGGCCCCTCGGCCACCTCCGACAGGTGTACCGCACTCCTGCACCTCTCCTCGGAAGACCTTCAAAAGAGGCAACCTGCACCACTTAGCTACCCTCAACTCTCACTCTGCCGTCAAACACTGCTCTGACTTCTGCCACCTCCTTGAAGACCTCGACATCCTCGCTCTCACCGAGACGTGGTTCACTGTCAGCTCTGTCACAGGTTTTGCTACTTTCCTCCCTGAGGGCTACAAGATCATCTCTAAACCGAGGCCTAACCGGTCCGGTGGGGGAGTGGGCCTGCTCTTCCCTGAGTGGGTCCCTGCTACTATTATACCCACTCAGGCCTACTCCCCTTTTGAATGCCTCATCTACAGGCTTGGCGTCTCTCCTGTCCTCTCTCTGACTCTGGCCACCATCTACAGGTGCCCTGGCCAGGTCTCCCTCTTCCTCTCAGAGTGGGATGATCTCACTTCTTTCCTAGCCTCTACCCACAAGCTTCTCCTGTTCTGAGACTTCAATATTCACCTCTGTGACTCTCTTTCCCTATCCATTCTTCTCTCCGGTCCGACGCACTCAGCCAGACACATCTTGGAAGCTCTCATTCTGCAGACATTCCCATCTCCAACCCTCTGATTACAAGGTCTCTCTTGGTCCGATCATTCAACCACTGGGCAATGAACTCTTTGTTCTGAAATAGCAGATCACCAGTGAATCATCACTTCCACAATCTCTCCTGGTTTGTTAAATTAACCTCCTCTCCAACCAATGTGGCAATCATTTCAGATCAGAAGAGGCACACACCTTTAGCTTTGCTGTGATTTTGATATTGCCACTGCTCTTCTTACATTTGTGTGAATCACTGCAAAAAAACAAATGTATTTATCTTCTAGTCCCTAGTTGTAGATCCTTTTACATCTGCATTTATTAAAACTTCACAATCTGTCGTGTTGCGTTTTATGTAAAAGTCAAACTGATGTACAATGTATGTAACATATTTACAAAATTATGCCTGACAGGCTTTAGTACATCAATGCTTAAATTCAGGTTTTGATAATAGAGGTGGTGTACTCCTATACAAGCAAAGGGTGTCCTTTATCACCCCTACTATGCACTCTAACCATACACTCCGAAGTGTTGATGGTCAGGCAGACTAGATTGCTTGGAGCAATGACCACAGGAGAGACAAACTCAAATTCAGCTTCACAACACAGAAGGTATGGTCCATATGTTGTGCCCTGAGCAATCTATGCCTATTTTCTCAGATATTCTAGAGTTATACGCGAATGCGACTGGGTACAAAATTAATTCTGCCAAATTGAAATTGGTGGGGATTGGGAAGAATCTGATGGTGACCCTGTGATTAGCTGGCCATTTTCACTCAACTCATCAGCAGAAATACTTAGGGGCATGGATCCCAAATTATGGAATATATTAAATACCACCATGCCATTGAATTCAGGGTCAAACGTTGGAAAATTATCGAACAGTTGCAGGCCTTGCAAATTCTTCTGAATCCCACTAGACCTGCAGGGCGAGTTCCTACATTTGCATACTCGACCTAAGAGAAATGCACTTGTCCAATGGTGAAGGGTGACAAAATACTTACCAGTACTTTCTGTAAAATGGTGCATGTCACCATAAGGATAATGCATATTTTGTGTAATGCTGCCACCCAAATGCCAGCCATACACAGTGAAACCTTTATTTGCAATTTATTGCAAACAACGTTTGTGTGCAGTAAATGTAAAGTAAAAAAGTTTAGAAATCCCCATACTTGCCATCCAGGTCAAGTACCATGTAAATGGTGCTCACTCTTCGTTAAATCTCCTCGCCAATGCGGGTGGACCAGTAGATTTTGCAAACCCTGATTTATGATAAGCCCAATTCAATCAGCCTACCCTCACACTCCTTCTTAAACAGTGGCTTAGGTATCGGGGTCATGGATGGGGTGGCATCACAATACCAACCATGAAAGGGAGCCAAACAATTAGGAGGTTATCTAGCTTTCAAAACCCAATTCCATGAGAGACACTCTCTTGCAGTGGGACCGTGCAGATGTCAGATTGGTTATATCACAAGTGGGTAATAGATAAGTTGAAGAATAGGCTTGATCCTTTGGAACTTGTTTGTAAAATAACATGTAGGGAAGTGGCAATGACGAAGGTAAGGTGCCCACATTTATCGCAGCAAAACACCTGAAATTTACGCAGATGCATAAGTTGGTTCAAAGGAAACTAGCGACCATCTTATACGTAATCTACTCTCTGGCTTTCTCGAAAGAGCATTCCAGTCCTGATTTAGAGGACTGTGTGCAAGCGAAAATTATGAGGCGCCAGGCACCCACCAGAGATAGGATTTCACACCTAATGAGGCAAATATAGGAATAACCGTGACAGATGGACAGATATTTACTTTCCCATCTATATATTGATGGTTTCAGGAATTGCGCACACCAACCAAGAATTTTGAAACTTACCAAATGTTGCCTTGAGGAGGACCTTTGGTCGAAACACGTGTTGTCTGCAAACAAAAGCCTATTATAGGGTTCTAATAAACCAATCTGTAGATACAAAATATGTTCTGATTTTTGCAAATTTCTAAACACTTATTTGGCCCTGTGCAACCCAACAACCCTTACCAAACCACTTATTTCCAATTTTCGAGGCCTTGTGGACGGCTTCCGGGTTATGCGTGATGCTGGGGGCTTGACTCTATTTATTACTATACAAATATTACAGAACCAGTGTGCACCCACTAGCGTCTTTATCCCAACTCTCTCACACTGCCGTATTTCATACAGTTTTGTCACCAGCCAAAATAATCCATAGTTACGGCATGGAAATCTACACATTGCCCTACATTTGATGGGTGGTATACACATCCATCACAGTAATGCGTAGTGGCGAGGAATGGTCTGCCTAAATGTGTTTGCAGGCCTTATATGCACTTTGTTTGACCAATGTATTTGAATTTATTGATGAGAAAGTTTTATTCTGATGTAGGATGGGTAAAAGGAAGTGTCCAGCGATAAGTGGATATTGCAGAACAACCTATTTGTTATCACTGATGCAAAGTGTGAATGGACACAACAAGGCTTGAAGTGAACAGCTAATGGAGACATGTATTTGCTATTTAAGACTATTGATGCATAATGTAATACGTCAGAACTACGAGGGAGTGTGTATGTTTACATTTCTTGAAAACTCATGCTCAACGTCAAATTTTGGATAACCATTTGCAATATCACGTCATGTTTACTTTTCAACAATGCACTTTTATGGACAATGTGCATTTACACTTGATGCTTTTTGTTAGTAAGGCATCCACATATTCCGAAAAAGTTACTTGATGTGGTAACTACTATACTTTTAGTCCAGAGTCCCCTTTGCTCCATACTTGTTGGACATTCAATCCTAACAGCACAGGGCCAAGAATGTTTTGTAACCCCTAAAAAATATTGTCCTTCTTTAAGGTCTACGTGAAATGCACATCAGTGCTTTTCCATCCGCAGAGCTCAGTACCTGACTTTTCTTTTACAACAACAACAAAAGTAGGCAGTACAGAGGTAAACATTGCAGACATGGCATAAATTCAGAAAATTACATTTCCTGTCTGTGTTCCATACCTCCCCCCAGCTGTGTGTCATCTCCTGTAGTATTCCCATCAGGTGTATACATCAAGCGTGCCACTAAGTCCATTCTAGTCATTGTATGCCACTTGTACTTAGCCAAACCAGGTCCAAGGAACGCAACAAAGAGAACAATTACCAAACCCCTTGCAGGCTGTAGCCCAGTTACCCTTGCTCCTCCTCCCTACTCCCTTCCCCGATACCCGCTAATGCCCATACCAACACCACATCATGTTGCAGTTGCACCATTGTTCAACCCTACTGACTGCCATGGGGACTGACTTCTGAGGGTGCAAACATTGCCCGAGTTAGAATATTCCACGCAGCCACATCATCGCTGACCTCAGTCTGCCCTCTGTACTCTGTAGAGTGCCATACCACGGTCTCTACC
This sequence comes from Ambystoma mexicanum, assembly GCF_040938575.1. Classification (NCBI taxonomy): domain Eukaryota; kingdom Metazoa; phylum Chordata; class Amphibia; order Caudata; family Ambystomatidae; genus Ambystoma; species Ambystoma mexicanum. The sequence continues at coordinate 1,207,545,200 of NC_090923.1, read as the reverse complement.
TCTGCCATCTCTTCAGGTCCCCCCCACCACGTCTCTGCTGCTCCCGGAATTCGTAAGATTGCATGTGGGGTAAGGTATGCCCTATGTGTAACGGATAATTGCATAATTTTCAGCCTAGCATTTCTGGACACTGTCCATGTGTATATCAACACTTTAGCCCACTCCCCCTCTGTGAAGGCCCGCCCTACATCCTCCTCCCACTGGGTCCGTGCCCTAAGCTTCAGCGTTTTAAGTGTGTCCAAAATGTTCTTTTAGAGCCTAGAAATCACATGAACACACTCCGATAAGTCAGAGTACAGTCCATGTCCCCCTCCAAGCCCTGCTTGAATTCCGGCCACCAGGCCTCTGCCGCCTTTATGACACGGATACGTTAAGAACTGGCCCGTAGGTATATCGTACCTTTCTTCCAGTTCTGGGAAGCCTGCCAAAGTACTGTTATTTAACAAATTCCCCCAAAGTGATAATCCCCTTCGATTCCCAATGTTGTCCGAGACTACGGACCTCGCCACGACCTCTCCCCCTTATTGCTGTCAGTGGTATACTGTTAGAGTACGGGTCTCACCTACCCACCAGCCTCCACATTCTGTGCCAGACTCTGCCCCAATTGTAGTAGCATGGATGTTCGCTTACAACTCCCCTCTCTTACTCAGACAATCTCCTTTAGATAATAAGGCATAGCGTCACCTTGCAGTAGATCAGAATCCAGTGTAGCCACATCTACTAACCAAGTCATAAACTGTAACTGTCCCATGAGATAATAGAATCCAAAGTGCAACAGTTTAACTCTGCCATCCTTAAAATCTCTGCACAGTGTTCCCAGTGAGATCCTACACCCTCTTTCCTCCCTAAATGACCCCTATAATCGTGGAGTGAGCCTGCGAAAAAAACATCCTGGGGATATTGTAAGGTATATTTACAAAGTGGTACAACAGCAGCGGCAATGGATCTATGTGAACATTTCGAATAAAAAATACTGAGGCTGAAAAGGCAGTTTTTTAAATTCAAATTCTATGACTTTTTTGCACACTTTTAAAAGAAATTCTGGGGGGTGACCCCACCCCGCAGCTCCCCTTACATTCCCCCATATCCTAATCTATTCCCTTACACCACTCCTTATCTATTTACTTGCAAAAAAGGTGCAAAAAGGTTGAAAAATTAGACTAAAAGAACTTGCCATTTTCAGCCTCGTTATTTTGGTATTCTAAATTTGTGGGCATTATTGTGACAACACTTTCATTTTAAGGAGCGCCATTCTACCAATCATGGACAGTGGGAGTTTGTGCCAGAACTCCATTTATTTTATTTATTTATATTTCACCTAAGCCTGCAGGCATTTAGGCAACATAAACACAAGAATACAAACAAATAAATCACAGAATATAACATACAACAGGAAAGGCCACTTAACTAAAAATAATATCAAGAACCAGAAATGTAATTTCCACTATTCAGTCCTATCACATCATCAAAAAGCAATCTTGATCTTGGAATCCGAAGCACAATTCCAACGACTCAAAAAAGCAGGAAGGTTGCCAAGTCCACAACCCACAATGATTCAGTCACCGTCGTCTTCAGTGGACCAACCCTTAATATAAACCTTCATAGAAATCTTAGATGCTGCATTCTTACACTTCCAGGCCCTGCTCTTGCATATAGCCAATGGAAAACCTTTTTTTAAAGACTGTCTGTATTCCCACCACTCAGTCTTATTTACGTTGGTTAAAATGAAGTTTCTTTGGTCCATAATTCAACGTCTCAGATTAGGGTGCAACAACTCAGGCATACTACTCTGCTTCCTAGGATGGGAATTCTTCTTTGTTGGAGGAACCGTAGGTGTAGCTGCCATCTTTTTTTGTTTTTGAAACTTTTATTTATTAAGAGAGCAGCTTCATATCAAGATCCTTTACATATAAATTGCATTGTGGTTTAAGCATAGTTCTGTTACACATATGCACATAGCAATCAGGCAAGTACCGCAAATCAAGGCGAGGATATAGGTGTTACATCAACATCAGGCATCAAATGACATCAGGCATCAAATGACACAAATAGAGGGATAGTGGAAGATTAGCCCACAACTGGAACTTGGTCGTCAGGTTTAGTAATAGTTCATCGTGATTCTGTGTATATAACGTTTGTTTGTCCCTGGTTACCATAATTCCCAAGTAGCGTACCTGGATAGGAGCGTGCTTAAACCCCCTTATCTCGGATAGGAATCCAGTATTCGGGGTCAAAGGGAATATTTCGGACTTCGGGACGTTGATTTTATATCCCGAGTAATCTGAAAATGCGTGTATGTCTGATATTATGTGTTGCACATTCTCCTGTGGGTTTCGGACATACAATAGGGTATCGTTCGCGTATAGTGAAATGATTTGTGGGGGACCGGTCATCCTGAGACCTCTATGTGAGTGGTTCTTACGGATATATTCAGCCATTGGTTCTATGGTGAGTGCAAACAGGATGGGTGAAAAGGGACAGCCCTGTCGAGTTCCCCTGTGTAACAAGAATGTGGAGGATAAGGTATTATTGGTTAGAACTTTGGCAGCTGGCCGAGTATACAATAGTCGCACACATTTAATAAAGTATTGACCGAGACCGAACCGCTCGAGCACCAGAAAGAGGTATGTGCAGGAGATGGAGTCGAAGGCCTTTTCGGCGTCTAATGCCACAACCGCCGCCTTCGCCTTCGGATCGATCTGTGCCATCACGCCAAACAGACGCCTTAAGATCAGGGATGTGGATCTCGTTGGAATAAAGCCAGCCTGGTCTGGGTGTAACAGGATTGGCATGTACGGCAGGAATCTGGTGGCTAGTACTTTACTGAAAATCTTCGCATCAGTGTTTATTAAGGAAAGGGGCCTGTAGGAGGCCATGTCTTATGCCGGTCTACGGGGTTTCAGGAGGACCGTAATAATTGCTTCGCGCATTGTCTCCGGGAGGACACCTCTGTCCATAGCCTCCTCCCACACTTTCAATAGTAAAGGGGCTAATTCGTCCTGAAATTCCTTATATAATTCGGAACTCAAGCCATCTGAACCGGGGGCTCGACCAACGGATAAAGATTTGATAGCTGCGATAAGTTCCTCAACTGTGATAGGTTGATCCAGTATGTTTTGTGTCTCAGGGGTTAATGTTGGGAGGTCTAGGTCATCTAGGTACCTGATTGTGTCTTCCCTGGTTTTCACATCGTGATTAGAGTATAGAGAGGAGTAGAAGTCGGCAAATTTGGAGTTAATGTCTTGTTCTTTATTAACCGTTACCCCAACCAATGTCTGTACGCTGGCGATCGGATTGTGATGTCTATCGGCTTTGAGCATATTGGCCAGGAATTTGCCCGCCTTACTACTTTCCCCGTATCTACAGGCTTTAGCTGGGGCAGACATGTATAGGACTTCCCTATTGGCCAACTCGTTGAATTCCTTTAATGTAGTGTGGATTTTCGACAGGGTGGCACTATATTCGGTTTGTAACAAGTCTATTTTGGCTTTGGCTAGGCCCAGTTCCCTTCGCACAGACTTCAGCATAGCTGTGGACTTGCCCAGGATGGTTCCCCGAATCCAGACCTTGAAAGGGTAGCATAGGTGCTCACCGAACCCTCATTTAGTTCCAGAAATTCCCCAATTTTAGTATGTAGGGCTTCACAAATATGGGGGTCTCTCAGGATTGTGGGGGGCATCCTCCAACTTCTAGCCGGAGGTGGAGCGTCACCTAGGTTGATGTCGAGTATTATCGGTGAGTGATCTGAGAGGGTGCTGGGGTGTATTTCACAGCCAGAAACCGTTCCAGCTAGGGACGAACTAATAAGCCAGTAATCTATGCGCGAGTGGCAATCTTGGACGGACAAATAGAAGGTAAATTTCTTCTCATACGGATGTAGTGTACGCCATGCATCTATTGCATCAGTCTGTTCCATCAATTGTTTCAAGACCAGTGCGGCTTTGGATGGAGCTCTAGGGGTGGTCGACGATCGATCTAGGGATTGGTCGAGTATTGTGTTAAAATCTCCTCCCCAGATTATTTGTGCCTCCCCCGATGTGGACAACATATCCAGTATTGTACAATAGAATTGCGGGTCATCTACGTTGGGTCCATACGTGTTAATTAGTACTATCTGGCACCCCGATATCTCCGCCCACACCAGTGCATATCTACCTTGTGGGTCTGTCTATCTTACTAGAGTGATGTTTGAAGCACAGCTTGGCATGTATGTGTGTCAGTACTCCCCTAGATTGAGCTGAGTATTCCGTGTGGTACCTGTGGGGGCCCCATCGTGGAAGGAATTTGGTGTTAATGCTACCCAATGCATGCGTTTCTTGTATAAGAAGAATATGGGGGTTATGGCGCACAATTTATATTGCAATCTTCCTGGCTTTAACCGGGTTAAGCCCTCGTATATTCCAGGATAGCAGTTTAATATTTAAGCCTTTGTTAGCTTGTGTCATAGTAGTATCTAGAATCGTCTGTTTGCCTGTTGCGTTGCCACATTTCTAAGCAGTGCGGGTTCCCGGCTACAAAACAGCTCTCTGATTTTAACGTTATAACTTCCCCAAACAGTCCTGGCATATTGCCAGGGGTAACCCTTTCTCGATTTCCCCACCCATCCCCACCCGCATCATCAACCCCAACCAGATGATGTATCCCTTGAACCATAATTTGGGAAGTCTCCTGGGGGTGTAAGCTGTACTCACATGGCCGCCAACCAAGGGGGCCCACGGCCCTACTTCAAACAAGTAGTGGTCAGGGCCACCTCGCCGCCCTCCGATTTTTTACTTTATACCAGTGCAGTATGAACGGATGCCTGTCAGCTGGCAGGGTCGTCCAGTTCCTCCGCGGGTTGGGGTGGAAAATTCTGGGTTATTGCCCGATCTCAGGGGGTGGGGAGGGGTCAGAGGGATGGAGGCCTTGACATATGACATGGCTTCCGTAGGATTTTCAAAGAAATGTGCTCTGCCCCCGTGTTGAATTCTCATTTTTGCTGGGAAGATGAGCGCATAGGGAATCTGACATAGTCTCAGTTGTCTCTTAACTGGTTCATAGGACCGTCTTAGTGCTTGCACATTTGTCGAAAAATCCGGATATATATGTATTCTGCTGTTCTCGTAGAGTAAAGTGCCTTTTTCACTGGATACTCTCAGGATAGCGTCTCTGTCCCTATAGTTGAGGAGACGGGCTATTATCGTACGGGGTGGTGTTGCAGGTCTGGGTGGAGGTGCTAGGGTACGGTGGGCACATTCCACAAGGAAAAGGTCTGAGAAAGAGTCAGGGCCCAGAAGGGTTTTCAGGAGGGTTTCCACGTGGCGTTCCATGGACCCCCTGCCAAAGGTTTTGGCCACCCCAACTAGGCAGATGTTATTTCTTCTGGACCAAGATTCAAGGTCTTAGCATTTGTTTAGGGTTTTTTGGAGGTCCCCTTTCGATGTCACAGCTGTGTTGTATTATCGAATCCTCATTGGTGCTGATCCTATTTTCCGCCTCAGTGATGCATGTGCTTTCCTTATCGACCCTTGCCTTCAGGGAGCTGATTGCCGTCACAATATCGTCCAATTTGCTATTGACCGCAAGGAAGCCATTCTGGACCATTGACATTAATCGGTCCATTCTCTCGTCCATCGGGGGTTCTAACTAGCTGTCCATTGGCTTTGGTGGTGGTGTGGTGGACCCGTGAGGCTGGGAGCTGGCAAAGGAGTCCATTGGGCCTGTTTTCTTTGAGCCCGCCCCTTTCTTTTCGTGGCAGCCCACATGGTGGGCCGAGTGGCTTGTGTTCTCCCACGTCCCTCTGCTCCCTATAATGATATTATCCAACAGTCTTGGATGGGGCGTAGTATGTCCGTGTACACTGAAGGCAATCCCTCCTGTCGCCCAGATCGGGCTTGTACAGTTCAGCCGTAGAGAAATAAAAGTGCCAGGGTTATGTTGGAGTTCACACTATAAGGGCTGAGCTGTAGGTACTTATGTGGGCTCTGCCGGCTTCTAATGTTTAGTATTCCCAATGTTTCCCTGTAGGTGCCCTTCTGTGGTCTATTGCCGAGATCCGGGGGTTGTATGTGACCATATACTCAGGATAATACCCAGTGCCAGTAACAGGTACGGCGTGCACCCTACCCGTCCGCTGCGTTGTGGGCGCCCCTGGACTTGGGAGACCCTATATTCAGTAACAGGGTTTACGTGGTCTCCCCAAATGGCGCGGTTTACCACTCATGGATGACCCTGGCAGGACACTCTGTGCCGCCAATCAGCCTGGTCCCTTGGTCTGTGGTCACAGCACTGAATCAGGGTGCAAGCCAAACCCAATAGTTTATTGCCCCCTGGGCCTACGGTGAGAGGTTGGTATCCTCTGGGCTAGTGGAAGTCCGAACAGCCGGCTCTCTCTATGCGGGGGCTATGTCGTGGGTTCCTACTTTAAAGTTGGTATGCGTAGCAGAAACGGACGCCGTGCAGTAGCGGTACGCAACGTTGGTCACAGCGGGGCCTGTTAGGTCACGGGCCCGCTCTCTCCAGGCAGACTCGGGGGCAGGCAGAGGGTGAATCCGCATCCCTCCGATGTCCGGGGCGGGGAGCTGAGAGCCATGGAGGGGCCGCGACAAAGGATTCTGTTGTGGCGGTCCACCGCCATCAGAGCGCGGCGTTCGGCGGGGAGAGCCGGATCGCTTCGTGGGTAGCCCCAGTCCGTTCCGGGGGTACTCGCTTGGGCTGGCGTCCGGGTGATTCTGGAGCTCGCCGCAGGGCAACTCAGCTGTGTCTCGGCGGGCTCTTTAACATTGCGGCATATAGCGTAGCCATTCCCCCACTCGGCCCTTAGTTGAAGTCACGCCCCCGGGCTGTAGTGGTTTTGCCATGGAGCCGCGACACGTGCCGCCTCCACCGCTCCCGTGGTGCAAGTTTCCTGGGCAATATCTTGGACTAAGTGTCCGTGTATGTTCAGGATTTGTTTGAACAGCGCTGCAGACCCTCCACTACCCATTGTGAGTGTCTTCAGGCGTTCCGGTGGCCCAACCAAGGATTAATTTTAAAATCGGATGAATTACGGGCCAGAGCTCTCCTTTCAGGCGCCCATCAGCATCGTGCGCAACAGCGCCCCTAGTGTAGCTGCCATCTTTAAGTCTACGCTAGACATTTGGGAGGCAGACATCGTTTGCATTAGTGGTTGTGAAACACTCCACTTCAAAATTAGGACGGACCCAGAAAATACTACTAGTAGAGTAACCGACTACTTGTATTCCTTAAACCTAATACCAAAGCTGTCATAAGGGGAGACATGAACCTGTGGTTCGGCTGCAAAATAAATAAATAAATAAATAAATAAATAAATCACAGCCGGCAAAAGCCTGGGAAAATCCCTCCGCAATCTTGGATTTTTACAGCGTGTTAAAGAGCCAACAGATATTAAGGTAAATCTCCTTGATTGGATAGCCACACATAACATATCTAGGACTGAGCCAGTCGTAAGCCAGTGTCCGTTGTCAGTTTATTTCTTTATTCATCTGAATATCATATGTGAAAATCAAACTACAAATATTAAAATAAATAAACAGTGTAAATGTACACGTAATACCAAAAAACTCACACCAGAAGCTATGAAGAAATGGCTGCTGCCATTAATAACAGATTGAAATGTCAGATAGTGCAAATATAATGGGTGAAGAAATTCGGGGTATGTTGCAAAAAGCGGTGGAAACCGTGGCACCCAGGAGAACTAAACTACTACCTATTAGGAAATCTAATAGCTGGTTCACACCAGAACTACAATGTCTCAAGTCAAGGAAAAATCTATATTTTTATAACTGAAAACATTCTAAACTGGAGAGTGATATCTAGAAGCTTCTAAAGTTTTTAAAAATGCTATTATAGTAGCAAAAAATATATGCTGGACCATACAATTCACAAAGCACAACATGAATCTAAAGAATGGTTTACAATTTTAAAAAGAACTAGAAACACTGTGCCAAACCCCCCAAAAATCTGCCAATTAAAAATGCAGAATGGTGTACATTTATCAAAACAGCCATGCTAAATAAATTGGATATTATTAAACATAATATTGAGGTAAAAAGAAAAGCAGTTCCTGTACAAGCATATACTAGGAAGTTACATGGGAAGTACCTGCTTTCAACTTGCATTCAGTCATGCAGAAAGAACTATACAAAATAATTGATATACTTAGACCAACCAATTGTAAGGGGGATTTATGTCCAGCTGAAACATTCAAAGAATGCTCAGCCATCATGATCAAAGCCCTTACCAAATTTTTCAACAATTAGTTTATGGAAAGTCATGTCCCGTATCACCTAAAAACCACATGGTTTCTCCGTTGTTGAAGAAAACCGGTTTGTGTCCCTTCAATGCACTCAATTATAGGCCCATCACCAATACTTCTTTTTTGCTTAAAACTTTTCACTGCGTTGCATATATCCACATTTCAGAATTTCTTAACCACAAGATTCTTCACGAGAGGCAATCCGGATTTAAACAGGGTCACGACACGGACACAGCCCTGCTGGACCTTAAGTTGAATCTATTGCATACCATGGATAGGAATGGAACATCAGTCCTAATGCTGCTGGACCTGTTGGCCGCCTTTGACCTGGTTGCCATGTTGAAGGAAGTAGCCAATTTTTCGGACACGGCCTCGGCATTGGATCCAATACTTTCTGAGTAACAGAACAGTTAGGGTGTGTAGTGACATAGCGGAAGCGCCACCGAGTATTCTGCAGTGCCTGCTTATCACCTTCCCTTTATAATATTTGTACTATTCCCCTGTTCGAGCTCTTGGACAGAAATGGCATTGAATTCACTAACTACGCGGATGACACGCAATGTGCCATCCAGTTGACAGGAGATTATGAGCAAGACACAGCCAGACTGAATGAGGTCTACGATATCATTCAAGCTTGGATGGTAGAGAATGGCCTTGCACTTAACAAGGTAAAAACGGAACTCATGGTTGTCGGTAAACCCATCAAAGTAAAAAAGCTATAGAAAATATACACTTGCAGGCCACTACCTGGAGGCCAAAACAAAGGTCAAAACTCTAGGTATTATCTTAGTCCAACATCTGAATTTAAAGGCGCAAGTGAGTTATTTGTATCCTCATCAGCATACTATATAAAACTTCTCACACAAATACGCCCATTCATTTCAAAAGCCAATTGTGAAACAAGTGCAAGAGCAATCACTGGGTCTAAAATAGACTACTGCAGTAGCCTTCTCATAGGTATTAATAAATCAGAGTACATCAGACTTCAGATCATACAGAACAGTGCAGTCAGAGCGATCGCAGGACTGAGGAAGTTTGACCACATTACCTCAACAAGAATAGACCTGCACTGGCTGTCGATTGAAGAGAAGATTACATTCCACCTACTGCTTATTGTGCTTAAAAAGTATCCGGCCTATGTGGCCTCTATACCTGTCCGATGCCTTGATAGCTAAATACAACATAAGAATGCACAGATCAAATGATACACAACAACTAAAGGAGTCCAGATGCTCACTCACACAAGTGAAGCATTGTGCTTGTTATGCAGTAGCCCCCATGGTCTGGAACGATCTCCCGGCAGAACTAAGAAAAATGTACTTGATTGAAAACATTAAGAAAAGTCAGAAAACACACCTATTTAGATAACCAGTGTTATGGCATGTAAACGTACCTATTAGATAATTGAGCAGTCACTTCTTTCTGGAACTCTCCCACCCCCACCCTACTATTAGCTAAGCTTTATTTATTTTGTCTCTGATCATTATTTGTGTTTGTTACACCCATAAGCCTTCGGGTCCTGTGGTGCGCAGTATAAATTACTAAAGTGAAGTAAGGTAAAGACATTCCCCACACTCCGTTCTCTTATGGATAGAGATTTTCCAACACCCAAGGGGTTTAGCCAACCTCTAGGTGCAGCACCACCAGATGGATATCATCTTCACTACAACCCCCGACAGAAGGACCAGAGTCAGCTCTACTTGTTTAAACGCACTATAATGGCCATAGGAGGACAGATCTGATTAATAGTTTGACACAATTTATCCAACCTAGCAGATGATGTTTGTAGCGTAGTAATTTCAAAGGATTTAATCCAGCAACCAAAATTGCTACTATTGTAACATTGATTAAGATCAGCAATGATTTTCTCTTTGATAAGTTGCCAATTTGCCTTATAGCTTCGGACACTGGCCAACTTATTTCCTATCCAGGGGGTCTGTAAACCAGCTTCACAAATGCCAATTTGTAAACTCTTAACAGATGAGGAAGGAGTAATATTTTCTTGGGGCCAGTCTATGGATTTTCCTTGAACACGTTCACATCATCCTTTTGGCAAAGGGAAACTTCCTTAACTGCTTCACGGTTAATATCCATATCCGTGTCCATGTTAATAAATTCAAATTTTATCTTTCTGAAGACACTGCCTTCTCATGGATCTCTTTGCAAGTACTATGGACAGTCAACTCAGGGTTGCACTTGGGGACAGGTTCCCACTCCGCTTGGTTGCACTAGCAGTCATACACCTACTCCAATTTACCTACTCCAATTTATAATACTGGGATTCGGGAGAGCCAGATCCCCCAGACTCTAAATTAGGAGGGGGTTGTAAGGTTTGTGTAAATGTTCCTATCTTTGTGACCTTACTTTGTACCGAAGGCTCCATTAAACAACCATAAATCTACCTTACAGCGCATGCTCTAATGATAGACATAATAGGCAGAAAAGGAGAGAAACGCACCCAACCTGCAATACAGAAGCTCCAGTGGTCCGCACAGCAACACATGCAGAGGAGAAAGGGAAACACGGACCGCAATGGCAAGACACAGCAAATCATAAGCAGAGGAAACGCCGGCAGAAAGCCAAACAATCCAGCCCTCTCAGTGGCATGTCAGCCCAACACCCCCGCCAACAGCTTCTACGGCTGTGCTAGAGGAAAGGACCTTCGACCGGGCTCCTCAACACAGAGCTCCTGGCCACTTCCAACATCAGAATCTCTTTTTCACAAGACTTCTTTTCCATGGACTTCTCCATCCCCTCTCCATGCCCTCATCTAGTGCTCTCTCCTGGGATCATGGTAGACATCCACCCCTAGATACAGAAAAGTGTCAGCTGCCCAATGCAGCTTGAGATTCGGCATAGAGTCATGTAAGGAAGGCATGGCATCAACAGTAAGACATTCAAACAAAAGAAAGAGATAGAGGGATAAAGAGCACTAGCGCACCCCCAAAATCAAGGGATTAACCCTTCAAAACAAGTAACAACACAGCTAGTGCTACTCGTGGCTGCTCACTCTCGGTGGTCCCTATTCCTAACTATTGTCCGCTGTTCGGCACAAGAGCAAGAATTACTTCAATGCAAGTTCAATTGTAAACATATACATATTTTATTATTCAAATATACAAAAAGATACACAAAAATATACAAAAAAATGCTTTGAGAACACCAAATAGTGTGGGAAATAATGTTATTAAAAAGAAAGAAGTGTTAAAAATGATATGCCAGGTTTTCAGGCCATTGGCCTACCATCCCTGCGTTTTGGGCACGGGATAAGGTTGTTCACTCGAGCGTAGCAGTGCCTCCGGTTACAGTTCAATCATCAGCATCGTGGCCTTCGGAGCTTAAGTCTCCTTGCTTCTCAAAGTCTCTTCACTCAAAGGGCCTGATGCAACCAAATAAACACGTTTTTTCCTCTTCGGATTCTCACATGTGTTTACATCGGGTGAGTCACTCTCCATCCCGCATCACCCTCAGTCAGGCTCAGATCCTTTTAGCATAAAGTTCTGCACAGGCTTCCCTCTGCCGGGCTCGAGCCGATCTTTCACCTTCACTTTATCACATAATGTTAGTAGGTTATTCTTTTTTGGGTGACTCACGGTTCACTCTGGATCCCTCTAAGTCGGGCTCAGATCCCTTCAACACGATTAGTTTCCCTCAGCCGGGCTCGGACCAATGTCAGTTTTACATCAAGTATCGAAGACTTTCGAATGTGCACAGGGTTTGGCTTGACCCATTGCAGGACCACTCGATTTCGCAGTTCACTTGCTTTTTAACATTCGCACTCTTTCAGTTGGATACCTAACAGAGACTTTCAAATGAGCACCCACATGATGCTGGACCACTGTGTCTACGGTATCGTATCTTAACTTCAATGTTCATTCAGTCATCTGCTGTTTTAATAATCTTCTTTATACAATGTTGCTCTTGCAACCTTGATTTCCACACAGACCGGTCTGGTATCAGTCTCCCCAACTCACCGGCTGTGCTGACTTCACTGGTGCCGATTTGTTGTAGGAGCCAAGGACAGTACCACAGCAGCAAACGCTTCTCCCCGGCTTGACTATTGACGCGGGAGAGCCCCAGGTACCTCTGACCCACAATGCAGGATTCTTCAGCTTTAATTCCAGGTCTTACGTTTCCTATTCTTGAGGGCTCATGAAAGATGCAGCCTTTCAGTGAAAAGGTCAAGGACACTTCCCTCCTTGCAATCCTCTTCGGTCTTGCCATCTTCTGCCTTGTGTTAAACTGCCATCTTGGAACTGCTGCTTCCTTGTGTGCTTTGCCTCGCCCAGAGTGTGCTTTCGTGCTCCACCTTTTATCTGTGTGGGAAAGTGTAAGGAAGTCAGGTGTGTGTGATGGTCAGTAATTGCCGGACCTTGCCTGACCGTTGTATTGGGACAAGTCAGGTATACGGCTCGGGTGTTAGTCCTTTTTCTCTCATAGCGGGTTGTCTGTGAGCAAGTGTTTGTGTTGTAAAAAGGGGGGGCTGAGTTCCTAAATATCCTACCTGGTAGGATGGGGTAAATGTGTTACAGGGAAGGGTATGCCGAGTCTCAGCATTGTAAGGAAGGCATGGTAACGAAGTAAAGATAAACATAAGTGATCACAGTTCAAGGATGTTTATCAAACTGTATAATGGGTGAGATGAATGCCTAATCTAAACCTAAATCTAAGATTGGAGCAAGCTATGACCATCAAATAATAATAATAATACAGTCCGTGGGGAGTCCAGTCAAATAGCAAGGGTCTATACTAAAACTACAAATTAGTGTGGGATAATGTTCACAAGAAAAGAAAGAAGTGTTCTCAAAATGATAAGTCAGGATGGTATAGCTAGGCTTTCCCTTGCCCACATTTATAGCACGGGTCAAGGCAGGACTCTTGAGTACAGCACACTCCTGGGCTTCTCCAGCACAAGCTTGAAGTTAGTTCCCAAAATATCAGGGCCTTCTGTGGCCAAGTCTCTTTCACACAAAGTCTCTTGCTTCAGAGGACCTGATGTGCCATAAACAACACAAACTTAAGTTCCTTTCTGTAATCTTCACGTTGGGTGATTTATCCTCCCCCCCTGGGTCCCCTCGACCGAGCTCCGATCTCTCTTGCAACATTGGCCTCCCTCAGTCGGGTTCACTATGGCCTTTCTTTCAAAATATCAGCAACTTGTAAAATGCAAGAGTTTCAATGTCTTTTTAAACAATCATTCACTGTGGACATCCCTCGATCGGGTTCACTCTTGTTGACACAATGTTCACGGGTGCATTATGGTTCACCCCAATTCGCAGGCATCCCTCAGTCGGATTCACATTTACCAAACACACAGTTCACTTTGCTTTATCACAATGTAGGATTCATTTCCCTTAGCTTTCCTCTTGGCATCCATCCATCGGGTTCACATAGCCATTCTAACACAGTTCATGTTTCTATCATTTTATCAGAAAAGCAGGGTTCCCTTCCCCATCTTTCTTTCGGCATCCCTCTGTCGGGTTCACACTTGCCAACGATCACTAGACCCCTGAGGTTCTTTTCTTACCCAAGTCCGGGTCTCAGCCTCCAGTCAGGCTCCACAAACTTCTATTCACACAATGTTCTTTTGCCTCCTTAAGTTGTCAAAGACTTTCGATTGTACCAGGGGTTTTGCTTGACCCTCGTGTGACCACTTTGACATCTCACGCCGGCCTCTCCTTGGGCCTCTTGTTATCTGTAGTTTTAACAAAGTGGACCGGTCAGAGTCCTTCAAATGAGCGCCTAAGTGGCGCCTGACCACTCTGCAGCTGGTTCTTCACTGGGCTTGTTTCAAAGTACAAACATACACACGTTCTTTGTTCACAAGACCTTTGGTTCATACAAATGTTGCCGTTTGCAATCTTCGGCTCAACACAGTCTGGTTTACTATCAGCTTTCTTCAACTCACCGGCTGTGCCGAACCCTTCAGCATTTCTTGTCTCTGGAGTCCAGGACGGTACCATGGTAGCAAGCGTGTCTACCCGCCTTGGCTATCAGTGCGGGATGGCCCCGTGCACTGTTCATATTTGACACACCACACACCAGCTGTAGTTACCGGTCTTATGATTACTTTCATGGAGGCTTTGGTTTGGAAAGGGCAAGGGCACTTCCCTCCTTGTCATCCTTGCGTGTCTCGCCGTCTTCCTCCTCCGTTTGAACTGCTGTCCTGGAATAGCTGCTTCCTCGTGCAGTTGGCCTTGCTCAAAGTGTGCTCTCGTGCTTCACCTTTTATCCCTGTGGGAAAGGGAAAGGGCAGTCAGGTGTGTGTAATTATCAGCACTTGCCTGACTCTGCCTGACCTTTGGGTTGGGACATGTCAGGTAAACGGATCTGGTGTTAGTCCGTTGTCTGTCACGGTGTGAGAAAGTGTTTGTGTTGAAAAAGGGTGGGGGTAGAGTTTCTAATTATCCTACTGGGTAGGGTGGGAGAAGGTGTCATAAGGAATCGTTCGTCCTAGGGGGGGTGTCATAAATCACCAATGTATCAACAGAAAAGGATACGGTAGCCAAAAAAGGATACAATTGGTAGGGCTCTTCCGGATCCTCTTTCACACGACTTGATTGTAGGTAAGTCAAATTAGACCTTCCAAATGATACAACTGTCTGACTGATGAAACAGGCAGAGAGATGGATCACTGGAAAGGGCGTGGGTATTGTATCGGAAGTCAGCCTAGAATAGATAAAGTATCATAAGAAACTGTCCCAAACTCAACTCACTATGATAGCACAGTATTAGCATTAATTCAAACACTGACCTTATGGCAAAAACTGAAGTATCCAACAAAAGTCTCTTGAAGAAAACCAGGAGTTGAACCAACGACAAAGGAGAGGAAGATTAGTAACGGAGACTTATCCCGAACAGCACGAGGCTCACGCTAGATACCGGGTTTGTGCACCACAGGATAGCGTCCAAAGTACTGTGCACAATCACCTTCCAATAGTTCATGAAATACTTCCTTTCCCACGAAGAACACAAAAATAGAAGTTCACCTGTTAACTATCACAGGTACCAACGGTTCAAAGTAGTTCAGAAAACCACGTGCAGGATTGCACGCGACAGCATACACGCAGCCAGGACAGCCGCGCTTGGAGACAGCGTTTGCATGTGGAGAGTTGGCATGTGAACAGGATACACGCAGCCCAGGACAGCCGCGCTTAAAGACAGCTTCCGCGTGGAGATTTGGCACGCGAACAGGATACACGCAGCCCAGGACAGCCGCGCTTGAAGACAGCGTCCGCGTGGAGAATTGGCACGCAAACAGGATACACGCAGCCCAGGACAGCCGTGCTTGAAGACAGCGTCCGCGTGGAGATTTGGCACGCGAACAGGATACACGCAGCCCAAGACAGCCGCGTTTCAAGACAGCATCCGCGTGGAGTTTTGGCACGCGAACAGGATACACGGCTCCAGGAATTAGCGTGTGGAGGAAAACACGCTACAAAAGGCAAAGGAAGTTGCTGAAGGGAATGCGAGGACGCAGGTCCAGAGTTCAGCTACAAAAACGCCAAAAATGATTTAATCAGAAGCAGCGAGTGACGTTTTCACGCTGCTTATGTACGTACTGCCGTAACACACGTGACGGAACTAAGTCACGTGAATTTAACGACGTGAAAAATGCAGACGTCGTTTTCCTGGCAATGCATCAAACAACTTCCATTTCGAATACAACGGTCTAGCAGTTCTATGGCCGTAACTCATTCTGTATGGAGAGGTTGTTCCCGGTCCAGAGATATGTCCAGCAGGCATGACAGTGGGTTGGTGATTTCGGAAAGGTAAGATTTGTGAAATAAATAAGGGGGATGGTGTTCTGTTGAATCAGACTAGAAATTCGGGAAATAATAATCGGAGGGAAGTGGAGGAGAATGACTGGGAGTATTTGAGTAGGACACTGGAAAACAGGGATTCTGGGAGATGTAGATCAGAGTGCAACAGGGTTTGGGTTCCTAGGGGATTTACCATATACGGAGGGGTCATTGGATTTAGGCAAGGGAGATTAGTTGGGTGAAAGGAAGGTAGATGTGGTACAAACTACAAAAGCCTCAGGGACTTCGTCCTCCTCAACTTCTTCCCCAGTATAATACTGCATCTCAGCTGGGGTATTCCCTCAAGCACAGCTCCCCTTCCCAGCTGATCCTTCCTCACACGTCCGCCCCCAGGGTTGGGATCGGAGAGCTCCATCCGTTCCCTGGCCACCTGAATAAGGGATTCTCGAGGTCTTCTTAGGAGAATACCCCAAGGTTTCTCACACCATCTGGTGTGCCACTCCCCGAAGACCCCTTACCCAGGTGATCCTCCCGCACTGGTCCACCCCCAGGAACTGGATCCAAAAGCGATGGCCGTGTCCTGGCCACCTGGATGACAGATCTGAGGATTAGAGGCTGAGACACCTTCTGGTTTCTCACAACTTCCTGACAAAGACTATCCTTAGTTTTATTCAGGTAAGGAAATCCCACCTTGGCACGGGGCGCCTTATTTCATCCTGACATTTAAGTTAAATAAAGCTTTTGAGATCCGATTTTGAATCCGTTGTCTGCGTCTACTTCCTGATGCCTTCACAGAAGCCAATGTGGCCGCCTTGGCGATAGTGTTCCGGGGAATATGTCGTTAGAATACAACAAACCATTTAAGGCCTCACCAAATGGGCGTGGAGTCCTTTTGGAGGGCGCAACTCTTGCACAGAATAACTCAGCAATGCAGGACATTATCCACTTGGTGAGGTTAGCTTTGAAAGACTGAGAGTCTATGATAGGATACCCAAATATAAGAAACGGTCGCTCCTGACAAAAAGTCCAAAAATCTATAGTCCCATCTAGATAGAATTTTAGAGCTCTACTTATAGCTAGGCAATGGAGGACCGATTAAGCATGGAAGAAATGGAAAAATCACTAGAACAGAGTACTCTTAAATTAATGGAACTTGGAATTCACTGTTAGAAGAAAGGAAGGGTGATTATGCATGTTCACTTTCTCCTTATGGAACAGCGTAAAGGATTCCCTGGCAGAAAGGTTCTGTATCTACCCGCTCGGTCTTGCGGATGTTATGACTACTAAAAAAGGCTACTTTCCTGGACACTAGTTGCATGTCTATGGTTGACTGGTATAAGTACTTAAACAGGTTCATGAGGCCAGAAAACAAAAATTTGGCTGGCCACCAAGGAACAATCAGAATCAATGAGCAGTCTCTTTAACTCTGAAAGTTCAGAAGACTCTGATAAAATAGTGGACAAGGAGGAAATTCAAGCACTGGATCCCATTCCATGATATCTCTAGAGCACCCCCACTGGAATCTGAGCCCAGGCCCACACATGATACATACAAAGGAAATTTCCTGTTTTGGTGCATGGTGAAAAAAGTGTGGGATGCCACACAGTGAACTCAGTTCCAGTTTCACTTCACAGTTCAATTACCACTCGCTGAATTGCTGATGCAGGAAAACTGAGAGGATCACTTTGCTGTTGTTTAAACCATAGGGAATGTTCTGCCTGTGGGAATATTCCATGGCTAAGTGCCTACACTGACAGAGTCAAAGGTTCTGATCTCATACCCTTCCGATCGCTGTTAAATGTCTGTTTGTATTCGACAAGGTTTGTTGAGTATGTTGAGTAAGCATGCCTTGAGGGCTAAGAAGATTGCCCTCAGTTCCAAGATGTTGATATGGTCCTGGCAGTCCCAGCTGGACCATAAATTGACGATCCGATCAGAGTGGCTCCTCACCACAGCAGGGAGGAGTCAGTTGTAACAGCAATCTGTGGTAGCACATATGAAAAAAGACATCCCCTACTAACAGGTTTTCCTCTGTAGAACACCAGATCAAGTGTGGTTGCACCCACTCCGGAAATGTCAAGTTAACAGATGGTGGATCCAATGCATAAAACCATGACCTCCTCAGCGCAAGCCAAATCTCTGTCATTTTAGATAGGCCCAGAGGACTGCTAAAATGCAGGATACCATCATGCCCAGCAGTCTCTGAAACCACCAGGTTGAGAGGGCCCTCCAGCAGAGGAAGAGTTAACACCTGGCACAGATGTCTCTTGCACTCTCCAACCCCTATGGAAGACCCAGGTGAAAGCAGTGCTGCAGCACAAGCCAAGTTAGATCAGGTCTTGACAGTACGTCAATGAGGACTTCCCAAAGTTCACTGCAAGACCCAGGTTGAAAAGCAAATCTCGAAGTATCTGCAGATTTGTTTGCGTCATTTGCAGAGATTGAGCTCTCACCAACTTACATATGGATACACATTGACCCACTAGAGGCAAAGGAACCCAGCAACCACCACCGTTAACATACTGAACACTTGAGGCGCTAAATTTAGGCCAAAGGGCAGAAATCTACACAGTGAAGTGAAGAATTTTACACAGAAATGCTCAAGAAATATCTATGCTCTGGACAAATAGGGATTCGTAATTATGCATCCTTAATAGCCACTACACAGTCCCAATCTCCCTGATGCAGGGCAGACCCAATTTGTGCAGGGATGCACATCTTGAATTTGTTTTGTGGGTAGAGGTTGAAACCCAAGAGGTCAAGTAGGTATGCTAGCCAGCCTGGTTGGACTCTCGCACTGCGAAAAGGAGAAATTAGTATCCCTGGCATCTCTCCAGAGAGTTAGAGTTATGATATGATACAGCATTTATAACACGCCTATACACAAGTGTTTCAAGGCGCGATGAGGCAAGGAAGGGGGAACAGAGGGAAGACAGAGATAACAATCTTACTCGGCCTGGTGACATTGGGATCGTGCAGGGAGTGGGTAAAGGAAAAAGTGCAGGGGCAAGGGGGAGGGGCAGTGCAGTACATAGGATACCAGTAAATTAAATAAAGAACCATAAATAAAAAGGCGGCCAGCTAGTGGCAAATGTAAGGGTAAGTGCAAACATCAGGTGTCAAGTGCTGGTAGAGGGGCTGTAGGGATACAGAACAGGAGATCAGCAGGCGAGAGGAGGAGAGAAAGCAGAAGCAAAGAGGAAGGTCTTGAGGTGCTTCCGGAACCGTAGATGGTTCTCCTCAAGTTTCAGAGAGGCATGGAGGCTGTTCCAGAGAGATTCCCCAGCCAAGGAAAAATATCTACCACCGACTTGTTTCTTGGAGAAGCGACTGACCCTGAGGGAGTTGGAGGAGGATGAGCGAAGAACTCGAGAAGGCAGATATTTAGGAAGAGAGAGTTGAAGGTATTGAGGCCCCAGGCCTAAGAAGGCCTTGTGGACAATGCAGAGGGTTTTAAACTTAATCCTTGCTGCCACTAGGAACCAGTGCAGACATTTCAGTCCTGCAGAGATACGATCCCTGGGCTTGAGGCCAAGGACAAGTCTCGCAGTCCTGTTTTGGATGAGTTGCAGAGGGCAGAGAGTAGAAGCAGGCAGATTTAGAAAGAGGCTGTTGCAGGTGTGCAGGGAGAACCAGAGCTCTGGAGACAGTGGGCTTCTGGGGGAAGGAGAGGAAAGGAAGAATACCTCTGAGGGGGTGCAGCTGGTAGTGCGAGTTCTTAGAGACGTCAGAGATGTGAGGAGAGAAGGAAAGTCTGGTGTCGAAGATGACCCCAAGGTTTTTAGCCTCAAAGGTAGGAACAGGAAGAGGGTCAAGAGAAGCCGGCCAGAGTGTGACAGGAAAGGAGGGAGCAGGTGTGCCGATGAGGAGAATCTCAGTCCTACTGGCATTAAGGCAGAGATCATTGGCGGCACACCACTCCTGGAAAGCAAACAGGCAGTCAGAGATGAGAGAAGGAGGGAAAAGTAGCAGAAGGGAGCCGGAAAATGAGTGGAGTGTCATCCACATAACACTGATAGTTGGGGCAGAGAGTGGCAATGCGGTAGGCAAGAAGTGCCAGGTATTGGTTGAACAGCCAGGGAGAGAGGTTAGACCCCTAGGGAACACCACAGGTGGAGATAGAGATAGAGGAGAGGAAGTACCCAAGTTGGACCTGGGAGGGTTGATCTGAGAGGAAAGAGGTCAGCCAAGCCAGGGCCTGACCAGTGATACCCAGGTTGTCACGGAGACGGTTGAGCAGGATGGCATGGTGGACTGTGTCAAAGGCAGAAGATGGATCAAGTAAGATGAGGACACAAGGGGTGTTGTAATCCAGGTTGGAGAACAGGTCTTCACAGATGTTCAGTAGAGCAGTTTCTGTGCTTCTGGCAGCTCTGAAGCCAGACTGATGGTCATAGAGACAACCAACATATTCAGTGTGAAAATTAAGCTGGGAGATGGCCAGCTTTTCCAGGTGTTTTCCCACGAAAGGAGTGATGGAGATTGGGCGATAGTTAGCCGGGCAGGACAGGTCGGCAGAGGGTTTCTTTAGAAGAGGGTGGACAAAGGAGTGCTTCAGGGGGGAAGGGAAGACTCCAGTGGTGAAGGAGTGGTTGCAGAATTCAGCCAGAGCAGGGGCCAGAGTGTCAATGTGGTCCTTGATGGTCTTGGAGGAACAGGGGTGAATCGGTTTTGACAAGACTTTCATAGATCAGACTTGTCAAGAAACCTTGTATGAGGAGAACAGGGGAAAGGCAGAGAAGGAGGGTGGAGAGGTGGCCGGAGAAGGGCCAGAGGAAGAGCAGGGAATAGAGGGGAGAAGAGAGAGAGGACAGGAAGTCCTACGTTTTAGAGATGAAATGAGAAGCCAGGGCTGTGCAGGGGGCCTGGGAGGGGACAGGAGAGGTAGAGACTGCAGCAGGATTGGCCAGCTCCTTGCAAATTTTAAAGAGTTTGGCTGAGTTGTTAGATGCCGCAGAGACGCAGGCTTGGATGTGGGTTTTCTTCTTGATGCGGACAGAAAGTCGGTATTGCCTTCGGAGCAGGCAGCATGCCAGTTTGTCAGGGGATGTACTGGAAGCGCGGAATTTCCTCTAAGCCACCCTGCACTTGCGTTTAAGGGTGACGAGGTCTGAGTCGTACCAAGAGTGGCACTTGGCTTTGGGCTTCAAGCTGATCCTCATGACAGGGGCAAGAACATCGAGATTATAAGATATAGCAGAGTGGAGCATGAAAAGGGCTGTGTCAGGGTGTGAGTCAGCCAAGGGGGTTGGGGGTGGAGAGAAAGTGGCGGCAAAAGCCACATCTGACACACGCTTCATTGGTCGGATAACCGAGAAGGTAGGTGACAGTGCTGGAGTTGGCTTGGCCTTGGGGGTAGAGAGGGTGAGCTGGGAGGAAAGGAGAGAGAAAGTGATCACTCCAGGAGAGAGGATTGTTGAGAGGGATAGAAAGGGGAAGGTCTGAAGAGATCGGAACATCCACAGTGTGCCCTGCAGAGTGAGTCGGGCCAGAGGGGAGAATAGAGAGAGAAAGAGTTGCAGATAGAGCGAAAGAGTGCAGAGGAAGGACAGGCTGATCTGCTCTCTTGGCACCTTGCATCGGGACACCCTCTGTCTCTGGTCCCAGGTTCCTGCTCACCCTGCCACCCCACCGCACCGCACTGCCTGCGGGCCACCTCCTGCACTTGGGTATCTGTACCCATACAGGCCCCCCCCTTTTTTTCCCCTCCTGCACTTATCAGACCCACCTGATCTGCTGCCTCAAACCTAGCACTTGCCACTTAGCTGCACTACCACTTTGTGCTGATTTTATTATTTACTTATTTTTATTATTATTTATCCTGTTTCTCCTTTGCTCTGCACGTTCCACTTCACTTTCTCCCTACCCTCCATGCACTTTTCCCCTCCCCCCTCTCCCATGCACTTGCATGTTTTCAATGTCACTGGGCCTAGTAAGTTCGTTGTTTCGTTCTCCCGTTCCCCTCCCTTGCCTTGTCGCGCTCTGAAACACCTCTGTATGAGCGAGATTTAAATAAAATATATCATATATCCAGGTGGAGATTGAAGTCTCCAAGAAGGAGGAGTTGAGTGGTCGAGACCAAGAGGGAAGAGGAGAGGTCTGCCCACTCAGAGAGGAGATTTTACCAAGTGGCCGATAGATGGTAGCCACAGTAAGGGAGTGGCCTGGAGAGAGAGAGAGAGAGCCTGCAGACGAGGCATTCGAAAGATGAGTAGGCCTGCATAGGAATGACAGAGGCAGGAATCCACTCAGGGAAGATCAGGGTTACACCCCCTCCGGAACCATTGCATCTGGGCGCGGAGAGGATCTTGTAGCCATCAGGGAGGAGAGTGTCAAAGGTCGTGACAGCTGGCTGTGAACATGTCTCGGTGAGACCAAGGACATCAAGGTCAAGTTCCTTCAGGAGGCAGCAGATGTCAGAGGAGTGTTTGACAGCTGAGCGTGAGTTTAGAGTGGCAATATGGAGAAGGTTGCCATCCTTGAAAGACTTCCGGGGAGGGGTACGGATCAGAGGTACAGCCTGCAGAGGTATATCAGAAGCCCGAGTGGGGGTGGAAGAGGAAGGAGGAGAGGGCAAGGTAGCCAAGGAGGAGACTGAGGGGGAGGCAAGGATGCAGAAAAAGGGACAGCAGGAGAAGAAAGGAAACTGATGAGGTGCAGGGAGCATCTATCAAAGAGGAGAAGGTTGCCTTGAGGCCCTTGGACCAAGACGGTACCATTCAAGCAAATAATAATGAAGACCTTAGAGGAGCAGAAGGAGGCCAGGAGGGCCCCCCACCGGGTGCCACCATTAATGGGAGAAGAAAATAAAGTAGAAAGCACAGAGACCGTATGTAGAGTCCATAGGTCTGGTGAGGGAACGACAGAGGATTTCAGTGAGGGTTTGCCTTGAGGAGGCACTGGTATAGGTATCAGCAATATTGAGGCCTGGGTTGGAGACCAGGATGTCCTTTTTAAACGTTTTCCTACCAGATTTAGTGAGGAGAGGAGGATAGTCGATAGAGAAGCAGTTAGAAAAGATAGGAGAAACAGAGAACACTATGGCGAGGAGAGAAAAAGACGGGAGTAGGAAGGTGTGATGATGCGACGGGGAGAAACACTAGAGAAGAACACAGGGCAGGGCGCAGCAGACTAGACAGAGAGAGACGAGACAAGTAGGCAGTTGATCAAGACAACAGGAGCTTAGATATGGTAGAAAAGTATGGGAGGACGGCAATACTTTCACAGAAGTTTTAAAAACCAGAGTAAAACATACCCAAGTCAGAGAGTCCTGTAACATGGGGAAATGCCTAGGTTTCACAATGCAATATTAAATACTTTCACGGTGCAATTTTAAAGGTTTCGATCACACCTGCCTGGAGTTTTTCCATCCTCTCTATCAAGAACTGAGATCCAACCTGCACTAGGGGAAGGTGGGAAGAGGGAATCTGAGGAAATGAGAGGTGAAAGCCTAGACTCACCACTGACAGGACTCTGGGGTCTGTCGATATGGTCATCCAAGCTCCAATGTGAAGGAATAGCCATCCCCCAACGGAGTGCTGTGGCACCTGATATGGCCGTCACTTGGAGGTCCCATCTGAGACTCCAGAAATGGAGCTAGTTCCAGGGGAAGTGCGAGAGGAAATACCTATGGGTCCGACCACTGTTGCTTTTTCCTCATACAGGTGTGGGAACATGTCAGCCTGACTTGTCTAGCCCTTCGGACCTGGAACCCTCCAAATCATGCAAATAAGCAGGAGAAAAAAGTCCTGTCTGGTGCCCCCTATTGCCAGTTTGGTAGTCTAATGTTTTGTACGGAAAGGGATCAATTTAGCCTTAAGAGTGCTGGTCTGTTTATCCAACTTCTCATCTAGAGAGCTGTTAAAAAGGTCAACTCCGTCAAACTGGCGGTCCAGCTCCTTATCCTGGACCTCTTATGGTCTTTGTGACAACACTTGCCAGCACACATCTGCTCACAATGCCACCCCTCTGCAGGATGAATCAACATGATGGGCCACTGCCACCAAGAGGTCCTCGGCAAACACTCTTCCATCTGCCAGCCCCCCTTTTAAACTCCTATAGTTTCTCTGGAGGGATTAATTTCTCAAATTCTGAGAGCTCCTGTCATGCATTCTGATTAGCAGCAGCCAGGTTCGGATTGGCCCATCGGCCACTCGGCCCGGGCCGAAATCATGTGTAGTCCCTGGGGGCCCGTTTCTGCCCACACCTGGGCCGGTTTGAAAAAAATTAAATATATAAAATTTTAAAAAATGGAGGAAAAAATAACACCTGCAACGGCATAATTCATCAAAGCAAGGTAACACGTTACCTAGCTTTGATGATTGATTTGCATGCATGATGTGTGCATCATAAATTATGATGCAATCATCATTCACATGCTGCTGCGGCATGCAAAGTTGAGGGGCCAGGGCCGGCGGCGGCTGTCACTGTGCCGCCACTCCAGGGGGCACGTTGCCCCCTGGAGTGGCTGTGCTGTTGTATTAGTGATAAATATGTATTCGTGATATTAGTGATAAACGACCAATTTTAGAGTAGAATAAGCATCCATTTCGCACTATGTATTTTGCTTTTCGCTAGTTGCAGTAATAGCATGTTTTTTTTTGCCGTTGTCAGTTACAATCATCACAAGACATACCATCTCGGTGTCCTCGGTCACTTGACAAAATCCTTGTGCCTAAAAGCTTCTGTACAGTGTAGAAATAGTTGACCGTAGCACATCAAGCGGACATTGACTTCATTGTGCCACAATTAATGCTTTGTTGTAATGTGGCTATCTTTCCCATCTCCCTGCCATGCTGTTCAAGAGGTTTGTTTGCATACTCTGAGCACTCGTTACCTCAGAGTATGAGGTAACGAGTGCTCAGAGTATCCTGCGAGTGCGCTGCTTTCCCTATTTTGCCGACCTCTGAAGCCTGAAAGTCGATGCACACAGGCTTGACATGCGTCCAACTTTGCACCAGATCTACAGATGAACTTAACTGGTCAACTGTTAAATCTCAGTTTCCAGTTTAATGGTATCCATTACAGAATAATTGATCATTTTACTATAGCTGATATGATAGCTCAGTGGGTTGAGCGCTCGCTGCTGCGATGTGTTTGCGATATGCAGGTTGCAGGTTCGAATCCCAGCAAGGCCATATCAGCCTTTCATCCTTCTGAGGTTGATAAATGAGTACCAACACAGGTTGGGCAATATCGTATGCATATTTGTTCAATAAAAAAGAGCTTAAGCGTAAGTGCTATACAATAACATATCATTTGGCCTTGGACGTCTGCTTGGATTCATAGTAATTTGGCAATATGGTTCTGTACACCCAGATATTAATTATACATATGGTGATCCATTCTTGTATGAAATGTATATCACATTAGTGAAATCATAACCATATTTTTCGTAGTGTACTTAGGAACAATGCTATTTTATGCCACTTCCTGTTTTGTGAATGGGTGAAAGGTCATGTTTCATCACTTCCCGGAATGTCACTTTCGAGTGGGGTCCAATGACATCACTTCCAGCGATGTCATCAGAGGTCAAGAGTCGTGAGGTCAGGGGTGGGTCACTTTTTTGAGGCACGGGGTGGGCCACTTTTTCTTGGGTGTCCGGGCCTATTTCTTGTCCCAGTCCGACCCTGCCAGCAGCTAATAGGGCCTGCCTTAATTGAAGGGCTGAGTTGGCACAAATCTTCTTGCCTAGGGTCTCTAGGGCTTTTATCGACTCTACTCAGAAATTGAGAGGACGAGGTTGAGGAAGGCGGCCTAGAGTATAAGAAGGCAGCAGCCATCTTCCAAGAGAACGGAAGGGGGCAAGAGGTTAATGAAACTGGCTAAGAATCCAAGGGGCTGTGGCAGATGTCAATCTTCTTGTTTGTCAGTAGATCCTAATGTGGTTTATTTCAAACTTCTCTGGCTTAAGCCAGCACATCTCTTTATATCCCTTTATATCCCTATACCTGATCTCTCTGAAGCTCTGATGGATAGGGTGCCAGCCAAAAGGCCTGCATCTGCTCGAGGCATCCACGGTCTAGCCCCATTTGCTCATGGGGCTGTAGGCGAAGAGATTGCTGAAAAGATGGAGGCCGAGACCATGACTTCACTGAAACCAAGCGGCAAGATAATGGAAAGGAGACAAAGTGGGGGGAAGGAGATGGTAGAAGTAAGGTCATTATTGTAAAAGCCATCCATTCTAACCTAAAGCAAAAAAGTCTCTGACCCAGCAAGTACTCACACTAAGCACTGATGAGGTACACAACATATCTGCCTCCCACATCTTCCATTTTGTGACATAGGGCAACAGTTTCACACTGCATCTACGCGGCAACAAGCCCTGCTGATCCTTTCTCTTTTTCAGATTTTTTCCATCCTTAGCCTTATTTTAAGAAGAATCCTCTGGGGGACACATAGACGTCTGCAAAGCCCCAGATGCGGCCTTCGCCCCTGACCAGGGAAACTTGGTTTCATGGGTCGACGCCTGAGCTCTTGGCAGGCCCTCTCGCCAGCGCTGCTAAAGTATTTAGGCCTCGAAGGATCCTCGGGAGGCACCACAGTAAATTCAGTCCTTGAAGAGGGACTCTCTGGGCATACCGCGATAGACTGGGTGCACTGTCTGGTTTTCTTTAGTCCCCAAGCGGGGAACCTCAGTCTTGCAAGCACGATACTTAGCTCCTTTCCAAGTAACCTCGATGTTACCCATGGTACCATAAGCCCCTAAATGGGAGCCTCAAAATCGCCTCCCATGTCCGAGTTGATCATCACAGGGAACCTCAGGGACAACACCGGTTTGGCAAGGACCACCATGGTCACTCCCGCAACTGGCAATTCCTGTCAAGAGTTTGCCCTGCCAAGGTGCCTCGAGAAGAAAATCACTTACCAGCCATTTCTTCATTCCATCAATATACACCTGGTAGTGTTGTAAAGCCGATCAACTGAAGACTTCCTCCAGCTGTCCTAACCTATAACTGAATGTATGGACCAAGAGGGAACCGCAATATAAATATTATCCTAGCAATGGTCTGGATCCAAACACTCGAGGCAGTGTGTGTGAGGATCGGATACAGAGAAATGCCACGGGCACAACGAGCAGCTGCAAAACCACTCTAGCCCCACCATAGTGGGTTGGAAACCAATGCTTAAAATCCCAGCGAGCAAGGGGGTAAAGTTATTTAAGAACAGAAATGAAGAACAGTAAAGAACAGGACCCTCCCCACGCACTGTGCCGCACAAGTCTATACCCAACCAGGTGGACAAAGGGGCAGGGCCGTAGCCAGTATCAGTTAAAAAAGTTACAGAAGGACCATTCTTTGGGCTGTGCAAAAACCCTTCCATAAGCCCAAACGTCCCAAAAGTATGGGGGAAAGAGACAAACTGTAGGAGTAACATGTACATGTTTCTTCTTTTGCGGATTAAGAGAATCAACCTAAATCTTTGTTATCAAAACGATTTATGGCACTAAGAAATCAAATGGAGGCAGCAACTAACAGTGCATGTGCAAAATACCTTTTTTTGAGCAGTTAAAAGTTCTTGTATGCTACTTTATGCCTTATTTGTTGGCATCATCTTTATGATCAGGAACATGTGGTTTGCAGCTTGCTGACTATTATCATATATGCTCACAAAGCAAAGCTTGCAATATATATTAATTCACGGATATGGAAATCTGAAATGATCTTCAAATAAAATAATAAATGCACTGCGACACGACTTGAGGGAATTTGTCACTTCTCCCCAAGAGGGAGCCCCTTCCTGTGAGGCTCGGGAGGGGAGATCACTCCGCAACACCCTCCATAGGGATAGAGGCAAGTAGGACCCCACCGGGAGAGACTCACCCTTAGGGGACAGGGACTCCCATTTCAGTGAGGAACTCCCTCAAGTGGTACATTCTATGGCTTTCATGGGATGTTTCACAAAACTAGACTCTATGAAGCACCAAGACTGTGAAATCCTGTGAAATACCAAAACAGGGACGAAGAAGCCATAATACCAGAAAGTGAACTATCAATACTGGGACAAAGAGACTCCTGATGAGCTTTATCTCAAGAGAAAAGGTCGTGTCACTTTAAAACCGTATACCCAATCCACGGCGAGGTGGATAAACGTGACCCCAGTGAAAGAAAACAAAAGGGAGAAACCCATGCACATCAACTGGAGAAGCCCTCAAGCTATGTGGGGGTGGGGGGAGAGGGAGAGAGACAGTGAGAGCGAGACAGACATACACCAGCTGGGGCATCCATGAAGCTGAGTACTGCACGATGGGGAGAGGGAGAAAATACAAAGCACACGAGTTTCAAACTCGCATATCTTTGCAAAGCGGTCCAACTGAGCAAGGGCAAAACCAGAGAACAAGAAAGCGAGCGAAAGGTCAAGGGCCCAACTAAAGATGGTGACGGGACGAGGGACGTGAATCCTTGGTGGGCAGAACATCCAAATAATATTGCCCATGCTGCCAGCATTAGGAGGCCACAGCCAGTGCGGTCAGCCACAGAAGGACTGCAATGCAGTGAAAAGACCAGAGAATACAAATTGAATTGAAATGTTGTTGATATCACGCTCATACACAAGTGTTTGAGCGTGAATACAGAGTTACGAGGAGAGAGACGTCAGAGCAGGAGAGACGCTGGCGGTTCATGAACTAAACCAGAGGCTGTAAGGAAGAAGGCTCCCACAGACATTCTCCTACCGCAAGGAAGGAAATGGGGTGGGGGGGACCCAGGATGACCCAAGGGAATCATATCACCCAGCCAACTCATCCCAGAACAAAATCTGAAGCAGATTTAAATTTGAAACAAAAGAAGTGTAAGTGTGATAACTTTAGAGAAACAACCGTTGTATGATTAAACATTGGGAGAAGAGAAGAATGAATAAGAATACCCTGGTTGAAGGGGAAGATAACTCTACATCCTGTACGAAACCAAAATAAACAGAGAGGAAACAAGATATGAAAGATAGCCTAGAGAAAATAGGCAATTGAACCACATATTAAATAAGACCCAATAAAGCTCAGTAAAACGGTACGCTGAGAATCACAGACAGGAAAGGAGAACTAATTAGAGAATTCCAAGAGGGATAAACCAAAAGACTGAAAAGCCAAATAACCCAGCTGAGGAACTGAAGTGTTTTATAGAAGAAGTTACAACAGTCTATTCACAAATCATACATTGAAAGAGTGGTAGTAGAAGTACCTTGAGAAGAGTGAGTCATTCTCAAGGGACTATTTTTGAAACCTGAATTGAAAGACTGGTACTAGAGGTAACCTCAGGAGAAGGGAGTCATTCTCCACATCTGCGTTAGTTTTCATAGTGGTAGGGTCAGAATAGGGTAGTTTTGGACAGCAGGCATTACTTTGTTGTACATTCACAACTGCCGGATGAGCACCTTACTTAATAACATGGGCAGGGACCACCCATAGAGATAGGGAAAGTTAGGCTTTATCCTTTGTCCTTAATAAACATATACCATGGCCGCAATAGTCTGTATCCTTCTTCTGACTCGCCACAATTGGTAGAAAATACCTTACCCAATTAATAGAATCCTTTCTTTGTAAAAGAAAAAGCATTAGCATTCACTAACTTGTCTGGCAGAGGAGATATACCAAGTACAAAAGTCAATCAAAGCTTGTTGTTTAAAATAAAAGACTGTAAAAGACACAAGGCATGTGGATTACTCATGAATGACCTAACTGCTGCCAGCAAGGTAACAAAAGACTGATATCAGTCACTATTAGACCAGCACCTACTCTTCTAAGGCATGACCTGCCCTGTTAAATTCAGTGTTGTTACATTTGTTCAAAGACTTAAAAAATTGAAAACGCCAGCCTGTTTAATATCCTGGCAGATCACTGCTCGTATGCAAGCATGGGTATTTTCTCCAGATTCACATTCATGCATGAGAGCATTGTCAAAAACTGAACATCTATCAAGAAAGGCTCAGATGAAAGAATCTCTTTTCCAGTTATTAATAAAGGGGTTAAATTAAGCTAAACTACAAGAGGGAAATATGAAAAGAGAAAATGGGAACTCTTAGCGTTAAGAGTGCTGCCTCTTCTATGATAATAGATACTCAATTCTCTTTCCTCCCTCCCCCTCACTCTCTCTTTCTACAAACTAACTCAGGATGGCACATGATTGTCACTGGGATAGATATCTACAAACAGAAAAACTAACAAAATAAGTCCTTGAGCAATTTTTCTGCATCTTCATCGGACTTCCATCCATCCATCTGGGGCAGGTCACAAGTTATCAACTGGGCTTCTAACAGAAAGTCTCTTAAAAAAAAAAGAACTGGCTTTCGCAGTTCACTTGTTCATCTCATCCTTGGGGCATTAACTCGCAATCTTTGAGTAGGTTTCTTCTGCTGGTAATTTCCCACTTTTCTGGTTCTCCATAGATGTCTTTATACCACGGGAAGTCTCCTACCAAGGATCTTTCGAAATATTCCCTGCTTGTCAGCTCTTGGCCAAAATGCAGTCTCAGAGATTTACCTTCAGAAGGGCCCAGACACTTAGTGGACAGGCTGCTTCTCTTAACTTCTGCTGGCAGCGTCCTGGTCCCTTCATCACATGCATTTCCCAGGATACTGGCTTCCTAGCCAACCAGTCTGACCTCCCACCATGAGTTTGTGCCCCAAGTAGACTCCTACAATCCCATATTCTTTCTCCTCCACACCATCCACTGGTTTCACTTGAAACGTTTGTCACTACCACATGCTCGTACCTCCACCAACTCCCAGCTCTTCATTCCGACTTTTCCATTCTCCTTCGTGGCCTTTTAGTTTTAGGCATCTTCATACCCTTTCTTATCCCGTCTCTGGTTCTTCCTCCCCTCCTTTCTCTTTAATCTTCTCCACTCTCTGCCTTCTTTCTCTAGCTCTGGTCCTCTGGTCTCCACTCACCTTCCTTGCTCAGCCAGCGCTACATATTCCTTCTTTCCTTCTCGCTGGTCTTTCCTTCATCCTCCTCTCTACTCTAGTTCCCCTCCCCCCGCTATGCAATCTCATATTTTCACCCTCGCCTCCTTTCTACTCCAGCATTTAATATTCCCCCTTGCCGTTCTTCTCATCCTTCTCCTCACTCTTCCTACCCCCTGGTGTTATCTTTCCCTTGTTTCTGTTCTCTTCCAACACCCTTTTCCTCCCTCTCCTTCCTTCTATCTCATTCAAAGCCCTCTGCCAGGCCTCTCAAATACTTTACTTACACCTTCTTCAGCCACTCCCCTTTGGGTATTCCCTGTGGTTTATATAGGGGGGTTTGGGCCATCTTGAAAAGCTACAGCATTCGCGGGAAGAAATTCTGTGACCGGGGCTATGCGCTCCACATCCTCAGCCCCTGTTGCCTGCTTGTTAAGGCAATCTGGCAACAAAACAGTTTTACAAAGGCTTTACAAAGGTCGGCATTTGGCGTGTTTGTGTTCCATACACTAGTTTCTGGTCTCTAAGCTCCTAAAGGGAAGATCATTTCTGATTTGCATGCTAAAGTGGATAGGCCAATCTTGACATGAGGAGGAACAGATCCAGGCCGAGGGCAAACTTGGGAGAGACACTTGTGTTAAGATATTCCCTTTGAAGTACGTTATTGTATCCTGAGACAGGCTGGTGACAAGAGAGACAGGCTCAGAAAGTAAGATTTCAAAACCTTTATTTACAGTTTCAAGGTGTATTACCTAACTAGTTCTAACTATAAAGGGATGTTTCCCCGAAATGATGCTTCTAAAGCCGTTGATGTCGGAAAGTACAAATGAAAAGTCTGTCTGTGTCTAGACCTTTGCTTATCCTCGATCTATACAAAAAATGTGTTATGGGGTGTTGTGTCAAAAAGTAAAAGTAGTGGTTCAACAGAAAAATAGGAAAACCAGGTTTGGTTTCCGGTGGCTTTCCTGCCAGGCATGGGTTCAATCAAGACCTTTGCCACGGGGTCCTTGCAATGAATTCCAATACTTTCAGTGTCTTTGAATCCCTTGGGGTTCCCTTCCCCAAGCTTCAACTTATTCAAGTTTCAAACACCACAAAAGAAATGTATCACAGTTTCCTTCTTAAGCTTCTCAGTGTTCCCTTACCCACGCTTCAGTCCTTTCAACACAATAAAGCAAACCAACAAGTCTCCAACTTGGCTGTGCCTCTTAGGGGTCCCTTCCCCAAGCACTGGCCTCTTTCAACACAAAACACAATGTATCACGTTTTTGGTTTCTCAGGGAGCCCTTCCCGAAGCTTGGGCTTCAGCTTGTCAGGATATGCATTTTCCTTATTTACAGCTTTTCAAATACACAATCGTCTCATGGGGTAGAATCAGAGGCTTTCGAAAACCCCAGGCTCTTTCTTTTCATTAGCACGACCACTGATCTTTTGCCCCTCTCTTTATTTCCCACGCGCACTTTCCTTGGTACCTTTATCTTCAGGTGTTTTATTGTGCACACTTATATTGTCTTTGTACAGGAGCTAGTTAGACCCCCCCCACCCCCAAACTGAATGTAGTGGAGATAAACCCCCATCCACCTCAAACTGAATGTTGATAACTTGTTGGGTTGATCAATGACTTAAATATAAGAAATGATGTGCTTTTCAGGAAAGCGCTTTGAAAACCATCTATTTTATGGGGTTAGAATGTCTTGTGTGATAGGTTTGTTAAGTAGTATATGCTAGTATAAATTAATATGCTAGTATAAATTACTGAAAAACTAGATTTGAATCGGAGCATGTATCATATTTCGACCAGGAATAGGGTAATCCACCATTTTGTGATGAGCCAGGCATGGTCATGCAATTTCAAAGATGGTGGTATTTTTGCTAAATCATTATGACATCAATGGAGAACTTTTTAAATAAAAGTTCATCTAGCGGACACTGATGGAGGATGAGCTGAACAAAACCTGTTTAGACTGGGTCGGAGTGGCAGATAAGCCAACGAATCACAGGCAGGAAGGGGGTTGTACTTTTGATCAGGCCATCACCTCACCTTCTTAGAGTGTATATACGACAGGGAGAGCCCAGAGATTTTAGGAGAGTTCCAGAGATATCTTTGCTGTATGATGTGTCCTGCCTGCTGGAAGAAAATAAAAATGTAATGTCTTTGAAAATCCTGCTTCAGTTTCCTGATGTGCTTCAGAGTCCCTTTCCTCATCAACGTATAAATTAGTTTTCAAAAATTGATTAGCAGAGTTTGCTAATACCATTTTTCTTGATTATCAAACAAACCCATTTGATGAGCAATTGAATACTAATGTTTTTAATGCCGCCAGAAGATACTTGTACCCAAGATATAAAATGAGCAACAATACAGCAGTTTTGTACATCGCTGAAGTAAGACATTAGTGAGATAAGTCAGACCTTGCAAATTCTTTCTGTAAAATGGTGCATGTCACCACAAACCCACTTTAGTTTGGCACACTGCTGCCAACCAGAGGCCAGCAATGCACAGTGAAACTTTGTATTTGGCATTTACTGCAAACAAAGTACATTTTAAATAAAAGTTTCCAACATCCCCTGCAAATGGTAGTGGCCCTTCTTAAAATCTACTCATCTATGCGAGTGGGCAAAATTAATTTGCAAGCCCTGGATGAGTGTCAGTAAAAAGGTTAGCTGCATGAATGGACAAACATAACTAGATATGATAAAAAGCCTCTGTAATGCAATCATAATCATAGAGCAAAGTGAGCTCTGGAGGCCAACTACAGTGTACAGTTTTGCAGTAGGTCTGTAGATGTACAGACTGGATGAAAATATGGATTGCTACTTTAAGTAAATATCAGGTTAGCTTTGTGTATTCATTATGTAAAAGACTAAGAAGAGTGGATGGCATAGCAGGCGGAAAACTGGGCAAAATAGGCAGAATATTGTAATTTGCGGCCATCTCACTTTCATGGTAGCGGGTATAAACCAACATGGTAAGATAGAATGTCAAGGAGTATGGGATCAGCTCATGGGTTGAACACCTGTTTCAAGATGTATGTAACCAGCAGGCCACAGGACTAGGTTTTCCATCAAAGCATTTGGCCGTGTGGTCATGTACATCTTCAAAAGTGTCCACTCGTCAATATGATGCATCTTCCCCAACAAAATAAAATCTAGTTGACACTGCGATTTAGATACACTTCACTGTAAAGCATGGAGACAATGCAGTGTTTTACAGTAGCAATACTGTAATTATGCATTATGTAACCCATTACCTTTTTAGAAAAGGAATTGAAAGTCTTTTTTTAAAAAAAAACATACTGGTCTTTGGCAGACCGGATACAATTATCTTAATAACAGTATTATCCCGATTATTTCTGGTTTGCCGTTATTAGAAAAATAAAAATAAAATGTTTGTAGTACTCCAACACAGGCCTTTTGGCACATGAGCGAAGGGGATGATTACTGCTGCACTCTCCATTAGACGCTTTGATCTTGCAGTGAACAGAGAAAATAGGATGGAGAGAGCTCTGAAGGCAAGAGAGGAACGCAGGGTGAGCTGTGATTTCATTGAACAGGGTAACTTAAATAGCTAACTTTGCTACACAAGTGCCAAATTAATTAGCAAACCTACAGAATTGCATAGCAAATTGCTCCGCGACACTGCTTATTTTATGCCTTGCTCATCCAGGAGTGCCAGGGCCAATGGGATGGTGTTGAGCATCTTTACATCTTTTACTCCTTTCCCTTTGTTGTGTACACTGCACCCTTCTGTTTCCCTCACTTCTGTCTTTGGTCATGCACACCTGTACTTGTTTTCCTTTGCCGTGCATCCTTACCTACTTTCACATTTTCTTTACTTTCCTTTCGGGCCGCTTGCCCTCTCTTGACTTTCCCGTGTGGCCTCACACTTTCCTCTGAGTTTGCTTCTGTCCTCTAACTTTATCTTCGAGCCGCTTGCCCTTTCTTTGAAATCTATTTAGCTTTCTAGCTTATTTCTGCGCTGCGTGGGCGCATCGTTTCTCTTCTGTCACCTTCATTCACTTGCTTTTTTTCCTTCTACTTTCTGCTCCTTAAAACTGTCCTTCTTGCTTTCCGCTTTGTGACATTTTACCAATCTTGCTTTTTTCCTCCCTTTCCCACTCCGCCACCTGCACGCTCCCGAGTTGCTCTCTCTGTCATGCAAAACTTACCGGGTAGAGTAGCAGTGGCCAACGGTCTCTGCAGGAGGCTTTGGGTCGAGATCAGGGTCTAACCACCTGCCCTTAGATAGCCTTGGGCCCGGCGCACGGCCCATGGGAATGAGCAATTGCACAGACTCTGCCAGCAGGTTCCCAGCTGCCTCGCTCCGGCTCTCAGGAGACAGCTCCCCAGCCATGCTGCAGCCCTCCACACACACAGAGCCAGTGTTGCAGCACACCACTCTCCTTCAGACCCTCCTTCCTGCAGCTCCCACCTTCGTGGTTTCTGTGGTCCAAAGTGCCTCTACAGCTCGCTCATCCATCTGTGTAAAACCACACCTTTTATAGTGACAAAAGCAGTCAAATGGTTTCAGTTGTAAATGGTCACTACTAAATGCCTGACCCTGCCTGAATTCATTAGTGGGCTTCTAGAGTTCTTTCTAAGGTAGGCTGCCCTTACTTTCCCCATGCTGTTCATATGGGTATTCTTTACTGATCTTAGTTGCCTCTTCCTCATCTCAGAATCGGTTGGTAATGGTGTGGGGGGCGGGGGGGTTGGGGTGAGATTGGAGATACCCCATAAAGGCTGAGAGATAGTAGGTTGGTGTCATGATCACGGGCAGGACACTAGGTTTTAATCCCCATAAGAGGGTCTTGAAAAGTTGGGCTCTGGCATGGCATTGCTGGCGAACAGCTTCTGAGTAGGTATAGGCTTTATGGGATATGGAACACTCTGCCTTCTATTCATGGCCGCCAGCATTGTGTCTTTTGAACTAACGTGCAGGTCTAGGCTTCAGATCACATCCTCCATTTAAGCCCCGCCCCCCTGGAGGTCCGCGCTTCACGTCGTGACTGCTCCAGTAGAGCAACGCTTACCGTTCGCTCCATGTTTCCACAGAAGTTCCACAGATAATCCAATGTCATTTTCTGCTAACCTCTGTCACTTTTCTCAGTCCCTATCCGTGTTCCACTATTGCCATCTGTTCGTAGTATTCTCTGTTATTTTATGCCCCAGTTTCCTTGTCTACCGTAACTAGAATTCTTGTCAGGAAAGCAACAGCTGATTCCCTGTCAGTCGCGGCTGAGAAGTCGTGTCAGCCACAGCTGTTACCGTTCGTGACTGGGTTTACTGAACAAGTATCAAGCCCCGTTGTTAACGTGTCACGCAAGTACATTTACTTTCATGTTGGACTTATGCGCATTTTAGATTGCATATTTTACTGAGTGTTCAAGGTGTTATTTTAAGTACACTGCAGGGATTTTTACTGCAATATCTGTGACGTTTGTTTTAAAGATAAGATAGAACTTATTTGGGTCATGGGTAAGCTTCTTGCACATTACTGTTATTAGGTGTTTGGTTGTATACTAGTTAGGGTATTACCTGTCCTTTTGGTTAGCCACACATGTTGTGCATAGAGAGCCTGTAGACACATTTAGCGCCAATCTAGTCAATACCCAATTAGGAAAATCTGTTCTCCTTCGCACTGTTGTGCATTTTTCTTTTCCTTTTCCCTGTCACTTATCCTAAACTGAGGTCCACTCCACAGTATTACTTCATTTCCTCAGAACCAGCGCCCCTGCTTGAGTACAGGATGGAGAGCCCCACAACTAAAAGTTAAGGTGAGCTTGGTGTCATTTTTGAACCATAAGGAGAGTTCTATAGTTGCTAGGGTTTGGGTTTATTAAAGAGCTTAGATAGATAGCTTAGTCTTCCCTGTTTTTTTTTCTTACAGAACTAACCATGTTCAGGAAAGAAAATACCACCTAGAATTTCCAGGGCGCTTCCGCAAAGTCTCTTCAGGTAAGCGTTACAGTTGGGGTATTTTTGGGACTGGGGGATGCCCATGTCTCGCCCTTGGGTGTCCTCCTCCCAATCCCTCTTAACCCTCCACTCAGGTGATCCTCCCTCGCTTGTCCACCCCAAGGGTCGGGATCCAAAAGTGATGGCCCCTTCCCTGGCCATCTGAATGGAAGATACAGGGGGAGTGGGTGGGAGAATACCGTCAGGTTTCCTATACCTAGGACAGTCCCAAACGGTGAGTCCCTGCCCTGCTTATGTGGCATGGTGGGGGTAATTAGTGATACCCTCTGTCACATCTGGGTCCATCATCACACAGTTTATCACGCCAAATGTCCCTCTTTGTGACTCCTGTATCCACTTTAAAGCTCAGGGAAGGGAATTCATCACAGCATGGAAACAATGCTGAAGAACAAGTTAATTAGTTTTTCTGATGGCCATAGTATTCTTTCCACAGCTCTACGAACCGACTCATGCTGGCCCCTAAGAACTGTGTGTGTGTAGCTCGGAACCAATTCCTGAGCCACTAAGTCTCCTACCGTACTGACTCTTTTTTCCCCATTTACTGGATTCCCGTTTCTGCCTATATGCTTTTCCTTATCCAACCCCTCTTTGTGCTTATTTGTACAATAAATATCATCAGTATTCTTGGTGGATAGTACGCGCATTTAGGGGACAGACCTCAGAGTACAAGACATACTAACAGAAAGCACCAGGCCCAAGACAGACTATCAGTCCTTCCCCAGACAGCCTGCTACAACGTTCATTTACAGGCAGTCATTTTTTTGGATAGATTTTTTGGTGAATACATTTTTAGCGAAAAAAACGAATTGAAAAACATTTGCTGTGTGGGGGAAGGGCATATAAAGGGTGGGCGGTGTGTTAAATGAATATTGGTGGGGGTGAAACCCATCCAAAAAGGGAAAAAAAGGTTCACTGAGTTTTTTTGAAAGAATTTATTTGCCACAAAACCCATCGAAAAAATTACTGTTGATTACTGAACAGAAGCGACAGATTATACCCATTAATGGGAGCTTAACAGTATTGTTCTGGTTAAAGGTCTATTGCCCAATATAGCTCTATAGCACCTCCCGTGCAAATAAACTTTTCTGGTTCATATTCCCTTTAGGTGTATATAGATCCTGGCCTATTGTTCATATTTCGTTTTTGTTTCCGGGCCCCTGTCCAACTTCTCTTGGAGTCTGGACTGGTCTCTTATCTTGGAATATTTTTGCTTCTGACTGCAAAAACTGTATGCAACGGGCCCATTGGTGTGGCATTATTCAGGACCTTAGCCCAGCTGTCTTTTGTAAACTTTGCTATGCGGCTGTATTAATAAAGGTTCCCTGCATAAGATCATGTTCTTTCCTGCTGTTGTTGAATGTTTTAAAATGCTGAATTTGAAACAGATCATGGCTACTGTTGCTACAGTGCCCTCTCCATGCCTCAATATTTATATGCAAGGCTGCTCTGAGAAAATGTCTGCTATATCAATAGGAATATAGAATTGGGTACTCCCCTATTTTTGTTAACGGGGGGTCAAATCTGTGTAAGGGGGAGAACATATAATATAGTCAAGAAACACAGATGGACTACCTCTTTCTGAATAGTCCTTTCTGTACAGCAGGATGAAAATATATGGGTCTACTTTGTTGATGGGTAGATGGGTCACCTGGATAGACTTAGATGTTTCTATTTAACATGCAGCTTTCATTACAAAAAACAATTCTCTCTATTTATTGTTCATAAAAACATTTAAACAATTGATCTTTGATCATCATTCACCACTTCCATACGACATATACTTCTACAATAATGGGGTAAATTGAATTTACTTTTCTTCCAACATAACAATTGATGGATTATGCATTCGCGAAATGGGAAAAACACATTAAATTCCCTTTGAGGTTGACATATGTTTCGGCCCTTAGACGTGTACCAAACCCTTATTGATCAAATATTCGGCCATCTTCAGGACACAAACTGTTTTTTCAGAAAGTTCAGTTTCATTCCTCAGTGGTAGATTTAATGATCTACAAAAATACATTTAAAAAATGTACAAAAGAGAAGAAGAACGCTGTGCTAACCTGCTAATTTAAAGTTGATGACCCATGTTGTCTACTTAAAGAATCGACCACATTACTAACCTGTTGTCCATATAGTGTGGCTTGCACACTGGTAAATTTAATTTGACATTCAGTGTCTTGTTCCCTAGGAATAGAGAAGGTGGAACTCATGAGGGTTCCCTAATAATCATTTTATATTGTAGATAAATCCTTTGTTAAGAAAAACACCATTGTGCAACTTACCTAATTACACGTGTTGGCCGTGCCTTCTGATGACGGCGTTTGAATCATTCAGTAACCCGGGGATGTAATCCACTGAGTTGGAGCGGCACACAGGAGCAGTGTTTTATTCAGTTATCGGTGTCTGCCAAAGAAAGGGTGAAATAACATTTCAGTTTCACCTTTCAATTTAATTTTTTCTTTTAGTTTGAGCCGAATGTTAGTTAAAATAACTATCTGGTGCTCTATATTGCAAAAACGGATTTGTTTTTTACAATTTATAAAAAACTTGTTGCAGGGATTTCCAAATCACCTTCAGCCTTGCACTGAGTGGTGTAGTGCTTGAATGCACTCCTATCTACGTTTCTTTACTTACTTGTGAGAATTATGGTTGTTGCTCCTTACGCGGGCCATTCCGTGCTAGGTAGAGAGCCCGAGCAATCACACTGTGTTTGTCTGACTTGCTCTTGATCATGTGACTACGAGTCTGAGCATGTGACATAATACGTGCAGAAAGTGTTTTGTTTTCATTAAACGGGCTAGGTTAATGCATAATATCGTACTCAATTCATTTGTGTATAGATGATTTGTTGTGCTAAGTGACTCAACTTCACATTTAAAAAAATGAATGAAGAGAAGGCGTTTCGCGCATCGCTACCGTATACTTGATTGTATAAAGTATTATCATCAAGTACCATAAATACTGTAATTGCTGCTGACTCAATTTAAAAAAAATTACTTATTGCTCGTTTTTAGGGCATGTTAGAATGCCACTGTCAGAACCTATGCGTATGTGTATAGCTGCCTTATATTATTAAAGACAGTCTGTATGTATCTATTTGTGCTATTAGCACTTTTTGGTAGATTGAGAGAGATACATTATGGGGCTCGAAGTCCTTGGAATCTCAGACAACTGTGTGTGAAAACGCTGCAATGTTGGCACAATCTGTGTCAGACAAACAACCAGGGAGCCCAGTGTTATAGCCGCAGTATTTTGTCACTTAAGATCAAGATTGTGAGGAAGTGTTTGGTATTTTCAGGGGGCAGTTCATATCGCTGCCCTGATGCCGTTACTAAATAAACATGCTCCATTCCACTGCGATATTGAGGCCATGTTTTACAGTGTCTAGATCATAAATCCACCTTTGTTCACACATGGTGAGGTTTAGATCTCTATTCCCTCCTCTCGGAGACTGTTTGATCATTTGGATAACACACCAGAGCATATCTGTGCATTTATGCTGTTTAGCTATAAAATGAGCTACTAACGGTTTGACTCTATCTTGGTTCTAATACACAATTTGTGCTCACAAATTCTTTGGCGTATTTGTCGCTTCGTTT
The DNA here is from genome assembly GCF_040938575.1 of Ambystoma mexicanum. Taxonomy (NCBI): domain Eukaryota; kingdom Metazoa; phylum Chordata; class Amphibia; order Caudata; family Ambystomatidae; genus Ambystoma; species Ambystoma mexicanum. The sequence goes on along the minus strand of NC_090923.1, from coordinate 1,207,504,701 downwards.
TACCTATATATACCAAATCACACGGACATTTAATGGCATAGACAGCCCATTGTGTAAGGCAATTGGTAAAAGATGTCAATTTGACGACTTTGTTTCTCAATTGAATACTTTTCATATTTTGGGATTGTGCGCATACTGAACATTTGCCGCATGAATGATGTCCTTCAACTGGGGGTAAACCCCAGAGAGGTATTTGTAACAGTCTATCCCTTATGACATTAGGATGTGTATGTACAAGGGTTTCAGATTTTTTTGCTTTTTGAAGGCGAACTGTGGTGCGGGTGGATTAAAGTCCTCTGTTTTGATCATGTGCCAATTTTTTAGGATTTTTTTTCTCAAGTGGCTACTAATTGGACTATATGCTTACACAAGTCATTTTGTCTAGGGTGTGTCGCTGTGTTGGTTCTAGACAGCTGGCTCTATTTACATGTAGCGCCCTCTTGTATGCTCGCTGCACAGTAGCCTTGGGGTAGCCTCTATTTCTGAGCCTTGATTTAAGGATCTTCCCATGTTCTTTGTACATGTCTAGTTGTGTGCAGTTTCTGCGGATTTGCTGAAACTGACCATACGGAAGCCCCTCCTTTATGCTACGTGGATGAAAGTTTCGATAGTCAAGAAGCATGTTCTTGTCGGTTGGCTTTCTGTACAGGACTGTTTCTAGAAGGCCAAAGTCTGTTTTCTGTATTTCAAGGTGAAGGAAGGCTATTCTCCTTGTATCCGAATTCATAGTGAATTGGATGAAAGAGTTTTGTGTGTTAAGCCATTCATGAAAGAAAGTTAATTGCCATGGGGTACCGCTCCATATCATGCAGATGTCATCAAAATAGCAAAGCCATATTTTGATGAATTGGGCAAAGGGGTTGTTAATATCACAGATTGATTGTTGTTCCAAATTATCCATGTACAGGTTGGCAAGATCCGGTGCGAATGTCCACATTCAGGGTCACGAGGATGTCTTTTGGACTTAAATTGGTTTGTTTGGAGAGGCCTTAGCATGCTGGTGGTGTCTTTGACAAAGGATGTCATCTTTGAAACAAAAGGCCTTAAGAACCAGTCTGAATAAATTGACAATGGTTCTAGGATCGAGTTGATGTCTGCCACAATGGGTCTTCCTGGTGGCACTAATGGGTTCTTATGTATTTTGGGGAGGACATAGAAAGCTGGTGTTGTTGGATGTTGATTAACTAAAAATGCTTTTTCGAACAAATCAATCCATCCCTCTTCCAAAGCATGTTTCATAAGGCTCTCAATCTCCTCTTGGAGCCTGGATGTGGGATTTCTTTCCAATCTTTTGTATGCAGTTTGATCACTAAGGTGATGCATGACTTCTGTTTCATATGCTCCCTTTTCTCACAGGACAATACCTCCCCCTTTATCAGCGGGCTTGATTATGAAAGCACATTAGATTGTAATGATTTTAATGCCTCTCTTTCTTGCTTGGTAAAATTGTTTTACTATTATTCTTTGTTTTAAGAAATCCTTGGATTTCATGGGAGATCCGTTGTTTGAAAGCTAGGATAGCAGGACTAACCATAGCATTTGTAGGGGTAAACCTAGATGGTGGTTTTAGGCCCGTAATGGTTGGTTCTTCTTCTGTTTTGTAAATTATTTAAATGTTTTTTTGTAGATCATTTAATCTACCACTGGGGAATGAAACTGAACTTCCTGAAAACACAGTTTGTGTCCTTAGATGGCCCAATATTTGATCAAAGAGGGTTTGGTACATGTCTAAGGGCCGAAACATATGTCGACCTCAAAGGGAATTTAATGTGTTTTTCCCATTTCTCGTATGCATAATCCATCAATTGTTATGGTGGAAGAAAAGCAAATTCAATTTATCTCCTTATTGTAGAAGTATATGTCGGATGGAAGTGGTGAATGATGATCAAAGATCAATTGTTTAAATGTTTTTAAAAAATGTTTTTATGAAAAATAAAGAGAATTGTTTTTTGTAATGAAAGCTGCATGTTAAATAGAGACATCTAAGTCTCTCCAGGTGACCCATCGACCCATCAACAAAGTAGACCCATATCACCTCATCCTGCTGTACAGAAGGAACTATTCAGAGAGGGGTAGTCAATCTGTTTTTCTTGACTATGCTATATCAATAGGGCATGTATGCCACATAGAATTTAATGTTTATTTAGAAAATGTTATAATAGACTAGTTAGGACCACCATTTTCTAGTACACCACTTCGAGCAGGCCTACAAAAAAGTATCTGTAATGCTAGGAATTGTCCCCGGAACAAACAGCAACAACTTACTCAGACTTATGTTGAAGCCCAAGAGCAGTCAGAACATAACACTTTTATAGCATGCATAGAATTATTTCAGTTAAGCTCTTTAGCCTACGAAAAGGGCATTCAAATACATGGATGCCACACAGTGTGCAGTGCATCTGCTACTTAAAACATCCTTTAGCCAGACCCTAGGGTCTCGATTGTCAGAACAGTTGAAAGAGGGCCCTTGCCTCACTTCACCTCCCAGGTGTCGGACATCTTCCTGCATTGTTTAATTCAAGCGGCTGAGATTTTGCACAATCACTGAAACTATATGTGCAATTATGTGTTCATGTTAATGTGTTCTAGTATCCTGAACAAATAGCCCCATCTGATTAAGTCAAAACCTTTCTTCTCATCCAGGGAGCCTTTGACTTGCACCTCTTCCAATTCTTTAATTTCAACCATGGTGTGGAAGAATCTTCTGATTATTGGAGTGTTTAATTAAGTCACTGACCATTGTGATTACTGTACTCCTAGTACATATTAGTTCTCCCTGGGAAAGGGAAGAGCCCAGAGCATGTAGCGCAGCAGCATAAAGTGAATAGCAGTGACATGCCAGGACAAGGATCCCACACATGACCTCCCGTGTGCATGCTTGCGCCCCCAATCACCAGCCCCTTTGTAAACGCATAGATGTTGGACTCTTATTAAAGGGTATGGTGGAGATGTCGAATGGAGGAAAGGGACTATGGGGTAGGATCATAATAGTCTCTAGCATGAGTAAAAGAAGGTTACTTGCTGGTGTATATTTATAGCACAGCTCTCTGACATTGGTGTCTTTAAGAGAGTTTCATGATTATTTTAATATTAACCCATGTCAAAGTGGTGTTGCCTGGTAATCTATACATTTTCTACATACAAACTAAGACATCAACATTGTAATGTTTAAATCACTACACAGTTACGCCAAGTGGAGGGAACTCCGACGCACGCAATGGGAAGTGACATAACATAAGTGAACATATCATTAAGTGAAAAATGCAAATTTCATTCAACTTGTCTTTTGAAGTCTAAGAAAGGGCACAGGCCAAATAAGCATTTACCAAGAGATCAGATTTTCCCATTAGATTCCTGGCTGATTAAAAAAAAGGTACGCACCTTTTAGATCGAAGACTCATTAACAAAACATGTACTGTTTAGCAAAATGTCAATGTAAGACATTTTACGGTTCCACGATATGCCATTCATGTGGTTGTGTGGCTCACAGCCTGGGTTCGAATCCTGGCCACAGCACTGCCCACTTCAAGTGAGTGCAGCAAATCGTATTGCTTATAACTCCTTACACCCACGGGTGGTGGGGAAGCAACATCTAAAAAAAGTAGATGGATGTGGTCCTGTGTGGTCCCTTCTGCCCTGGTCACATGTGAATCTATAAAAGATACCATCGCTGGAAAGCAACATTTCTAGGCACATAACCACGTTTTTGCCAGTAATTGATCTTTTATAGATTCCCATGCTTCTTTCAATAAAGCCACAGTAGCAAACAATATGTATTGGGAGGCTGGACTAGAGATTGATCTCATTTGAACAGAATAGTCAAGCCACCTTGGCCCCTCAGAGTATCTTTTTTGGCATATTTATCCAGACACTAGTGCGTGACGAGCACCACAATGGTCCTCCACGTAACTTCAATAGGGTGTTTACAAGGAACTATTACTACTTTCCTCATGGTTGCCAGGAGCTCTGTGTCCTTTTGAGTGGTTATAGAGCTCTATTAGTCGTAGGCAGTTCCTTTTTGTAGGGGAGGTTACATTTAACTAGTAAATCATTGCTCACCAGGAAAACCTACTGCCCATTGTCCTTTGCTGCACCGATTGTGTGCAATATCAAGATTTTGTTCTCGTCTTCACACATCATGTCTATTATTCTCTGTAGAACTCCCTCATCTACACAAACAGCGATTTCTTTAACAATAGTGTAGAGTATGCAGGTGTAGTGTGTTTATGTGTGTGCATGTGCATAATCTTTTTTGTGCTAAACTCTCTGTTGGCTCGTCATCCTAACAGTCTCCCACATTTGTCCCCTTATGTTGTCTTGCTATGTATATTCAGTAGTCAAATCTGCCCATCAATTCTGCCCATCAATTCTGCCCAGGTCATCCCATACTGCCTGGAGACCCAGTATGAGCACTAGTAATCTTGTTGCTTCATCAGGTTCTAGAGTGCACCTAATCTTCTCTTCTGAATGCATTACCCTTTTGATCAAGATGTAGGTAATGTCACGTGTTTTGCTGGCACGCACTCATTCCTATAAGCAATCTGAAGGTCGCCAACACCAGTCTTTCGTTAACGATAATGTTTGCATTTGCTTTGAATTCATTGTGTACTTTCTATTCTACCATTCCCCTAAATATGGTATCCTGCAATGTCTCATTTAATGGATAGGTTGCAGTGTTTTAGTCATTGCAATGTAATACCCAAGGGGTGCGTGATCCAAGGGACTTCAACACAGACCTTCTGTCGTTATGAACCTCAGTATTGTCTCTTGCACTTTCAAAGGTACACCTATTAATAAATGCGATCAAGAATAGTAGAAGCAGTCACTGGCTATGGGATTTTGAGCTCTTCAAATATCAGTCCGGCTGATGACCTGTAGGACTTTGTTCAGTGACTTGGTGACCTGTGACGTGCCCCACAATCCCTTTGTCATTGTACCGAGAAGGATCTATCAAATATTTTAAGTCTCCTCTATAACACCAAGGGTTTCATTCACTACATGGCAAAGAATGAGCCAGAAAGAGCCCAGCCAATACGCATTCCGCAGTGTGGAAGGATGTCAACATGATGCAGTGTTAGGCAAGGGAAGCTGGTGTACCATGTCAGAGCATCAGGAGTTGAATTTCCTTAGTCACTTAAAGATGATTTTCGGGAATCAGTAATAGCAGCTGCAAGCAAAAAACATATTGGCAGACTTTACAGTGGAGATCTATAGACTCCACCAGCTCTTTGCACATGCAAGAACAGGAAGATTCCACAGGGATCCCTACATCTCTGCATGCATCAAAATTGTTAGGCAGCTGGTAATCCCTGCAGAAAGCAGGCAAAAACACATGAAATAGATTTCTCGTTACTCATTCCAATCCGTGCAAGAAACCTGAAGGAAAAATACATTGCATGTTTTATTACAAGTAGAAAGTTTGCTTACACAGGTGTTAATGCATATGTGCCATTTGCTGAATTCACCAAAAGGTGTTGCAAAATAGATTTTGTATTTGGCCCAATTCTATATCCTTTTAGGGAAAAACGTACTGTTTGGTTCAAAGAGGTTTACTATACATAATTCCTTGCTTTCTGGTTGGACTTTTACCACTGTGTACCTCCTCCGAGTCAGACAGCGAGGTAGCATTTGCCACCCATAGTATCACCCCTTCGGACATAAGCAAGACATTACAAAAATATTCCTTCTCCATATTTTGTCTAACCTGTATCGTTCCTCTTTGCTCAATTGCATTTCCTGTATTAGCAACACTTGTAAGGCAAGCTCAGTAGTTATGAGACTAGCCATTAACTTAACATAGAATCCTTTATGACTTATGCCTCAGAATATAGTACTATGTTGTCCTGCCATCTCTTACTATAGTTAATATGTACTTGTACAGTCGCTGCTGTAATAATCATTGGTTCAAGGAAATCTAGTAGTGTTGGCCTTTTATTCCTTGCGCCTGTATTCCCTCTTGAACTAATAATTACCCGCAAATTCCTTTTCCCAGCCTTTATTTGGTACCCCTCCAAGTTCCTTGTCCCCATTCATCTCCCCTGACCCATTGTTTCCTTAAAGCCGAAGTTCATTTCAAACAAGCATGTCAGGATGTGGTTGTTTTAGAACTTTGCAACTGTTACTCTTGACATTGCTCCAAGAGGTGTACTCAGTGCCATATATCTTTGCTTGCTGTGGTAAGTCAGAAGAAGGAGTTGGACCAAGAAGTGGCATTTCAACTCAAAATTTCATTTAACAAAGGGGAAAAGAGCCTAACTCTCCCTATCACTAGAGGGTTTGCCCTACCTAAATTAAGAATAACTAATCAAAGAGGTTTTTACAAACGCAAATAACACCTGGAGAATGACTCCCTTCTCCTGGTTCAAATGGCTCATCCTCATGGCAGCTTTCAAACAGTCTTGTGCATAAGTTCGTGACAACAAAGGTGAGAGCAGGAGAAGGACTTCCTTCTCCTGGTCAACCCGGTCAACCTTTGGGCTGATTTCTAACCATCTTTTGAAATAGCCTTTGATTCAACAATAGATCAGGAGAATGGCTCCTTTCTCCTGGTCAAACTGCATTAGACGTAGAGGCTGTTTGCGGACAGTCTCAATTAACAGCCTTTAAAAGTCCTTGTAGTTCCTCCCAGGAACTTTCCTTGGTTTGACCAATTGAACAGTTCTTCCTTTTTCACACAATATAAACTCCCAGGCTTCCCTGGTCTTCTCATTGAGTAATTAAACAAGGGAGGTCACTCCTGAATTGTCCTTGGTTTATTCCACTATTCTTAACAGCACTATCAGTAGAGAGACCACTCTTGTAACTTCCTTGATTCTGAAGGTCGCTCTTCAAATTATTGTGACGAGGGAGATTACACCCAATGCACTCTTCATTGGTGGCTTCTTTAAAACTGTTACTGTGATGAGGGAGATTACTCCTGATGCACTTTTCACATTTTCCCAAGCCCCTACCGGGTCTACCATAGCTCCTGTTACCTTTGCTGGTGCCATGTCACTGGTTCTTCCTGGGGTGCTGGGTTACCTCGTTCCCTTCGGCTGCTCGCCATAATTTTCTCTTCGCTCCCTGCTGCATGGCTGCGGCTCTGCAGGGTCTCCGGCCTCTTGGTATTGGCGTTGTTGAAGGACTATATGGTCCACCTCCCTGAGGTCACGCCACCATCAGCCTTTCTCCAGCATCTGCTCAGGTCGGGTATCCCGCTGGCTTTGGAGGATTCCTCTGACCTTTCCAGAGCGTCCTCTCGACTGAGTACTTGCTCCCTCTTCAGACCACCTCGTTCCCAGGTTTGAACTTCCCGGGGCGAACAGGCTTCACGTCGGCTTCCCTTTTCAAGGAGTCCTTCCTTGCTTTTTATGTCCTGTTGCTGGGTCACCCCAGCTGAGTACTACAGTATTTTCTTTGTGTCCCTGCAGTACTCTTCATACCTCCTCAGGGCCACCTCTTCCCAGTACTGTCTGGAGGAGTACAAGGAGTCGTTTGAATAACTCCTTCAATCTTCTTCCTCACAAAACTTTTAGAAGATGACTCAATATTGCTTTGTATGTTCCTTTCATTCTTCCTCGTCTTGGTCGAGTCAGATCTTACCTAAGAAAAAGAGGGAGCATTGCAATAGCAGACAGTAATCTTCTCAGGTTGGTTCTTGAAAGACCTTGAGGATGGTCTCAAAGGCAAGGGGTTAAGGGAGTTCCATCACTGAACGGAAGTCCTTATCCCCATGAGGGGAGCCTCTCCCTGTGAGGTCCTGCATTCCTCCACCCTTAAGGGGATTATTGCATAGCGGGCTCACCTCATTAGCCTCACAGGGAAGTGCTCCCCTCTGGGGGGAAGTTACAAGATCCCTTAAATTGTCACATTGCTTACCACTGTATAGCAACGTGCAGCTTCCCCCATTTCTAGAATATCAGTCATTTCTTTAGAAAAGTCCACACTCCTCAGCTTTCTAGTAATGTACATTTTGCTGCGCCTAAAATAACCATTTCATGTTACGAGCTATATAATCCACCATTCTGGCCTTCTCTTGAAGCATGTTGAACTGTTCTTTTAATTCCTCTAGACTGTCTTCTAGATTGGAAATTTTGTATTCTGTTTCAAGGACTATTCCTTAAGGCCTGAGAGGAGAGACATCTCAAGCCTACCAGATTTTCCACTCTAGGAATGTGTGTGGTCTTGATTTCAGCTCAAGCCAGTGTGTTCTGCCTCGTTCCTAGCAGTTGGTGCCCTCTTTGTGCTTATCAAAAGTTGTGTTCCTTGTGTAACTGGCCCCTTATGTTTGTTGTGAGCATTTCCCTAGATAATTTACGGCCACCTCTGCCGGTCAGCTGGTGGGTGGCAGGAGGGGGCAAACGGGGGTTCTCTCCATGCATTTTGCAGCAACAAAAAGAAACATTGGTAAAGAAATGGGCTAATAAATACCGCTTTGGCAATTCTGCAATAAAACATATTGCACACTCAGCTGCATGCCATTTACCCTGCATTCTAGGGTGCATAAGGAAACATTGCAAATAAATTGGCAATACAGGTGTTGTGTTCTGGAAGAGATTTTGTGTTTATTAACATAGTTATTGAATTTCTTTCAGCATGCTTTCTACTATTTCTTGTGTGTTCAAAGAAAAGTAAGTGCTGGTCTTTATAGGCAATTCCTTTAGCATGTTAACACATCAGGAAAGGGACGTCCAAACTTTGAGGCATTTAAGATTCACGATAGTAGAAAATTAACTATTTTTTAATCTACAGTCTTTCATCTGCTTTGGAATTCAATATGCAAACAGATTACAAGAGTTTAAATGTGTCCGAAGCGTAAAACTGGGAGCTTTATGGGACATTCTAGAGGTGCCTCTGTACAGAAGGCACGTTTGTCTTTATTTCTATGTGGACTTCAGAACCAAAGTCACTTCGGAATATTTCTTTTTAATATTGATGCAGTGTAATGTAATGTAATGGTCCTTTGTATAGCGCCTTTCATCAATGGTATGGTCTCAACGGGCTGTAGGTTGAACGCCCTTGGGGGAAAAAAGTCCAGGTATGGGAAATTCAACAGAGGAAGAGAGTGCGTCTGTGCACTTAGCCAGTATGAAGGTTGGGAGGGGTGGCCAAGTCCCTGCTAGTATCCCATGTGAGCAGGCATGTGGGCGAGTGTGCAGTGCATTCAACTCATTTTGACAGCTTTGTCATGATGTTCTATTCTAAGGGGGCATACATTTACAATGAAGACTACATATAGGTTTTATTTTATAGAAGCCATTTACATCTGAACAGGGATGCGTTTTAATCTTGTTTTGGGAAAATGTATTTAAAGCAATTAAAACAATGGTATTTGGCATTGGATCCCACAATCCCCTAACTTTTAGGAGATAGATGGTTTTGTTTTGAAATCTCCTCTCCTGGTGTCTTTTTCCAAGATACAAGCTTTTCGCAACTGCTTGCGTATTTGAAGTAGCTGTCCTGCAGTATTAAACACTAGCAAAAAGTACCCATACTGTGCATGGGTTCTGTAGACAGACATGATAACACTCTCCAATTATTGAAAATCAATGATCCTGCAAATCGCTGCTCTTAGTCACTTATCGCACTCCGAAGTAAACTGCACTGAGAATGGGAGCGTGTGGTTGGCTGACAGACCCCGGAGCAGAAATTGAAGGAAGGTGAGAGTTGGCATGCTACAGCATACTGGGACCTTCTGTTGAAAAGTGGTTTTAGAGTTTTGTTCCTTGCATTGAGACGCTTAAAATTAGCTTTGTACGGTCCTTCTATGACCACATTGACGTTTCACTGATTTCAGGCAACTGTTTCAAGTGTGAAGGAGCTGAAATCCTGGGAAAGGGGAGGGGTGTCCAAATGTCATCTAGCCAGTAATGTCTGGAGGGTCCTAACGGGTAACTATGCAAAATGTGGTGCAGATTGGTGGAACGGTGTGGAGCTGTATAAAGAAGAGTTCATGAACAAGTTTAATACGAAGATTGTTTGTCTTTAAAGCATTTTTTCTGACCATCACTTTGTTTAGATGAATGTTCGGGTAAACGTGTTAAACTGATATTTTTATAAAACAATGCTCGAATTTGACACAAATATTTATGAGACTATTAGAATAAAATGTCGGTTTGCTACAACTAATTCCAGAATATAAGTACACAATACGTAGAGACTAGGTTTAGGCTGCTACATCAGGTGTCCGGACATTTCGTCGAAAGTCATTTCGTCGAAAGACATTTTGGTCGAATTATTTTTTTTATTTATATATATATTTTTTAGGTTGTAGTTTAGGGAAAAAAGGGTTTTTTTAGAAAAAAAAGGGCGTGGGGGGGACCCCCCCCAAAAAAATAAAAATAAAGTGAAAATAAAAAAAATAAAAAATTCGACCATTTGGTTTTCGACCAAATGGTTTCGACCAAATGTCCTGTCGACGAATTTTTTTCGACGAAATGTCTGGCAACCGCTACATCACACTGAAAACTGTAGGGCATTAAAATGGTTTCTTAGGATTACGTTCAGGAAACCCTTGCTGGAAAACTACTGATAAAAGGTGAACAACATCTCTTCTCCAGGTAGGGATCCTTCCCGGGTTCATTAGTGTAGCATGGATGACATGGTAGTACATACCAAGCATTGACGGATATATGGCAGGGACAGTCCTATATGCTACATGATCAAGTCTATCATACGAGATCATATTCATTGTGAAAGGTGTTTTGGTTGGTTATTTTGAAGTGTTCAGAGACTTCGATTTACTCAGTAATGCGTAGTGCTGCACACTGATCGGCCAAATAGTAACATTTGTAAAAATGTTCAAGATTCCTGCAAGTACTGTGTATGAGAAAAACGTATATATGTTAAATTTCTACAAGAGATGGCTGGTATTTTTTCTTTTTTTGAATGGGTAAGCAGAGCTGGAATTGGGCTGGATTTCCACAGTTTAAGAAACAAACAATTGATTCCTGTAATCCAAATTCCAGAGACAGGAAAAGCAAATGCTTGAATCGCCTCACACTGCATCTGCAGAGGTTAGCTGTTAAATGGAGCTCGTAGATGTAGTTCCGAGCTCAGAAAAACTCTGATATGGATTGTCTTTTTCAGAGGTCGAGAAAAAAGTGGGGGGACTTGTTAACATTCCAAGTGAATGTGGCGTCACCAGAAAAGAGCATATCAAGGTGTCCTCTGAAAAAAGTTGGAGGACTCTAAAAAAGTGGGGTACACCATCCACCCGCTTGTAACTTCCTTTCCTTCTTATCCCGCCTCCGACCCACCTCTGTCCGCACTCCCAGTCCTCTCATCATTCACTCCCATTTATCTTCCTGAATTCCAGAAAGTATTATCCCAAAGCCACCCCTCCAGCTATCTTTAGATCCCTGTCCCTCCTCACTCCTTAAGAACATCCTATCCTCAACCGGTGCAGGCAGCGTCGCAAGATCCATAATTAACCACTCACTTACGTCAGATGTCTTCCTCGAGGCCTTCAAAACCTCCCACATCAAGCCCCTTTTTAAAAAGCCCACCCTCGATCCCTTCCTTCCAACTACCACCCTATCTCAAACACACGCTTCGTTGCCAAACACTTCGATCACACAGCATACACGCAGCTCTGCCACTACACAGAATTCAATCGCCTTCTCCACCCCACCCAATCTGGATTCAGACCCCTTCAAGGAATGGAATCCTCCCTCGTCTCCAGCTGGGATGACTTGAAAAGAACAATAGACGCAGAAGGCTTTGCTGCACTTATCCTCCTTGACCTCTCGGCTGCCTTTGACACCATCAACCACGCCACCCTCAGACTCCATTTTCTAGTCATCAGGGATTCCGCCCTCAGATGGATCTCTTCATTCCTCTCCAACCATTCTCAAATCATGCTCCTCCCCCCACCCTGTCTCCAAAGGGGCCCCACAGGAAGTAGTCTTCCTCCTTCTCCTCCTCCTCGTCCTCGGAGCTCCGTCCGCAGCATGTCTCAGTAAAGATCCTGGGATGCACAATTGACCCATTACTCTCTCACCACATCAACACTGAGTCCAGAACCTATCATTCCCACCTACACATACTCAGATTCATCTTTCCTTATATCTCCTACGCTCACAGAGTCTCAGCCATCCTGGCTATCATTTTCTCCCGCCTAGATTATGCCAACTCCCTCTATCTGGGCGCTCCAGCCTATCAGCTCAGAAAACTCCAGCAAAACCAAAACTTTGCAGCTAGACTCCTCTTTGCCCTTCCACCCAGAGAACACATCAACCCTGCCCTTCAAGTACTACACTGGCTTCCTATCAGTCGGGTGACTTTTAAGGTCATGTGAATCACACACTGCGCCATCCATGGGACAGGCCCAAAATTACACCAAGACAAGCTTATACGTTACCATCCCAACAGAAACCTTAGATCTGGCTCTGACCTCCTCCTTGTGATCCCCCTTTCAATTCCACTAGAACTGGAGTATCCTCCTTCTCTGTCCAAGCTCTCACCCTCTGGCTCTCCCTGCCTCAGAACATCCACCACAATGAGGACTATACCTTTATCAGAAAGGCCCTCAAAACTAAGTTATTCCCTCCAGCAACTTGAAGATCTTCCCCTTCTCACGCTTACCTCTTGACACAGTTTGTGCCTGCCGAGTATTTTTTTCAAAGCCAGGTAAAGTACATTTCTCGGAGCAGACTGGATGACTCAGATCACTGAGCTGCACCAAAGGCAAAGCTCCATCTGAGTCACTGGGTACACAGTCAAACACAACTTTGGTGGACTGTACCTGCACTCATGGCCACCCACTCGCATGCATTTGTCCCCATACACCAGATTAAAACACAAAGCATCTCTGCCATCAGAATGCAGCTACAACCTATGATAACATTCTGACTAGCTAGACACGCAACTAGTCTCTTGCGCATTCTCCTGTCCACCGCTCAGCTCCCATCCACATGCCTGACCTCCATGGGTAGCTTACAGGGACACGCCCATCCCACCTAACTCCCTATCTTGGCCTAATGCACACACACATTCTAATCCCTCTGACAATTGTTCCCATTCACTGGACTTCGGTCCCTCGAGGGCGCTCACCCCTACAAGCACATTGAGGCCATACTAATGGGATGCTATATAAATGACAAACTACTACTGAATGAGGAGGTGCTTTGGGAGTTGGGGGAAGAAACCAAGGTACTCAACTTAGACTCATTCCTTCGAGCCTATTGAAATCCTGGTCAGGTGCCCAATCAATAACACATCCTGATTGATCAGGGCGCCATACCAAAGATGGTGACCCTACATTGTCCCATTTATTTTCATGGATTGCAGCAGCATCCAAATGGCGCAGGCTATATAGGCACGACCATTGGAAATTACAGTCTTGGTATCCCCGAGTTACTGTGCGAGTCTGGTTTAATTCATCCAATTGCCATGTGGCCTTTCTGAATATCACACGTTGCCGTGGCTTGCTACAGTGTTGCAACATCGTGCATTGGTCGTCTTCTTTGTCGTCGTTTTACCTGGCCAAATAAGGCAGTCATTGTGTTTGTCTTATTAACACTACAAGAACACGTGCAACCAGCTAGAGCCAAAAAATCAGGCACTGCCCTACCCCAGGCGTTACTCCTTTAGTAATGAGCCGAGACGTTTATGCTCTCTACGCATTCCAAGGTAATGCCTTCGGCATTTTTCACGTAGAGCATAATAACCGCAGCAATGAAATGTGAATTGGTGCGTTTCTCACGAGTTAGAAAGGCAGGCTACGTCCTGTTCGTCTGTAAATTAACTGCAGCTAGATAAAGAGCACTGTTTACTTGAGCTCGGCTGCACCTCCCCACCCGCAGTTACTTGGCATCCTTTATATAGGAAGATAAACCCCGTCGGGAGGTAGAGGAAAATAGGCCTGTTGCCAAGAGAGTGACATCACTACTTTGGCATGTAGGACTGCTCCCTCCTTTCGTCTGTTCTTGCGTTGCACAGGTCGTGTCTGTAAGAAACCGCACTCCCTTCTGCTGTCCTTTTGTTTCGTTTTGTTTTCTACAACGTCAATTCAGACCAACGCCAATTTGGGTAGCCCCGGACGACTTACTGTATAAAAATTAGTCCTGGGAAATTTACCCGCATGCATTTGATGCATTTCTATGCATATGTTCAAAAAGGTTACAAGACAGTAATCCTACCCCCTTTCTTCTTACGGATCTCTCAGTGCTGGAAATGGAAATTACTTCCTGTGGGATGCTACCAAGGAGGGGACGGCGGGGGGATTTTAAAAGCCCGCCCAATAAACATTTGCCTTTCAGGAGATAATCGTTAACATCTGGAAAATAACCTAAGAGGAGGAGCGTTTCCTATAATATTGCAAGCAAAGTATCAAAGGTGCACACAATTTAAACCTAAAAAGTTGTACTTAAATATTTTCTGCAGAGCGCAATCCTGAACAAGCTATTTCAAAGGCATCCTGTGGTCTTGTGGGTAAGTGTCTCCATTCAGGTCCTATGGATCTGGGTTCGAGTCCCAGCTTCGATAACGTTTAAAGCAGATCAAAAACACTAAAACACTTCCAGGGGGCAAATGGGATCACTGAGATCTGGGGAGTTATTCTTTGCCGAATTGTGGATGTGGGAAAATCCAGCCTAATGACCAGCGTCTTGTGGGCAACATGTTTGTGCCCACATACTACAGGTTCCTAGGTCTTCATTCCTTGACAAAAAACAGCCCTAAAAGGGCCCACACCAGAGGACATTGTGGCGTAACGAGAGAATGGAAGGTGTGAAATCCTTGAGCACGACTTACTGCCTTCCATTGACGCACAACACATTTTCATGCATTTCTGACGCCTCCCTTGCTTTCCGCCATATAAAAGCTCCAGCATTCACTCCAGCATCGATCTTCATGCCGCCACAAATGCTGGAGATCCATATGGAGTCCGCCAGATTTATGCACCAGCATCAAGCAGGCAGACGCCGTAGGGATCCCTTGTACATGCGGACCGACATCGGGCAGCTTTTTTTTGTAATTTTGAACACTGCTTATAATGCAGGAATGGTAAGCAGTGTTCACAATGAAACTTAAACAATACCTGCCATGCCAGCATGTAGGGCAGTGTTTAATGATAATTATGGGTGCTGCTTGCTATGCTCCCAATTAAAATCAAACGTTGCCTGGCATGCAAGAATGCCAGGCAGCGTTTACTTCCTTTTCACGGCAGAGTGGAAAAGTGCAGGGCAAAATGCGGCATACACAGTACCAAAATTTGGCCACCTTAAATAACTCTTTTATAGAACATGAGGTACAGGGTCAGTTTTAACTGGCCAGCGCGGATAAGTAAGGTGTAAAAAACAAGGCATAAAGCCACTCACACATTACAATACTGCCCTGGAAGAGTTTGGTATGGTTTTGCAGGTGTAGCTGGAGACGGAAAGGAAATACGTTTATAAAATCTGTTTTACGCCAGCGTGAGATTTTGATGCCGTTGTAAAACTGACAGATTCCTATGCATCCCATTAGTAAATGCAGTCTGCAAATCCTAATTTACAGAGTGCATTTACTTTTTAAAAGACAGAGGGGCTAATTTTGCTCCAAGACGTTATTTGGTGGCGCGAGCCATTATGTGTAGACATACACATAGGCGGTTACCCGCTGCCAAAGTTTGGTCATTTGCACAGCAGGATGCAAATGTGCAGTGCAAAAGCACTGTCACATCAGTAAAAACTGCCTACCACGAGTTTACAATTACAATCAAACACTGCCTGCCATGAGAGCATGGTAGTTAGCGTGTACAATGGATCCCTATGGACCCCGCTGGCTTTGTGCTGATGCACAAGCATGAGAATGCATGCAGGGGCATTTGCATGGCAATGAAGAAGGAAGGCAGCAGAAACAAAAGTTGCGTTCCGCCC
Source organism: Ambystoma mexicanum (assembly GCF_040938575.1). Classification (NCBI taxonomy): domain Eukaryota; kingdom Metazoa; phylum Chordata; class Amphibia; order Caudata; family Ambystomatidae; genus Ambystoma; species Ambystoma mexicanum. The sequence goes on along the minus strand of NC_090923.1, from coordinate 1,207,488,862 downwards.
TTCCTCTCCACCGTACAAATGATTGAAAATGGGTTGCACCGCAAATTAAAGACAGATGCAAGGCGTTCACATCCTTCATTTGCAGTGCGCCGGCCAAAAATGAGCCCAGAGAGCAAAAGTGAAAGGAAGGGAAGTTTTTACTCTTCATTATTTTTGCACACTGCCTTGAAATTGTTAAAAATTGTATGCAGAACAGCATATATGTGCCAATGTCGGCGATCCCCTGTGCGCAATTAGCTATTTGTTTAAAATGGCCTCCACAGTCTGCTATAGACCGTTCTTTCTATCGCTCCAATCATAACAGTGACCCTGAAGGTGCGACTCCCTCGCCAGGAGAATCATGTCTCACATGAACTACTAGTTGAGTTCACAACTGTTATCCACCAAGTTCGGGACTACATTTACAGGCCGATTCATGGAATTAATGTGCGCTGAAAATTTCTGTGAAAGCGTGCGAATCGCAGCGCAAGTGCGAAAATCGCAGCGAAACCTGCGCACAGCGATTCATGGAAGTCCGTGCGCGTGTAAATCCATGGATGGGTGCTAAAATCATGCGTGGCGCACGCTGGCGCACACGTCTTCAAACAGCGTGCACTAGGCGCACAGCGAAAGCACACATAGCGTAGCGCACACAACAAAAGTAGGCGTAACACGTAGAATGGGGACCAACGCGTGAAAATGTGGGCGTCACGGGGGAAGTACAGGAGGCAAATGCGCGGAACGCCCACACGCGCACCTACAACACGTATTCATGGAATCGAACGGGGCTAACGCATGCGCCAAAAAAGACACGCTAATCCCGAAACACGTACGCCAGCAGGAAGCAGGCGTACGTGGACCCGCGCAGCATAAAAGTGCACGCAAACAACAAACAAGCTCACACGCTAAAATGAATATACCGTTCCTCGCAGCAGTGGTCGTGGGATACCGCAGGAGGAGGAGGATAGTCAGGGCCAGAATTTTTACCGGGACCTGAATCGAGACAGGCGTGATGCGGCAAGGCTTCGGGAGACACCGGAGCGAAGTGGGAGAAGTCCAGAGGTGAAAGCAGACGGTATACATTTGCCGCTTAAGCACAAATTGGGCCGGGAATGCCAACAAGAGCCAGTGAGTCAGCCCAAACACTGTGGGGACCTCAGGGCGTTTCGGCAAACCGTGCCAAATACGAACTGTGATAATTAAAGCCACAGAAGGCGAGAAAGTAAAGAGAGAGTATGAGAAACAAGAAAGCATATGACAAATAAGACCTCAACAAGATATGATTGTATGGAATACAAATATGTGAGGAAGCCAAAATCAAATGCATCAAGGAGATTTAATATACCAAAGAGGGTATGCACAACTGTGGAACTAAAAGAGGAACAATGTGTAATGATAAGAAGTCCTGCAAGGAGAGTAAACTACGCAATTACAACTGTGTGCAAATACAAGAAGCCCTGGCAGGAGAGTTGCATGTCTACACAATTGAATGTGAAGTCCTGGCAGACAGTATAATATGCAGTTGCAAGTCTACACAAGTGAATGAGAAGTCCTGGAAGGGAAATATACCAGGCAGTTGCAAGTCTACAAGATAAAATATGGAACAGTGTTTCTCAGACAAAAGGAACTTTTTGAAAGAAGTGGAACTACAAGGCTAAGCAGCTTTGTAAATAACAGTACTGTTGTGGGCCATGAAGGACCCAACAAACTGTTAAACAACCAATTATTTGTATTGAGGAGAATTCCAGGGGAAGAGAGCAAAGGCTTTCCACCGTTGGAGAACTTGTGTTGGAGCTGTTTATTCTTCCTTTACAAATGCTTTTTTCATCCCGTAAGGTTAAAGACATTTCCCTTTTCACCCTATAGTTTAATTTATAGTGTCAGTGTCAGAATAGAACTTTTGGACACAAGGACAGTTTTGATTTGGACATTCTGACAAACATATCCTTAGTTTTTTGGTTATAGGTAGGGAAATTCCTCTTGGAGCAGGGGCAGAGGCCTTTTCCCACCCCTTTTGTTTTCAGTAAATGTCTTTAACCAAAAGAATTTACTAACTTGTGTCCAAGGTTCATTCCTGACTCCTCACAGTAGGCTGGCGTCTAAAAGTCCAATCAGTATAGAGGAGACTGAAAGGTGTTTGGGTGAGATCATGTGGTGGACTAAGGTGGACTGAAGATGTCTCACCAGCTAGTCCACAGGGATCTGTCATCCAGGTCATGGCCATCGCTTTAGGATCCAGTTCCTGGGCATGGACCAGTGGCGAGAGGAACACCTGGATGAGGGGTCTTCAGGAAGTGGAAGTGGGACACCGGACGGCGAGACGCAGTATCCCCTTCCGTGTAACACCTTTTCCCCATACTACCAAGTAGTATACGGAACTCAACGCCCCCTGCCCCTTTCTCAACACAAACACTTTCTCATGGACAGCTCACTGTGAGAGAAAACGGACCAACACCCAAGCCGTATTCCTGACATGTCCCAACACAATGGTCAGGCAGAGTCAGGCAAGTACAGATCATCACACCCACCTGACTTGCATTGCACTTACCCACATGGATAAAAGGTGAAGCACGAAAGAACAGTCTGAGCAATGCAAAGCACACAAGTAAGCAGCCGTTCCAAGATGGCAGTTTAATACGGGGAGAAAGACGGCAAGACCGAAGAGGGTTGCAAGGAGGGAAGTTCCCTTCCCCTTTTCAGAGAAAGACCATTACTTTCATGAGCCTTCGAGAATAAGTAACATAAGACCTGGAATTACAGCTGAAGAAACCTGCATTGTGTGTCGGAGGTACCCGGGGCTCTCCCACGTCAATAGCCAAAGCTGGGAGGAGCGTTTGCCACTGTGGTGCAGTCCTTGGCTCCTACAACAAAGCAGCTCCAGTAAAGTCAGCAGAGCTGGTGAGTCGGGGAGAAGTCGGGGAGACTGATACCAGACCGGTCTGTGTTAGAGCCAAGGTTGCAAGCGGCAACATTGTATGGAGAACAGTGTGTGAAGCGTATGTGACGAGTAACGCAAATAGAATTAAACAGCAGATGAGCGACTGAACTTTTGAAGGCAAGAAAGAACAGAGTGGTCCAGCGCCAGGTGGGTGCTCATTCGAAGGTCTCTGTTAGGCATCTCACTAAGAGGCGGAAAAAGGAAAAATAGGAATTGTGAAATCAAAGTGGTCCTGCATCGGGTCAAGCTAAACCCCAAAGGCTTCGATAGTTAGTACTAAATGAAATATGTCTGAATCTGGCTGAGGGAGACTAATTGTGTAAGAGGAAGGATGTGAGCCCTACTGAGGGGGATCCGGGTGTGAACCGTGAGTCACCCGAGAAAGAATATTCTCTTAACATTGGAAAAGGGGATCTGAGCCCGTAAGAGGGGGATCCAAAGTAACAATCGTTGTATTAAAGGGATCTGAGCTCAGCTGAGTGGGATCCAGGGTGAAGAGTGAAACACCTGACTTGAGTACTTGTAAGAGGAAAATCATTTTTCATTTGGTTTGGTACATTAGGCCCTCTGAATCAAGAGACTTTGATAAGTAAAGAGACTTGGACACAGAAGGCCCTGATGTTGGTAATCGAACTGTATCCTGGTGCCAAAGAAGCCAGAGATTGTGCTACACTCAAGTGAACCGCTTTGTCCCGTGCCAAAAATTTGAGGAAGGGAGGCCAATGGCCTGAACATACTGACATATCCTTTTTGTGAACACTTCTTTCTTTTTCATAAATACTACCCCCACACTATTTGCATTTAGAGGTAAGGATTGGCAATGTTTTTTTTTTTAATTAAAGGCCCTTTCATTTTGACGAGACACTAGGACTGCATTATTTATTATTTGATGGTCGTAGCTTGCTCCCATCTGTAGATTTAGGATTAGATAGGCGTTTATCATACCCTTGTTGAAGTTCAATAAACACCCTTGAACTGTGGTCACTTTTGTCTGTCTTACTGTTCATACCATGCCTTCCTTATACCAGGAATTGGGCAGACAGGGAATCAGAGTGCTGAAGAGACTGCAGCAGTGTTTTGTGAGAGTGCAGAAAGGTTATCAGGTGTAGATAGTGGTGCCAGTTGTTTGTAGTCAAGGGAGTGTTTATGAAAGAAGAGTGAAAGATAGAAGGAGGACAGAGTGACAGAGTGCAAGGTGGTAGTGGGAGTAGGAGTGAGGGCGAAATAAAGAATGAGGGAGGTAGTTGGGAGACACTGGCGGAAAGAGTGGTAAAATGAGGATGCTGACAAGTAGACATGGGTTGAGGGAGGCAGGGGAGTGAGTGGAGAGGGGTGCAAGTAGTAAGGGGAGTAAAACATAGAGGGGGGAGAGAGAAAGGGAGACAAGGAAGATCACATGAGGGGGGAGAGTGGAGATAGAGACAGAGGGTGCGATAAGGACAGAAGGTGAGAGGGGAAATAGACAAAGAAATCCTGGAGAGATTGGGCAGTCAAACAAACCAGAAGTATCCCTTAGAAAGTCCTAGAGGGAGATAGATAGAAAAGCACACAGTCTTTAGGTTTCCTTGTCAAGATAAGCAAGACATCAACAGGAGGCATTACCTGGCTTTAGAGGATGTAGTGAACATTCTGGGGGTTAAGGACACCTGGGCTAGGGTGGAGGTCGAGAGAGCCGTAGAGACCACCTTAGTTTCAACTGTTCCAGTTTTCCCAGACCAGTTGTTTAAAATGTTAATAAATCTACTACTATCTTTGTCTGTCAATTTCTAAAGCCATCTGTGACAGGAGGCAAACCTGAGAGAAACAAAGGTTGTTGAGACACCAAAGAAGGGTGATGAGTTAAAGAAATTAGAGATTGTTGGAGACCTGACAAATTAGGAGGTTGAAAATGTCAAGTTGCAAGCTACGAGCCGGACATAAAAGGGCACTTTCCACCTCACTTCTATACATACACACAGCACACCACTGGTTACTCACCAAGAGTCAATTATCACTAGACAATGGCTAGTGGCAAGTGCACATTTTGCACCCTGAAATTAGTATTCACCAGAGATTCTGCAGAGACCAGAAATGTGAGCAATCCCAGGGCTGCGGGGACTTCCTAGTACACCATTGGCTGTATGTTTACTTTCTAAAACAGGGATGACTTTGGAAGGCTAGGTTTATGAACACTTTTAGCCCACCTTGAAGGACTATTTTGTGGTAGCTAAGGATTAACCTTTGGCTAAAGGATTTAAAATAAATAGGTTGTAACTTTCTGTCAGCCATTGCCTCTTGAACTTCGGTTCTTGGAATAGTGTCCCTGGAGAAGTACGTTAAATCTTTTGATGTTATGCGAACCAATCACATATAGGTACAGGGTGTCGTAAATCTCCCCCCGTCTCACCTGTGATCGGGATCTCCCTTGTTCGGCCGCAGGACTCTTCCTGTGGATGGTTCGGGTCTTGAATAGGCTCGCCCGAGCCTCGTCAGGTTGCAGGACGCGTTCAGAGTTCCGGGAAGTTCGTGGTTCCAGGGTATCCAGGATTAGCGATGAACGAGTAAGTAGGGGGGGGAAATCCAGGAACAGGAAAAAGGCAAGGAAGGAAGTAAGAGGATCAAGGAAACCAATGTAGAGAGCAAACACACGTCGGGTCACTACCAAAGATAGCGTTGAGACGCGCAGACCCGCAGGGGCGTGACCAATTTGTAGTACGTGCCACGACGTGAAAGCTAGTGAGTAGCACGGAGCTTGGTACGGCCATGTTGGGAGGAACAAGGAGTACAAGCCCTTCGTGACAGTGACCATGAGGTCCAGAAGGGGCAATTTCGCTGGGTCATGACAGCATGCCCCCTCCGAAGACTGGTTCCTCCAGGCTTGCCTGGGTGAATAAGATGGAATCTTCTGAGCAAAAGAGGGGTCTTTAAATTAGAAACTGGTTCCCATGTTCTCTCGCTAGTGGGGTAGCCTTTCCACTCGACCAGATATTGTAGTCGACCCCTCCTATACCTGGAATGACATATCCTGGACACCTCATATTCCAACTGGTCGTCCACAACAACAGGTGTGGGTTTGAAGGGTTTTCGAGTAGAACTAACATAGGGTTTAAACAGGGAAGTATGGAAGACTGGTTGTATCTTCTTCCAGGAATCCGGGAGCTTAAGTCGGAAGGAGACAGGATTGATGATCTCCTTTATAGAAAATGGACCATAATAGCGAGGAGCTAATTTGTTTGGTCGTAGATGTCGAGGTAACATTTTCGAGGCTAACCAGACTTGATCGCCAACTGAATAGGAAGGTGATGGTCTTCTCTTAGAGTCTGCATATCTTTTGGTTCGAGTCTGGGCCTGTTCTAACTGATCCTTGGCCTCTCTTTGTAAGTCGATCAGCGTCTGAATCCAAGAGTCAAGGGTAGGTACCGGAGTAGATTCTGGAAGAACTGATGGTAAAACAGACGGATGATAACCTTGACTGCAATAGAAAGGGCTGATCTTGAGAGCTGAATGATCTGAGTTACTGTAGGAGAATTCGGCTAAAGGTATAAGGAGAGACCAATCGTCTTGAACCTTGGTGGCAAAACAACGAAGATATTGTTCCAGGGTTTGATTTACTCGTTCCGTTGCCCCATTGGTTTGTGGATGATAGCCTGAAGAAAGGGCACGTTGGATTCCTAGAACACGACAGAGATGTTTACAGAATTGTGAAATATACTGAGGTCCCCGATCCGAAATAATCTTGGAAGGAAGGCCATGAAGACGAAAAATATGTTCCAAGAAAATTCCAGCAAGTTCTGAGGAAGATGGTAGTTTATACAATGGTGTAAAATGAGCTAGATGAGTGAACAAGTCAATGGTTACCATGATGGTTGTATATCCTCGGGAAGGTGGTAATTCAACAATGAAGTCAGTGGCAATAACTTCCCAGGGTCTGGTTGGCAACGTAGGTTGTAGAAGCAGACCTGCCGGCCTCTGATTATCGTATTTGTTCTGACTACAAATAGCACAGGTCTTGATGTATTGAACTACACTGGACTTCATCCCTGGCCACCAGAACTGTCTTCGTATACGACGGAAGGTGTTGGTTACTCCTCGATGGCCGGAGTGAAGAGTATCATGGCATAGATTCATTACCTTCTGTTGAAGTTCTTTTGTCGGAATGACCACTGAATTGTTCTTGAATAAATATCCTTCCTTGATTGTCAGACACCAGGGATTTTTCTCAGATATGTCCTTCCAGAGTTCAGATAATTGAGTCTGTACTCTGATTTCTTCCAGGAGATCGATCGCTTGAGCTACAAAGATTGTGGGTGGAAACATTTTAGGATAGATCTTATCCTCCAAGGGAACGTAGTCGGGACGCCGAGAAAGGGCATCGGCAATCAAGTTTTGCGATCGAGGAACATATGAAATTTGAAATTGATATCGAGCAAAGAAGTAGGTCCATCGAGCTAGTCTACTGTTCCTGCACTCCATGGATTGTAGGACCTGAAGATTTCGATGATCAGTACGGACTTGAACTGGATATTTAGCACCCAGGAGTAGATGTCGCCATTCAGTGAAGGCATGACGAATGGCCAATAACTCCTTCTCCAGAACTGAGTAGTGAGTCTCGCTGGTGGTCAGGGTCTGTGAAAGATAAGCAATGGGATGATCCAACTTATCATCGGATTCTTGTTTTAAAACTGCTCCTATGGCGCAATTGGAGGCATCAGTTTCCACTAGAAAAGGAGATTTATGTCAGGTTGGGCCAGGATGGGGGCCTGAGTGAATTCTTATTTCAAGCGTTGGAATACCTTGTCTTGTGGTATAGACCAGTTAAATGGAACGTCTTTCTTCAGGAGATTAACAATGGGTTGAACAATCTCAGAAAAGGTGGGAATGAATTTCCAGTAGAAGTTGGCAAGCCCCAGGAAGGATTTTATTTGCTTAACAGATGTTGGGGCGGGCCAAGCCAGTATGGCCTTCACCTTTGAAGGGTCCATACTAATTCCTTCTGAACTAAGGACAAATCCCAGATAATGAACTGATGTAACATGAAACAAACATTTTTCTGGTTTGGCTAAGAGTTGATTTTCACGGAGACATTGAAGTACTGCTTTTACATGTTCTTCATGTTTCAAGGAATCCTTGGAGAAGATCAATATGTCATCCAAGTAGACGATAACATTGAGAAATAACATGTCATAGAACACCCTATCCATAAAACGCTGGAAGACTGCGGGAGCATTAGTCACACCAAAGGGCATGACTAGGTATTCAAAGTGATCAAAGGGTGTTCTAAAGGCTGTTTTCCATTCGTCTCCTTCCCGGATACGGATCAAATGGTAAGCACTTCGGAGATCCAGTTTTGTGAATATCACTGCACCTCTCACAGCTTCAAGGATATCCAAGATCAGGGGTAGTGGGTATCTGTCTTTCAGGGTGTATTGATTTAGGCCCCGATAGTCCAGGCAAGGTCTAAGCTCTTTGGTATCCTTTTTTGGAATGAAGAACAATTAAGCACCAGCTGGTGATTTTGAAGGTCTTATGGTGCCGTTCTCAAGATTAGTGTCTAGGTATTCCCGGAGGGCTCTCTTTTCGGGTTCTGAAAGGATAAACATCCTGCCAAAGGGAATCACTGCTGGGGGTTCAGTATCTATGGCACAGTCTTCGGGTCTATGTGGAGGTAAGGCTTGAACAATGGCAGTAGAGAATACATCAGCATACCCTTGATAGATCTCTGGAACTTGTACAATATTGGAAACCATGAGTGGTGTCTCTGGACACATTGGTAGACTTATAGGAGCTGTGACTGAGGTATCCAGGTTTAAACAATGGTTCATACAGAACTCCGAGCCCAGGAATAAGGATCCGGCCGTCCAGTTAATATATGGATTGTGCCTTTGTAACCAGGGCATGCCCAGAACCAAGGGGTAATGGGCTGATTTTATAATGTCAAACACAATTCTTTCTTGATGATGATTTATGGAAAGATGGATCTCCCTTGTTTGCAGACTTATGGGTCCTGAGGAAAGAGGTCTTCCGTCAATTGCTTCCACTGGCTGTGAAAAACGTCTTGCTTCATATGGAATGTTATGACTTCTGACCGAATCTTGATCAATGAAGACTCCCATTGCTCCGCAATCCACCAAGGCCAGTATGGGGTAGACCTTGTCCTTGGATGGCGATAAAAAGGCCTGTATATCACCAATTTGTTTTGTCCAGGAGAGTTCAAGGATGGAATTGATGTGGAGCAAACATCGCTCTCCCAAAACCTTGGTCCATTTAGGATCGGGAGCTGGCGTTTCCCGAGCGTCGGGGAGGAGCCAGAGGACACTCTTTAACTAGATGTTTATCTGAGGCACAATACATGCATAAGCCTTTGTGTATCCTTCTTAACCTTTCCTGCGGGGAAATTGGTCCACGAAAGGCTCCAAGTTGCATGGGTTCAGAATCAGTGCTCGGATTCTTGGCAGATTCTGTCGTCGTAGTATTCTGTGGGGAGTTTCTTTGAATTGATACTTTATTCTTTTTTTTTCGACCTTTCTTTCTTGGATTCTGAAGTCTATTTGCATAGACAAGTCCAGGAGGGCCTGGAATGAACTAGGACGTGCCACCCTGGCTAACTCGTCCTTAATCTCTTCATTTAGATCTCTGCGAAACAAGGTAAAACTGGCTTCCAGGGGCCAGTCCGCCTCTTTGGCTAGCTGTTTGAATCTGGTAACATAGGTCAACATGTCTTGGGATACTTGTTGGAAGTCAAGTAACTTCTCTTGAGCACCGTGGACCAGCTCTGGTCGTTCGAACATGGTCTTGAGTTCCGCGATGAACCCTTCATAATCATCCAGGAGAGCATCCCCTGAATTGAGTAAAGGAGTGGCCCATGTAAGGGCATTACCGGAAAGATGCGATATTATGAAGCCCACCTTAGCCCTAGGAGTTGAGAAATAGTAGGGCTTGAAGGTAAAATGTACCAAACAAGAATCCAGAAATCCACGTAAGGTCTTTGTTGAACCGTCGTATTTATCAACCACTCCTCCCAATAATACGCTGTCCTTGTTCGCAGAGTCACGTGACAAGACAAGCTGTTTTAGCGCCGCATTCTCGGCTTTTAAATTCTGCATCTCTGTGGAAACTTCTTGCATTCCGCGCATCAGGTCCTGAATAGCATTCTCCATGGTAGAATCCCTATTGATCGTTTGGCGTTTCAAACTGTCGTAAATCTCCCCCCGTCTCACCTGTGATCGGGATCTCCCTTGTTCGGCCGCAGAACTCTTCCTGTGGATGGTTCGGGTCTTGAATAGGCTCGCCCGAGCCTCGTCAGGTTGCAGGACGCGTTCAGAGTTCCGGGAAGTTCGTGGTTCCAGGATTAGCGATGAACGAGTAAGTAGGATGGGGAAATCCAGCAACAGGATAAAAGAGGATCAAGGAAACCAATGTAGAGAGCAAACACACGTCGGGTCACTACCGAAGATAGCGTTGAGACGCGCGAACCCGCAGAGGCGTGACCAATTTGTAGTACGTGCCACAACGTGAAAACTAGCGCGTAGCACGGAGCTTGGCACGGCCATGTTGGGAGGAACAAGGAGTACAAGCCCTTCGTGACAATGACCATGAGGTCCAGAAGGGGCAATTTCGCCGGGTCATGACACAGGGAGCATCTAGAAAACCTTACTTTAAGCTATCCAATACCTAACAATAGTTTATTATTGTTTTATATATTTCTAGAACAGTCCTCTAGTACCTATAAGAGTTCATTACAATCCAAGACATGATATTGTGAATTCTGATAAAACATTGGTTAATGAAAGCTGTATTGTACGTTGTGTCACTACTCAAAATCCCTACATGCCCCAGTTCTCTTGTTATGGCAAAACAGAAGGGCTACCTGGATACTACAAGTTAAACGCCAATATGTTGTGTGAGGGGTCAGAAATGCGAGACTGACGCATAGGTGTAGTTCTCACAAGTCGCCAATTTATTAAATGAAAAGGGGTGAGACAAATGCCTATCTTTCCCTACCCTAACAAGAATTCCCTTAGCCGACAAAATAAGGCTAAAAGAAAACGACCTAATGTCCAAAGGTATCTATCCCTCACACTAATACATACAACAAAATCATACAGGAATGTTTAGGTTGTCTAAACTTCACAAAATAACATATGAATTCAAACAAAGATTATAAACAGGAACCCTTGTGACCAGGGTTGGTTGGATCCCTGGATCAATTCAGGATGCCTCAAACCAAAGTTCAATTTCAGAAAAGTTCTTTCATTAGCAAAGTTCCACTCCAGATATGATATAAAGTTCTTTTCATTCCAGATGTCCTTCACTTGGCAAAGTAACTATCTTTGTTACTCCAAGTTTGTAACACTTAGACAATTGTTAAAGTGTACATGTCAGGAAAAGGGGTTGGTGCAAGAAAGGAGTGAGTAAAAGGCCGTAATATGGAAAAACATGGGAATCAACAACAATTCCCAGCAGCACTTCGGGGAATTTGTAGTTGAAAGCCGCGCATCCGTTTGACCAGCTGTGAGGGATTAGCAACAGCTTAAATTGGGTCAATGGCGCACAGCAGGTGTGGCTTATTTTGTTTTCCGGCAGAAGCGGGCAGTGAAGGACTACGGCGTTCGCAGTTTTCGTAATTATGTCTCCATGAGGGGATGGACTATCGGCGGCGGCGGGCAGAGAGTGACTGCAAAGACTTCTGAGGGCGTGTTGCTGCTGCGTCCGGGAAGGCTCGTGGGCCTCCCGGACATCAGATAAGTACAGGGAAGGGCTGGAAACAATTGGAGCGGCGGCGGGCAGACAGTTATGAAGTGCTGCCAGAGTATGAGGGCGTGTTACTGCTGCATTGGAGACGGCTTGCGGGCCTCCCGGGCCTAAGTTAAGTGGGGAGGGGAAAAGTCTGATCAGAGTTTTAGGCTGCATACTAATCTCCTCAAAATCTGGCTACTACGAATATGGCAAAATCGTATGAGTCTCATGAATATGGTGCAAGTTAGTGCACAAGTTCAGCTCTCTGAGGTGGTCTGAGTTTAACAACTCTTTCATCCAGGACTGTACTGGGGGTTGGGAAACTACGAACAAAGGGCCTGTGTGGTTGCTGTTTCATTCGTGTTTCATGTCCAGCGTTTTATGTTATGTTTGTGTTCATTGCTCCTACGTGCCCTGGGGGCCATGTGTTTTGTTAATCATTGTCGGTGTTCACCCAACTGTGTAGGTTCATGCTGCTTATCATATATGTGAGTCCTTGTGTTCATAAGTACACGTATTAAGGTGTATGCATAGTACAGGTACTGTGTTTAGGTATACATATTAAGGTGTCCAAAGCACAATTGTGGTTATGTTACAGGTATAGAGTGTTACAAGAAATTCTAGGGAGGGTTCCTTTCCCTGTTGCTTCCCCTCGTCCTATCCAAATTAGGTGTTCCCTCACCCTCTTTCCGGTGTTCCTAATTCCCCCTACCCCATCCACAACCTCTCCCCCCCATTGGCTGCCACGTGGTGTCCTGTTTTATACTATCAGGTACCTGTGCCAACCACGGGTGGAGGGTCAACTTCATTCGGCTTCTGTGGTTCGGGAGAGAGTGTTGAATTCTCTCCCTTTTGTATCGTGTATCATTGACAGTACACAACCTTCTGCTTGCAAACCAAAAAGACTTTCTCTTTACATCTCAAGTCAAAAGTCAATGTAAATGTTCTTTTCTCTGAAGACCAATCACTTGTTATCACATAGTATTTCTCCTTCATAAGCAAAACCTTAGTCAGGTTGGTTCATTCAAAAAGCAACACTTTAGTCGGGATGATTATACAACATTTCATCAACACACAGTAGTGGAATTGCAACTTCTTTTCCACCACCACCACCTTATACCACATTCATAGTACATCAAGTTATCTTTTCCTGGTCCACTCGCCTGCCAGGATTAACTATTATTTGTCCCTTTCCTGGTGTATTTGCCTGCCAGAATAAAACATCCCACTACTATAACTTGTCCTCTGTGGTAAGGTTTGCTCCAAACTCTCCACACTCAAATCCTCAAAGGAGAGAGTTGAATCAACAACTGCTTCTGGGTTTAGTCTCTCGACTTTCAACACAATTGGTTCACAGCTTCTTTCAAAAGTATACTGCACAACAGGACCAGGATTCTCACATCGATTCGTTTGCCATAGGCAATGCAGGTTACAGTTCTCTCCCCCTTGATCCTTTTTTACAAGGAGGGCATTTCTTCTGCAGTCTCCGATTTCCATTTGCACAATTTATTGGGGCCTGGCAATGTAGTTTACAACTTTCGCCCACAGGTATCTTGCTCTGGGACTATTAGATTCAAATTGCCTTTTAGCTTTCTTTGGTTTTGGCAATACGGGTTGTAATGTCCCCCTTTAGATGCGTTTATTTTGCTTGATTATTGCCCCTTCTTGGCTTTGGCAATGCAGGTTACAATATTCTATTCAACATCTCTGAATAGGAGAGTTGCACCCAATTTGCTTTAATTTAAATGTTCAGTAATCAAAATGTGCACTACTACACAGCGGTTTCCTTCGGAGCGCCCCGGGGTCACCTATATCAGGCCAATTCACTGATGTATCCTGGCGCCTCCTTCTGATTCTCTGCTTCTGTTTCTTCGCTCGTCGTGCCTCCCTCAGCGTTTGACAGCTCCGGTGATTCGCTGCTCACGGTGGCTGTCAATGGAGCTTTCTCAGCTCTGTACGCTCTCTAGTGAAAGCCTTACACCGGAGCGGGATACAGTACAGAGCTTCTCTCTCCCTCAGGACAGCTGGCCTCAATACTGCTTCCCGCTGTGCGTCTTCGGCATCCCACAGGAATCCTGACATCAAACAGGGTTCGTGCACGGCATCCCGGTGTCAGCACAGCAGAGACTCCAACTTCTGCTTCTTCCTGGTGGTCTCGCTTGACCAGCACCTGAAAGACCTTTAAAGGTTTAAAGGTCCTGCTCAGGGTTGGGACATTACAACTACTAGACCGCTCCTTACAGTTTGGTAACTCTGAACCCCTCTTCCTCATCTCAGTACTGACTTGAAGTCCACAATGTTCTTAGTTGTTTTTCCGTCATTTAATCCACTCTGTTTAGGGGATTTACATGATGCATGTTTAGGTGAAGATCTCAAAGGAAGTACTGGTTTTCTCTTGGGTCTATAACCTGAACACAACGTAGAGTCATCCCTATTAAAAGTAGTAGTATTAACTCTCTGGACTCTTATATACATAATTTTCATGTTTACAAAAAGGGTTCTCATACTTGGTACCTTGGGTGAGTCTGGGAGGGGTAAGCTCTGCTGCGACAACAGGCCATAAATATTCAGGCACTAGGGAAATCTCATCCGCAGAAGAAGAGGAATACTGCATCTCTCCTGACAGTCACCACAAGCCACAGCCTCCTCTTCCCATGTTATCCTCCCTCCTAATAACGCCTCCAGGGTTAGGATCAAGTAGTGGCTGCCTTTCCCTGGCTACATAGGAGTAGACTTTAGGCTGGGATTCTGTGATGACTATTCAGGAGTCATCAGAGTTGCTTTTAAGAAAGTGTTGCGCCCAATAAGCCCACACTACTCCCTCTAAAAGGAGCCTTACTCAACGTCAGATCACTTGCTGCCCACCCCACAGATATCACCGATATCATTCTTACCAACAACCTAGAATTCCTAGCCCTAACAGAAACCTGGCTTCATGAAGCATCCGGACCTCACTTATCACTAGCCATCCCAGACAAATACTCTATCCTCATAGCGGATAGACCTAACGCTAGAGGAAGTAGCGATCATCTCCAAATCTTCCTTAGACTTCAGATCAGCCCTGTCAGTGTCACTCACATCCTGCGAGCTACTCACAGTCAAACTGCAAACATCCCCCACAAGCACGATCACCTTCCACCTCATTTGCAGACCCCCAGTCCTCCCAGGGGTCTTCGAAGAAGACATCACATCTCTCATTGCTGAAAACTCCAAGCCATCAGCGCAAATTATTATCCTCGGGGACCTCAACCTTGGTTACCGTGACCCCAATGATGCACACGCTGCATCCTTAGCTAATGTCCTAACAGAACATGGTTTTGAACAACTCAATGTCCACCCTCCAGAAGGGCAGAATTATCGACAGGGTAACTGCTTACAACTGCAACACAATCTGTAAGGACCTCCAACCTCTGGCATGGACAGATCATCACCTGATCCCCCTTGAGGTCAACATTAATCATGTACTTCCCAATAAACACCCCCTGACACCAGCCTGCCACACCAAGAACATACGCAACATCACTGCCAAAGCCTTAATACCTCTGGTCCTACCCACCCTTAACGCTCTCCCAGCCAACGCTGACTTAAACCTATTGATTGACACCTTCAATGACTCCATGGCTAAGGCGATGGACACCATCGCCCCCCTGAAACTACGTAAAGACAAGCCAAAAGCTCATCTGAACTCGTGGTACACCCCTGAAGTCAAATTACTCAGAAAAAAGAAAGCTAAGGCACAACTCACATGGAAGACCAACCCCTCCATGGAAAACAAATCTAACCTCACAAACATCTCCTCTCTATACAAAAGCGAGATAATTTGCACTAAAAAAGATGCATACAACACCAGGATCGCTCAGGCAGGGTCCTCCACTAAAGAAATATTAAAAATTCTAAAAGAATTAGAAAAACCCATTCCACCCACCGACACCTGCTTGAAAGACAAACCTTGGTGCACCAGCATCCAAAACTTCCTTAACAACAAAATCACAGGACTCCAACCCAAAATTGAGGACAAACGCCAACAACTCTCTAACAACAAATTTACCAACCCAGGCCCACCAACGACCATCGGTACCAAATCGGGCTTCGCATTCAAGAAAGTAACTACGATAGAAGTTCAAAAAATCATCACCTCCTTGAAACCCTCGAACTGCAAAGGGGACAGCTGCCCTGCCCAGATCATTAAAGACACAGCTAGAGATCTATCCCCCTTCATCACTAAACTTATCAACCTATCACTCATCAATAGCTCAGTCCCCAGCAACCTCAAACAATTATGGGTTCTCCCACTCTTGAAAAACCAATCTCTAGACCCAGCCATACCCAACAACTACAGACCTATCACCACAGTCCCCTTCCTATTAAAAATCCTGGACAGAGTCGCCGATCTGCAAATTCAGGAATATCTGGAATCCAACCAACTGTTAGGAATTCGTCAATCTGGCTTCAGACCTCAGCATGGAACGGAAACTGCCCTGGTTGACCTCAAAAGTCAGATTGATGAAATCAAAGACAAAGGCAATGCCGCGATCCTACTCTCTTAGACCTCTCAGCGGCCTTCGACCTTGTTGACCACAAAGTCCTCTGCAGCCACCTAGCCAATGCAGCTCACTTTTCCTCCTCTGCCATTACATGGATACAATCCTTTCTGGCAAATAGAACCAATGCGGGTTTTCTCAACAACAGCTGCAGCAGACCCCATCCCTATCTCATGAGGGGTCCCACAAGGCTCCTGTGTCTCCCCCACTTTGTATAACATATTTACAAAACCACTATTTGACCAACTGGACCGTCTGGGTGTCACCTAAACGAACTATGCAGATGACAACCAGATACTCTTCACCATCACAGGCAATAACCACACCGACGTTGCCCGGATCAACGAAATATTCTCCATCGTTCAGGCATGGATGGCGTCTCATGGTCTCTGCCTGAATGATGAGAAGACGAGCTTCTCCTTGATGCCAACTCCAACCTCTCCAAACAAACCAACATGATTGCTTCAGCCTCTGCCTACACCGGCAAACTTATCAGGGCCAGTAGACCCTTCCTATCACCCAATAGCTGTCTCACTCTTGCTAGAGCCCTCATACAGTCCAAACTGGACTATTGCAATAGCCTGTACCTCTGCGCTAACCAATCTATACCTAACAAATTACAAGTACTTCAAAATAACGCATTACGTGCAGCACTCAACATCTCTAGGCGTGAGCACATCTCCTCTGCTAGGAAATCATGCAAATGGCTCTCTATACGCCAAATAATTGATCTGAAAACCATCGGCCTCACATACAAGGCCTTAAGCCACCTAGCCCCACAATATCTAACTAATAGATTCACCATGAAACCCGACACCAGAACTACTAGATCCTCCAACACTTTATGCTTGGCAATGCCCAGATTCCACTTAAAGAGAGCTGGAGGGGCCAGCTTCACAGTACTCGCTTCCCAACTCTGGAACACCTTACCACATAACATTAAAACTATTGAGTCCTTCTAGATCTTCAGGAAACATGTTATCGATTGGCTCCTCAACAAAGAGTAGTGCCACTAATATCTGGCTACACTCCCCTCTGATTAAACATATATGTGATCCCTGCAAACTGCCGTATCTGTAACTGTAGTACCACAGAGATATGTGCGGACACCTCCCACTGCGTAACTATGTCTGTATAGTCTGTAAATTGCTGTATATTGAAAATTGTATATCACAATTATGTAACCGTCTTCTTTAAGCGCCCTTCTACCTCTGGGCTTGGAGCCTATACAAATAAATAAAACAAACAAACATATGTGTTCTGCTTTCAATCCAAATGAAAATAGTGATGCTTCTTACTGGACATTTCATCAAATAAAAAATGTTTTAGAGAGAATAATTGCTGACAAAAAGAATTTTAAATGTTCTTTTGAGATTGCATTTCACCTTTGACAAACAGCCCGACTATTAACATCTTTTACGGTTTGTTCAAGGATTTTTAAAAAGTACAAAAAAAAAATAAATGTCATCGGAACACAAAGATAATTCTTAATAAAGCACTCGCCCAGATGTATGCAGCAATTGTGATAATTTAAAACAATATAGAACATTACCAGAACATAATACAGATAGAAAATGGGTCTCAAAACTACACAATAGAGTCAGCTAAAAATGGTCAATATTTTTTATATTAGGTAGCTCCATTTTTGGTACATTAGGTATCAGGACCTGAAGTACAGCTTAACAAAATCCATTATTTTGTCCCATGTGCAGATAATCAAACACGCCAATACGAAACTGCATATACATTTCCCTATACAAGAGGGATTTTAACTTTAGACGATTACACTGGGAGCCCTCCCCATCACTTCTCGCTAGTGACTTCATGAAAGTGGCTTAGTGCTTTTGCCATTTCCTAATCACACTACAGACTAAAACTGACACTCCGTTTCTTTTACGATCTTGCTGAAATTATTTAATAAAGAGGATTCTTCCTCAGGCCATCAGTCTCATCATCATTTGCACTGCAATTATGAAACACAGCTCCCACATCCACCTTGTTAGGTACTAGAACATTATTTCTTGAAACGAGCCCATGGCTGCCAAGGACAGACGGTGTAGACAAGCACTCATTTTTGCCAGGAGACATGTTTAATCTAGTTCCAGATAAATTGCTTTAAAAGACGAAGAGCTGAGCAAGCCCAGAGTCCTGTCAGGTACACTGCCTCTGGGTCCGTTTTAAAAGTCCTCTGCATACCTGCATCATAAAGGATAAGAGGGACAATTTTGCCTCATAACTAGGGGGTGGGGGAGACAAAGAGCGAACCTGTATTGTTCAGAAACGTTGACAACCCCCGTGCAATCACTGCACTGCCTTTACTTTTCAAGTTACACAGTCACATTCCATGCTAAATTCCTGCAACCTACAACCTCACACAACAATAACTATGAACCTATTCCAATTCCAGCGTTTTAATTGGCTCATTTCCATTGACAATCTGTCTTTCACAGGTTAAGAAGGAGCTCCTTTTTTCCTGAAGTAAAAACAATTGACAGAGGTTTGATCTAACAAGACCATGTTGGGTGCAAAGGTGTTCAGGTGTGTCAAATACAAATTGAATGGGATTGACACCGTAGTAAACCCTGTTTCGGGCTCCTCCATCAGAGTCTTACGCTACACTCCTAAGTGGCGAAGTGTACACAAATGCAGAACAATTTAGCTTTCATCTGCCCAACATATTGTCCCTTAATACATTCACGGCAATACACCCATGTGCGGTTGACAAACCTTTGCAAAACGCAAGTGGAGGGTGAGAGACGAGCTTGCTGTTATCTGGCCACCTTTGAAATTCCCATAGCAGGATTTTATCCATACTTCTACACCTGTATGAAAGTATACAATCATCTTGTAATTGTTTGGTTGGTTTCTTCGTCCTTATTGAAAAGAGGCACTAGCAGCTCCCTTCCAGGACTTCGGAATGGCCCGTAGGAAACAGCACACTCATAGACTGGACATAAAATAGGATCCCACATTTAGGTTTGGAAATTAAAGAAAGTCTTCCCCCATCTAGCACAATCACACCAGGTGTAAGTATGCAATCCACTGGTCTCCTCATGCCTTGATTTTAACAACGCTATTGATCTGGGTCTAGCATATACCATGCCATTAACAGGCTGCAAAAGGTACAAAATACTGCAGCAAAGCTTCTAAGCAAACATAAATAATAAAAACCTATCTCCCTGGTGATTTGTTCTCTATTTTGGTTGACTGTAAATAACCGAATCACCTGTAAAAGCATGTGCACAGTTTTTAAATGTTTGCAACATCCAACAGCTATGCCTCTCGCAACAAAACACCTATGCAAAGGTGATGTGATGAATCCGGTGAAGTCATCATGATCTCCTGGAGGTAACCTTCTCCCATGTGGCCATGTGACGGCATCGTTACCTGATCCTGCCCACCCCCATGCGGCTATATAGGTGAGGATCACATAGCCGGAGACAGCCTCCGGGGAGATGTCATAGCTCCATAAGCTCCATCCTTAGAAAAAAACTCCCTATGTCTGAAACCCTCATGGCCTATTGTCATGCATCTACTACTTCTCCTAAGAAAAACAGGGCAACCCATTTCGCCAAATCTTCCAACCATGCCAATCTGATGAACTCCCCTTTTTCAATTCCACCCGTCAATCAATCAGAACTGACTTGCCAACAAAACCTTTTAAAAATGCTTATTCAAATTCTATAAGTCATTTGTCAACAATGGACTTTGGGTCCCGGAATCATTGAAATCCTGAGAGGAAGAAGAGAGACTGCAAGCTCAAGGAGCGCTCTAGTGTTTACTGGCACACACCTGTGCGTGGAAAATTTAAGCAGCCAAAACCAAGAATCAAGGACAGCTGCTGTGGCGACTGGCAAGAGAGAACTGCACTTTTCTACGAGGAGCAGAGAACCGAAGAGCTGGGACCGGCGTGGTGGAGCCAGGCAGCTCACAGACAGAAGGAAGATGCTGAGCCAAGAGACTCTGCGGGAACGCCAGGAGTCGGTGAGGGACTCCTTGACATTCACACACGAAGGAAAGCAGAGTTCTGCATCCCGGACACAAGAGGAAAGCAGGGATGTCAAGTGGAAGCCACAGAGGACCGGCAAACAAAGGAAAGGTGGCCAAGAAAGGGAGGTAGACATGAATCATTTTCTGCAGACCACGAGAGAATTCAACAACGCCAAGGAACACCAGTGAGTCCATCCAGAAACAGCAGAGACACCAGGATGTTTCGGCAAGCACACGGAGTGCAAATGTTTGGAAACCAGTTAATGGGAAAAGAGAAAGAATGGACATATTGAAAAAGGGGGCTTTAAATCACAAGCAACCCCCTCTTCTAATGTGTAAATGTACATAGTGCAAATACTTAAAGGCATGGTCTAGTAAAAAATGTTATTGTCCCTACGGGTCGGCCATGTTTTTTTAAGCCTAAATGGCTCGATTTTGGAAAACTTTCCTATGGACCTTACCCGAGTTTTCGTCCATTAAACGCACGCAAAAACAAGCACCAGGGAGCCGCCATTTTCTGATAATCCTATCTTTTCCCCCATCGCCCTGGCTGACCTGCTTTTGCGGCACTAAATCAATTCCCCCGCCCCTGAGCCTGTCATCAGCAGACTCGTACCGCCCATTTCCCAACACCAAAGCACTTCTCGTGTCAACATTCGCTGCGCTTCAGCTAATGACGTGTCGCCATGGAAATGGCAGGATGCCTCTTTCCTCAATAAGTATAAACAGACCGTTTCACAAGACACAGCAGCAGACTTTCGATTCCATTCCTCTCTCTGTGTTACTTTGAGTATTCTGTGACTCGTTTCAGTGCTCTGGTTAGCTACCTTCGCCGCTTGTAGCCCGTGTGAACACCTGTACCATCTCGGTAAATTATTTTACTCTGTTTATCACACAATGGCTACAATAATGCCCTACATGTACGAGCCCGAGTATACCGAGGAGGAACTACTGGAGAGGGAAGCACGCGAAAACGATGGGGATTCGGACGGCAGTTGGCAGGACGAATCAACAGATGAAGAGCCTGGGCCTAGTCGAATGGACGGCGTCTCCACCTGGTGCACATGCAATCGGTGCGAGATAATGCCAACTGAGGACGAGAACTGCTGCTGCCGAGAAAACTCGGGATGCCTGGCCTACATTTCGGAAGGCGAGCCACGACCGCAATGCATCACCGAGCTGACAGACTTCAGGGCAGCCTGCCTCACACGGGCCGTGTCGAGAATAATGATGGTGCTTATGCACGAACTTCGCGCAACTGTTCGTCCTCGTAATCCGAGTAACGAGTAAGTATACTCTGCTTGTCATGTCACTCCTATTTCATGATCTTCTACTGTATCCAAAATTACATCTACATATCATTGTAACGCATGTAAGTCGTTCAATAGTGCGCATTGTCTAGATAGCATTTGTCCGTGCAGAATGCCATTAGTTACAAGAATTGTCATTGACAACAAACGTTTATTAAACTTATCTTGGTCATTTAAAAACAGTTTGTTTCATTCCTTTTCACAGGTGGTATAGGCTGGTGGCCTATTGTTCCTTTACATGGTGGCTCCACGGGAGGCTTGGACACCGCGTTCAAAGAGGGATACCCGCCTGTTCCGTTCGTGCCATTAGAGAAACGTTCCCGAGTGACAGTGGTCAGTACAGGGGATTTTCTCTCGCTGTGCTGCAACCTGACCTGTATAATCTTTAAAGTCTGGTATTTTTGTGTCATGAAAATAAGATACAAAATAAAACACCACATATATTTTAACAACGTTTGTTTCGATTTTTTAAATGAATCAAGTGTGTCTCCATTCAAGGATGGACGTCAGACATCTGTGCTCCGAATGGGTGAAGGTCTGGTCGCTGTGAACCAGGGTGGTCACTATCTATCTAAGCTAACATAACATATTCTCGATAATGCATGCACTAAATAACACTTGTTCAAAGTCTTTCAGTAGGTTATGTCTCTATAAAAGTCACACATATATCTATACTAACAATTACCATTGGATTATACAGGCCTTAGGGTCTTGACCACTATAATACACCGGTTGAAGTGTGGGTCTGTGCTCACAAGAATCTCCGGTATGTGGCATTTGTTATTGATAAGCAACGATATACTATCATTGATATAAAGGCGATATACTATATATTGATATAAAGGCGGTTCGCGCCGGTGGAGGCGCTGGCATGGGGGGCTGTCAGGGGCTCGAAAGGCCAAGGTGCCAAACTACATGTACACTTCAAAAGGTGTCCCACGCCAAGGGGCCATCGGTCACATGGCCTCCTCAGACCCCGTGTCTCCAGCCAGGCCTCCCCTTGAAGCAGGCCGCCCCCCTGCAATCCACATAAGTGTGTCTCCATTCAGCAGTCTTCCTGTGCCTTATCTGCACGGCCCAGGCCCATCCATCCCACCCCCCTGTATCAAAGGCGGTTCGCGCCGGTGGATGCGCGCTGGCATGGGGGGCTGTCAGGGGCGCGAAAGGCCAAGGTGCCAAACTACATGTACACTTCAAAAGGTGTCCCACGCCAAGGGGCCATCGGTCACATGGCCTCCTCAGACCCCGTGTCTCCAGCCAGGCCTCCCCTTGAAGCAGGCCGCCCCCTAATACCACGACATACATACGTCATTCATTCACAAACACACCCCAGTTTCTAATACTTTAAAAACCACTCGATATGTCTCTGAGAACATCTTTGTGCCTTGCAAGTCAACTCCTGAACGTGCTACCTGGGAACCACTGAGATCTATGCTAATCTGCTCGTCGTTGTGCTATCCGTGAACTGCTGTGACCGCTTCGAGCATACCCATCAGTGCGCTACCTCTGGCCATCCACCTTTTCTCCCGCAACATACTTTTCTGCTTGCTGAATCCAACTGTTTGTTGGTCAAGGTAAGGCCATGTATCCTGGTCATATTTTGCAGATTTTTAAATTTCTATCTATTTGCGAGTAGAGTACCCAATAGTGCTATGTTCATTTGTCTCATTGCTATTGACTTGAATTTCCATTGCTATGCTAACAATAGATCTATTTATTTTCATCTGTGTCAATTGTCATCGAATTGCATCCTTTGGGGGTCCAGTCTATGATGTAAGCATGTTTCCTTCCCGTGCAATACAGAACATCCAAGGGATGAGTCACATGTTCAGTTTTTAGTCACATCATTTATACATTTCTGCAATTTATGCAAATACTAAGCCGCACATAATGAACTGGTATAGTTCCTGCGACCAAAACAAACCTTGCATTGATCATTGTATGATTCATTTACTTTTGTATCAAATCTTTATTCTTGAAGATTGTATAATAATGTCGATATTTACTTTTCAGATTTATCAACAATGCCTGCCTGTTCGATTAGCGGTTGCCCTTCGCAGACCCATGCGAAATCTGAAGGCACTACAATGCATGTTTTCCCGAAAACTGTTGATCGAATAAGAGAATGGGTCAGACATTGCGGATATCCACTGGATGAGCTGTAAAAGTAGAGTCCAACAAGTCTTACAGGACAAGAGGGATGATCGATACCGCATCTGCAGCCGGCACTTTTCCTTGGACATGTACACAACATCTTGGGTAACAAAGAAGAATAAACGGCGAACGACACGGAAATTGCTCGAAAACGGTATTCCCACTCTATTCGTCCACATTCCGCCACCGGTGAGTCAAGTGTCCGGATTTAGCTTTAGGCCTTGCGGTAGTGTGTAGGTATCCGAACGGATTAATTGATATTGTAGGTGTTCTATCCCTTGTAATAATTTCGATATTGATACGATTGTATAGTTTTTTGAATAATGACATTTACCAGTATATTCTTTTTCGATTTCATAACCCACAAACGCAATGTATATATATGGGAACAGGGAACTGTGCTGTATTGAGCATTTTACAAGTATTCTGTCGCCTTACATGGCTATTTTTAATATTGGCATTTCATTATCAATCATTAATTTACCTTTACAACTTCTTGACTATCCCTTGAATCTGAAGCAAGAACATTCTACATCCTTGACGTGGTTGCAGTTATCAACCACTTCTAGCGCGTATCAGGTAATCTTACTAGGCTAATCCGCTACAGACCTGTTTTATGCATGTCAAGTAATATTTTTATTTTATCGTGTAATCATTTTACCAAATGTTTGGTTAGTGCTTTCCAATTAATATACACCTTAGTTATCGTCCACTGGTGTTTGTTTTCGGTTATAATTAGTGTTATCCATACTAATGCAAGTACTGTCTTTCAGGGAGATGCTGAAGCGTCCGCCACATCTACAACATTTCTAGATGTTCTTCAACAGCAGGAGGTATGGATACTGACAGCTCCATCGAGCGTCATCATCAGAGCTGGAATTCTTGTCGTTTGATTGTTCTACACAATGTTTCATTCGTGGTTAGCCGTTGATATGTACCTGTGCTGTCGACCCCAGGTGTGTGTTATGTTTTCACTATTGTAACCCTCACTAATGCAAGTACTATGTTTCAGGCAGTTGATGGAGCGTCAACCCCTGCACTTGATGCAGAGCCTGACATTCAAGTAATTCCAGGGGAAGTGGAAGCGGGACCATGCGTATACGAATCAGCGCAACAGCTTTCAGAAGTGCGCACTACATTTGCAACATCCATAGATATTCTTCAGCAGCACGAGGTATGGATAATGACAGCTCCATCATGCGTGATCATATAACGTGATTCCATTTGCTATACTTTCTTCCCTATTAAAGCAAGTGCTGTGTTTCAGGGAGACGACGAAGCTTCCACTACAATCACAACATCCAATTTAGATGATGCAGATGTAAATAAATCGGAGAAATAAGTCGATGAAATGTTATCATATTTAGATTTTCCTTGATTCTTTTGGACAATGCATCATTTGCGGTTATCTCTTTATATGTACCTGTGCGTTCGACCCCAAGTGTGTGTTATGTTTCCAATATTGAAAACCATACTAATCCAAGTACTGTGTTTCAGGGAGACGACGGAGCTTCTACCACAATCACAACATCTCATTTAGATGATGCAGATGTAAAGGAATCGTTGAAATAAATCGATGAAATGTGATCATATTTGGATTTTCCTTGATTCCTCTGGACAGTGCATCATTTGTGGTTATCTCTTTATATGTACCTGTGCCGTTGACCCCAAGTGTGTGTTGTGTTTCCAATATTGAAAAGCATAATAATGCAAGTACTCTGTTTCAGGGAGATGCGGATGCCTCCTCTCCAATACAACCATTCATGGCAGTCCATGCAGAGCCAGAGGTATGGATACTGACAGTTCCATCGAAATAGATCATCACTGGTCGAATACTTGTCGTTTGATTGTTGCACACAATGTTTAAATCGTGTTTGGCTATTGAGATGTACCTGTGTGGTCGTCCTCGCGTGTGTTTTATGCTAACAATATTTTGATACATAGTAATGAAATTACTATGTTTCAGGGAGACGATGGTGCCTCATTCCGTGCTGTCTATGCGGATACAGAAAATATAGTCGTTGCCGCGAAAGAGGAAGGGAGGACATGCGGAAACGAATCGGAGCTACAGCGTGCAGATGTTGAAGGTTGAGTCAAAAAAGTTCATAACTTTAAAAAAAATATTTGTGCTGGGGACTATTTTATGTTATTTTCCAGTCAATTCTACTACACTCCATCTTGTGTTTAAACTGAACATCCCTTTTCCAATCTCTCCTCCAGTTACCCATGGGTGTCAGAACTATACACACACAGACAGTAAAGCGAATGAGAGATGTGGCTTGCCAGACCGTGTACACTATCCAGGAACTATTAATTGAGGCGAGGCGTGTTCAGGCTCGAGATGCTCATGTCCAATGGCCAGAACATGAATTAACTGTGTTTGGAGACTACAGCAAAGTTGCATTGGACCATAGCTACAGTGCGACCGCACCACCACAAGAAGATGTTTATTGAATGTATTGAAGATGGCTCTGAAGTAGTTGCAGATCAATTTACACAATCTACACCCGCCAAAAATTTGCCCCCAAAAAACCTGTCGACATTGTTGTGTTCTCCCATCAATGTTGAAGTAATAGATGTCGAAATGATAGAGAATGAACCAGCCGCAGCATCCATAGACTCATCAGAACTTGATATCAGCGATATTACTTTCCAATGTATTGAAATCTCCACAACGTCACAGAACGAAACAACGTTGACGCAGGATGATAGTCTAATGAAAGAGAGCAAATACATTGTATTCGACAGTTGTTTGATGGAAATTATAAGTATGCTGAAATGTGTGCATTCCATTAGAGGGAAAGTATGTGGGAAGCCATTGATTAATGTGACTCGTCAAATAAAAGGCAGTAACGTCAAAATAAATGCCGCCTGTAGATTAAATCATAGGTTCTCATGGTCTGCACAACCGATGCTGGGGAAACTGCCAGCAGGCAATCTACTGTGTGCAGCTGCGTCACTTTTTAGTGGCTCCAGTTTTAGAAAGTTAGAGGCTTTCTTTCAGTTTGTGGGACTCATTTCATTTCTAAAGCGCTGTACTACATATATCAACGTGATTATCTGTTTCCGGCCAATAGTGATGCTTGATAAATTGAACAATTGTCTCTAGCAAGTACATTCGAAGGCAAACGATTCAGGCTAGCCGGCGATGGACAGTGCGACAGCCCTGGATTTTCTGCCAAGTACTGCACCTACCACTTTCAGGACATGGATAGTAAGAAAATTGTGAGTTCGGTGGTCGTGCAGGTAACACAATGTACATCGTCAGTGGCCATGGAGAAACTAGGATTTATAAAATCAGTGGAATATCTACAATCAAGGGGAATGCACATCGACCTCATAGCCACGGATAGACACGTTTCAATTGCCAAGACAATGAGAGAGCAGTTCCCACATATTAAACATCAATTTGACGTATGGCATCTTGCTAAATCAATCAATAAGAAAATCTCGGCTGCGGGGAAAAAAAAAAGGTTTTGAAAGTATTTTGCAGTGGTCACATTCTATCACCAACCATCTTTGGTGGAGCTCAAAAACTTGTGAGGGGTCAGTGGAAATACTACTTGAAAAATGGCGGTCACTGATGCACCACTGTACCAACGTTCACCGCTGGACAGTAAATGAACATTTCCACCAATGTGAACATGGCCCTTTGTCCCCAGAGGAGGCACAGAAGAAGAAGTGGTTGATTACATCTTCACCGACACACAAAGCCATTGAGAAGATTGTTTTCGACAAAACTCTATCAAGAGATGTGAGAGGACTGACAGAATTCTGTCACACAGGAGATTTGGAGGTGTTCCACAATATGTGCCTAAAGTACAGGCCAAAGCGCTTGCATTTTAGCTTTCGGGGCATGAACCATCGCACTCTACTAGCGGTCTTGGCCCATAACAGCAATGTCGGACGTGAACAATCTAGGACTAGTGGTAAAGTAAGGCTGCCTCACTACACTAAGGTGTTTTCAAAACGAAGTAAGCAATGGGTGATCAAACCAGTCTATGATGAAATGCAGTTCAACTTTGTGAAAGGCCTTATTGTTGCTGTGTTAGAGAAGCACAGATATGGAATTTTGGACTTTTCTGTGCAGAGCAGTGATCCATTGCCACCGAACATTGCGACTGTGCCATGCCCACCCGAAGCACAGCTGATTGTGAAGTACAAATCCCGGTTTAAATAATTGCAATACGATTTTCTTTTTGTAAATAAATGTTATTGTACAGTGTACCTGTAAACCTAACCCCTACCTTCACCATCATGGGTGGCGAACAAGCTGGGTGTCATCTTTGAATTCTCTCTATTCACCTCACATATGTGTATGTATATATTTTTCTCATGTCTCATCTCATGTAAATGTAAATGCTGCGCACTGTTAACGGAGGGGAGGCTTGCATATTGCAAATAATAAAACAAACAAACAATGAATCTCACTTGTAACTCAACTCCTGTGGTACTTTATACTTTCCCTGACCTTCCGCAAAAAATTAAATGTCACAATTTGGGCTGCAAAGCTCGCAGACAACGGGGACAAAATTGGGGCACTTAGAACGCGCCAGCCAAGCGGGCCGTGGCATTTGGGAGAGAAGCCAGTTCGCATTTGCACATTGAGGCGCACTACATAGACGGATTCTAAACTTCAAGTTCTCACAGATGCCTATACTACATGATGTTGCAAATAAAGAATGTGAAGGACAGCGCCCAGATGAGGCCCACAAGTCGCACTGGAAGTATAAGGGTCTATTGTTTTTTGACCTTGAGACAGGGACCATGTCGAAAGAACTACATTTGAAGGGAGTGCGCAATAACGTAAGAGACGATAAGGCAGAAAATTCAGAAACTAGACCGAGTTTCATTTTAGTTCAGTATACGAAAAATCGTTGTCAAGAGCACGGTCCTTTTTACAGACTGCATTACGAAGAGACACAATGGAAATTTCAAATATAATGTAAGTAAATCTTTACACGCTTTTATACCGGAATGAAGATTTAATGAATGGATGCATGAATAAATGAATGAATGAAGAGCTAGGAAAAGCAAGTAAAACGTGTTCGTGGTGGGCACATGGGCATGCAGGTCCACTGGTCTTACCTATCTCGGTCCTTGGCCCAGCCACTTTTCCCTGCACTGCCTACCTGCACTACGGGACAATCTCTGTATCCTTCAGCCCCTTCTCCCGACATTTACCTTGCACTTGCCACCAGCTGGCCCTATTATTTAATTTGTATTCAACTAACCATGTACAGCCCTTCCCCATGTGCGATCAGAAAGACACCTGGCCTAGTAGGATCATTGTCTGTCTGCCCTTGTTCCCCACCTCCCTCGTCACGCCTAGAAACACTTGAGTATAGGCGCGTTACAAAGGCCATATCATATATCATATCATTCCTCACGCATGTAGACTAACTGTCGTTTATCATTGTGTGTTTTCCTCGATTTATCTCGTTACTTTTCGCATTGATTTTAGAGACAAACATACTCCATTGAACTATCCTTGCAAGCAAATAGTTTCTGATCGGCCGTAATAAATAAAATGAGTAATATTAATGAAGTTCGGCTAGCAAGACTAATTATAATTTTTTTGTTTTCATAACAGGTATTTGATCCCATTCTGCCACTGCCATCTGTTTGAGACACCGGCGGCTGGATTCTTCAGCAGACACCTGCAGCTTCGTGTCAACAACTGGAGCACGATCACCATATTATGGGACGATCGCCAAGGGCCCACATGCCCTTACGCTGTACTAGTGGCTAGAAGCAACATATCAACCTTTAGGCTGGACTAGTGCCTAGTTGATGAACAGCCTTGCGGTTCACCGTGCTTCCAAAGTGATTCTTTTTACGAAAATGAACACCCTGTGTACCATAAAGGAACAGCGCGTGACTCAATATGAAACGGAACAGTTATTGCGGATACAGATAAAAGAAAATAAATGGCTTCCGGAGTTCATATGGCAATTGCTGAATATTCTCTAAACATTGAATGTCAAATAAATGTACTTTACCAAATGTACCGTGTTGCTGTTTCATTTTAAAGTACAGTTTCATATTCCGAATTGTGGCGCACTGTGTTGTGAGTTGATCTGTGTTGGTTTCCGGGTTCTGTGTGGAGTCACGCAGAAGACAACTGGGCGCGTTTGCCTACGCAGCACAGTAACGTCACGGAGAGAGGCGGGGAATATGAATGTTTTGATAATGTCAGGCTCAGGGGCGGGGGAATTGATTTAGTGCCGCAAAAGCAGGTCAGCCAGGGCGATGGGGGAAAAGATAGGATTATCAGAAAATGGCAGCTCCCTGGTGCTTGTTTTTGCGTGCGTTTAATGGACAAAAACTCGGGTAAGGTCCATAGGAAAGTTTTCTAAAATCGAGCCACTTAGGCTTAAAAAAACATGGCCGACCCGTAGGGACAATAAAGTTTTTTACTAGACCATGCCTTTAAGAAGCAAAGAGAGGATAACAGATCAGAAGGATACATAATCAAACATTATATATAAGCAGCTTTGGGAGTGGGTAAAGACCCAGAATGAACAGATGTCCTGGCAGGAGAGTATACCAGGCAATTTCAAGTGTGTGAAAACCAGAAGCCCTGGCAGGAGAGTATACCAGGCAACTGAAAAGGATTGTGTTAAACAACAAAGAAGAAACCAGACCACCTGAGAGAGAGGAATACCAGGCGTCCTGAAAGAAACCAAAATTGTAAAGCAAGACAGTTTTTGTGTGCAAGAGGGGCCCAAAGAAAATGAAAACCTCAAGGAGTAAAGATGAATCCAGGGGGAATCACGCCCTGGAGCTGAGACCTTCCTCCTTGAAAAACTTTTGTTTGAACCTTCACAAACACTTTTCTAAACCTTCCAAAGTTAAAGATATTTCCCCTTTCACCTTAGAGTTTATAGCGTGAAGGTCAAAACAGAACTTTGGACTCAGGGCAGTTTTGTTTTTGACATCCTGACATGGGAAGATTTTTAGTTTTGGTTTACGTAGAGAAATTCCTCTTAAAGGAGGGTCAGAGAGGCTCTTTGACACCCCCTTTTATTCTCAATAAACGTCTAACTAAAAACATGGCAAACTTGTGTCTGAATTTCATTCCTGACTCTTCACAGTACAGTTGGCTAGACTAAGGCAGATAGAAGACTAAATCCATCGACCGATAAGAAAGAGCGGGAAGCAGGTCATTCTTGGTACAGGCCATCAAATGCTTGAACACTTTACCTGCTGATTTACGGAAGGAATCAAACCTAGCTTTTAGGAACATTTCCTTTTAAAACATCTTTAATTTATAATCATTGTCGGTCTGACTTCTTGGTACATCTGTGTCCCTGGGCCTTCCATGCAATACCGGACAGCGCCTAGATACCCTTTTGGGTGATTGTTGCACTTTATAAAACCTACCCATTACATAACTTAACTGGTTTGGAATCAATGTTTAATTTCTGTTCAAATATATCCGTTAACTTAACTGCATAATATCAATTGCCATTAGAGACTGATGATCTAACAATCAATGGTTTATTACAATGTTTTATCTTGGTTTCGTTCACATTTATCCAACCAAACGTTTTCAGTATCTTGGGCTGGGTCCTCTTCTTCACAGCGTTCCTCAAGGTTCTGTTTTAGGACTTTTTCTTTTCTGTTCTCTCTCTACACATCTCCTCTTGCTGCTATCATCTCATCCTTTGTAATATCCCAACATTTCTATGTGGATGATACCCAGGTTTTTCCTGTCCTTTTCATCTTCTATTCATAATAACCCCAACTCTTGTCTTCAATTATTGAATCCTGGATGTCGAATCATTTTCTCATTTTAAATGCTACTAAAACTAGAGTGCTCTTTTTTTCCAACTAATACTATTCCTTCTCCATCTTCTCCCTCTTTTGTCTCATTTCCTCCTATGCAACTACCACTTGCAATCTTGGTCTTTATATTGATACTGATTCATAGATAGTAGAGGATATACCACTTTGTTTGAACCATCTCGACAGGGTTTTGATTATAGACAGCACCATTCTGATGCATAAAGAAACCCCATGTCTTCTCCCAACCTGTCCATGAGCTCCAAAAAATGATGTACAGATCCCAAGGTTTGGACCCACACCCCAGTACCCGGCAACAGAGATAGATAAACCAAGTAATTTAGCATCATTCCAGGGGTGTTCTATTTCAGGCTATCTGGGTGTACAAATTGCCTGCAGAGGGACCCCTAGGAGAGACTGTAGGCTGTTGGGCGCCCTTATATTGCAGCATGTTACAATCTTCTCCCAGGTGGCATTATTTCCAAAGGCAAACTCGTACTGTGAGTCAATACATTTGTGTTGAGAACTTTAGATTCCAGTCTCCAGGTGTTCTGTTATTCCTTTAGTGACAATTGATATTAAGCAATTCTACATTTGCCAAAATCAGTTTTCATCCCTGAACCTTACAGGTTGCCTGTTATATGGATTGGCAGAACAAAACATAACATTTGTGGCTATTTGACCAAGAAGTAATGTTCACAGAAGTAGACATTAGAAAACCTGAGCAATCATTAGGGTGTTCATACTTATTTTTCACAGCAAAACTATTGAAAGAAACAAATGTATTCACGTCAATATCCTACATGATCCAGGCCGCTTGCAATAAAATAATTTAGTTTCAGCATCATTCAATGACAATTTCTCCTAGCTGGTTCTATGTACTCGGGGACAAAAAAGAAGAAAAAAAAGACAGTAAGAACAACATTCACTAAGGACGTGCTAAGAGGGAGACTTGTAGGGTCCTCAATAACAATTCCCAATGTTTAGCATTCTCCATTGGTGCTTGTGCATCAGTGGCATTTCTATCTTCCAGATCTCCTTTGGGCTCCTATTCAGTGTGTCATGCATCATGATCCTGTGCATGTGTTGGTGAAAGGGACAAGACAAGACCAAGTTCAGCTGTTTATCTGGAAGGCACAACCGTTGTGGTACATTACAATGGGGAACCTACAGCAGGGATGGCCCAGATTGTTCCCAAAAGAAGATTTAGATAGATATGGTGTTTTCCTTTAGGCCATCAAGACAAAGTAAGACAGTGCGAGGAGCCAGGAATAAGACGAGGACACAGAGGACTCATGGTTTTTGGTTATAAACTTTTATTGAAACAAATGGGGGGTAGGGGAGGTTGGAAAATGTCTTGCTATAAGAGATATTTCCCTAGCTCAACCAAAACTAATGGGCATGTCCTTTGTCAAGATATCCAAGGTCTTGTGTCTGGAATCCTATTCTGGCCCCCACACTCTAAAACTAACTCTAATGGTGCAAAAGCTATTGTCTCTGATTCGCAAAAGTGCACAAATGACCCAATCCAACACAAAAGTTCAAATCCAACGAAAAGGTTTCAAATGGACAATATTCACAGTTCCAGGTAATGGCTCTCTTCCCCAGATTCCTTGCACTAAAAATCCAAGTCAAGTTTATTTTTAGTTCCTTATAACCCAAGAGGATCACTCTCTCCTTTTGGCATGCTCTCAGTTCATGGGGAAATAGCTCCTGTCCCCAGGTTTCTCTTTACCTTTAATATGTTTCAGATCCTATGGGTATGTATCGTCCAAAGGATTCACTTTGTAAATTCACAATAGTGCATAATCTCAAGAGCATGGGTATTCCTTCAATATTATTTTATATTCTACTTGTACCCACACTTTAGTTTGCCTGGGGTGTTCCCCTGCCTGGACTTGTCTTGCTGTCTTTCAAACACCTCTCTTCACCTGGTGTACTCTCCTTCCAGGATTTAACATTAGCCCACTTCTCGCTTATCCACTCTTGTTTCACACAGTTCTTTTCAATATTTGCTTCCTCTTTCATAAATGGGTTCTTTGCCCCCTTTTCAAGAGTATTCCCTTTTCCTTCCCCCCTTGCCCTTGAGATATGGGTACAACAACCCATTCGTAGTTTGCTTTACAAATATGTTAACTTCTTCACTAGCCTCCCTTTGCGTCTTTTGCCTTATTCTTCTGAAGTGGTACACCTTGTCAAACAACCCCGTAACCAGTCTGTTTTCCCTGGGCTTACCAGTTGCTTCTGGTGTTCCCTCGTTGTGGGTCTTTTTATGGTGCACGGTTCCTGCTGCCTTCTGTTCCTGGGTGCCAAAGCGTCTGCACCTGGGCTTCTCTCTCCCATGCATGGGCTTGCTCCCACACAGTCTCCTATGTTGTAGTCCCTTCCGAATGGTTCTTGGCATAGGCCCAGGTTGCGGTGCAGCCCACCTTCTGCAGCTCACTTCTCTTCGTCAGCTGTAGCGTATGCGGCTTTAAGCTTCCCAGCACAATTGCATAGTCTCCAAAGACTAGACCATTGCGTTAGTTTGCCGGCCTTAGTCATCTTTATTGTTCCACTGCTCTTTCTCATCTCAGTTGTTACGAGACTGTTTCTTGAATGACGTTGAGGAAGTTGATACAGGTCCTCGTTGGGCGTGATCATTACTACTCCCAGTCTGTACCTTGTCTCACTTGGCAGCATATTGTTCTTTGTGGGATGTTGGAGTATTATCTGCAGATCTAGTAAGAGGTTGGGGAGACCACTACAATATGCCATTAAGGCATATGGAATAGAGGACTCATCCATAGAAGGGAATGGAGGGCATGTGACATTCCCCAATGATATCATTTCATTTCCCTGAGGGCCACCTCCCCCAAGGTGGTGCCCCCTCATATAGCCGCCTCCAGGATCAGGATAAGGTAGCGGCTGTCTTCCCCTGGCCACATAGGGGGAGGCTATCTCAGGGAAAGGAGTGAGGACATCATCGTATTCATCAAAACAGAATCTTAGACAGTAGTGGTTATCGATCTCTAGAGACCATCCTAGGGCTTGGAGATCCATAGGGCTAGGAAGGGTTCTGCCTGCTATAAGGAACTCATGGTGGCAACAGTAAAGACAGACACGTGATCACAGTTCAAGGGTGTTTATTAAACTGTAAATGTAGGGTGGAAAAAATGCCCGAGCTAAACCTAAATCTAAGATGGGAGCAAGAGTTGACCATCAAATAAAAAATAAGGCAGTCCTTGTGGAGACTTGTCAAAATAAAAAGGCCTATACTAAAAAAATTAAAAAATAAATAAAAAAACACAGTATTGCCAATTCCTTACAATTAATTACAGAGAGTGTGGGATAGGGTTTTCAAACAAAGAAAAAGGTGTTCACAAACAATAAGTCAGGATGCGATTGCCTTGAGGTTTCCCTTCCCTACGTTTTTAGCATGAGACAAGGTGGGGCTTTGGAGCACAACACCCGCTTGAGCCTTTCCAGCATGTGCCAACAGTTCTGTATCAGCCATCAGATTATTTGACGGTTAAGTCTCTTTTCAATAAAAGTCTCTTCCCTTCGAGGCATGATGTTCTCAACAAACAAACACAAAGTTCTGTTCCACAAATACTTTGGGTGATGGCTTCACCTCTCAGTCCCCATCTTCTGGGCGCAGACCCCTCAGAAGTCGTATTTAACAAATTAACCAAACAGTTCCTTTCTCAGTGAACTATGGGTGATTACTTTCCAACCCTGGATTTTCCTCGGCCGGGCTCGGACGCCAAAATGACAAGGGGGACACTTCACTTCCCTTACCTTTGTCTTGCAATACTGTTTGCTTTCACACATCTTAGTGTCTTTTCAAACAATGCAGTATGAATTTCCCTCGGTTCAGTTCACTCTTGCCAACACTCCTAACACTGTTCATACGCGCATTTCACCAAGCGGGATTAATTTCCTTCAGTTTCCCAATCATCTGTCGGTCAAAGACTTTCGACGGTATAGGGGATTTTACAAGACCCATGTATGACCACTTTGACCTCTTCTCGCCTTTTCTCAAGGCTTTTTGGTTACAGTAGTTTCTACCATCATGGTAGAGGGAAAATCATACTGCACTGTTTCTACCATCAGGTAATCGCCCAGAGTTTCCTCCGTGAGCACCCACGTGGTGCCGGACTCCTCTGTTGCTGGTTTCCCCCCCTCTTTAATCAACAGTATCTTTTGCTTCTCAAAGTTCAAATTAGCCATTGCCTATTTTTCATTCAACACTGTTTGGTTTCCTATTGACACTCCTTTCAACTCACCGGGTTTCCTTCTCATTGCAGTCAAGGTTGGTACCACAGAAACGAGCGCCGTTCCCCGGCTTGGTAATCAGCATAGGAGGGTCTCGTGTACCATTGACATCTGCTGCAACACATTCTGGATAATATTCCCAGACTTGTTCCTCCCACAGAGGTTTCACAGGACTTAGTCGTAAAGGGCAAGGTCGGCTCTCTCCTTGTCACCCCCTCGTTCTGCGCCGTCTTTCTCCTCCTCTTGAACTGATGTGCTGGGTTAGCCGTCACGTTGTGCGGTTTGCCTTGCTCGTCTTGTGCTCCACCTTTTATCCCTGTGGGGAAGGGAAAGGGCCATCAGGTGTGTGCAATTCTGGTCCATTGCCTGACTTTGCCTGACCCTTGTATTGGGACATGTCAGGTAAACGGCTCTAGTGTTAGTCCGTTGTCGTCTGTGTTGTGCGAAAGTGTTTGTGTGGGAAGGGGGGGCAGTGTTTTGGAATATCCTATGTGGTAGGTTGGGGAAAAGGTGTTGAAAGAAGGGGCTACTGCGTCTCACCTGTTTATGTCCCACTCCCACTCCCCAAAGACCCCCTAACCAGGTGATCCTCCCTCACTGGTCCACCCCCAGGAACTGGATCCAATAGCGATGGCCGTGTCCTGGCCACCTGAAAAACAGTTCCCGGGGACTAGCCAGGGAGACAGCTTCAGTTTTCTGAACTAGAAGAGGGAGAGAGGGGGAGAGGGACACCCATTAGTATATTCCGCCCCCTTTCCAGTCCAGTGAGATATTTAACAATCATTACATTGAAAAATGTTTTCATATTTGGTCTGTACAATCCACATACCTGAAATGTTTTAAGAAGAATAAAATAAATCTTTGACCTGTCTCCCAGCTTCTGTGAATTATTAAGACCAAATGTGAAAGTTAGTTAACAGAACTCTTTTCTCCTTCTAGCATCCTGATATTTTTTCCTACCAGTCAGGTTGCTTCTCCTCAAAGGTAGGTTTCTGCCACATCTACAACATTCACTTTATGTATATCCTGATATTTCAAAACTACTTCTACCATAAACTGAGGGCAGAGGAGTACTTGCTGCTGGACCCATGAAGCCACAGGTGCATCGTGACACAGCAACACCAGATCCATATTCCTGAATTCCACAACTTTCAACCATTAGGAAGTTGGTGCATATATTTAGGAGAGGCACCTCCTTTTGCTTAGCTGTTTTCCTTGTTAATCTTTACATTAAGCCTAGTTTCCCCCCTAACCTTTGTGGCAGGTGCTTGTTCTCCTTCCTTAAGCCAATTGGTGTTGGTTGCCACCATTTCTTTGTTGTTTGTTTGTTTGTTTAATCATTTATAATGCACACCAGACCTGGACGTATCAGGGCGCTTAAGTAGACATGTTACAAGATATACATAGGAATAAAGCAGGTACAGGAAATGGGTATGTCAAAGAATACATAGGTACAATATACAGATACTGAGCCAAAAAGTGGATGATGCAGATATAATGCAGCTTCAGTTACATCTTTACACAGTAAGAGAGACACAATACATGTACAGACAGTGATGATGGGAAAGGTACATAACAAAGATAGGACATAAAGGATACATATACGTAATATACATTAAGTGGCTAGTGGCTTTAAAATAGTTGCCGGTGCAGTATATACTGCCAGGCAGTCTCCACTTATAAGGGTTTATGTATCCCTAGCTTTCAGCCAGTTTATGAGATTAAGTCTGAACTTGCGGAAGGATAGCTCTTAAGGAGTGTGGTAGAGAATTCCAGAGTTGTGCCGCTCTGACTTGGAAGCTGTCGCCCCCAGCTTTGGCCAACTTAAATCTCGGTGTAATGAGACTATTAGCATTGATTGATCTCGATGGTCTCAATGATTTTCTGCGTTGGAATCTGTCCATAAGATAACTGGGGGCTTCATTATTTAGAGTTTTGTGAGGGAGGGATGCAGTTTTTAGGTGAATTTTATTTTGGGTGGAGAGCCAGTTATTTTGGCGCCTTATCATGGATATGTGGGCTCTTTTAGATATGCCAACGGCCGCTGTCAAATCATTATTTTGCAGGATTTGAATCCTGTGGATGATAGATTTATTGGCACCGATATATAAGGCATTGCAGTAATTTAGCCTGGATAGAATAAGGGCTCTAGCCAGGATAATACAATTGCCTTCCGAAAGAAAGGGGTTGCCTGTTCTAATGAGCTTACAGGTATAGGCTGTAGCTGAAGCCATAGATTTCAACTGTTTAGAGAAGGAGAGGGTTGCATCCAGGTGGAAACCCAATGTCTTTACCTACTTAGCCACCTTAATAAGGTTGCCGTCGATGACAAATGAGGAGTAGTCTATATCTAATTTCTGTAGGTTAGACTGGGTGCCCAGAATAATGGGTTCTTTTTTATCATCGTTCAGGCATAGACCGTGGGTTGCAATACATGCCTGGACAATGAGATAACTATTTACCAAGGCCAGATCCTTGTTGTAATCCCTAGAAAGTGGGAGGAGAATCTGAGTATCATCCGCATTAATTCGTGTATGTGATACCCAGAAGGTCAAGATCATCAAAAAAGGGGCTTAACAAATATATTGTATAGGGTGGGGAAGACACAGGAACCCTGTGGAACCCCGCAGGTAATGAGGATAGGGTCCGCCGCTGCTGCTGGGGAGAACACCCTCATAGTCCTGTCACTTAGAAAGGACCCGATCCAAGTTATAGCCTCTTTGGAAAAATGGGCTGCTGAGTCTAGGTGGCTACATAAGACCTTGTGGTTAACAAGGTCGAATGCAGCCGAGAGGTCAAGCAATAGGAGGAGGGCCGATTTCCCTTTATCTCGAAGCTCATCAATTTGAGCCTTCAAATCGATCAGGGCAGTCTCTGTCCCATGTTTAGGTCAGAATCCTGATTGTCGTGCACCCAGAAGCTTATGGAGCTCTAGGAATTTTTGAATTTGATTGTAGGCAATCTTGTCCAATATTTTTAAGAGAAATGGCACTGTCATAATGGGCCTGTAGTTTGTAGGTATGAGTAGATCTAAGGTTTGCTTCTTTAGCAGTGGCAGCACCCAAGATTGTTTAAGGTTAGTGGGGAAAGAGCCTGAAGCAAATGAAGCGTTAACAAGTTTAGAGACAAAGGGGGAGAGATCTCTTGCAGCATCTTTTATGAGCTGGGCTGGGCAGAGATCGCCCTGGCAATTAGAAGGCGTAAGTGAGCGGATGACTTTCTCTACCTCAAGAGTGGAGCTATAGCATCATGTTCCTCCAAAGGATGGTCGGTACCATTGTCAAAGGAATGAGTTAAGTTGAGTGTGGCTTTTTTTGGGCAATTTTATTTTACAGAGTGGTTACCTTGTTGTGGAGTGCCTGTTGAATATCCGAGTACCATTTTTTATCTTTGATGCAGGTGTTGGGGGTGGCAATCAGGGATTCTGATTCCTTGAGGATGGTGAACAGTTCCCTAATGCTGGAATTGGCATTGGATATACGCGTATTGTATGAATTATGCCTTGCTGAGTAGATTTCCTTTTTATAAAGAGATATTTCTAGTAGTTTAGATTTGCTGTCTTCTGTCGGGAGTAACCTCCACGTAGTTTCACAGCTCCTTTTTAGAAGTCATAGATCTTTTAATTGTGGGGTGAACCACTTGTTTAAGAGGGCTTTGGATTTACCTGGTCTAAATTTCCTTGGGGCAATGTTTTCAAGTGTAGTTAGCATGATCTGGTTGTACTCCTCAACAAGCGTTTCTGGGTGAGAATGCTCAGACAGTTTGTTGAGGGTGGGTAGGATGGCAGGGATCACATTGTCAATTGTGATAGGGGGAGTGGTCTGATTGTGGCAAGTTCAAAGGATAATAGGAAGTGGTCTGTCCATAGTTGTGGGGAGATATTTATAATATTGGCAGTACAGTTATATTCCGCCACCCAATCGAGGGTTCTCTCTTTAGTATGTGTGGGTCTAGCGATTTTTTGGGTGATACCTAGTTCAGCGAGGGTGTTAGCGATGGAGGTGGCATGTTTGTCATCACCAAAATTAATTAATTGCCTCATCCGGTGCATTCATGTTTTTGTGTGGGTGAGGGGTTTTCAATTACCTCATTTGAAAGTAGAATGGGTAATACATCTGTGCACGATATACCCGTCTGCTCAGAAAGGAAAGGTTGTAAATGACGTTGCCTTTTGCGAACTGAATCATAAAGCAGTTTTGATTGATGCAAAGTGGAAGATGTCTGCGCCCAGGCCATTGACCGCTCTGAGCACTTTGGTGCATAGTTCCAAAGAGTACCAGGGATACCTGTTCACATATAGTTTGATAACATGTACAGCAGTGCTTGCAGTTTGCAAGAAATTATGGATAGGTTAAGTTTTCTTTCACCCAATAATCACCCTTCTGGCAACAGCAGCCATGAACTCAAGTAAAATGCAGACATGTAAAGTCAAAGATAGCCAAAATATCCAATAAAGTGCTGTGATGAATTGAGGGAATTTGGCCCTTCTCCCCAAGGGGGAGCCCCCCTCCCCCTGTGAAGCTAGGAAGGGGAGACCGCCCGGCAACACCCTCCCTAGGGGTGGAGGCAAGTGGCACCTCACCAAACAGACATCACCCTTTGGTGACAAGGACTCCTGTTCCAGTGAGGAACCCCCAGATGCCCTCCAAGTGATGATTTATTTGGACTTACCTAATACAACAGAACGTTATCAGTTTCATTAAGATAAAGTGAACCTACATTACCTACAACAAACTGATGATATCCCTTTAAATCAGAGTCTACAATGGACTGTGTTGAGGATACTGAAAAGGGATGACAAGCCAAAAGAACCAGCGAGAGGAGGTGGAAAGCCGAGAGAGGGCAGAAAGCTGAGGAAGCCCAATGGTGCGCAACAGAGCAGAAGGAGCGGAAAGTAGAGCCTGTATAAGCCAGAGCAGCACCAGCACGGAATGAGAAACGCTGGGAGACTTGAAAACGATAAGAGGAAATCCAAACAAGTTGGAACTGAAAGTTTGGTGGTGGTGTGACCACAAAGCAACCATGGTGGGCAGCCGGCCCGCACAACAACGTCAACACCAACAGCGGAAGGAAACAACTCCCAAAGGGAGTCCCGGCAACAGTTCCTATCCACAAAGGGAGAAAACAAAGCATATGAAACAAGCGTAGCGGAAAGTGAACCGCAGAGCTACCAAGAAGCCAAGAGAGAGTCCAAAGTCCTACAGATACCAGCAACGTTGCCCCTGAAGAAAGAAGGTATTGTGGGGAACATGAATGCCAGAAAGTTAAAACTCGACTTAGAACCAATGGGAGAAGGAGTAGAAATAAGCAGATGAAACAGAACTATATTAATGAGATAAAGAGAATCGCGCAAACAACAGAGTGGGAGAGAAATGGAGTTGGAATCTTATTGCCTTGGAAAAAGGGAAAGGTCGACCCATATCCCAGATAAGAAAGAACAGAAACCAAAGAGACATTTGGGTAGTCAAGTCCCGGGAGGTCAGGAAGATAAATATCATACATGAGAGAGCACCCCAGGAAGAGGTTAACTATAATTGGGAGTTGAGCAATAAAAAATTCCCAAGAAGAGAACCATACGCAAAGGAGTCTGGAGCCCTACAAGTGAGAGAGAGAAAGATAATACCTAAGAAAGAGGACAAGAAAGCTACCAGTGCCCTAGAGACCTGCAGAACATAGGTCAAAGGATAAGCAGAGTCTATTTACATATGATATATTAAGTATAACAACATTTTCAAGAAAACCCCTGTAAAAGAACACAGTAGCCAGGAGAATGGAGTCATTCTTCTGACCTTAGTTACACTAGTGGTAGGGTCAAATAGGTTAGATTTGACAGTGGACTGACTTGTTTTGGACATTCACCCTGACTGTGAAGCTAGTAAAGTAGGTAGGGAACACCCCAAAAGACATAGGGAAAGGTAGGCCTTATTTTACTTTAAATAAACTATATGGTAGAAAAATCTTCAGCGTCTGCGTCCTTCACAGTGCTCATGTGCAGAAAAATCT
Organism: Ambystoma mexicanum; assembly: GCF_040938575.1. Lineage (NCBI taxonomy): Eukaryota > Metazoa > Chordata > Amphibia > Caudata > Ambystomatidae > Ambystoma > Ambystoma mexicanum. Next base: position 1,207,447,187 of record NC_090923.1, on the reverse strand, counting down.
TCAGAGTCATGTTCTGACAGTATTTGGAGGAGATGTTTCTAGGCTTATTCCACTGTCAAAGTGCTCATATGCAAAGAGCTAACAACAGCCAAGGTCCCCAATAAAGTGCATCTGTGCATAGTCACTTTAGCCCATAGGAAAATAGTAAGATGAAATAGGACTACTATGTCAAGCAGTAATTTGAAGTAATCGGGGGACGGTTCCAGTGCTTCTGTAGCCCATGGATGTCCTTTCTACAGCAAAAAGATTGGCAATTTCAGGGTGCAGTATAGAGAGATCGACACATAGGTGGCATGTTTGTTGCTACAGACTTTTATTAAAGTACATCAGGTTGGGGAAAGGCCTTGCTAGCCCTAACGCTACAAGGGGTTTTCATGCCTCAACATTAATCTTAAATGTGTCCGTAAGGATGTCAAAAATAAAGAAATGTCCACTGTTGTGTCAAAACCCTAACTCTAGCCCTCATATTAACAACTTAACCAAAAGGTGCAAAGGAGTGTCTTCGTAGCATATCCTTCACTGTTCTTTTCAAAAGTTCCAAACACAAAGTTCCAAATGGCGCAAAGACAGAGCTTGACAGGGTTCAAGAGAATGTTTCCCTTCTCTTTTTTAAAATCTTCATTTTAGAAACAGGCAGACATGTTGCAAATAACATTTCAGAACTCACTAGTCGGGTCTAGACCAAGTACAATGTTCAATGTCTACTGCACATGTTCATAGCAATAACTCTAGCCACAGTGAACCTAGGCACATTTCACAGCATAGACATATTGTACATCTAGAGTGCTTTTCAGAACGATTCCTCATCCCGTTGTATGCGGGAGAGGTAGTCACGGAACACTCCCCAAAATGTCAATTGGCCTGCATGGCGGCGCAACCATTGCCACATATACCTCCTCCCTTTCATTAACATATGTTAATTCCTTGAGCCACTCCAGACATGAAGGAGCTATTTTGGAATTCCAAAGCTTCAATATACAATTTTTGGCAACAATGCTTTCACATTGAAAAGTCTACGCACAGGTACAGAAACCTTAATGATGTCGCCCAGTAGGTATTTAGGTGGTTGGGGGAGCACAGGGAGTATATTCACTATGTCATACAGTAGATCCATCTCCTGCCCAAACCGCATGATCATCGGACAGTTCCAAAACATGCACAATTAATCAGCCCCTGCCCTTCCACATTTAACACACATCATTCACATCGGAGGAGAACCTGGAGAGTCGCACCGTTGTGCAATAGAACTGATTTAATACCTTAAATTCTATGAGCCGAAATATCACGTTAAGCAAGACTTATGCAGTAAGGAGACAATATCTATGCCACTGTGCATCATGGATCTCCATGGCCAGGGCCTGCTCCAATTTAACTTGGGCCTTAGAGGTTGGCTATCATGTACCAATTTGTATAGCCTGGATACCAGTCTCCAGGCATCTCCACTTGACACCGCCGCCTCGATACATCCGTGGGGATCCGACTACTGAGGAAACAACGGCCACCTACAACGCGCAGCTGCCCTCTTCTGGAAGCATTGCAAGATTTGAATGGGGCTGTTACACAGTTTCGCCACAAACTCATCTAATGTCACAAACTTCCCACCTGGGTATAAATCTGCTAGAACCATGTGCCTATTGTGAAAAACCGGAAGGTGTCTCACCCCCTAGTCCACGGGGATCTGTCATCCAGGTGGCCAGGACACGGCAATCACTTTTGGATCCAGTTTCTGGGGTGGACCAGTGTGGGAGGATCACCTGGGTGAGGGGTGTTCGGGGAGTGGGACACCGGATGGCGAAACGCGGTATCGCCTTCCCTGTAACACTTTTTCCCCATCCTACCAGGTAGGATACGTAGGAATTCAACGGCCCTCCCCAACCCAAACATTTTCTCACAGACAGCTTGCAAGGAGAGAAAAAGGATTAACACTCTAGCCGTATACCTGATATGTCCCAATACAATGGTCAGGCAATTACTAACCATTACACACACCTGACTTCCACTTCACTTCCCTGCACAAATAAAAGACAGCACGAGAGCACACTATGAGCAAGGCAAAGAACACAAGGAAGCAGCAGTTCCAAGATGGCATTTTAATACAAGCTAATAAACGGTAAAACAGAAGGGAATCGCAAGGAGGGAAGTGCCCTTGACCCTTTCGACGAGGAACCGTTACCTTCATGAACCTTTGAGAATAGAAAACATAAGACCAGGAAACAAGGCTGAGGAATCGAGAACCAAGGCGGGGAGATTACAAGACTGCTTCTTGTAAACTATAATCGGTCAATCTTTTATTCTTTCTGCCGAACAAAGATAATTAATAAAACATATGAACCTTTTCATTTGCAAGGCAGACAACGCATGCACAGATGGTCATGGCATGTGCCTATTAATTATTTGAACAAACAGACTGTTCTTTTCGAGTGTGTTAGAAGGTTAGCGATAGGGCAAATTCCTTTTTGACTATCCCCTAACCCTAGATAAGCAGAGCAACCAGCACAAGCTAGAGCTAGTAATTCACAAGGGCATAGTTTAGCATGGTTGAAGGGCAAGTTAGATTAGGGCCACATTTTGTGGCAATATAATTCACGAGAAATGATAAAGACTGAAGATTTGAATGTGTTAAAATATTGACTAGCGAGGTCTTCAGGCCGATACCCCAAACAGTCCCAAACGTGTATTTCTGGTGGTCAAGTTACGTCAGCATTTTCCTTGCTTTAATAGGATTGTCAAGGCCACTTACATTACACATTAGGTTCACCCATTCACCATCATTAACCAATAGATGGCGCACATAGCTGTCTCCTTATTCGCATGTCCACGACCCGTTACCTTATTCGTCAAGCAACACGTATGCCAAATTGTATAACTGAACTTCCCATTGCCCTCCGCACCCATACCACCCCCGAGCTCACCCAACAGCAGCAAGCCTGTCCAATCCCCAACATGAAGTGTAACTGACCCCAATCTGTCCGCGCTCCGTCCCCTCACCATCTCCCCGAACCTGATGATGCAGCCCCATTACATCAATGGAAAAATCCTGGGGTGCGTTGCGAACAGCAACGGCATTCGTAGGGCGTCCGTACGCCCCAGCATAGTCTCATAAACATCTCTGTCTGCCTCAATGCGGATATGCCATAGTCCAAAGTTCAGTTATAAAGTTTCCTGCTCACTCTCCCATGTCATTTGGCACGCCATCCGCCGCTTGATTAGGACTTTGGTTGCTTCTTTGCTCCCGTGACAGCAGCAGAATTGATGCTCTATATAAGCAATAGCATCAGCTGGGCTGTCAAAGAAGTGTGCCCGTCCCCCAGGTTGTATTCATAGCTTAGCAGGGAACATAAGGGCATATGGGATCTGTCAGGCTCAGAGTAGCCGCTTCACCGGGTCATATGATTGCCTCAGCAACTGAACCCCATCCACGAAATCTGGATAAATATGAATATTGCTGGCCTCATACCAGAGTATTCCCTGCTCTCTAGACATTTTCAAGATGAGGTCTCTGTTCCTGTAATTGAGCAGCTTTGCAATAATGGTGAGCAGAGGGATCCTGGGTTTCGGCACAGGAGCAAGAGCGTGATGAGCGCACTCAACCAGAAATGCTGAAAACTTTGTCGTCCCAAACAGGCTCCTAAACAACTCCTCCACAAACAGTTCCATGGGTCCCTTTGCACTTTCTCAGGCACTCCAACTATCCATACATTATTGCGCCACGAGCAGGACTCTAGCTCATCACACTTGACCCAAATCGTGGCTGATATTGCAGTCAGATCAGCTACTGCACAGTCGTGCAGTCCCACTTCATCTTCCACTTCCCTAATTCTGGTCTCAGCTTCCATAATACAGCCACTTTCTTTATCCAATTTGGATTTCAATTAGCTAATATTTGCCACAATTTCCTCTAGCTTGACATTGACAGACATGAATCATCTTTGCATAGCCGCCATCAGCTGGGCCTCTCAGGTTTTTGCCTTCCATCACACTCGGGACACCATTATTTTCTGAGTCCTCGGACCTAGGCGTCCTCGTAGGAGTATTTGTATACAACTCCATAGATCCTTGCTTCTTCCCTGCACCTTTCATTATGTTGCCCCTCTGGTGCCAGGCAGCACACCCCATGGTCATCACAGTTCCTTGTTAAATTGTGTGAGGAGAGTGAGGTGAGAAACCCGAGGGCGTTCACAAGTAGTCCCTGGGGATCCGTTGCTCTGGTGGCCAGGAAGGGCCATCGCTCTTGGATCCCAACCCTGGAGGCGGACAAGTGAGGGAGGATCACCTTGGCAGGGGATCCTTAGGAGCCGCGGGCAGAGAGTCCGAAGGAGGGACAGGGTATACCAAGGGACAATAAGTGAGGAAGTAGTAGTCATGGAAGCTTTTATGGGATATGTTGGTTCCATCATCCCTGATCCAGGCCTCATTAAGCCTGATCCAAGAGAGGACAAGAAAGGATTTTATTATAGAAAACTAGGTGAGAATAAAGCTCCAATAAGACAGAAGGGAAGCATCCATTCACGTTTCACTACTCTAGACCACAGGGATTACTATCAAGTCCCAGGCTTGTATGCCAGTATATCAGGGGTACAGAGTGATCTACAGAGAGGGAAAGCTATCCCTTTAAATACAACCAAGGGTAGAGAGTTTTACTATATTCCCTGTCAGTCATCTACTAATGTTTCACTAAATCTAATCTACAGTCACATTTCATCTCCCCCTACCCATTTTCAGTGCTGGGTGAGGATGCGGGGAACAGGAGCAATGAGGATTACCCATAGAAACAACATAGGAATACAATGTTTGGCCTACCATGTAACACCTTTCAATTGTCCCACTAATGGAGTCGGGCAAGGTCAGGCACTTTTCACGCCTGACTCCACTCGACTCTTTACACCAGCATAAAAGGTGTGGTTCTGGTTAAGAGTTTGGGCGAACTGGAGTTGCTGCTAGGGCCAGGAGAGCTAAGCAGCATGGAGCTGCAGTGGAAGAAGCCTGGAGAGTCCGGAGGGGAGCGGCGTGCAGAGACGCTGGCCTGGTGTGTTTGAGGGGCTGCAGCATGGCTAAAGAGCCGTGTCTCCAGAGTGGGGCAGACTGTGACCTGCTAGCCGAGCCCAGAGAAATGCTCTTTCCCTTGGGATGTGTGCCAGTCCCACGGGTGTCCAAGCGGTAGGTGGTGAAACCCTGACCTTGACCCAGTGTATCCTGAGGAGACTGCTTGCCAGCACTGTGCTTCCCGGTGAGTTTTGTGAAAGTGAAGATAGAAACTTGGGAGAGTGCGGGTGGCTTGAGTGGAAACAGACCAGATTTGTAAGCGGCACAAACGTAAAGAAAGCAAGTAAAGAGATAAGAGGAAAGTGAACCTTAAAGTATATTTGGGAAAAGGGTGCGAGCGACCAAACAGACAAAGTGAGAAAGCGAGAGAAAGCCAAGAGAGGGTGCCAGCGCCCCGAAACAGGAAAGAGGATGTGAGTGACCCAACAGACTGAAAATGTGAAAGTAAAAGCAAGAGAAAGCAAAGAGGGTGCGAGCGACCCGAAAGAAGGAAAGAGGGTGCAAGCGACCCGAAAGCAGGAAAGGGGGTACGAGCGACCCAAAGGCTGAAAAGGGAAAGTTCAAGAGGCACAACAGAGAGAAAGGAAGGTGCAAGGGTGCACACCCAAAGGAACTAAGTAACTGTGTGCCAGGTGCATGATAAAGACTAGAGGAGTGTTCAAGAGGCACAGTAAAGTGAGAAGAGAGTAAGACAGCAAAAATGAAAGAAAGGTGAAAGAGAAGAAACACCACAGTGGAAAGGGCAAAGGAGGGAAAGGTGCCAGAAGAAAGATACAGAGTACAAAGAGAGGGGTCAGAAGTCAGAGTGGTCACACAGGTGAAGAGCCAAAGCTCAGCGTTTTCTAAAGTTGGCTACACTACCCCATGGACATAACTGTGTGTTAAAACAGTGCATCCTGACAAGAGGAACTTTTTGTTTGTTTGTTGAACTTCGTAAAGAGGGGCCTAGGCTTGGGGGAAGGGAACCCTAAGAGGCTCCTTAAAGTCATTGGGCCTCATTACAAGTATGCTGGTCCGGAAACAGCGTTGTAGGTCGCACCGTACCGGTATCTTTTTCCGGTCCGGCATACTCCAAGTTCCGATGCAGTTAACACCGTCACCGCAAGTGACCCACCGTATCCGGCAATAGTGTGCCTGGAATCTGCAGAGAGATGTGTTTGCAGTACCTGAAAAATCTGCATGGCGTTTTTAAGTGCACATTCCGAGCTCCTTGCACACGGAAACACCGGCATGGACATGCCGGTAGCACCATGAACACCACGCCGGAAATACCAGCATAGCGGGCCAGGCGTTAAGTAGAGACAGGTGAGTAGAAACATGCCACAGGTGTTTGAAATCCAGGTGGCCCTAATGAAAACTGCAAAAGCACAAAAGGGCCCCACATCCCACACCCCCTCCAAACTACCATGCTAGCAGTACCAGTACTGGAGCTGGAGGCCCTGCAAGCAGGCCTACTACTTGAGGAGACAGGAAGGCAGAGGATACTGCAGAGGCGCTTGAGGAGAAGGATGGCCACCATGGCCCAGCAAAACAACAATGGCCAGCAGGTTGCAGCCCGCAGGTAGCCACCAATACCACGCATAAAGGCCACACCCTTCAACCTGAGCCAAAGCCAGATCCACACCATGTACCGGCTAGACAGGGACACCATCACTTCCATAGTGGACTTAATCCATGATGACCTGGTCAGCCTGATACAGATCCGTACAGCCACACCCGCCTGTGCAACACTTCCTAGCCACGGGCACATACCAACACACTGTGGGTGATCTGCATGGGCTATCGCAACCCTGTTTCTCGCGTGTCCTCTTTCAGGTCATCGATGCACTCCCGCGTCACGATGGAGATCACATCAGCCTACCCAGGACAGTTGACCAGGTCAATGCCACAGCAATCACCTTCCATGCCCTTGCAGGCATACCCAACGTGATAGGTGCATTGGACTGCACACATGTGGAGCTGGTGGCGGCATGTGCTCTGTTGAATTGGGGGGGAGGGGTGGCAGAAAACACCATAGCATACCAGGCTGTCGGGTGAGTAACTACCATGTGCCCTGTTGTACATACGCCCAATTCAACACGCATCAGCAGTGGATGTGTGCAATTTATTTGTCACTTATTAGGCGCTTGTACAATTTGCAAAACTCTTCAAGGTGCCCACAGGGCAGACAAGGTGGGGGAAGGTATACCATGAATTACAGCAAGGATAAATAATTGCATTAATAGGACACCAAGTAATGAGAATAAAGGGAAGGGGAGACAAACCTACTATGCCTTGTGAGTGCTCTGAACGTGCAAGTGCACATCGGGGAAATGCAATGTGCAACACAGTAATAGCATGTCTGAGTGCAATGCCTTGACAGGCATGTCCCAATTGACCAAAATGATCATGTGCATGCAGAACAACATCAAATCTGTACTGCAATATCAAAAGCACTGCATGTACCAGAATGCATCACACCAAAGTGACAAAATCAAGCACAAACACAGTCACCAAAACACACACTACCTGATGCACAGACTGATAATACTTACATCAGAACACCCCACTAGCATACCACTAGTGTCCCGTACACCAATTACCCAGGTATGACTTCAGGCATGTACAGAAGACACAAATTTAGAAGCACAGAACATCCTTACCCGTGTCAGCCATGCCTACTAGGTCGGTGGCAGCCGACAGGGTCTGCCATGTCAGGCACACCGGCTGTGTCAGGCCAAAGACTATTTTCCTGGCCGTTAAACAATGCCACCTGCTGATGACACTCGCACACCGACACCTGGACAAGCCACAATTGCATTTAAGCACTTGACATTACATTTACACTGACGACTATAGACATATATCCCTGACATCACCCTGATCCTACTCAAAATGGCACATTCAATGCATGGACATCCCATCACACTGACAACATGCATTCCTACTACCCAAAATAGGACATACCCTACGTAACAAGCATTTTGCATGTGCAATTTTGCATTGTTTAGTTAACACTATACAGACTGTACCAACAGGATATGGGGACAAGTTTAACATTCTACACTTTCTGTTACTCCCGTGCAGGTGATGCTGGTTATTCCCCGATGCCATGGCTGATGACCCCCGTGAGGCAACCACACAACCAGAACGAGCAGGGATACAACCGTGCCCATTTCCGTGCTAGTTGTACAATTGAACAGACATTTGCCCTGCTAAGGCGAGGTTTTGCTGCCTGAGCAGATCCGGGGGCGTACTTATGTACAGCCCTGTGAAGGTGGGAAAGATAGTCCTTGCCTGTGCCATGTTGCACATGTGTATCCGGTGCAACGTCCACTGCCCCCCGACATGGACATACACCCACCAGAGGCAGAGGAGGATGTGAGTGAAGGACTGCCAATTGCACATCGCTGTGATGCCATGGATGGCCATGTTGCACAAGAGGAACTTATTCACCACTATTTCTGATCACCTGACGCACACACGTGGCACAGGCCAGCTACCACAATGGGCACTGCAGAGTAAATAAACAAATCACTTGCACTGAAAAAGCAATGTCCAGTCATGATTTCTATGCAACACCAACTGTAATTTGTGCTATGAAAATATTTACAAATGTGGAACAAAATAACTGGCAATACTATCCCTCCCTACTCCCTCTCCCCAACTATCCCTCCCCAACTCCTGTCATGTTCGGCAAGGATGACTTTCACAAGTCACAGACAGGGCATATGTGTGTCCATGACCTATTTTGCACCCTTTTTGGGTCACGTGTGCAGCTGTGTGCCGAACGGGCCAGCCGCATTGAACGCCACCTTGGGCTGCTCTGCACCAAACTAGCAGGCGCTGTACTTGTGGATGGTGCGTGGGGGAGTGCCATGGGCCGTCAGTCCTGGACAGCCTGTAGGAACATGCCCATTGTCTTGGCTATAGATGACATAGCACTGTTCCCCCTCCTGTACCCTATTGGACATCTGTACTATAGCATGTGTACATGCAGCCAATTGCACAGGCATTAAGGCATCTACTGGCCTGGACGCGCTCACACATGAGCTGCTGCTGCACCAGGGCTGTCAAGGCATTCTGGCGTTGTTCCATGCAGCCGAGTCTGCCATCGATTTCCTTCACACTGGGGAAGGGTGGGTGTTGTGGGCTAATTGAGTTTATGGGGCTGAATAGCAGGGGCTCATCAGTGCTGTGGTCGGTGGTATCCCCCCTCCCCCATGTCCGCTGCACCATCGTCAGCGGTGTCCTCTACAATGCACACATGTGCACATGCTTGTGGATGCGGTGGTGGTGGTGGTGGTGGTGGCACTGCAGCAGCTGGGGCTGCCGGGGTGGGTGCAGCTTGTGGGACCCGAGGTGGCTGGATGGGCTGCACCAGTGGGAGTGTAGGTGGCTCGATTGGTTGCCCCGGTGGGACCGGAGGTGGCTCGATGGGTGCATCTGGGGTTGCAGTGACAGTTGTGCCTGTTGAGGCTGTGGAGTCCTGGATGGAGGTAGTGGTGATAATCCACTGTGTCCGGCGGCGGCCGGTGCCTCTTGAGGTGCTTGGATGGGCCTCCTCATTATCAGATGATGTGCCTGAGGGAGTCCCGAAAGGCAGGTTGTCAGTTATGGGTGTGGATTGATGAGGCAGAGATTCATGCTTTATCTTTTTTGTGACGGTGCTGTGTTTGGGACATGACGGGAGACATGGCATGGTGCACACATGCTTGTGTCATGCGTACTGTGCGGGTGGATGCGTGATGTACGTACATGGTAGGGTGGTGTGCCGGAGATACTGTCGTGGTGTATTAACAATTGCTGGGTATGGTATTATGGGTGTGGCCTACACACTGTGTGAAATTCCTTCTCTCTGAAAAGAACAGCGAGCTAAAGACTTGATTGAGACTCTCCCAGGGGCCATCCACCCAAGAACAAGTCAATGGACTGTGGTCTCGCTGGTACAGAGTTTCCCAGACCCCCCTCTGTTTTGCATACCAAGTAATGGTCTCACCAAGTTTGGGTCTCACCCTAAATTACCAGGGGAATCCAGACGTGGACCCCCTGCTCACTGCTCTTAGAGAGGCACAGCTTCACCTCACTGATGATGCCCAACTAGGCTGAAACACATGTATGGGGTTGCTGTGGTACTCTTGTTCAGAGGAGAATTGCCTAGCATTTTGGTGCTGGTCTGCCCCTGGGCAGGACAAAAACTGATATGCAGGGACATTTCTTCTCTGTGAAAAGAACAGTGAGCTGAAGACTTGGTTGAGACGCTCCCAGGGGCCATCCACCCAAGAACAAGTCAATGGGCTGTTTTCGTGCTGGTAGAGTTTCCGAGACCCCACTCTGTTTTGCATACAAACTGTGTGATGTTGGGTTGGGGAGTTGTGTGCCATGGATGGGGTCGCCATGTGCCTGCTGCCTGTAGCACTTGCAAGGATCAGTGTCGATTTCTGATCATGGGTCGGGCTAGCTGGGAGGAAGGAGTCACATGTTTCCTTGGTATGTGGCGCTGGTCATTTGTGGGTGGTGAAGGGGCTTAGCACTGATGTGACTTAGTGCCAGGGGTAGCACGGAGGCCACATGCAAATTTTGCTGTGGCAGGTGGATGTGTGTCTGAATGACAGCAGAAGCATGTTCTGTTGGCAGTACAGGGTGTCTGTGCTATGTTCTAGGTATATTAGTGGTATGAATGAGGTTTTGGGGAGAGTGTATGTTGGTGTGTGCACCCAGGTTGCAGGTCACGGGGTGGATGGGGGGTGCAGGCAGGGCTGTATTGGTGTTGTGCACGACACACTTGACATATTCTGCTGCTGTAGTGGGTGCAGGGTGGACAGGGAGGTTGATGTTACATTGGGGTTATGTGTACTCACCATCCTCCTCAGATGTCCTAGTTCCGGCCTCTGCAGCACTGTCTGCACTGGCCCGAGAGGAGGTTGCGCACCCTCAAGCGCAGGTCGTCCCACCTCTTGTGGCAGTTTCACATAGTGCGGGGGGGATTTTTCCAAATGCTGAGACTTTCTGGGCAACCTCCTCCCAGATGGTCTTCTTTCGCATCTGGTCCTGCCTACGCTGGTCATTTGAAAAACGGTTATCAGCATGCTGAATTATGGTGTCAGACAACATGTTCAGCTCTGCCTCGCTGAAGCGTGGCTTGAGCCTCCGGGTCACACAGACTCTTGCTGCCATGTTAAGGGTTCAGTTTCTGTGGTCAGGATTGTGGTATGCCGCCTGTGCTGTCAGGATTGCAATGGATTATGTATTAGTAATGGCCACCGGACGATTTTCTGTTCCGGCAAACACTATTTCCGGCAACAGTATTTGTGTCACAGTTGTAACTGGTGCCGGTGGCTCTGGAACCGCGTTGGCGATTCAGAGTCACCGGCACAAAGGATAACAATGGTGACATTTTGGGGGTGTTTTGGTTGGTATTTCTGGCATGCTGATGCCACCGATTCCGGCAATGCCTGGAATGTTCGTGCACGCCAACACAGAATCAGCCGGAGTTTCCGGGTTCACGGGTTGGCAGACAAGGTGGCACCGGCATGCCGGAAAATCAGATTTCATACCGCCAACCTTGTAATGAGGCCCACTGTTAACCTTTGTGAAGAGATGCCTAAACCTGGGGAAGGGAACCCTGGATTTACAGTTCTTCTTGAATGGAACTGTAAATCCTTAGTTGAGTTGTAAAGTAAGAAACTGTGAATAATTTGAAGCCCTGAGAGGCCTGGAAAGAACTGACTTTTCTTTGTTTTTGAAGACAGAGGGGTCCGAGATTGGGGATGGGAACTCAAAGAGGCCCAGATACATTGTAAACTATTGACTTACAGCAAAAGCCCTGTGTGAAAGGTTCCAAGGGCAACTCTTTTGAGTTGAACTATTTTGAACTGGCAGAACTACACCTACTGGTAAAAACTACCTGAAACCAGCTGTGGTTTACATTTCCTTTTTAACCAATATGTTTCCTTTAAGAAGACCCCCTTTCACACTTGGTTTAAGAGTGAAGGAAAGCATAGGTTTGGACACAGATGAACTTTAGTTTGGAAGCATCAGTTGAGGGAACAATCCTCTTAAGAGTTAGGGCCAGGTAGGCATTACACCAACCCCACAAAGTTTGATAATAAAGGTTTTCAAACTGTTACTTTCGAGTCTGTATCTCTCTTGATACCATGCCTGTCTCACATGGATCAGAAATGTAAGGCAGACAACTTTTGGATGATCTCTCAAAATATGCCATTTTATTTCAATCATACATTTCATCAAATGCCTCACTGTTCCTGCCCTGACTAGGATGTCCCTGCCTAACAAATACTAAAGGAAACACTAACAAAGGATATCTGGCCCTCACACTTAAGCATAAAATACACACAAGAAAGTATATGGCAAGTCATAACAAACATCAACAATGGTATTTCTTATATATTTACATTCTCCCTTTATACCCTCGGTGAGCACCCCTTCCCCAGGTTTCAAGTTAGGTTCAGTCCCGATGGTCAACATAAAGAAACAGGGAAATGCGGGTTTGCAACCAAGTTCCAACTCAGTTCATGACTCTTTCACTTTGTCAAAACAAAGTTCAGTAATGTAATGTTCACTTAAATAATGTTCAACCAACAGAAAGATGATTTCTTCTTTCTTGGATAATAATTTCTGCATAAATGAGGTTCTGGGTCATAATGGTTTATCACAACTTAGACATGTCAGAAGAAATGCAGTTGCTTCTCACTTTTCAAATCTCTTTATAGCTTTATGAATCACAGTTTATATTTTTGTCAGAACGACTTCACAGCCCCACTACTTCCACCTGGATAACTCTCCTGCCATGTTAACTTCTATAAGGATGCACCATGTGGGTCTACTCACCTGCCCCATAGTGTTCCACATTCAACTGGGATTCTGACACTTTAAATCTGCTGACAACCAAATGATTTACCAAGGCTTCAACAATCGGCAACTTTTTAATTTCCAGAAAAGACCTTTTTCACATCAGTCTTCCTCAACACCTTCATGTAGGCAAGTGCAAGGAACTCATGGTGGCAACAGTTAAGACAGTCACAAGTGATCACATTTCAAGGATGTTTATTAAACCGTAAATGCCGGATGAAAAAACTCCCAACCTAAACCTAAATCTAAGATGGGAGCAAGCGTCGAACATCAAATGAAAAAAAGGCAGTCCTTGTTGCGTCTTGTCAAAGTAAAAAGGCCTAGACTAAAAAAAAAAGCTATCGTCAATTGCTTAAAGCTAATTAAAAAGAATGTGTGATAAGGTTTCAATAAAGAAAGAAGTGTTCACAAATAGTCAGAAGGTGATTGCCAAGGTTCTCCCTTCCCGACGTTTGCAGCAAAGGACAAGACGGATCTCCTGAGCACAGCACACACTCAAGCTTTCCCAGCAGGAGCCGACATCTCTCCACCAGGTATCAGGTTCTTCAATGGTTAAGTCTCTTAACAAAAGTCTCTTGCTTCGAGGGCCCGATGTTTCAACAAACAAAGTTATGTTCAAAGTATACTTTGGGTGATGGCTTCACCACGTGGTTTCCCCCTAGTCTGGACGCAGACCCCTCACAAGTTGTGTTCCACAAATCAACTCAACATTTCCTTTCTCAAGGAACTTTGGGTGATAACTTTTCATTCCTGAATCTCCCTCGGTCGGGCCTGAACCCCAAATGACAAGCGGGACAGTTCACTTCTCCTTGTTTTGCAATATTTCTTGGTTTCACGAATCTTGTTGTCTTTTCAAACAATTCAGTGTGGACATCCTTCGATTGGCTTCACTCTTTCCAACCTTTGTAACCCACTGTTCATGCGCTCATTTCACCAAGCAGGATTCTTTTCCCTTACTTTCCCAATCATTTGTCAGTCAAAGACTTTCGACGGTACAGAGGATTTTACAAGACCCCTGTATGACCACTTTAACCTCTTCTCGCCTTTTCCTTAAGATCTTCTGGTTACGATAGTCTTTACTGTTGGGTAATCGCCCAGCGTTTCCTGCGTGAGCACCCACGTGGTGCCGGCCCGTCTGTTGCTGGTTCTCCCCCTCTTTATCTTTTCAAAGTTCAAATTAGCCGCTGGATATCGCGTCTCACCCATTGGTGTCCCACTCACCAGGGACCCCCCCCATCCAGGTGATCCTCCCACACTGGCCCACCCCCAGGAACTGAATACAATAGCGGTAGCCGTTTCCTGGCCACCTGGATGACAGTTCCCCGGGGACTAGCTAGGGAGAAACCTTCAGGTTTCACACACAAGGCACTCTTCCTCTGAACATTCACCTTTCATAAGGGCAGTAGTTTGCACCTTTATGACTTTGGACAACTTTACTGAACAGACAAGATCCACATTATGGCCCCTCAACACTTTCAAGTAAGCAAAACACTCTTTCTCTGAACATTCACCAGTCAGAAAAGCAGTTCTTTGCCACGTTTGTCTTTCTGCCACATCAACAACAAAAATGGACCTTAAAGATATAATTCTACCTTTCCTCCTTATGGCTTTGGAAATCTGACTTGTACCAATTTTAATGGGAACATTTACAATCAGCAGGCTTCACCTTTTACAACCTTGCATCTGCCTACCAAAGCAGCTTAATTGGATGCCTGTTCGTCTCTTCTGGCTGAAGACAATGCTTGCACAACTCTTGGCTTGGGCAATGCTTGTACCCTCTTGGTCTAGGACAATGCTTGCACCATGCTTGGCTTTAGAAAAGGGTTTCACTTTTAGCTTTGGCAATGCTCGTTTCCCGCTTGGCTTGTTCCCTCAAACTCACAATTCCATTTGCAGTCACTTAACTTCAGTGCTACATCATCGTCAACAGCTTCATAGTTGACTCTTTGGTTAACTTTTACCTCAGAGTTACTTTTAAGCACACGGGACCAGCATCATCTGTTTTCAAAGGGTTTAAGATTCAATTAACATGGTTCTGAGGGTTTTACGCTTACACAAGTGCTATGGAAGATGTTTAATCGCACACGAGTGCTACTTTTCTAACTCCCCATTGTCCGGCAATCAACGGTCGGTTTATTACTGCTGACAAGTGATTCGGCTTGGCTACAGTTCGCACAAGGGTTCAGAATGCTTGGTAACACTCACCGTCTTCCATCTTGCCCCCTTCACGTTCTGCAGGACTTGAACTGCTTCTGGCTTCTTTTGGACACACACCCTTCCTCAGTGAAGGGGTCTTCATCTCAGTCACGCAGTCACAGAGCTCCTTTCGCTCCTGGGACCCTTGGCTGTACACCAACTTTCAGCCACGGTCTCTGCAATCAGGTTCAGCTGGGGAAAAGCTGTCTTCCTTCACACCTTCCACTGTGCAACCTCTGCACTTCAGATTTAGGGAGAACAGGACCCTCTCAGCAGAGGCAGCTGAAATCAGCTTGGTCAAAGTCCCAGCATCCCCTCTTTCTACCAACATCTGCTTGAATTGCCAACTATGTGCACTTGCTCTGCTGCAGCTACTGCTGCAACTATTTCATGCCAACTACACGTAATGGCCTGCACCTAAGGGGGCCTTTTAAGCCTCTCTGCTTCCCTCCGGTGTGGGTCATTATGCTCAATAAACTGAACGCTCCTGCAACATTGCCCTGGAGCCCTCTTCCTTGTCCCAGTACTTTGGGTATTATTGGGCTGGTAGGCCCAACCAACAGAATTACGTTTTCTTGTCCGCTTTTTATTTTTAAAATGCAGCTTTATTTCTCTTAAATGTATTTAAGGAAACGTTCCAATCATTTATTTGAAAAGTAGAAGGCAGTTCATTTAAGCCATTATTTAGAGGTTTCCCGTCACTGTACTACTGGGAGTAAAGGAGATTTTGGATCTTGGAAGTCTCAAATGGTCTTTCCTTCCTTGGGATATTTAAAGGTGTCACACCAGCTTTACCTACATCAAAAGGTTTAATGTGTGGTTCAAACACATCATAACAACAATAAGCCATTACATGTCCTGGTACCTTTAAAAGGTCCTTCCCTTTCAGAGATGAATACTGTGTCTCATCCCTCAGGATCTCACCACCCTGGGCCTCATCTCCTCCCAGGTGACCCCTCCCCCCCAACAGTACACAACCCCCACGGTCAGGATCAGAAGCACTTGCCTTTCCCTGGCCACCAGAGAGGAGACTTTAGGCAGGGTTTTTGTGAGGGATCCGCAGTATTTATCACAATGGTCACAAGCCTCCCCTAAACCAGTATCCCCTGAATCAATCTCCAAAAAGGCCCTCGCCAAGCACAGCATCAGGCTCAGACCAACCCTGATGTCGGCACTGCAATGCAGGGCACCAACTGCACCCCAGCACTTTCCAGATGAGTGTACTAACAAATAAAAGGCTTAGCACCCCATGACTTGCACACCACAGGTCATTCCGCCTTCCAGTCCCCGCAATGCATCCCAACGGCGGCAAATCCCACAGAGCTGCCCAGCACTGTACTGCTGCACCACTTGTGATAGTTGGCCGCAACCGGGGGGGGTCCTCAGGGGTTAAGCAGCCAGTCCTCCCTGATGTCGCTTGTGGAGCCCCACGCTGCACCCAGCGTCATACAGTAAGCAGGACAGGGCTCAGTAATACAGTCACAGCAGCATAGGCCCGGAAGGAGCATAAATATGGCTGGCCCACTGTATTACGCCCCACTGCACAGCGTTCCAATGTATTCAGAGCCCGCTGGCGACCCCTGCAGAATAGCACTCCTCCAGTCTCTGCCCCCCGTGTGGTGGACACTACAGGATGCACCCCTCGGTTTGCAATGTGTCGCCGCCTCATCAGTTTAGGCCTCTAGCATACCAGTCAACTCAGTGCACACTACACCCGGGGGGCCTCACCGCATCTCACAACCCCTGGACTCTCACCTGCAGCTGTATTCCACCAAGGCGGATACGCGCTGCCAGCTCACCGCCGCACGGGGCTACCTTGCAGGCCTGGAAAACTTTAACAATCAGCGCAGCCGCTCCGTGCTAGATTCCCCGCTCTCATCGCACTCTGATGTGGTAGTTCCAGGAGCAATGACCCAGGGGAGCAACCGCCTGATCAGATGTAGTGGAGAGACCAGTCGCTGTAGCGCACAGCTCTGTCGAAGGACGTCACAGCTCGTCCTTACAACAGGTTGCACTGTGTCATTGCGTCGTCTGTTTTCTGCCACCTACAAGATCAGATCAGCATGTGACTCGGTCCCATTGTGCTATGCAACTTTCCCCACCACCTTGCACTCTTTTGTGCTATGAAGTTGGTACCAAACAGAATGTTAATACAGGATCTTGCTGGGGTCAGAGCTCGCATTTTGGCCGCCATCTTCGTTACTGCTCAGGAGCGCCCCCATGTCTCCCTTCTCTTGACTTTGCCACAGTGTTCACAATCCTAGGGTTACACAGCCCACTGGGTTCACTCGTCTCCTGTTAGATTTGTTAGGTTATATTTATTTCAGCGCCAAAGCCCATAGGCATCCGGGTGCTTACAAAAACACACAAGGACCTAGGACCTTCTAATTAAACAGAATGGTTCTTTTGCGCAATATAATAGGTAGTACACTCCAGGCCTGTGTGACCAACACAGGAAAAGAATGAACATTCCCTCTGACACTTTTAAATCATGGCATGATGAGCTGTCACAAGACCACAAATTACAGTGAGGCTTGTAGATTTCCAATCTCTTTTTCAAATAAACTGGGGCATTTCCAAACAGACATTTATGACCCAGCGTAAGAGTTTTACATGGTACTCTTGCAGCCCCAGGGAGCTATTGAAGCTCTTTCCAGGCCCTGGATACAGGGTCTTTATTCGCGATATTGCAGACCAAGCGGACAGCATCATTGTGTATCTTCTGCAACCTGCTCAACTACTCTTACTTGTCCCACCTAAAAGGAAGTTACAGTAATCAAGTCTTGGTAAAATAGCCCAAAACCAACTTCTCACAATTATTTTGGGTAACCAGTGGGCAGATCTGCCTCAAAACCGTCAAATAATAATGAGAGTTCTTTACCACATACTTTGTGTGGGCATCAGCATTCAAAAGATGCTTCCATGAATATGGCAAGTGTTTTTACCTTATCAACGACTGGGAAACAGCATCCTTCAATTTCAATACTTTTATAAGCACGATTCAGATTTGCCCTAGCTTGCCTGGACCCATAGACCATCAACTCAGTTTCGCTGCTATTTAAACTGAGCCAGTTTGTAGTCATCCAATCTTTAACGATCCTATATACTCTGTTCAGTTTTTCCTGATCTGTTTCGTGGTTGCCACTGAGCTCCATGATCAACTGGTTATCATCAGTATAATTAGTCAACTGTAAGCCGAGTTTTTCCATTTTGACACAACGGTTTAATATAAATATTAAACCACGACTGGGACAAGCAAGCTCCGTTTGGGACCCCGTAAAAAAAATCTGAGTTGGCTCAGATGAGGCATTTCCCTTACAAACGGTCACTAAGAAGAGTAATTACAACTGTTGTTCTTTTATGGGTGCGAGTCCCAAACTTGCGTAACAATTCTCTTTCTAGGTAGGCTTGATGTACTAACTTCTACCTCAACTGTCCTTTATATGGGTGTGAGCCCCAGACTTTCCTGGCTTTAACAGTTCTCCTTCTATGTAGACTTTGTGTACTCTTCTGCCAAGTACTACCTATTGTACAGCCAACATGGTTCACCTTTCTCCCAGGTACTGTGACTATGAAGATGAGCAACCGTGGTATTCCCTTCTGCTTTCCTCCTTCTCGGAAGGCTTGGTTTACTCTCCTTCCAAGCACTGCCGTATACGACCAAAGATGTAACAGCTTCTTTGCTATCAATTTCAGGGTCACAGACCCTTGGTTCGGGGTATTCTTCCTTGTTCCTCGCTTGCCACGGTCTCTCCTCCTTATCAGGGTCCAGGACCCTGGGTTTGGGGTATTACGCTCCCCGTTCAGGTTGCCACAACTTCTTCCAGTCACCAGGGTCCCAGGCCCTAGGATTGGGGAATTCTTTCTCCATGACTGCTTGCCACAACATCTTCTGCTTATCAGGGTTCTGGACCCTAGGTTTGGAGTATTCTTTCCCCCTTCTCTCTTGCCACAGCTACCTCTGCTTCCTAGCGGTTCCCTGCCCCTTGGCGTACCTGTGAGTTTTGCTCCTGCGGGCGTCGCTTTCTTCCAGCTTCCCCCATTAGCCGCTGCGCTTGTGCTGCTTGCGAAGGCTCTGCTTGGTCTGTGGTGCCTCTGTAGCACCGGTCTTCCTTCAGGACATCGTCTCGCTTCCACCAGCCTGCCGTCCCAGCCAGTACATTGGGACCGGCTCCGGAGCTCTCGACCTTGCCCCGGGCACCCTGCTTCCTTCCCAGGCGAAGCAAACACGGCCCTCTTCCTTGCAGCTCCTCCAGGGAGTACTAGTCTCAGTTTGGAGTCCTTCCCCTTCTTATTATTTGTCAGTCCGGATCGACCAAATTGAATAGGCTGGTCTGCTCAATGCGGTTCCGCTGGGTGCTCTTCTGCACTCCGTGCATCTTCATCGAAGTACTATTTTTCAGGATGTCATGGCTGCTCTTCTTCGTCTCAGTTTAATTGAAAGGAGGACAAACTTCTACCTTGTTTGCATACGGAGAGGGTACGAGGGTGAGGGAGCTGGGACCGTGGTGGAAATGGACTGCGTCTCTACTGGGGTGTCATCCCCCATCCCATGAGGCTGTTCCCTCCCCATGTGATCCTTCCATGGTGCACCATCCGCAGAGGGATTATTGGACTTTGGCCGAACCGCCCTGGCCACATGAGAAGGGTTCTCCCGTAGGGGAGAAGGGACGACATCCAAAGATTTGGCACATAATCTGTCCAGCAATGTTCACCCTTTCATAATCTACTGTAGACATCAAATATTTAAAAAAAATAAAACTCCAATAAAAGTGCCCAGAGTACAAACCTTGGGACATTTTACAAAACTTATTTGCCACAGTCATCTTTTTCACAATTCACAAGGAGCAGCAAGCCGGAATTCTGTATAAAGGGGGGTTCATCAATATGTTAGTGCATACATCATCTAGGCCTTAAAAGGTTTGTGGTGCATTTTCAGCCGTAGCAAAGATGTGTAGAGAAGAGGATGTGCAGAGGAGGTACAGATGATGCAAAGTATGGCCACTAGGGCCCCAAGTCACATGACAGCAAGGAGAGTACTAATAAATATTTCCAGATCGAAGGTTCAAATTCAGGTGTGGCACATGGACACATACAAAGACGGACAGGCAAACACAAACTGCACTGCACCGTGCCTCACATTGTTCAAGTGAATTGTCCCGATTAATACAATTCAGAAGACATTCCGATTATGTATTGGCTTTGTTGCTGTATCAACTACAAGCACAGGTCTCTCCCATGGCTGCCAGTGCTCCCCATCAAGAAAGCTTCCCCCCCCCCCCCGAGGGGCTGCACCAGCATACCACATCCAAAAAGGGGGGCTGCGCATTGGCTTAATGCACAACCCTAAAATCCTTTTCAATTATATCCTGTTGGAAACTAACAAAGCTGAATTTGAGGTGCAGATCTTTGGCTAAACTTGAAGGGCTTGCATTGATGGGGCTCGCAAGCTCTGGGTTGGCAGAGGACTTTTCGTCGAGTGAGCTCAGAGGCACTTGTAGTCTGGGCCAGAGGCATGAATCAGAGCCACAGGGACAGCTCTTTAACTACTTGGGACTGTGCACTATTGATGCACAGACCTTGATGGAGAAGCAGTTGCGCCCTTCCCTTGAGAGCATCCCTGAATCAATATCTTTACAGTCACTGGAGGGAGCCTCTGCTCAGGATGCACCCATTGCTAGATATCAGTGGGGGCCGAGACAAAACACGAATGCAGTACCATGCAATCCCAAGCGACTAAACAGAGGAATGCTGCAGTGCATACAAGATGCAGCCGTGGCAGAGGTGGGTCGGCTGCTTCCCTGGATCCAACTCTTCATGGTCTCTGAACGCAGCTGGTTACGGCCCCCGCAGGGATGCGGTCTCACCTTCCGCTTGTGCCACTGTGCTAACTCTGGACCCAGACGGGTAATATTTGGCTCAGTGGCTGGGAAGGCCAAGACAATAACAAAGAGGAACAGAAGAACCTACATGGTGGTTTCCATAAGTGGAAGTGGTTGGAAGATAACAAAGTAGTACAAGAGATCGGGATAACTGGTTTCCGTGGACCGGGTGACGATAAAACAAATACAAGTGAGATATATTAAGGGAAAAGAAATTTGGAGGAGTAGAGGCCAAGACCCTCAAAGAGGGAAACAAAGAACTGTAAATAAGTCAAGACTGGGGATCCCTCACAGATGGTGGAAGAGCCCCCCTGAGGAATTAAAAGAACAAATTAACTACTGTGGGGGGTCATTAACAATTGTTCAAGTCAATGTTAGGGTTTTGGAATACTTCAATAAGCGTTCCCTCTTTAATTAGAGACACACAACAACTCCGGCAACATTAAAAGTTCAACAAAGGGGAATGAAAAACCTTTCTTCTTAAGCGAGCACTTCTGACTTTTACCACTTTAAGCGCGCATGATACATTTCAATTGTTGGAAATACCTTTCACAATGACGAACAGCTTATACTCGGTTCCACACTCACGCAAGCCACTTCAGAGCTGGTAACAGTTACCAGCACGGTTTTCCCGAGTGAACTTGAACGCCAAACTTCACTCACCAGCTTCAGGAACACTGCTGTTACGGCCTGCTTCACATTTTTCGACTTCTTCAACTTCTAGTACGGCCTTCAGCACACTTGGGAACCACACCCTTCTACCACACGGGTCTCATGGGTCCGGCCACGCCAACAGGGAGTCTTCTTTACTTTTTTGTCCCTCGGCTTGCTTCCAGCTACGGGCCTCGGGTTGCCCCAGCACAGTCACCGCTCTCCAATTACACCCACTAGGTGCAAAGCTAGGTTTAAATTGATAAATCCCTCAATGTGGATTGGACCCCTAGACTGCATGTGCCACAGCAGCCCACCGAATCTATCCAATAGAGTTATGAGGGGCATTGTTACTGCCTCTGCAACACCATATCCCAGTCTCCGGATTGGTTACCCACTTCCCTCGCCCCCTGCACCTGTTCACTCCCTGTCTCCTCTCTTACATCGTGCCAGCTCTAAACTGTGCAGGACACAGTTGGTAAAACCGAAATTCTCATATTTAATTCTCTTCTACTCGCTGCCTGGGCCCTTGGTACCCAGCACAATGACCTTACAACTTATTGTGTAGGACAGCATCTGATATTCAGCTGCGGTTCTCTTCCCATGGGAATCTTTTCCACCTGCAAAAAATTAATGAGCTGTGGGCTTCTTGGCGTCTTGCCCTTGGTGAGCCGATCTGGCATTTCTGCAAGTGTCTGCAGAACTAATTTTTGCAGTGTGCTGTGGCCATTCAAAACAACTACATAATTGTAGTATCCCCTGGACCTAACAAAATATGGCCAAACTATTATTCACTAATATACCTAACCCTACTTTCACATCCAAGTTACTTTTTACCAAACTATAAAAATATTGCACCTGCTGCATCCGGCAGCCGTGCTTACCAATCTCTAGTTACCTGCTAGTTATAAATACATACAAGTTCTATGTAGTCACTTGTGTCCTTCCCCGTGCAGCACCCTATTCCCAACGTGCGGCACACAAAGTGTACTATAGGTGTGATATACTTGTGTTATGTGTCGAGTCGTCACCCTTCACGTTAAGTTTGGAGTTAATGCGTCCCCTCTTGTGGGCAATGGATTTGCATCATCACACCCTGGTTGGTGCTTTGACCCTTGGACCAAGAGGAACAACCCATCTCCAACCCTACCCCCTTGCTCAAGGATCCATAGCTGCTGAGCCTTCTGAAGTGTTCCTGGACCGCCTGTTGGACAGACAAGCTATCTCCCGAGCTACCTTGCTGTAGTCGTTACCGTTCCGAGTGTACCCTTGGAAGATGGGGGGAATCTTCAACTTGTGCTACAGGATCCTTGTCGCTACATTTTCAGCCTTCTAATCCCAACAAACACTGTGCAAACCTGCTACTTTGTTCTTCAAACAAAGATCGCTTGTCGCTTCCTTAACAATGGTGAAGGACGTTAAATTCCCTTTTCTTGGCTCCTCGCTCCACATAAGTCATCGTCTTTTCGTCACAAGTCTAATCCCCTATATTCCCTGGAACAGTAACCGAAACTAAATCCTGAATCTGAAAGCTATGTGAGGGGTCAGAAATGAGAGGAGGACACAAAGTTGTAATATTTTCAACATTAGACAGTTTATTATAATTAAAGTGGTTGGATAAAATCCTTTCTGTCCCTATCCTAAAGAGAGTTTCCCCTCATAGGAAACTAAAGCTAAAGAGGCGTCTGTTTTATCGTCAAATCTATATAAACAGTCCTTGTGTCCAAACTATATCTGACCCTCACACTTAAATAATCAAAGAGGTACAAGGTAAATGTTCTGAATGTTACTTAATAAAAAGTGTATTCAAAAATATTTAGTATGGAAATTCAGCAAATAATGCTTGAATTCAGGAGGGGTTCCCATCCCCTGGATTATTTCGGGGAGGATAACCAAAGTGTGTTTTAAAGTTTGAGTCTTTAAGAGTAGCTGGAAAGTCTCTTTCATAAAGCACTCTCTTTGGCACACTCTCAAGGCACTTGCCTTGTGACAAAGTCCCCTGCCTGATCTTACTGGTGGATGTTGGGCCAACAAGGGGGACATGTGCTGCCACAATCTAAGCACTCTCTTAAGGGTGGCAAACAGTGTCTTTTTCCAAACAAGGATTCCTCAGAAATAGTAGAAATGTCTTTTTCCAGAACACTGTTTGGAGGATAGCAAAAGAAGTCTTTTCAACTTTAAAGGATGTAATAATTGTCTATTTTTCACAACTACTTCATAAATGACATCATGGCAAAATGTCCGTCAGTATGGCTTGCCGCTTCTCCAGGGCCTTGGAACTGGACCGGATAATTTCATATTACCCGCTTACAATACCTATGGGGACAGCCATGGGGGTTATACCTAAATATGCAGGTAGCCTACCATTGCAACTGAAGGAGGGCACATGCAGGTTAGCACATGTGTTATACTTTACGCCTAGCTTGTTTAGCCAGCCCAGGATGCCCGAAGATATATGTTGGTAACCCTCCATTGTACCTGTAACGGTTTAATTTAGCCATTGTATCGCACAGTGCTTACAGGCAAATATCCTTGATAACATGCTTATTGAACTGCTTTGGTTAGCCTTTTTAGAACACGGGAGATGGGGTATACAGTGAAAATAACGAATTTGGAATAACAAAATGACCCTAAAATAGATCCTCTCCATCACCCAGTATTGCATTTGGTAGACTACTAGGGTAGGCTGTCTATAGTGCCCAAAATGTCTACAAGGGTAGTTGCCTTTTCTTCCCCACAGAAGATTGATTGACACAGCGACATCGACGATGAGCTCCATCTGAGCTTAAGGTATGTGAAAATGCATCACTTCGGGGGACATCCGCAGCAGACATGGCTATCCATCTACACACTCTAGAATACAGCTACGACTATGTCAAATTCGGTCTAGCTGGTCACATTACGGTTTCGTACTGAAACACCAGACCGGCATCAACACCTCTGCCATTATAATACAGCGACACCCTGCAAAGAAATTCAGTCTAGCAGGATACACATTGGGTCTCCTGCACTAGCGCTCTGTCATGACCTCCCAAAGCACCCACCCACGTGTCATGCACCGTCCTTGGAGATGTTGGCACAGATGGAGGTACACCTAAGATGGCTTCTCTTGGTTCCAGCTTGATGGACTAGTCTTTTCCAAGATGGCTTCCGGAGCATTGTCACAGATCTCAGAACGCTGCTCCGGTGCGTTGTATCCGTCTACTGGTGCCGACGCTGCCAGCCCCTGTTCTACAGTGTGCTCGTGTTCCTTCTTGTCCTCCTTTTTTTTTTTATTTATTGTATTTTTCTTCCCTGTATCCGCTGTCCTCCTAGCACGTTCGGGTGCCACCTCTGTTCTACAGGTATTTTACGGACTCCCTCTATTCCTCTTTCAGCTCCCTCTCTTTCCCCTGGATTGCCTTGGCAGTCTGCCTTCACCCAGCGGTCTTAATCCGCTGTTCCAAATCTTAGCTGATCTTTTTTCCAACTTACCTTTTCATTTCCTTAACCGCTGGACTGATTGCTTTACTTTCAACTTATTTCTTTCGCTGGCGCTGCCGTGCCCCTTTATACACGGTGCTTAGCGTTCCGTGTCTTCCCTTTTCTTCCCGTTTTTATTTTACTATTGTTTTCTCTCTTTCTATTGTACCAGTTCTTCTAGGCTTCAGATCATATTAATCTGTACCGCATTCTAGGATTTGGCGGTTCCCCGTCCTTCCACGCCCTTGCGCCTTCTTCTATTTGTTTACCTTTTCTGTTTACCATCGTATTGGAGCATCCCAAAATCCACGTTTGTTTACAGTGGGAGTCCCTTCTCCGCTATAGTGTATGTCTGCGCTACACAGACTTTGTACGAACTTGAGACTTCGAAGAACAATATTGTGAAAGAACCTTCCTTTAATCCATACAAAGAGTACGCCAGCTGTCTTTTTCCCTGATTTGGGAGCTTGCTCCTCGGGGGTCCCCTGGACCACGATTTCGTTCCGGTCAAGGTGGCCACCAATGGAGGTCGCCCCTACCTCCATCAAAAGAAAGAGAAGAAGCCTAAGGAGCAAAGAAGGCAGCGGCGAAAGAAGGTTTCCGAGACCCCTGACAGCTCCATCGAGGATGCAGGTGAGGAGGAGTTTCAGGAGGTATTTCCAAGACCGTGCACCAAGTGCCTAACCTCATGGGTTGCTTACTGGAGCCCAGCCAGCCCTCTTAAGTCCTAATCTTGGCCAAATGCAAACATGCATTTTAAGCCTCCTCTTAGATGGTTCCCATACCTGGACTTCGGTCCCTGGGGGCGTTCTAACCACAAAGCACATTGAGGCCATACAAATGGGGAAATGGCGCTATATAAATGACTACAATACAATATAAAATGATTTTCTTGAGCACTTACTGCACTGAGGCGGAAGTTGGTTGGAGCCACTTCTCGGCTAGATCCTTGACCCTATAAAATAGTTCTCATGGGCTCTCTCCAGTTTTTTGGTGGGTCTCCCATGAATTTCAGTCTATACACCTCTTCATCGAGAGCTAACCGGTCCAGTACGGCTTGGTTTTTTCCGCATCATGGGTGTCTCCATTGGGGTTTACTGTCGGATAGGCTCCTTGAATCATCCCAGACAGTAATGGGGCCACGTATTGCCTCCATTTTTCCACCAGCCACTCTGCCTCTGTGCTATTCTATCAAAGCTGGTAAAGAAGAAGGTGGGAACTTCCCCGTCCTTGTATTTTTGTTATATTGATGACGGTACAATGGGAGGACTTCTGGTCGTGGATACCATGTCCGTGGGGCGAAGTATCGTTTCATTTTGCTTATCCTGAGCCGCCGTCTGGATCGACCCTGCAACTGTCTGGCCTGTTGGAAGGTCTACTACCACCTGCTGGGTCTGTATTTGAATGAGTTGCTGCAACTGCTGCTGGCCATCAGTTAAAGCTTTAATCAGACCTTCCATGGCGCTGTCGCATCCTACTGCTGCCACCAAGATGGACAGAAAGACACCACTCCAGGGGATGGGTTAAAGGGCATTTATTGATGGTTGTCACAGCGATTGTTCATCTGAAGAGTTACTTCACTCCTAGCCTTCTCAGGGCCTTCCTGTCTGGATACGGGTTTGCTTCTTTTTGTCCTCAAAGGCCCACCAGTCCTCAGCTCCCTGCTCCAGCTGCCCGCCGACCTGCAAAGCAAAAGATGCCACACTGTATCAACTTTCCTGTTGCCTTTTATACTGTTTCCCCTGGTCACCCTCAATCGGAATCCTCCTTGCTCAGAGAGTTCTCTTCCCTTTTTACAGGAAATGTCCAGTCCCTTGCTATGGCTGCTACTCTTCCTCCACTGACTGTTTACTCCATGGAGTCCTGGAAAACATCAAGTCACTGAGACTCCACTCGCTGTGCGCGAGCTGCAGGAGTCTGCCGGTATTTCTGATAATTGTTCACAGACCGGCCCCTGTGTTCCACCGCAATGCACACCGCGTCACTGTCCCATATTGTACCATATTGCCTGAGCTTGAATCACCCACCCCATCTCCAGACCACTGCATTAAGGATCTACCCTGGGTTACGATTATTCAAAATGCCCTTAGCGACAAAATCGCACTACTTCAAAACAAAATCCAAGCCAAAAAAGGGAAACTCGTCTCTGCTGCACTACCTTCAGACCCATCCCTCACTTCGCCAACTTCCATTCCTAGATTCAAATTCACCCCGGTAACCGCTGCCGAGACCACAAAAATCATCCAGGGACTGAAGCCATCTAAATGCCAAGGGAGACATCTGCTCAGCCTCTCTGATCAAAGAATGTGCCGACCATCTTGCTCCCTTCATTAGAACCTTGATTAACAACTCCTTCTCCACTAGTAACGTCCCAGTAAATTTGAAAGAAGCTTTGGTACTCACACTCCTCAAAAAACCTACATTGGACACGAATGTCCCCACCAATTACAGACCTATTACTACGGTACCCTTCCTTCTAAAGATTCTCGACAGAATAGCATACATGCAAATTCAAAACTACCTGGAAACCCACAACCATCTCAGCCTCTGCCAATCTGGCCTCTCTCCGGGCCACGGCACAGAAACTGCCCTCTTGGACCTTAAAATTCAAATGGACCAAATCAAAGAAATGGGGGACCTAGACATTCTCCTCCTACTTGACCTCTCTGCAGCGTTTGACCTAGTCAACCGCAACATACTCTGCCACCACCTCGCACTTGTGGCCCACTTCTCAACTAACGCCATAAAATGGATTGAATCCTTCCTCTCCAATCGTGCCATGAGAGTATTCTCTACAATTGCCCCATCTTCTGCGTCGCCCCAACTTTGTACAACGTGTTCACCAAACAACTAATCAACCTCATAGACAAACTGGGAGTCACCGATACCAATTATGCAGACAACACCCAAATACGTCTACCAATCACCGTAAACCACAACGCCAACTCCAAAGCTCTGAACACAATCTACCTCACCATACAAGTTTGGATGGCGCAACATGAGCTTTGTCTTAACGATGAAAAAACCAAACTACTCATTATTGGCAATCAACACGGACTAAAGAACCTTCCGCAAACCTACAAACTCTTCACGATCGACAGCAACTCGATAACGGTAGCAAAAGAGATAAAAAACACTAGGAGTTTATTTGGACTCCTCCCTCTCCCTAGCAAGGCAAGTTAGTGCCATTGCCACGGCAGCGGCTTAAACATCTAAACTGATCATGGCCAGCAGACTGTTCTTAACCTCCGACAACTCCATCACCCTTGCCAAAAGAACATATCTCTCCAGCCAGACGGAATATCCACTGGCTGCCGTTTCGCGAGCGAATCAAATTCCAAATCTTATCCTTAACTCACAAATGCCTTCCGAACAGTGTCCCTACCTACGTGGCTAAACTAATTACTAAAGCCCAATCCACCAGACCCACCAGTTCAACCTACGCAGGTCACCTTGTCATCCCGAAGTTCAGACGGCAAAAAGCGGGAGGATGCAGCTTCCGTGTGATTGCAGCCAAACAATGGAACGCCATGCCCTCAGCCTTGAGATCAGACCCCTCCCTCTGGTCCTTCCGCAAATGTCTCAAAACCTGGCTCTTCTGCCAAGACTCTTAATGTACCTTTACTATAAACCTACCTTGACCAAGCACTAATGTATAATGCAAGTAATGCAATTAATGCCTGTAACCTAAGCAAGCAACATCTGTACAATGTAATCATCGCAATTAATCCCTGTATTTTTTAATGAAGTTTCGTCTGTACGACTTAATTAACGTTACCTATATTTGCAACCTATGTAAGCAACTCCATGTAACTGTTTATCTATGCAAGCAACCAATGTAACCATCCTAGATGCCCATGGGTTATGTGCGCTATACAAATGTCAAAATAAATAAGACCAGTTTTTTTGGTGAAAAAACAGGCATGGAGAAGTGCTTCAAGCAGCCCCTCAGACAGTAGAAATGTGAGGGAGTCAGCACCTGTACCAGAGTCCATCTGGCCTACAGAGTGACATAACTAATCCTGGGCTGGTTAACAAACACCTATTTATTCCAACTGGAGCAGTGCACACACTGTCCCCAGCAGCAACACCTAAAGCTCCAGATGATCAGCATCGGGTCTAGGAGTTGCAGCATTTCCCCATTGTGATTACAAGTACATCTCATGTGTACGCCCCAGAACGTTTACACCCAATTCTGCATTTTTGGAGCAATGGGGATCGCCGAATACACGCCTACGTTCTTTGCCTGCGCCAGTGACCGCTTGTCAACAGTTACCGCAGCCTCACACCCATTCACCAAAACGTACCCACCTTCAATGATCGCAAACAGATGTAAGTATTTCAAGTTGCAAGCTATTAGCCGGTCAAAGAATCACTTGCCACATGAATTCCACAAATAAACAACAGACCATTCCTTACTGGCAAAGAGTCCATTTTCACTATCCAATGGTTAGTGGCAAGTGTACATTTTGTGTCCTGAGATTCCAGATCATTGCTGAGGAGGGGCCAAGCTAGCAAAGGAGGTGGGTCCTGGTGCCTGCTCCATTCGTAATAGGTTGTGTGCCTGCCTGGAGCTGAAACCAGAAGACTATTCCCAGTGTTCTGTCCATAGACTTTTAGGAGGTCGATATGATGGGATTTTGCTATTTGGAATTATACTTCCACATCACCCAATTCCTGCTCGGATGGGCCTGTGCAAGAGCTGTTTGTATGCTCAACGAAAGAGCCAGCCTTGCCAGGTCTTGTGAAGCAATTCCTCAGTGGAGTGTTTTCCTAAGAATGCAATTCAACCGAAATGGCTTATTGTCCCTGGCAGGAGGAAGGTCAAGGCGATCAAGCGGGACTTGCTTCTGTAGTCAAGCAGTGAAACATTGATCACTGCTGTACTTGTATTTTAACATAAGCCCCAGAATACCTATTTTACGATAGCTCCCACCAATTTCCAGTAAGCACGATTAGGGAAGGATTTGCTGAACTGAGTTGTCTGCAGACAGGGAATAAAATCCCTCATTTGTGGATATATGCGATTATGTATATGGTGGGAGCGATGACAGAAGGCAATAACAAATTCTGACATCCAAGCTTCTAGAGATTAAAGAAGTAGGGAAATCTCTGCCAGGGGCCTATGTTTTGCAGGCACCCACATCCCTGGCAAAGGACTCAGAATTTCCCTTTGGAAATAGTTGCCTGCTTCCCTACTGGACTGCAATGATGCCCCGTAATTTTGGGAATAAGTGGAGAAAATGATGCAGTCTTGAACAACCATTGCTGTCCACTTGTTTGCTTTGACTTTGGTTTAACACACTGGTGCTCAAGTTGTGAGCAAGCCGAACACATGTACTGCGGCTACACATAACTCAAAGGACACAGGCAGGTGCGCTACCCCAGCGCCATGTGCTTCCTTTGATACCTAAGGTAGTGGAGCAATGGATCGCTTCCAGCTGGGACATAAACATAAACTTGCCCTGCAATACCTAGTCCTATTCTGTGCTGCAAGGGACCAGGCACGAGGTTGAAGACCCCATAGAGTGCACGCCTTAGTATCCGCTTTCCCCATGCAAAGAGGGATGCACCATATAGGATCACTTCTTTTGTTAATCACGTGTATGCAGACCCTGCCTTCGGACTGGACTTGAACCCGACTTTCATAGCAATAGGGCATGCGCTTTAACCACTTGGCTAGCCAAGCTTACGTCAGTTTTTCGCGAAGGAAGAGCAAAGTAATTAGAACAGTGGTGAATCACTTCCATACCCATTTAAATTGGGTTAATATTTAAATAAAGTAATTTACCCATGAGATATTAATTACACTAAAACCTACTCGGTGATATCATCTGTAGGGAGTACCTTGGGAGTTGAGCACATTACAAACCCAGGTCTCTGGCTCCAAAGCCAATATTTTAGTGGATTGTACCCCTCCCGCTCCCCCCCCCCCCAAATGACAGTGCAGAGGAATGTTAACAGCACCTAGTATTCCCAGGAAGTCTCCCAACAAGTGCTAACCAGGCTCTAGAAAACTGAGTCGACCATGCCGGGATTTGAACCTGTGACCTGCAGCTCACACACAGTTCTCAACAGCGAGCGCTTTATCCCCCGTTGAGCCTGCCTCTCCACAGAAGATGGCAAGTAGTCCTACTTTAGTGGAACGGCATGATGTCGAGCCCGCAAGTCTAATGCAGGTCCTGACCCCCATGTTAGCTGGAGTTCCACATGCATGAGGAGCACATATGTTCATGCTGAAATTGTTCTTGACCTGCTTAGGCAGTGTTCTGTGACCGCTAGCTGGTCTGTCCAGCAGAGCCAGGAATCGTATTTGTGCCGGAATGTAACCTCTACCTTCTTTTTAATGAATAGGAAAAGGAGAGCAATAGCTCCAGCACTTCCAACGCCAAGGAGGTGAGAGAGTCTGCGAGGTGTACCCCACCACCCCCCACACCCACAGCCGCGATCCTGCCCAGCAATGTCCCGGGGAAGCAATGGATGGTAGATCTCTCCCCCACAGTTCCCTGCCAAGCAGTTACCACTGAATCTAGAAACAATCTTATTATGACTGTTTTGTCAGCAGGGAGCCCTCCAGTACCCAATGACCACATAAGTGTGTATACATTAAATTCATATTACTTACATCTTTAGTTTATTACTTATCCGTCTGTCATAGTTCATGAAAACAGTCGAAGAACCTGCACGATGTGGAGACATACACAAACAGGGCATTGTGTGGGAGATATTTAGTTTCCATGGCAACACAACTAAAGAAAAGAACTAGGTTTGAGCCAGGGGTCTTCTTTGCTGGTTTGGGAAAAAAATAGTTTGGAGAGCATTGAGCCTCATGTAAGGAATCTGATGAAGATGGACGAGGGTGTCATGAAAGACCTAAATGGGCATCATGAGTTCCAAATAGGTATAAACATGAAGACAGGCGGGAGAAGGGGAAATAAAGTAAAGTAAATCACCAAAATGTTGTGAAACATTTTGAAAGCGGTACCCTACAAAATGAATGTTTGCTCTGTAAGTGTGGAGAAGGATGTGGCATGGTTGTTGGCATACATTTTTATTGTATCCTAAAATAAAGAGAAAAGCTACCTCTCCCTTATTCTAAGTGGGGTTTCTCTGCCTCAACGAAAATACTAAGAATTCCGTCAGGATGTCCAGGTAAAATGAAATGTCCATCATCCTATGTCAAAATCCAGAGTCTGTCCCTTACAGTGATAACTAAACTAAAGAGGAAGTGGATCTTATTGGTCCTGAAGAAGGATTCCCTTTTCCTGGACAATGGATCACAGTTCCAATTGTAGGTGGGGCATTTACCTGAGCGAATGACTCCCTTCCCTAAATCTCAATCCCTTTCGAAGGCACAAAACAATGTTCCAGATTTAAATTCCAACTCAAACATCAAAATTCCTTATTGCCCACAGTTGCTTCATCACTATTGGGTTGCTGGAGAATGCCTCCCTTCTCCGGTATCTTGTAAACTCAAGAGAATGACTCCCTTCTCCAGGTGTCTGACTCTCATTGTTTTTCTCCACCCACAGCCAGGGGGAATGACTCCCTTCCCCTGGACTCTCTCTACACTTGGTGTCACATTTTCATAATGCCAGGGGAATATCTCCCTTCCCCTGGCCTTTCTCATTCATGTGCTGCCACAAAAAAGATAGTATGCAAAAGTTCCTCTGGGCTTTAGCAGACCTGGTGGACTCTCCTGCCAGGTACTGCCACAAAGAGGATGACTGGCAAAACTTCCTCTGGTTTTTGGTAGACCTGGTTCACTCTTCTAACAGGTACTGCCACGATGAAGAGTACTTGGATGATGCTTCTTGATTTTTGGGTGCGGGTACCAGACCCATATTTGGGTTTCGTTCTCAAGGCTTCCCTCCTCACCTCTGCTCAGTATTCTTGGGAGTTTTCCACAGCTCCTTTACACCCTCACCAACCTTCCAAGACACCTTTTGGGTTCCTGCTGGGTTCCTCCGGTTGGTCTCGGGCTCTACAAGCATAGGTCTTCCCTTGGCTTCTCTGGCTCTCCGAAGGGCTACGGAATTCAGACAGTGTGTCTCCTCCTTCTGCGTGCACTTTAGGGTTTGCGCGCACCATCCAGGTTATTTTCGCGCCCGGACCTACTCCTGACCAGGCTTCTGTCCTGTTCCTCCTCACTGGAGCAAACAGGGACGTCTCGGTTCCCTCGTTCCTGCCGCACTTGCTGGCTTCTTCTCTGTGCTCCGCCAAACCGCGTCCTCACTCGAGGTTCCTCCAGGGAGGGTTTCTCCCTTTGGTTGGTCCTTTGTTGGTTTTTATGTTCGAACTATCAAAATGACTAAAACGCGTATGTACGTTCTCCTGAGGACCTCATTGCTCCGCATGTTCTACTTGTCCCAGTACCTTCCAGGGAGATCCTTCTACAGTCATCCCTACTCTTCTTCATCCCAGTATTTTCCAGGGAGATCTTTCTAAGGTCACCCCTATTCTTCCTCGTCCCAGTTAATCCTAGGTTTTCAATGATACAGAGGCAAATGGAAGTGTGGACTACAGATGGTGGAGTCAAGGGATAAGAGGATGAGTAGGAGGTGATGAAGGGTTGTTATACCATGTTTCCCTTGGATGGTCATCCTTGTACCTAGATGGGGATCCTCTCCCACGAGATCCTCCAGCTGAGTGCCACCCCCTGGGGGACTAGCGGGAAGAGGCCTCACCTCCTTGGACTCATGGAAAGGAGCTCCCCCTCAAGGAGAAATGACGAAATCCAAAGCTTTGTCACAGCTCCTTTATTGAAATAGCCTGCTGTGCATTTTCATTTTCAGGAATGCAGTCAATTCCATCAATAATTGTTGCCACTGATATTTCACCACATTGCAAAATGTTTTGTCATTGTGCTGTTGCAGTGAACTTCATCGGGAGTAACATATGGTAGACTAAGGGGTCATTACGACCTTGGCGGTAAAGCATTAACGGCGCCGGTAAAGGTGCCGGTGCCGTTAACCCCTTACCGCCACATTACGAGGTCCTTTAGCGGGTCCCGCTAAGGGCGGCTGATTTTACCAGGCGCCCTTAGTGGGAGCCGCTAAAGGACCAGCATGCTAATAACGGGCCCGTTATTAACGGGCCCGTTATTAGCATGCTCCCCATTCCCATTGAGCCCTATGGGGGATCGAATGGGAATAGGGAGGTACCGGGTCCGGGTTCCTTGAATAAGGAATTACTGGGTCCTCCAAGGTTGGAATGGCCCGGTAATTCCTCATTCGAGGAACCCGGACCCGGTATGCGGTAAGGGGTAGCCATGGTGCTATTGGCAACATGGCTACCTCCAACCTTGTAATGATCCCCTAAGTATTTGAAGAGGCGGAGGCCTCAGAGATATGGCACCTTCTCCTTTTCTTGCTACTTGAATTGTAAATTATACGAAATAAGGTTTTTATATGCATTTCATAATGCAGATTGACATCAAGGACAACTGGACACTTTGCATACCAGTGTTTCTGGGACTGAACCTAGAACTATGAATACTGGTAGCATGTATGGACATTGAAGAAAAGGGGCTTGATTAAACTATTTCACTGGAAGCTGCGACAAATCAAATGGTGTCATCACTTCTCCCCAATGGGGAGCCCTTTTCCATAAGGCTAGGGAGGTGCGGTTGCCACCCAATAGCCCCCTTAGGGGTGATTTAATGGGGGAGGGGACTCCTCCTCTAGGGACAAGGACGGACGATCACCTTGGCTACAGCCCTTTTATTGCCACTCCCCAACATTCCCTAGCCCTTCCCACTGTTCAGAAACATTTTATCGAAATTAAACCCAAGTATTGCTGTTATGAACTGGGCTAAGCAATACCAGGGGAATGCATTCATTCTCCGTGTCCCGAACCGCGAGTTGTGCTACAGACACAAACAGAAGGGAATCATTTCCTCTGGTTTTATTGGAAACTGTTTAGATCCATTCTCCTGGACATGGAATTGTATAAAGGCCGTGTGAAACTGCAAGCTAAGATGTCATTCCCCCTGGCATTTTTGCTGCAAGAGAACATGCTTTTTAACAGCATCAGCAGAATGGAGACATTCTCCTGGAAAATGGACCTTCTGTTAGATTATCCTTTAGTTGTAGTGTGAGGGATCGATGTAGGTTGTAACACAGGACAGTGGAGGTTGTTTTGACGGACATTCCGACACACACTTGGTATTAGTTTTGAGGCAACGAAACCCCTCTTAGAAAATAGGGATAGTGAGGGCCTTTTATTCACAAATAAGTCTAGAACCACCACCATGCCACCTTTGTATCAACGTGCTGCTTCGACACCCTAACAAAGCCAAGCAACCTCTCGATCAACCAGTATCCAAGTGGTGTGCAGGGATCTGCTTATAGCTTGACATACTTTTGAAAGACTTGATGCATTGCTGGTAACAATTGGGAGCATGGGTAAAGTGCATAAAGAACTTCTTTGCAATAAGGAGAAGTCAGACCACCGTCTAGATTGCTTAAGTCATACACAGTATCTGAAAACCAGCAACAAGACTTAAGGAGAAAAAGGTGTGGAGCAGACAAGGTTCAATGGGTATTTCCAGCAAATGCCGATCACACTTCACAACTAGTAGATTTTAAGGCAGAGCAAGGAGGATTAAGATTATGCATCTATTTTTTCACTGCACTCCCCCTAACCAATATTTAGTATCCATCTAGCAAGTTCTCTTTTCTTGCCGTTGCCCAACAAAGCCAAGTATTAATTGGATTATGGATTCCTACTACCTGTATGGCACATAGCTACACTACACTTGGCTTCAGCATTTATCGAGTGGTTTTGCACTCAGCAATTTTGCTTTTCCAACTGCATTCCTTTTCTATGGATGTGTTGGTGAATGGTAATGGCGGCCTGTACAGGCTTTCCCTGGGATTTAATTGAGGAAGTGGCATTTACTTTGGAGTCCACATATGCAGCGATGCAGTTTTATTTTCAGTTTGATTAGCACAAACATCTGCCCTTGGGGCTCTGAAATATGTCCATATAGATGGTCTTTCCTTGTCATGCACTGATAGGTCCAGGCCGGTCTTTAAAGAGATAATCCTGTCAGAGCTAACTCATACCTTGTGTTCACGATTCAATGTAGGTGGATCAGCCATAGAGCTGGGGGGATGGATCAACTCTAATCTATTGTGACACCCTAGGTGATGTAGTAGCAGTGAATCCAAACTTACTGAGCCCAGTGGATGAGCCCCTGGGCCCAGTGGGATAAGCGACCTTAAAAAGGATTGGTTATGTTTAAGCAAGTGTCCTTGATCCACCCAAATTCTAAAGAGTGGTGTTAGGGAGAATTCTCAGAAATGTGCTAATTCCTCTCTACCTTAGAGACTCCCAGCTCTTTTGCTGGACTCTAGGACTTTTTCATTTTTACCTGGAGAGAGTGAGACCCTTTTTCCCCCACTCTCTCATGTATTTTAATGTGATTTTTACTCTGTGCTTCTTTTGGTTTTTGGAGTCTGACACACTCCATAGGCATCTTTTTACATTGTAGCACACAGCACCTTCAGTGTAGTGCAACAGGGAGGTCTCTCAGATTTCCCCAAAGGTTTACATACCTTTCTCTTGGATAACTACTGTTTCCAAGAGCAGTAAAGTGAAATTGACTTTACTTTACAACTGTATCTTTTCAAGACCCAGCACACACTATCTTACAATAGGGTGCTGGAGGGGTTACAGAGTATCCCCTTTGTCTAGCATCTCATGTAGCATTTCTATGTTACCCTTTCCTCGATGAATGGCTGGTGAAAGTGGTTTACTTTTTACTACCATGGTGTGGTTTTACCTCGGGTTGTGTTCGCAGCTACAGTAAAGCACCCTTGGGTGCCAATTTTGTCCAAATGGCCCTGGTATTCTTTTTTCGCCATTTCTTTGTGGAAAGGTCCTTCTTGAGATTTACTCTGCGTGCCAAACCAGGTTTGGTCCCTTTGTTTGTTTTGTCTTGGGCGGGATTCACGAGTGAAGCCCGCCTCTGGCTCCAGGGTGTCTGGTGGGGGCAGGAAGTGAGGGAGGTGTCCCTGTGCTTAGTCTCCTAGGAGACAGGAATGCACTCCTAGTTGATTGGCCGGCTGGCTGTCCGACAAGGACAGCCACCCTGCTGGGTGATTGACAGCCAGGCTGGAATGAATGGGAGAAACTTGCTTAAAAAGGTGAGCCTTTTTGGCTTGGAAGGCAGAGTCGACCACTGGACGAAGGAATCCGAGGGGAACTTGAAGAGGACACCTGCTGCAACTCCTGAAACCCTCCTGCTGTGCTAAAACTCCACTTTCATATCGACAAAGAAGCCCCTGCAAGGACGACTTTTCCCTTTGAATTGGTGGGACCGATCAACTCCAAAGTAAGCCACCTGGACATCTATCTTGAAACGGATTGAAATTCCACAGAGTTGCTGCTGGATCCCAAACACCAGGGAGAGAAACACCAGTTTGTGTGTGTTGCTTTTAAGCTGGCCAAAGAGACGCCAGCAAGACCCTCCGGACTCCTAGGAAGCAGGATTGACCGAGCCTGAGCCACCTCAAAAGAGTGCTGGATCCCAGATTCAAGGAAAGCCAGTCTCGACATCCAGGAACCCCGGTGGTGCCGTTTGCGGTAGACGCGAGGAGCTGAAACACTGAATTGCCACTTGTTTGAAGATAGCCATTTCCTGTCGGTAACCGCCCCATTGCAGTGCAGGAGTCCCCAGAAGTCCTCCCTCGTGTTCCCACGACTGAGGCCCAGGAACACCAGGATCTGCAGAGCTGCACAGGAACAGAAGTCATCTGCTGCTTTTCTTCTAACTAAAAGGTACTGTAACTAACGGCTTGTGGCCCTATATTGATGATTCTTCTTCACTAAAGACTTCTAAAACATTGCACAAAGACTGTTCTACTTACCTGCAAGAAGTGCTTCAGCTACATAGACTTTTGACTTTGGCTTAGCCTGTTTCCACTGAAAGACTCTTCTCTCCTCCGATTCTGGGGGAGGGCTGAAAAGTATTTGCCTGTTTAAGAATATTTGTGATCTCTTGTTTGTTCAATAACCTTGACTTTAAACACATCTCTGTGCTATTTCTAAATGCTAACAGTAACCTATCAATGTCCACAGGGTCCTACATATTGATGTCACCTGAGGGTGTAGGAACTGTCTGTGTGGCATCCCAAATGGATGCTTGCTGATTTAGGAACTAGGAGTGTGTAATTTGAAGGCATTTGTGTGTTGCTATAATATTGCTCCCTTCTAAAGAAGGCTTATATAAATGACTGGTAAATAAATAATTCATTGTTTTATCAAGAAACCTTGCGTTTAAGTGTTTGTTTGAATACTTATTATTGTGAATCTTTGTGTAAACATTCTACTGCTCACATTGACCCCTCTTGAGATACGCCTGGCTCCTCTACCTCGCTACCAACCTGTGTAGTTCAGACTTATACCAAAGGTTGGGTCTTATTGCCAGGAGGACGAGATTGTTGTAGTGCCCCTTAGGAGCACTACCTCAAATCTGCACCTAACAAGCGGCAACCCCTGTACCATGTTTATCAGTATGTAGAGCCCCTCATCTTTACCAGATTGGAAAAAGGGGTATGGGTTTGGAATGCCCAGACCTTCCCTACAAGAGAGGGCTCTTATGGTCAAGGTATGGAAAGGACCCCAGTAAAAGCAGTACATAAAGCATGGTTTGGATGTCAGGATGAACACCTAGACACAGAGAGGTCGCTTGTAAAAATCCTTAACTTAACAGAAATGGCTAGGTTGGAAGGTTCCATAGGAGACCTAGAGATACTCAGTGGTTAGGACCATCTGACAACATACCTCTTAGGAACAGCTAATTTTTCCCTCAGCAAGGAGACTAGAAAAGGCATTATCTTGAAAATTAGCCAAAAAGTCAGCAACCTGGTTGAGAATTAACCTTTTAATATTAAGAGGCTCTTATTTGGGGAGGAGTATGTTGGAGAGGTGAAGTGGTATCTTACTACCCCCCCGCCCCCGGACAGGACCAAGATTACAGTTAGAAAGATTGTTTTACTCTATGAGGTTTGTAACGGCTGTTCGAAGTATGGGCCATTTGTCCAGTCAGGGGCAGAGATCAACAAGAGCTGGATCTCCAAGCAGGGAATTTCAACCGGCAATACCAGAACAACCAGTTTTCTATCCGCAAAAAGGGTATATTACCAAGGAAAGCTTAATCAGCATGAGGCCTAACAACAGTTGCTTCAATGGTATGTTCCAATCAGATCTATGTGATTTTACCCAATAGAAAACAGTGAATGACAATAACAGTGAATAGATGTCAGGAATGGAGTTCCTGACACTAGCCTAGGACCCGGACTCAACTCTCCACACAACAGGTTGCTACCGGGGTGCTTATGGCAGCCCCGTTGGGCCAGGAGATATGGTCCAGACTAAGGTGATACATGCATCCGTTCCAAAGCTTGACTCTCTTCCAAGATGGCTGCCATAGTTGACGGTGGACAGTCTCCATCCCAGAGTGCTGACGTGAGTCGGGAAACAATTTCTTCCCGTTCCAGCCGTAATCGTGCGTCTTGCAAAACACCAGCTACATTCGGATTGCCATGGAGTGTGTTCGTTCCAGGAACCAGAAACAGATGATCAGGTCATTAGTCTTGACCATTTTCTGTTATGTACTTTTACATCCACGTCTCTGGAAACCGCAACCAGTGACAAACTGCTTACAGTGTTTGGTTGCCTCGCGCTCTGTCACACACTTTGTGGTGCCTGCGAGGATCACAGCATTACAGCAGCAGGAAGGAAATGCTGCATACCGCCCCGTAACCTTCCAACAGAGAACACTTGGTCGGTTCCAATTAACCGACTTACCTCAACGTCCTGAACAGTTCCTGAAGCACTACCAACACAAAATTTATCCCGCGTGATGACCAATGGATGTATATCCTTATCCGGGAACATGCAGATAAACCCCAAGGATGTCTGTAATCTTCACAGGCTGACAAACCCTATCAGGTATATCATTTAAAGGGGATTATGTTAGAAGGAGAGAGACAAAGACCCTCATTAACTTTTCCTTTTGTTCCCCCCTATGTGCAGATCTTTTGGAACAAGAAACCCTGAATTCCTCCTAAGAGGGGCCCAAGAAGTATTCCGTACTTACAGGTGGGCCTGGGGAGAGTTAGCTTTGCATATCACTTCCAGAGCCTTCTGCGCCTTAGATTCTGCATGGGTGTGCAAGCTGCATGGTTCCCGAGTGCCAGATGAGTCACAGATCCCAAAAATAGAAAACATAGAAAAAAAATATCAAATGTTTTGTTTTCTATTTGGAAGCACCCCCCCCCCAGCCCCATGATTCCCTATGCTTTTAACCACATCCCAAACCCCTCCTCACCCCTTTTACCCCTGTACCCTACCACCTATATATATTTTTTTACATTTAGGATTTTTTTTCTCCGTTTTCTATTCGCTGTTATTGTATTCTTTGTAATTGTTTTCACTATTTTAACTGGATACTGTGCCAATCCACCTTTCTATTTAAAATTAGATTTGGGGGCCTAGGAGGGGACTTCCAAAGAATGGTCAAGGCAAACTACCACGCCCTGGTCACGGCCAACTATCACGCCCTGGTCACACGCCTCTCTGTGAATGGTTCAATGTCTCGCCCCATCAGCTTGGGAAGGAGGACAAAGCAGGGTTGCCCACTCTCTACTTTTCTTTACGCAATTTTCCTGGAGCCATTATTCCAGCCAATCAGACCAGATACAGGAAATTTCCTTTGTGGGCACCGAACACAAAGTTGCGACTTTTGCAGACGACATGCTTCTACCACTAACTAGGTCAAGGAGTTCACTACAAGCATGCATGTCTTTGCTAGGGGAGTTTGGGGTCGCATCAGGCCTGGGGATCAATTTTAGCAATTCAGAATTGTTGAATCTCACGGTGGGGAAAGAGGAAATTGAACGCCTGAAAGAAGTAACACCTTTCGTGCACAATCATGGGAGGATTAAATACTTGGGAGTGAATATTATTGGTATGCAGCCAACTATCCGCCCATAGTGAAGGTGATAACGAGAGCCCTCCAGAAGTGCAAGAGCCTTAAGATCGCCTGGGTGGGGAGAATAGCGACAGTAAAAATGGTAGTGCTTCCCTGCCTTCTATACCTTTTCTAGGCGATTCTGGTGGCGGTACTGACAGCCCTGTTCAAGAACTGCGGAAAATGATAAGTGAGTTTGTTTGGGAAGGGAAGAGGGCAAGAGTCAGTAGGCAGATCCTGATGGCCCCAAGGAAGGGGGGGGGGGGGGCCTGTCCCGCCCCAATCTTCAACAATACTATGAGGCAACGCAATTCCTGGTGCTGAGGGAATGGCTGGCGGGGAAAGGGGACAAGCAATGGGCAGCGGACAGAGCACTGACGCAGCACGACCTAAGGGAGGTACGATTGCTGCCGAAGCAGCACATGTACAAGAGTACGATCACCAAACTAGTGGCGGACTTCTGGGACAAACTGGTGGGGAAAAACGCAATCACAACGTTACCCTTCTCCATCTTTAACAATGGAGACTTTACCCCAGGGAAGGAAAGGGGGGCATTTGGGCAATGGAGGGAGGGGGGTTGCAGAGTAATCCGGTATAGGTTCCAGGGCATAGGGTGGGTTAGCTCATTTGAAAAATTCCTTGAGACACATGACCACTCAAGGGGATTGATATCTGATTTATACGAAATCCTTCACCACACTACCCCCAGACCAGCATGGAATTATATGAGCCAGTGGGAACAGATGCTGGGGCGAGAGATTGGGCAGGGAAGACTGGGAAAAACTGTGGAGGAGAATCCCCAAACTGGCCAAAGCTTCCCAACTACAGGCAACATGGTATAAGATCCTATATGGGTAGCACTACACTCCCGCCCGCCTAAAAACGCATATACCTGGAATCCTTGGGGGCTTGCTGGAGGAGTTGTGGACAGGCGGGCATGACGGCCCACATATGGTGGAAATGCCCGAGAATAGCCCCATTCTGGGAGGAGGTATCTCAGGCGCACACTCGGGCCTTTGGATAAAATGACAATAGATCCCTGGAGTACATTTTGTTGGGATTGCCAGGTGATAAGGGGGTAAGCGAACCTAGGAGCAGGGAAAAGGCAAGAGTTTCCTCACCTTGTCTGCAATGACTCTCATAATTCAGAATTGCAAAGGGCCAACTGTTCCTACGATACAGGACTAGATGCAGAAAGTATGGGAGTTGGTCGCCCTTGAGTGGGCATCATACGCAATGGACGACAATTTGCAGCATTTTGCGGGGGAAATGGGGAGAAACATTGACACCCTTGAAAGACAGGGCGCAATGGTGCCCACAATGCCTAAAGCTACTGGATCTTCGCTGAGTACAGGGCCTGTACGGTCTCTCGGAGGAAGAGCGAGACAAGGTGGTTCTCCAGGGAAGGGCTGGGGGGGGGAGGTATTTTCATTGTTGTAAAACCAATAAAAAAAATTGTTTTAAAAATTTGATTTGGAGATTGAATTTTGCACTTCATGCACAATTGGCATCATATTACGCCAGAGCATTACTGTCTGCAAAACGTACTGTTATCGTGCAGAATTTGTCCGTACTACCTTCCATCTGAAACAACCAAGAAGGATTTAGTTCTTGAGATTAGATATCCACCTAATTATACAGACGGTTTGGAATTCGCTGTTCAGTGGTGCTATGGAATACTCTCCCTCCTTTGACAGGGGAGTTTCTAAGTCGTATATTATGGGTGTAAAAGGACAAGGAATTCCTTTCCCGCTGTTCAGCGGTGCTATGGAATACTCTCCCTCCTTTGACAGGGGAGTTTCCAAGTCGTATATTATGGGTGTAAAAGGACAAGGAATTCCTTTCCCGCTGTTCAGTGGTGCTATGGAATACTCTCCCTCCTTTGACAGGGAGTTTCTAAGTCGTATATTATGGGTGAAAAATTACAAGGAATTCCTTTCCCACCTGGGCATCCAATTGAAGGATCTGAATCATTTCATAGTCTACGACCATTTCAAGATGGACACCGTTGCTCTATTATGGGACATCGTAATCCCAGTGAATTGGATGGCATGTTCAGATCTCATGGACGCATAGTTTTCAGTCCCAACAGTCCTGCCACACAGGAAATTTCTCTGGGTCATGTTGCGAAAGAACTACTTTCAGTTCTTGTGCTTTCAACTTGGTCTCTATTCATCCCATTGTGGATTCACAAGGCTTCTTTGTCCGGTGGAAACGGCCTTCAGAAGTTCGGGTCCATGCCTAATGATATATTTGGAGTTGTTCTCATAAGGACATTCTCTCCGAAAGGAGGCTAAGCCATCTGCAGCCAGCCCCCGGTCTCCACAGGAATTTGGGTGTGAGGTAAATGGCAAAAAAAAAAAAAAAAAACAATATCAAACGTTTCTCCTAGTCAGAGATTGACGCTCTCAGCTTTCCAAACAGACTCCCGCCAATCTTCTTTATGGCTTTTGAAAACCAAGATTCAGGCCATAAAAAAGGAGCTGAGAAGGGTCCTGGTGTTACCAGTGACATCCTTCCATGATCCCACAAGGAAATAGAATGTTTTGCGTCTTCTATTCTGGAAATAATCCTGGGATCACTAACAGGGAATGCAGAGACTGAACATGAATCAGTTTCAGAAGAGGTGGACTCTGACATAAGTCAAAGAGTGAGCTATGCTTGTGGCTCGATTATATGCAAACCTGGAGCAACATTCGGGTTTAACCCAGATCTACCACAAGAATGTGATTTAAGTCTGGAAGTGTGGGTGAACCTCGACAGACTAGTGCAGGGATTTGTGGTCTCCTTGCGAGTTGACAGTGCAACTATTTAGAGCATCTTGCTGGTTCCTTTGCTGTGCACAGCATCTCAAACGATTACGGTTGATGTATTTCCTTTCTGCGCATGGACAATGTTTCAGCTATTCCATAGGTCCTTTGTCGAGGGTGTACACTATCTTGGACACTGTCTGAGATGGTGAAGAAAGGTTAGGAATATTTCCTTCTATGTGAGTTTGGGCAGAGTTTCTTCTAGCCCCCCACCCCAACTCAGTAAACATGAGACTCACGGACTACATCGACTTGCAGTCGTCCACTCAAATTTTCCAGACACACTATTTCCATTGGGGGCCCATTACTCTGGATCTGTATGGCTGCAGGCTGATCAGCCGCCAAGATATTGTAGATGGAAGCAAAACCTGCATGCCGTCGCTACAAAAAGATTTTCAGACCTAAGAGTAAGGGTTGCTTTATGCTTTTCCTCCTTTTTTCCTCATTCTAAGAGTCCACTTTCAGGCCCACAAGCAAATGTGTTAGTAATAATACTTTAAGCGACTATGTTTTAGTCCTCCTAAATGTAGTATGCCAGAGCACTGGAAGAGTTTACATAGCCCAGTGGTCCTCCTGCAAATTCCAGATCTACAGACAGGACAGAATCAAAGGCTTGGCCCTCCTCTTATCGTTTCAGGAACTCTTTCTCGCTTGTCCTGGAGAATGTCGGGGTGCAATGTCCCCTGAAGGAATTTTGGAAGTAGCTACTGAACTCTAGTAATAATCATGGGTACTAGGATCCCTTTACATCAGATGTAGTGGTAGTAATCAATTTGTTGAATTATTGAGACCTTTTGCATTCATACT
The DNA here is from genome assembly GCF_040938575.1 of Ambystoma mexicanum. Lineage (NCBI taxonomy): Eukaryota > Metazoa > Chordata > Amphibia > Caudata > Ambystomatidae > Ambystoma > Ambystoma mexicanum. Next base: position 1,207,402,503 of record NC_090923.1, on the reverse strand, counting down.
GTACCATGAATGTCTCTAGGTCTCCTTTTTCAGCCCAATATCTTAAGGTGGATGGTCAACTTTTTGGTATGCAGGCCTGGGTATAACATTTACAATGTGGGAGTGAGGAAGGGTAGGGTAAATTCAAATACTATGATATGTGTCTTTTATGACGCGCATGTAGCCAAGTGTTTCTAGGCACGACAAGGGAGGGAAGACAGGGGAGGACAAGACAAACAATCTTACTAGGACTTCTGTCATTCAGATTGTGCAAGTGCGATAACACAATGTTCTGGGGGAAGAGGGAGGGGGAGTACCAAGGAGGGGGAAGGGAGAAGTGCAATCAGGGCAGCATTGCTCTGAGTAAGTGTAGCCAAAGGCGGCGCAGCTCTGGGTGCGCAAGGAGGCAAGGACCCGTAGGGATTACAGTTACAGCCCCAGAAGTGCGCTGTCAGCCTGGAGGAGATGCGGGGGAGACTGATCACCGAGGAGCCTGGTACCCACCCAGTGAGACTGAGGGTTGCCAAGCAACCAGTCGACACCACAGACAAGTAGGTCAGCAGGGGAGGGAGAGAGAGAAAGCAGAGGAGAAAAGGAAGGTCTTGAGCTGCGGAACTTCAAGTGGTCCGGCTCAAGTTTGAGAGGCAGGGAGGCCATTCCAGAGGGAGGCACCTGCAGAGGAGAGAGATCTACTCCCCACCATCTCCCTGGAGAAGTGTCTGACCCGAGAGAGTTGGAAGTTGCCAAGCGAAGGGCTCGAGAAGGAAGGTATTTTGGAAGAGAGAGTTGGATGTAGTGCGGGCCCTGGCCCCAGAAAGCCTTGTGGACGATGCAGAGGGTCTTGAACTTGATACTTGCATTCCACCGGGTGCCAGTGGATAGATTTCAGTACTGGAGAGGTACAGTCCCTGAGCTTCAGGCCAAGGAGAAGTCTTGCAATCCTTGCCACCCTGCAATCCTGTTCTGGATTAGTTGCAGACGGTGGAGAGTCGAGGAAGGCAGATTGAGAAAGAGGCTGCTGTAGTAGTCCAGCCTAGAGAGAACCAGAGCTCTGGAGACAGCGAGCTTCTGGGGAAAAGTGAGAAAATGAAGAATGCCTCTGAGGGGGTGCAGCTGGAAGGGGGTCTTCTTGGCAAGGTCCGTGATGTGAGGAGAGAAGGAGAGAGAGTGTGGAGTCGAAGATGACACCAAGGTTTTTTGCCTCACAGGAAGGCAAAGGAAGAGGGCCCAAGGAGGGCAGCCAAAGTGAGAGGGAAAGCGGGAGCAGGGGTCCCAATGAGAAAGATCTCCATCTTACTGGCATTAAGGCAGAGATCATTGGAGGCGCACCAATCCTGAATCACAGATAGACAGTCAGGAATGGGGGAGAGAGGAGAAGAGGCTGAGGGGAGCCTGAAAGAGAGCCGGGTGTCATCTGCATAACACTGAAAGTTAGAGGAGAATGTAGAGCTCAGGTAGGCTTAAGGGGCCAAGTAGATATTGAAGAGCCAGGGTGAGAGGATAGAGCCCGGGGGAACACCACATGTGGAGAGAGATGTGGTGGAGAGAAAGGACCCAAGTTGGAACTGGGAGGGTCGGTTCAGTAGGAAGGAGGTCAATTACTCCAGGACCTGATCTGTGATGCTCAGGATCTCACGGAGTCGATAGATCAGGATGACGTGATTGACTGTGTCAAAATCAGAGGAACGGTCAAGGAGAATGAGGACAGAAGGCTGGAGTCAAGATTTGAGAGCAGATCTTCACGGGCGTTCAGGAGAGCAGTGGAGAGTAAGCTGGGAGATGGCCAGCTTTTCCAGGAGTTTGCCAGGAAAGGAGCGATAGAGATCGGGCGATAGTTTTCTAGACAGCCAGGATCGGCACAAGGCTTTTTTAGGATGAGGTGCACAAGCCAGTGCTTGAGGAGAGAGGGGAAAGATCCAGTGGTGAAAGAGTGATTGCAGAAATCAGCCAAGGGTGGAGCGAGTGTGTCATTGTGGTCCTTGGTGGTTCTGGAGGAGCAGGGGGGCACCTGTTTGGATGACACTTTCATAGATCAGATTTGTCTAGAAACATCGTCGGGTGCTGTCAGAGAGAAAGACGAGAAAGGAGGAGGAGAGGGAGCGGTGTCCAGAGGAGGGCCGTGAGAGAGAGGAAGAGGAGAGCGAGAACAGGATATCCTGAGTTTCAGTGGTGAAGTGAGAAGCCAGAGCCATACAGATGGCCTGGGAGGGGACAAGAGAGCTGGAGAATGCAGAAGGATTGGCCAGCTCCTTGCAGATTATAAAGACTTTGGCTGTGTTGTTAAAGAACGCAGAGACGCGGACTTGGATGTGGACTCTCTTCTTGGACTGGACAGAGAGTCTGTATTGACTTTGGAGCAGGCGGCAGGCCAGTTTGTCAGAGGATGCGACCGAAGCCCTCCACTTCCTCTCAGCCACCCTGCACTCGTGTTTCAGGACGGCAAGGTTGGAGTCATACCAAGAGTTGCACTTGGAGGTAGGCTTAAGACAGATTCTCATGACAGGGGCAACGGTGTCCAGCGTGTTGGAGATAGAAAGATGCAGGTTAGAGAAGGCAGTATAAGAGTGTGAGTCAGTCGCAGGAGAAGGAAGAGCAGAGACAGTAGAGGTAAAGGCATCCACTGACACACTTCATGGACCAAATGACTGAGAAGGTAGGTGGCAGTGCTGGGCTTTGCCTGAGGGACAGAGTGTTTCAGGTGAGAGGAAGGTGAGAGGAAAGCAGAACGTGGTCAGTCCAAGAGAGAGGATTGGTAAGAGGGTTAGAGAGGGGGGATGTCTGAGGAGATGAGAACATCTAAGGAGTGTCCAGCAGAGCGTGTTGGACCAGAGAGTAGAATGGAAAGAGAGTGTCGCAGAAATTGCAGAAGAGCCCAGAGGAGGGATTAGAAGCATCCATGTGGATGTTGAGATCTCCGAGGAGGAGAAGTTGAGAGGTAGAGGCAAAGACAGAAGAGGAGAGGTCAACCCATTCTGAGAGGAAGAGGGCAACATGGCCAGGTGGCCTGTAGATGATGGCTACAGCCAGGGAGAGGCCAGGAAAGATAGAGAGCCTGCAGACCAGGCATTCAAAAGGAGGAGTAGGCCTGCATGGGAATGACAGAAGCAGGGACCCACTCAGAGAAGAGCAGAACTACTCCACCTCTGGGTCGGTTGGTTCTGGGCTCAGAGAGGATCTTGTAGCCGTCAGGGAGGAGAGTGTGGCCGTGAACCATGTCTCGTGAGAGCGAGGACATCCAGGTCAAGTTCTTCGAGGGACGTGGCAGATGTCAGGAGTGTTTGACAGCAGAGCAAGAGTTGAGAGTAGCGAAGTGGAGCATGTTGCCACATTTGAAAGACTTTCGGGGTGGCCTCCACAACCTTCATACTTGGTCTTGTGATTGTGGGATGTTAATTTAGTCTCATTTCTTTTTCATGGTTGGGCAGATAGGTTGAAAGAGGTTACAATAGTACATTGTAACTGGTCACCCTGGGACATCTTTTTTCCCTTAGTAGGTTATCGAATACAAGAGCCTTGGAAGAGAGCAGGCACTCTTTCACACTGGCATACATGTTTCTATTTCCCCCAAGAGCGACATCAAATTCCAGGTATGTAAAATATCCTACTTTACTATAGATTTTCCGCTGTTTTGTGCAGTTTGTTGACCCCAAAGCTCAGGATGATGCACCACAGACCTGACAGATTACGCTACACTGCTTTTTGTTTCCTTTGGATGCCCTTTTCATCTAGTTTCTTCTTTGACTCCGGCCAGATGTATTTCTCAGGTAATTTCTCCAGAAGACAGACACTTTGATATTTGGGGCTCATTCTGCTAAGAGAGCTTAGGTTTCTAGTGTATTTTTTGTTTAGAGTATATATCTTCAGGTCAGCAGACAGGTCAAATGAGGCATCTTGTAAAGCCGTCTACTGTAATACAATTGCCCATGCTTCAGCCACGGTATTTGTATTTATTGGTTTATAAAGCGCTTTACACCAAAGCGCTGTACAAGTGAACAACTTAATACATAAAACAAACGTAAACAATATAACAGTCGAAGCAAAGTTACAATATTAATCAGTCAATAAAACAGCAAGAAGAGCAATTAACTGAAGGGAATAGGGAAAGTAGTGGAGTGGGACTGGGTAGGGAGGGGACGGGTGAAGGGGTAGTAGGAGGGGAAGGGAGAGAGTGGGGAGGTGGGGGAGGGAAATAGTCAAGGAAGCCTTTGCGCCCTACCTTAAAATGATCATTTGATTAGTAGAACAACAGAAACCTTAGATGTTGTTAAGGAATTGGAAAAAAGTACAATCCGATGTCTTGTTTATTTAAGGATTGTGGCGGGTGAGAAGTAGTACGCTGACCCTGATAAGCCAGATCACTGTTGTTTTTATTAAAGAAAAGGAAAAATGCCTACCTCTCCCTATGCAATAAGGCATCCCTACCAAACAAAAACAAACTAAGGTGCTCGTCAGTGAATGACTGTCCACTGTCCAAAACTAAAAGTAAATGACCCTACCACTATGATAACAAATAAAGAGAGAAGAATGACTTCCTTCTCCTGTACTTTGTCTTTCACCGACTTCTATTCAACAGCTCATTCTCAGATAGTCTCGGTTGACTGCTTTGATCAGCTCACACAATTCGTTCAATACGTTGCTGGGCTTTTGCTTGTTTCCTCTTAGGATAGTGTTCTCTGCTACTTTACTACTCCCCTCTTGGTTCTCGCTAGAGAGAGTTGTTCTCCTCTCTTCCCAGGGTAAAGTTATCCAACAATTCTAAATCTCTTATTTTGTATTCTCTTCTTTCTTTATATAGTTCACAATATTTGATTCCCTTTTGATATCAGACTTTGGACATATATTCTGATGCAGCCTTATCCTCATGCTTTTCACCTATAGCTTTACTCTCTTCTTTGATTATACTTTCTTGGTCCTGACTGATGAGAGTATAAGCACTCCAATGATTGTCCTTATTTACTTTTTGAGATTTCAATATTACACTTCTTTTACTTCGAGTGGGACGAGTATGATTGGTCCCATAACAATTCTCATTCTCTTGTTTGTGTTTCAATATTACAGTCTCTTAATGCTGACTGGGACAAGTACATTTAATACCATAATAATGCTCCGCCCCCCTCACACGTCTCCCGTTTTACCCATTTCCTGTTATTAGGGATACATTCACCAGGACTTCTACCCGCTCAGGGTCACCTCTCTTCCACACAAGGGGCCGCTGTTGTTCTTTCAATGCTTCTTCCTTTGTGCGGTCATCCAGGATGGGCGTTCAGCATTTCCATTATTGTTAGGTTCTGTGTCTTCAGTCGCAGAGTGGTCTCTGCGTTGTTTCTGGGCCACCCGGTCCACCACAAGCTTTTTGTGGTCACACCATCACTTTCCTTCTCTTTCTCTCTCCGATCATCAAGACCCCACGCCCGAATGTACTTCTCTTGTTCGCCTCTTAGTAAAACGCAGCACATTTACTTCTATTCCTCTGTCTTCTCTTGTCAGAGGGTGCAGCACGTCCGACTTCGCGTCTGTATCAGCTTCCTGACTAGTTTGAAACTCACCGTTTTTCTCTCATCTCCAACCTCCTCCCTTCTCAAGTGTGACGTAGTTGAGGGTCGTCCATGGCATACGTCAGAGTCCCTCTCCGTCAGATGACTTCTCTCCTCCTCCTCCACACATCATCCTCCTGCTCCTCCTCCTCGTCAACCCAGTTAAATGGGATGTTTCATTTACAGAAACATTTACCAGTTTCTATTCGACAATAACACTTACTGGCTTATTCTTCATACAAGTCTTCATAATATATGTTCAAAGAGGTATTGTTGGGATGTTTTCTAGGGCATTCCTCACAGGAATGGGAGTCCTTGTCCCCAAAGAGGGGGGCGGGGGGAGTCTCTCCCAGTGAGGTGCCACTTGCCTCTACCCATAGGGAGGGTATTGCTGAGCAGGCTCACCTCCCTAGCCTCATGGGGGGGGGGTCTCCTCCTTGGGGAGAATGGTCAAATTCCTGCAATTCGTCCCAGGACCCATCCTAAAGAAACTTTAATTTCTTCTTGATTTCAGCCTTGAGTGGTAGTGGTGGCACCACTTACTGATGCTGAGACCTTGGTGATTGTGGATCTGTTGAGCGATGTACCTTGTATGACAGTTTGTTAGTCAACCAGGAGTAAGAACAGAGGAAGCTAAATAATAAGGGCCAGTGACTTCCCACTCATATCAGACATTAAGCATTATGGGATTTGTAGTCCAAGCTTCCAAAATATTGTTTTACTTGCTGCTGTGAAAAATAAAGAAAACGGTGTTGCATTGTACTCACTTCTATGCATGCCTTAATAAAATCTTTTTATCTACTAACAATTTTATCCCCAGGTTATTTTCAACACTCAGCCACAATCTCCTCAGGAACTAGCCTTTGTTATTGCAATTACAGTAGGATGTTTTGACCAAATCTTCAGGTTCCCCTACCTGAGGGAGTAATATGTAAAAGGTGGAGTGTAATCCCCAAATAATAAAAAGGCAGTCCTTAAAAGCACGAGCCTTTAGGGAACCAATGCAGTATCAGACAGGTAAAGTGTGATCTTATCAAACAACCAAAAATATAAGAATACAAAATTGGGCACAGATGGAAAATAAAGTACACTGAGAAAACGCAGCCAAAAAAAACTGTTCAGTATTAATGCATTACAAACTGAAAACAGAGCACATTTTTCAGTGTTCGCCAACCAGCAGAAACCATTCTAATGAGACAAGCACAAGAAATACAGGGGAATGCAGCACCAGCAGAAAGTGCATGCATGGTTGCATTGAGATACAATTTTGGAGGTTGTGCTGTGTACTGTGAGGTTTCTGGTCATTGCTGCTATCTGGAAGTGTTCCTAATGAATCCGAAGTAACCAGTGGAAGGAGTATCTCTGAGAATATTCCATCACACTTTCTGTGCCAAACATGACTTTTATATCCCTCTCATTTAGTCTCAATCCTCCAAACGAGGCGCCTCCAAAAATCTCTCAACTCAATTCTCTCACCTGTTAAACCAACTCCATCTCCCTGCATCTCCTCTACTCTTTCAGCAAATGATCTTGCTCTCTACTTTGCATCTAAGATTCCTACCATTCACAATACCCTCGCTAATTTCCTTCTAGCCCCTTCTCCTGCTCACTTTTCTCCACCACTCTTATCATCATAATCTCTCACTACTACCTTTGCCCCTACCAACCCTGATGAGTTTATTGCTCTAATCCTCAAGGCTAACCCTTCCTGTGCCCCCACTGGCCCTCTGTCCCCGCACATTGTGAAGAACATTGCTCCTGGTGTTGTTCCACATCTTACTTCCCTCTTCAACGCCTCTCTTGAAAATGTCACTTTTCCCCTCATCGTATAACACAGCCACTGGCATTCCTCTCTTCATAAAATATAGTCTAGATCCTAACTGGCCCGGCTACTTTCACCCCAGCTCTCTTTTACTACACTATTCCAAAATCCTACAGCAAGAAGTATTCAATCGACTCACTGAGTTCCTTGATGCACACAACTTCCGGGATCCTCTTCAATCTTGTTTCCGTCCTCTGCATTATACCGAGAGAGCTCTCTTCAATGTCAGCAACTTCATCTCTTCCGCTCAGCATGCAAACCTTTCATGTACTCATTCTTCTAGACCTCTCTGCAGCTTTCAATACTATTGACCATTCTGACCTTCTCTCCACATTATCTCTCCTTCACATCAGATATAAGGCCCTTGTTTGATTTGCTTCATACCTTGCCCCAAGACTTTCAGGTGTCCTGGAATAGCCTTACCACCCCACTCACCTCCTTACTGTTGGAGTTCCCAAAGGGTCTGTCCTTGGTTCACTTCTCTTCACTCGCTTTACTTCAGCTCTTGGCGCCCTGATCTCCTCTTACGGCTTCTCCTATCAACTCTTTTCTGACGACACTCAGATATTCTTCTCCATTCACACCTTATCCGACGAGCTGCTGTCAAAAAACATAAAGCTGTCTCTTGGCCATCTAATATTGGATGGCGTCTCACTTGCTCATGCTCAACTCCACTAAGACTGAAGCGCTCAACTTCCCAGCCAAACAAGCTACCTCTTCCTCTTATTCTCTTCTCTCCCGACTACCTTCCTTCCACCCTTACTCCGCTTGTGCTCGTAACCTTTGTGTCATCTTCGACCAATCACACAACTTCTCGCTCTTCATCTCCAAATCTGTCACTGCAGCCAGACTGAACCTTCTCAATATCGGAAAAATGAGTCATATTCTTTCCTTCAATACTGCTAAACAGCTAATCTCCTCCTTAGTCCTTTATAGATCACACTACTGTATCTCCAGACAAAGTCCTCAACTTCGCGGTCTACACACTTTTCAACCTTTCTCGCATTACCTCCACATCTTCTGCACATTGCCAGATGAGCTTGCTATTTATGAAACAAAGGGCTAAGTATAAACTTCCTCTCGTCATCTTCAAAACTATCCTTGGACTCGCACCCCCAATCTATCTGCTCAGCTCACTCTCTACTCTCCTCCTCGCTTGTTAAGATCATCCTCAGCACACATCTTAATCCCTCAAAAACCGAGGTTCTATTCTTTCCTGCCACTACGTTTGACCCTACTCTTCCCCTTCTTTCCCTCCTTTTCTTCTTCTGCTAAAAGGACCCATGTCCTCTGTTATTAATAGTCATTTATATACGTGCTTTTGTGCCAAAAATGCATTGTTTTTCCTGTGATTTTTATTAATAATAATATTAATAAAAATAGTTCAATATGGCTCTGTAGTATTGCAGGTTGTGAAGGGACTTTATACGATAGCTACCAGCTGACCTGTGATGTGTGGGTGTGAAACATATTAAAAGAGGTGAAATATGCAAGCACCAAATCATGACATATGTGAGCCACAAAGGCTCTCTATAAACCATAACAGCAGCGTCATTGTTTGAATTACAGCAGCACCGCAATTGTAAACTTTTATTGACCTTTTCAAGTCCTGCATCTGCAGGGCACATAGGTGGTCCTTTTGTAAAAAAGGCAAATTTCATGGAGGGGACTACAACATTATAACTTCTGTGGTGTTGGATTCACTGCATGCAATGTTTAACTTTTACAAAACAGGAGTTTAAAAGTGAAGATGAAAAATTGTAAAATTGTCCTTTACACTCTGCTTAGTAAAAAAAATGAAATCCTGCCTGCAAATTATATATATTTTTTGCAGACTGCATTTACAATGGATTCATATGGTATTCACCTTAAATAGAAACGGATTCCATAATAGTTTGTTTTGTGCCTGCATGAAAACTCCATGCAGGTGTAAGAACATGCGTTTCATAACAGTTAAACAACCACTCACTCATTCATTCTGTGTGGGCATGCACAATAACTGATAAATGAGGCTGGAATAGCCTCTCAATGTGAGAACTAAACAGCATTCCTCTTAACTTGCTGCTCTGCCAAATAATATTTGGGTTGCACATGCCAAATATTTCACATTTAAAACATCAAATCGGGATACTAGCTAAATAAATTATAAATGCTGTGAAATTAGCATCTGTACCTTCAGCAGCTTCACACGATAGTAGCATGGTGTCACAGAGCTCAACCTTTGCATTCCGTGATAAGGGGCCCTCAAACATAAAATGCCCTGGAATCAACATTTGGAGACAACGAAGTTATTGTCGTTTTTTTTATTATATACAAACTATTCTAAAATGAGAGTCACTTTATTGATAAAATTCCAGTGTTTGCTCCAAGCTGGGTGGCAAAGTGAAAGGTTGTATAGCTCTACTGCACATTGGCAGTAAGGGCTGTCGGTCACAAGGTAATATACCATAAGTTGAGCCCTGCAACAGGTAGAGAAGACATCAATACTCCTCCACCAGAGTATGATGCTATGGAAAGAATCATAATATGCAAGGCTTTGGGGAGGGCAAGCAAGGGGAGCAGTCACTCAGATGACCTAGGAAATACTTCACAAAAGCTGGCATCTACGAATTACTCGTCCATTGTTTGAGACTCACCCCATTTCACAGCATTTTCCGTCCCATAATAGACTTAACTGTTGCTGGACAGTTATGCAAGCTGACACTTTTTTTAAACCAAAAAAACAGGAATGGGAATTTAAGATTTTACCATCAAAGAAGGTTTGACTCAAGGGATCCGGAAAATCCTGTTCCATGGATGGCCTGGGCAAAGAAAACAAACAGATATTAACGGGCGATTTTGTTGAAGAAAACAGATGCGTTTCATTTTAGCCCCCACCATCCCATCATCACTTACCCAAAGCACAAGCCCCCCCAACCCCCTCAGGTCATGCCTTAGGTAAAATGCAAAACACGCTATAAAACGGAGCAGTCTCTCTCTGATGACGTGTGACATAGGAAGAAGCAATCCACACCGTAACGGCTGGGTTATGCCGAGAGAAAACCAACCAAAATCGTGCTTTCCTAATAACAAAAACATATCACATCATGAACAGCAGCATTGGGAAGCATAGCCCTTTGACCCCACCCCTACTTAACAGGAGGACCAAAACACCCACTGTAAACATTGAGGAGGTGGTGTAAATTCTGCAGTCGATAATACACCCACACGAAAATAAACGTCAACAAGAGACACGTTACCTGCCAAGCTATCTGATGTGTGGGGTTGTTTAATTCTATAAAGAGACAGCAGATATTTTGTATAGCAACGGAGGTCTAGAATTAATAAATTAAGGAATAACATTCCCCAGCTCAGGGACGCGTGAGACACTTGTGTTGTGGTACAGGCAGGAAGTGTGAGCCGTTCAGAGGGAGGAGCTTAGAAGCATCTCGGCAGGCCGGCTGGTTACGGAGTCTGTCGCTCAGTAGCATCAGCTGGTTGCCTTTTCCGCGGGGACGAGCTGTGGTGAACTGATTTCTCGATGTGGGGGCTGAGGGCTGCAATTAACGCCTGGGCAAGCTCCCGCCTCCTCACCCACCTTTGTAATGTTTCCGGGCAGTCTGCCACTTGAACGAGCAGAAAACGTTTCCTTCCTTCCTTCGTCGTTCAGCTTGTTAAGTTTTGCACCCACACAGGGAGACACGTGACTCGCATCACTGATAAATGATCTCATTCTTTCTTTTCTTTCCCCCTTTTTGTGACATTTCATGCGTGACATGGTGGGGGCGGACTGCGAGCTGCAGCCTAAGCCGTTTGTCCGATCAGGCAGACATTCTGCTTTCGCTATTGGTCCCTCTAGAGTAGACGAGGCGCCAACAGTGAACGAGTGTTCCACCAACTGTACTGCATCAATACAGACCTCCAACTGTCCCGAATACGTCGCGAATAGCCATGGGCGTAATTTTAGGGGGGGGGGGGGGGGGAGAGGGCATGGGTGTTTGACCCCCCCCAACTTTCATAGCACACCATTTTGTCCCCATTCATTTGGCTGGGGCACCTTTTCTTTAGATGTCATGCCCCCCCCCAACATTTTCATTAAAGTTACTCCACTGCGAATAGCTCCCCAGCCACTCCCGTTTTTACTTTATATTGTGGGACTTCTAGTTTGGCATTTATGGGCAGACAAGAACAAATATAAAGTTCCAGAAAGGCAAAACAAACATAGCCTCAGTTGAGCAAATCACACATGACAACTTGTGATCTCTACATCTGAGCTGCATGATATAGGCAGTCGCCCCCCCCAAATAGAAATTATGTTACCAAGTTCTCCTTGCAGCAGGGGGGGTTACACAGTGAAAGCGACAGCTGCCCCAGCATCTGCTATTTAGCAGCTTCTGATGTCATCTGTTGAATGTGCAACAATACCTTGCCTGCCAATCAGGTCATTCCAATAACCTGGGCACTTGTCCAATATTACACCATAAACATAATAGCATATCGCCATTTAATACTGCTGTACTCCTCCATGTGTCACAAAGCTGCTGGAGACGGTTGTTTCTTTGTGGCATAAAAGGCTGCAGGTTTATTATAACAAATCACATCACTCATCTACTTCAAAACGACATGATTGTCATCACAGTAAAAAACACTCTTTGGAGAATAGTTCTCCAGGTGCGGTGACCAGTCGACTGACTCATTTCTGTTTTGCTTCCCCCCCACGTTTCAAACCAACTCCACTTTAGGCCAAAGCTCCCCCAACCGCCCTTGTCCAAGACCCACCTGCCCAGGCAGGCGGTCCTCGGATGGAGGAGTGCCGTTTCTGCTGGGGGAAGATGAGCCCTCTAACATACATCAACCCCCCTCACTGCTAGGCCTCAGAGGGGGTGCTGATCCGGAGAGGAGCGAAAAGGCCTCCTGATTTTCCAAGCTCATATGCAGTCCCTACAGTGCCACTGCTCACTTACACACCGCCACGCCACCAATGGATCCACATCCATCTGTGACACCCCCCAATCCTCATAGCTCCAGTAGTTTTGTGCATTAGTTCCAGAAGAAAAGATCCATGCTGGCTTTTGATAGGTGCACCCATCCCTCTTGTAGTATTCAAGTGACTTCAGATTGATCAGGCCATGTCTGATCTGTGTGAACCCCCGGCCCCTGAAAAACCTGGTCATTAATCTGTTCAACTTTCTGCTAGACTTCTGTACTGCTGATTCAGAATCTGCTGCCCTCCATGTTTGTCTTGATATGATCTCTGACCACATGATCAATGAGTCTTCTAACCGGGCCCCCAATTCTTGCAGGGTGCCCACCATCTCTCACATCAGCACTCCTCTGTCGATACTTGTGAGATCGTTTCCACCTAAGTGTATATCAGTAAAATGTCAGGTTTGAGGTATCCTGGCAGTAGCTTTTGCACATGCTCTTCCAGCTGATCCCATCTCATCCCCGGAATGCCATGTCATTCAACCTTGAAATGACTTGCTGTCATCTGTTCCCCTTGCAGTGCCCTACTTGTTTCAGCCCTTGTCACAAACGAGTGACCAACCACCCATACTGTCTTTCTGCTCCTCCTAGCCGCTGTTTGGTGAGGAGAGATGGGGTATGGATTATTGTTACATTTTTTCTGACCATGAGTACCTTTTAAAACAGTTTGACCTCCAACCCACTATCCTTTTAATAGCTTCCGGTGTCATGCCAACCCCTGCAGCTGAGGTGGCTGCACCAATCCTGAAGGAGTGGGTTCCAAAGACCTCCTCTGTTGTCCCTATCCCTCTTAATGCCAGGTTCATGACGCTTGTAAACTGGAACCTTCACAGAGCAGACCCGTCAGTGCATAGGAAGACTGGTGATCCCGCACTTCCTGGGGGTCTTATGTTTAGATATGTTGCTAGGCAGGTAACAGGACAGCATGGGCTTCCCCTGATGCTTTGGAGAGTGATTAATCTACATCACATGCTCTGATCAGTTTTGGACCTTTTTAGGTGTAGCTGTGCCACCTCTTCTGACACTGTGACATCTTCTAACCTTAGAAAACCCATTCCCCCACCTTCTTTGTTGTCTGAAACCAGCTCGCTGATCTTGAAGGCCCCGAAGGTGGCCAGGGAAAAGGTTTCCCTGAACATGGCAGCCCCAAAAGTGTCTCTGCGTGTTCCTGAGAGTCTTCTGATTATATTTTCAAGTTTCAATATGTCTATAGGGCGCCTAGGGTCTTCCCTCCTCTCGGTTCGTTTGGCCCAGCCTTTCATGGCCATCCTGACATAATGCTCCTTGGTTGGGTCCTCCATCCGCCCTAATTTGTGATAGGGAGCTATTGCTGCCAGATGGGATGCCGTCCATGGTCTGGTCTTTTGTGATTGCCAAGCCTACCCAATGAAGGCGTGCACCGGAGCCCCTTCTTAGCAGACCCTAAGAAACCCTTAATTGAACTTAATATACCTCTCTCAGCATTCTTTATATCTCCTTTCCGTGGTGGGTGCAAGGGCAGTGCTAATGAGTGAGCTCAGATTTTCCCAATTATGTCCCACCAATGGCTCTTAAAAGGGGTCATCTTCTCGCTTGCATCTGGTTTTACCTACCAAAATCTCCCGAACTGTAAACAAGAGAGAGCGTCAGCTGCTATATTCCTCACCCATGGTATGTGTCCTGCCCATACTTCTGTGTTTCCCCTGAGCAGACTTGCTGACAATTCCCTGAGGAGTCGTAATACAATCCTATTGCTTGATGTTCCATGATTTATTATTTTATCTGTACTGCTAAATTATCTGACCACAGAATCACCCTTTTGTTTGCCAGCGAGGATGCCCATAGGTGAAAATCCACTATGATGGGAAACAGCTCTAGGAGTGTGATATCTCGCGTCACACACTCATGCCATTGAGGATGTCATGCCTGTGCACACCACTCCTTCCCTGTTATAGCTCCAAACCTGTGACATCCTAATGTGTCAGTGTAAATACAGTCACTGCTTGCCCATTGTTCCCTCCAAAACACTAACCCGTCCTGTCGACAAAAATGGTCCACATCTTCAGATCCTCTTTTACCTCAGAGCCCAGGCGTATGTATTGGGAAGCAATGATTTGGGAAGCTGTCAATGACTGCAGTTCTCTTTGTGTCACTTTACTCCTGCCCAACAATCCTTTAATAGTTTCCTTTAGGTCATCCACCTTGTCCTTTGGTAGCCTAGACTTAACCTCCTCTGAATCGATCTCTATCCCTCGTAATGATAATTTTGAGAGAAGGCCCACTGCCTTCCCTTCTGCCAAAGATACTCCCAGCTCATTTGTTAATTCCACAAAATGTTCCATTAAAGTACTGCATTCCTCTGTCCCTTTGCTACCGATGAACAGAAAGTCATCCAGGTAGTGCATCACTTTCCCCGTCCTAGCCCTCTCTTCCAGTGCCCATTCCAGGAAGGTGCTGAATTTTTCAAAGTATGCAAAAGAAAGAAAGAAATTGAGCATCCCATGGACAGACATTTATCGTGGTAGTCCTGTCCCTCAAATTTGACACCTAACAAGTTGTAGCTGTCTTTGTTAATTGGCAAAAGCCTAAATGCAGATTCTATGTCAGCTTTCCCCAGTAGTGCTCCTTTGCCGGTGGCCCTCGCAAGTTCCACTGCGTCATCGAAGGACGGATAGCTCCCTTTGTAAATGTCTTCCGTAATGCCATTGTTTATTGACTCCCCCTGTGGGAAGGGAAAGATAGGTGATGGATCAGGCAAAATTGTTCTTTCTCCTTTTTTGGCACCAGCCCCAAAGGGAAGACCTTGAAAATTCCTAAGGGAGGTGCGAGAAATGGGTCTACTACCCTCCCCAAACTGAGTTCTTTGGCAATTTTATGTTTCACCACTTCTGGCATTTTCAATGCAGACTTCATGTTCTCAGCCTCTCTATGACCGCTTGTCCCCACGTAGGGAACATCAAATCCCCCCGAAAATCCTTCCCAAATTACTTTTGCGTCAGCACTGTTGTGGTAACAATTTAATAGTGGTAGTATTCTGGCCAACCTAATAGGGGAAGGCAGCGTACTGCAGAGAAGGGGCAAAAACTGCTTAATTCCACTTTGTTGTCTCTTTTTGCTTTGCGCTAGAGCTCTTTTTTCCATCATCACGTGACCCCGTACTATGCCCCCCTACACCCTTGGCGCCCGTATGGTAAAATCTACACAATTTTCCAAAAGGACAGAAACCCTGCTCGAACTTCCAGCACGTGGCCTGCTCTCACTGCTGATAGCTGGACCTGTTGTTCCAGGAAGAGTGCCTGTAAAAGGACCCACTCCTTTTATCACCATAAGACCATTTTTCCTTTTTATAATAAGGCTTCTCCCCCTGCGCCCTGCTCACCACTTCCTTGGCAGCCACCATCTTTTCGATAAAACCTGTGACATCCACCTCGTTGCATGCCATAGCTGGCCAAATCTGCATCTTCAACCTGAAACCCCTGTCATACTTCAACCAGACACCCCCCCCATATGTTAAATAGGCGTTGTGGATGTATTGTTCATATGCCTATAATTCGCCCACGTCGGCTGGGTATTTCTCACCATGATGGATGCCAACATCCTAAAACCAGCTAGCCAATTGTGAATGGTCTCCTCCTTTTTAACCCTGTCTCTTTCTTTTTTCTCCTTCTCTTTTTCCGATATTTGGCGCATGTCGAGGCCCGTCTGTTCTAGTTCTAGGAGTGTAAAGATGTCAATAAGTTCCTTCTGCCATACCCTTTCTTTAATGTGTGCAGGGATGTGCCAAACTAAAGTGTTACCTTTGGCCTGCAGTGGTGCAAACCCAGGCATCCCTCTCGCATAGCTACTACTGTTACCCAAACTATTCCCTAGAGTAGGGACTCCCAACTTCCTCAGTCTTAGCAAAGGTCTTTCTGGAACAATTTGTGCATCTTCATGGGTTTCCATCTACTGGGATCTCAGATAGGGGGAGTCAATTTGTATCCCAATTCTGGAGAAAATGTTGTGCATTGGCCAATATTGAGGTGCATCTATCTACCAGTCACCACCCACAGACTGACGGTTAAACAGAAAGAACCAATCAGACCCTTGAACAATATCTTCAATGTCTCCTTTACCAGATAGATTGTTCTTGGGTGGATGTCCTTTGGATCGCAGAGTATACTTATAATAACTCAGAACATACTTCCATGGGCTATACTCCTTTCTGTACTCTGAACGATTTACTCAGACCTCCACTTTCGATCCCTCAGAGTCTTTAGAGATGCCAGCAGTACAGAGTCTCCAGGATAACGTTACCAAAGTACAGGAAGAAGTTCTATGACATTTGGCTACAGCAAAGGAGGACCAAAAGAAATTTGCAGATAGGCTTTGACGAGAGTCACCAGAGTATAAGGTGAGAGACAAGGTTTGGTTGTCTTCCAAGTACATTGCACTCAAAGGGCCATGTAAATTCCAACCAGCATTCCTAGGTTCATTTCCAGTAGAGACCATTGTCAATCCCGAAGCAGTAAGACTAAAGTTACCCTCACACATGCAAATCCACCCAGTTTTTCATATCTCTCTGATCAAACCACTGAATCCAGAAACCAGATCACAGCCACCACTAAAACCCCAAATCATCAAATGTGAACTAGAATTCACAGTAAAGGAAATTTTTGATTCTAAGATAGTTAAAAAGAAATTGTTCTACCTGATAGATTGGAAAGGTTTTGGTCCACAGGATAGGCCTAGCTCGAATATTCATGCCCCTAGACTACTCCAAATGTTTCATCAAAATCACCGACTAAGCCGGGACCGGAGGGTTCATCCTTGGGAAGGGCCTTGGGGGGGGAAACTGTCATGATCCCAGCACAGGAATACAGATTCCATTCAGTAAAACTAGGGAGGCAAGGAACTTCATATCCATCAGTGGATCAACAGTGGTTTCAAGACATTTACCTCACTCCTAGAAATTGTACCCATAGGTTCATTACACTCACATTGCCTTGCCTACCCTCAACATGGTTGCAGCTAAGTCCATCGATAACTCACAGTGCATTCTACACCTGTTGCAGAGTTCATGCCTTCTCCGCTGACAGCGGGTAACGCTTCCAACGATCTCTGACAGAACCTGTCAATAGAGGAAAAAGAGTCACAGATATTAATTTCCACAGCAAAATCCACAGAATAGCAGTAGAATTGTAAAGCCTTACCGAACCAAAGTATTTTCCGAGTATTTTCTTCAGTCCGCCATTATATTCGTAGTCTCCGCATCTTCTGTCAGAAGATCCATTGCAGCCACAGCATTTCTTTTCTCAGCAGCCTTCGTCTGCGGTCGCAGTGTACTCTTTCTAAAGTTCAGCAATCTCTTCATCGTCCAAAGGTATTTTCTACAACAGTTTTTCCAAAGACCTGCAAAACAAATGTATTTAATGAATGAATGAACTTGTAAAAAGGAAAGAAAGAAGAAGTTACATATGTGCTTACCTGAAGTCTCAGCAAGGCTTTTCTTCACTTATTTCTTAGCACACTTGTTTCTGAAGGCAGCTATTACTCCGTATTTTCAACAAACTGACGTAAATTAATGTTTCCTCAAAACGAGTATAGCTGCAGCCATACCACAGCATCAGCCCTTGTTAGGGAACCACGAACCTGCAAAAACTAAAGGGAATTCTAGCAAGAGAGATCTCTCCAACGTAGGAACCATTCAGTATCTGATGAACTGTAAATAATTATTATTTTCAGCAAAAGACTTGCCCCAAGATACCTTTAGAAGAAATTTTGGACATTGTTCAGTTAAGACATATTCGACACCACAGCCCCCTCACATCAAAAGTCACCTACCCAACGCACCCTTATAGAATACAGGATGGAGAGCTCCACAAAACAAAAGCACAGCTGAGAAGGGTGGGTTATTTCAAGGTACACTGTATCACAGTTTTAGTTTGTGGATGGGGCTTACAATAGTAGTTTTGTTATAATTGCTGTTTCCACAGAATCAGTGCCCAGACAACAGGTCCTCAGCTGAAAAGGCATTACGCTCCCGCAGAGACCTAAGGTAAGTGTTACAACAACACATAAAGAGCACTAAGGTCTTCAGTCTGTTTGGAGATTGTTAGAAAATTATTAAATTTAATTGTCAGAACAGATGGCTTTAGGCCACCCGGAAATGTTCCTCCATTGTATTCAAGACCGGATTTAAAAGGAGATATGCCCTATAGATTTACTTCACATATTCACTAATCAATGCAAAGCTAAAGCTTCAAACATAATCTGTAATATTTGTCAGTTCCCATCTCATAAAAAGTGCATTAACTCAAGATGGTAATTAACTCAAGATGGTAAGGAGGGAGGTGACTGAACGCAAAGTGCATTGCGAACAGTCATCTGCTTTCAATTGTTCAAGGTGAAAGGTTATTGAAATTGTTTACAGCCAGAACCTTTACTTTGGATAGCGATAATATAAAGAGGGAATATTTAGGTAATGTATTGCCACTGCCCTGCGGTGGAGAAGACCTGAGATTGCAAACCAGAAAACAATTCATTTAACATGGAGAAAAAATCTGACATATACAGGTTAATTCATAGAATTTCGCACAAAAGTGGCACACGCAGCTGGCGCACAGTGTGCGCGTGCGAATGTCTGTGCCAGCCACGTGCACTAAAGTCGATATCCGCGCGCAGCGCATTCATGGATTTTAGCCTCCAAAACCAGCCGTGGCGCAGAGTGGCGCAGCGACCCTGCAGCAGCGCCAGTTACGCCCCCAAGAACCCCCTCGCGCAAGGAAAAGCCATCAAAATTCTCAATTCAGCGCAAAGGGCTGCGCTAACCCTGGACCAGTATACAGGGCTGCCAAACAGCAAACGCCGAGCGGGGAACGTGTATTACTGGGGTGCGCGAGAAGTGCCACATGCGATTTCTGCAGGGTACGTGTATTTCTGGGGTGCGGGGAAGTTTAACAC
Organism: Ambystoma mexicanum; assembly: GCF_040938575.1. Taxonomy (NCBI): domain Eukaryota; kingdom Metazoa; phylum Chordata; class Amphibia; order Caudata; family Ambystomatidae; genus Ambystoma; species Ambystoma mexicanum. Next base: position 1,207,383,282 of record NC_090923.1, on the reverse strand, counting down.
GCGATTACAGCAGGGTACGTGTATTACAGGTGTGCACAGGAAGTTCAACATGCGATTTCAGCAGGGTACGTGTATTTCTGGGGTTGCGGGGGAAGTTCAACACGCAATTACAGCAGTGTACGTCTATTACAGGGGTGCGCGGGAAGTTCCACACGCGATTTCAGCAGGGTACGTGTATTTCTAGGGTGCGGGGAAGTTTAACACGCAATTTCAGCAGGGTACATGTATTACTGGGGTGCTCGGGAAGTTCCACACATGATTTCAGCAGGGTACGTGTATTTATGGGGTGCGGGGAAGTTTAACACGCGATTACAGCAGGGTACGTGTATTACAGGGGTGCGCGGGAAGTTCCACACGCGATTTCAGCAGGGTACGTTTATTTCTGGGGTGCAGGGAAGTTTAACACGCAATTTCAGCAGGGTACGTGTATTACAGGGGTGCGCGGGAAGTTCCACGCACGATTTCAGCAGGGTACGTGTATTACTGGGGTGCGTGGGAAGTTCCACACGCGATTTCAGCAGGGTACGTGTATTTCTGGGGTGCGGGGAAGTTTAACACGCGATTTCAGCAGGGCACGTGTATTACTGGGGTGCGCAGGAAGTTCCACACGCGATTTCTGCAGGGTATGTGTATTTCTGCGGTGCGGGGAAGTTTAACACGTGATTTCAGCAGGGTACGTGTATTACTGGGGTGTGTGGGAAGTTCCACACGCGATTTCAGCAGGGTACATGTATTTCTGGGGTGCGGGAAAGTTTAACACGCGATTACAGCAGGGTGGGGTGCGCGGGAAGTTCCACACGAGATTTCAGCAGGGTATGTGTATTTCTGGGGTGCGGGGAAGTTTAACACGCGATTTCAGCAGGGTATGTGTATTACTGGGGTGCGCGGGAAGTACCACACGCGATTTCAGCAGGTTACGTGTATTTATGGGGTGCGGGGAAGTTTAACACGCGATTACAGCAGGGTATGTGTATTACAGGGGTGCGCAGGAAGTTCCACACGTGATTTCAGCAGGGTATGTGTATTTCTGGGGTGCGGGGAAGTTTAACACGCAATTTCAGCAGGGTACGTGTATTACTGGAGTGCGCGGGAAGTTCCACATGCAATTTCAGCAGGGTACGTGTATTTCTGGGGTGCGGGCAAGTTTCACACGCGATAGGCCCTGTGCGAGTGGGATACGTGTATTTCGGGGGTGCAGGGGAGTCCTACACGTGAATTGGCAGTGTGGGACCTCCCAGGTGTTCCCTCTACACCCTCCACGGCCCCTGCAGGCAGACCACACCACAGGGGACTACCCTGCACTCCTGGTCATGTCCCGCAGGCAGCCCATCCACCATGGGCATGCCCCCCCAGCCAAGCCACATGTCACCTTGCACTAGTGATCACCAACGCATTACCCCCTGGCGCAGCGACCCTGCAGCAGCGCCAGTTACGCCCCCAAGAACCCCCTCGCGCAAGGAAAAGCCATCAAAATTCTCAATTCAGCGCAAAGGGCTGCGCTAACCCTGGACCAGTATACAGGGCTGCCAAACAGCAAACGCCGAGCGGGGAAGGTGTATTACTGGGGTGCGCGGGAAGTGCCACATGCGATTTCTGCAGGGTACGTGTATTTCTGGGGTGCGGGGAAGTTTAACACGCGATTACAGCAGGGTACGTGTATTACAGGTGTGCACAGGAAGTTCCACACGCGATTTCAGCAGGGTACGTGTATTTCTGGGGTGCGGGGAAGTTTAACACGCGATTTCAGCAGGGTACGTGTATTACTGGGGTGCGCGGGAAGTTCCACACGCGATTTCAGCAGGGTACGTGTATTTCTAGGGTGCGGGGAAGTTTAACACGCAATTTCAGCAGGGTACGTGTATTACTGGGGTGCGCGGGAAGTTCCACACATGATTTCAGCAGGGTACGTGTATTTATGGGGTGCGGGGAAGTTTAACACGCGATTACAGCAGGGTACGTGTATTACAGGGGTGCGCGGGAAGTTCCACACGCGATTTCAGCAGGGTATGTGTATTTCTGCGGTGCGGGGAAGTTTAACACGCGATTTCAGCAGGGTATGTGTATTACTGGGGTGCGCGGGAAGTACCACACGCGATTTCAGCAGGTTACGTGTATTTATGGGGTGCGGGAAAGTTTAACACGCGATTACAGCAGGGTATGTGTATTACAGGGGTGCGCAGGAAGTTCCACACGCGATTTCAGCAGGGTATGTGTATTTCTGGGGTGCGGGGAAGTTTAACACGCGATTTCTGCAGGGTATGTGTATTTCTGCGGTGCAGGGAAGTTTAACACGTGATTTCAGCAGGGTACGTGTATTACTGGGGTGTGTGGGAAGTTCCACACGCGATTTCAGCAGGGTACATGTATTTCTGGGGTGCGGGAAAGTTTAACACGCGATTACAGCAGGGTACGTGTATTACAGGGGTGCGCGGGAAGTTCCACACGAGATTTCAGCAGGGTATGTGTATTTCTGGGGTGCGGGGAAGTTTAACACGCGATTTCAGCAGGGTATGTGTATTACTGGGGTGCGCGGGAAGTACCACACGCGATTTCAGCAGGTTACGTGTATTTATGGGGTGCGGGGAAGTTTAACACGCGATTACAGCAGGGTATGTGTATTACAGGGGTGCGCAGGAAGTTCCACACGCGATTTCAGCAGGGTATATGTATTTCTGGGGTGCGGGGAAGTTTAACACGCAATTTCAGCAGGGTACGTGTATTACTGGAGTGCGCGGGAAGTTCCACATGCAATTTCAGCAGGGTACGTGTATTTCTGGGGTGCGGGCAAGTTTCACACGCGATAGGCCCTGTGCGAGTGGGATACGTGTATTTCGGGGGTGCAGGGGAGTCCTACACGTGAATTGGCAGTGTGGGACCTCCCAGGTGTTCCCTCTACACCCTCCACGGCCCCTGCAGGCAGACCACACCACAGGGGACTACCCTGCACTCCTGGTCATGTCCCGCAGGCAGCCCATCCACCATGGGCATGCCCCCCCAGCCAAGCCACATGTCACCTTGCACTAGTGATCACCAACGCATTACCCCCTGGCGCAGCGACCCTGCAGCAGCGCCAGTTACGCCCCCAAGAACCCCCTCGCGCAAGGAAAAGCCATCAAAATTCTCAATTCAGCGCAAAGGGCTGCGCTAACCCTGGACCAGTATACAGGGCTGCCAAACAGCAAACGCCGAGCGGGGAACGTGTATTACTGGGGTGCGCGGGAAGTGCCACATGCGATTTCTGCAGGGTACGTGTATTTCTGGGGTGCGGGGAAGTTTAACACGCGATTACAGCAGGGTACGTGTATTACAGGTGTGCACAGGAAGTTCCACACGCGATTTCAGCAGGGTACGTGTATTTCTGGGGTGCGGGGAAGTTTAACACGCGATTTCAGCAGGGTACGTGTATTACTGGGGTGCGCGGGAAGTTCCACACGCGATTTCAGCAGGGTACGTGTATTTCTAGGGTGCGGGGAAGTTTAACACGCAATTTCAGCAGGGTACGTGTATTACTGGGGTGCGCGGGAAGTTCCACACATGATTTCAGCAGGGTACGTGTATTTATGGGGTGCGGGGAAGTTTAACACGCGATTACAGCAGGGTACGTGTATTACAGGGGTGCGCGGGAAGTTCCACACGCGATTTCAGCAGGGTATGTGTATTTCTGCGGTGCGGGGAAGTTTAACACGCGATTTCAGCAGGGTATGTGTATTACTGGGGTGCGCGGGAAGTACCACACGCGATTTCAGCAGGTTACGTGTATTTATGGGGTGCGGGGAAGTTTAACACGCGATTACAGCAGGGTATGTGTATTACAGGGGTGCGCAGGAAGTTCCACACGCGATTTCAGCAGGGTATGTGTATTTCTGGGGTGCGGGGAAGTTTAACACGCGATTTCTGCAGGGTACGTGTATTACTGGGGTGCGCGGGAAGTTCCACATGCAATTTCAGCAGGGTACGTGTATTTCTAGGGCGCGGGCAAGTTTCACACGCGATAGGCCCTGTGCGAGTGGGATACGTGTATTTCAGGGGTGCAGGGGAGTCCTACACGTGAATTGGCAGTGTGGGACCTCCCAGGTGTTCCCTCTACACCCTCCACGGCCCCTGCAGGCAGACCACACCACAGGGGACTACCCTGCACTCCTGGTCATGTCCCGCAGGCAGCCCATCTACCATGGGCATGCCCCCCCAGCCAAGCCACATGTCACCTTGCACTAGTGATCACCAACGCATTACCCCCTTGCACCCCCACCCCCCAGCAGTGCAGGGCACCTGCCAGCAGGCACACACTCATGTCCCCCAGCACTCCCATCCCCAAACAGTGCAGGGCACCTGCCAGCAGGCCCCCACTCATGTCCCCTTGCACCCCAACCCCCAAGCAGTGCAGGGCACCTGCCAGCAGGCCCCCACTCATGTCCTCCAGCACCCCACCCCCCAGCAATGCAGGGCACCTGCCTGCAGGCCCCCACTCATGTCCCCCAGCACCCCCACCCCCAGTAGTCAGGGGCACCTGCCAGCAGGCCCCCACTCATGTCCCCTTGCACCCCCACCCCCCAGCAATGCAGGGCACCTGCCTGCAGGCCCCCACTCATGTCCCCAGCACCCCCACCCCCCAGCACTGAGGGGCACCTGCCAGCAGGCCCCCACTCATGTGCCCCAGCACCCCCACCCCCAGCAGTGCAGGGCACCTGCCTGCAGGCCCCCACTCATGTCCCCCAGCACCCCCACCAACCAGCAGTCAGGGGCACCTGCCAGCAGGCCCCCACTCATGTCCCCTTGCACCCCCATCCCCCAGCAGTGCAGGGCACCTGCCAGCAGGCCCCCACTCATGCCCCCTTGCACACCCACCCCCAAGCAGTGAAGGGCACCTGCCCTCAGGCCCCTACTCATGTCGCACTCATGTCCCCTTGCACCCCCACCCCCCAGCACTGAGGGGCACCTGCCAGCAGGCCCCCACTCATGTCCCCTTGCACCCCCACCCCCCAGCAGTGCAGGGCACCTGACAGCAGGCCCCCACTCATGTCCCACTCATGTCCTCTTGCACCCCCACCCCCCAGCAGTGCAGGGCACCTGTCAGCAGGCCCCCACTCATGTCCCCTTCCACCCCCACCCCCCAAGCAGTGCAGGGCACCTGCCAGCAGGCCCCCACTCATGTCCCTCTCATGTCCCCTTGCACCCCCACCTCCCAGGACTGAGGGGCACCTGCCAGCAGGCCCCCACACATGTCCCCTGCACCCCCACCCCCCAGCAGTGCAGGGCACCTGCCAGCAGGCCCCCACACATGTCCCCTGGACTCCCACCTCCCAGCAGTGCAGGGCACCTGCCAGCAGGCCCCGACACATGTCCCCCAGCCAACATGTCATCACAATCTAGATCCCTGGCCCTTATGGCCAGCCTCCACATGCCAAAGACCCACCCAAGTACAGCATCCACCCACATAGAAATGCCACTTACATGATACAACCCCAATGGCAAGTATGTAAATGATCACGTCCGTCAAACACACACAATGGGTGCAAGTGAATCTCAACACCCATATCATGACATGCATGAAACCAATGAGATGATACCACAAATGGAAGTATAAAAAAATATATATTAAAGATAACATGAACGTAAATCAAATTAAACACACAACAATGGGAATAACAAAAGAAATGGTCCATGTCCGATAAATTATGAAAATCCAGAAAACATAAGCAAAAGAAATCCAAAAAGAAATGTTGTCCAAAGTCACAGTTCAAAAAATCAAATCCAAGGGAAAATTAAAAGTAAAAACCATTGCTCCATGGTGAACACAAAAAAAATATGAAAAAAGATGAATCCAATGTAGAACTATGTACAATTGAAGAATACAGGGTCCATGAGCCCAACTTAAGAAATGAAACCTACCAAAAACTACTACCTAATAAAAAACTATCTACAAAAATGTGGTCCATTGTCCAAGCGGTCCAAAATAAAGAAAAAACAAAAGGAAACCTAATACTAACTAACTAACTATTTACAAGGGCAGCAGGCAAGTCCAACGGCTCACATGTTGATATCCCGGCCAGGGCATCATCGAACTCCTGCTCGATGTCCCGGAGGCAGTCCTCTTCCATGGCCCGAGGGTTCGCAGGGACGATGACATCTGGAACTCCAGGTCCCTGCGAATGGCCTCGAGGCACTCGGCCCGCCTCAGGGCCCTATGCATGGAGTTCTCCGCCCTGACCATCGTGAGCCGTGCCTCTTCCGCCCGCTCCGCATCTATTGCATGGCCTAACCGCTGCCACACAGAAGACACTTCCCGTCCAGGGTCCTCCTGCCCTATGGCCGATGCGTGCCCCTCCGATGTTGATGGCCCCGAGCCATCATTGCTCCCACCTACAGCCTGCTCCTGCTGCTGCTGCTGCTGCTGCTGTTGCTGTCCATGTGCCCTGTCCGATGGTGCCTGCACATCCTCCATCTGCTGGTCTCCAGTTGTGGTGTCCACCCCTGCTGGACTGCCAACTCCCGACTGTGGCAGGGATGGGATCTCCACCAAGCTAGCTGTGTTGGTCAGGCCAGGTCCACAGGAGGCCCTGGTAGAATCTGGGCCAGAAGACGATGTGGAGAACGACCGGTGCATAGCCTCCACAGAGGAGGAGAGGTCCGCCAGAGTGCGCGTCACATGTAGGAACCCACCGACCAGAGCCCCTCCCAGCAGTGCCACGTCATGACGCTGCTCTTCGTGATGGCGTGCGTTCTCCGCCCAGGAAGAACGCACGTCATCATGAATGACACACGTGCGCAACGCGACACCCACCAGGACGGATCCCATACGGTCACGGGACCCCTCGCCCGCAGGTAGTGGAGAGGCAGGTGATATGGCACTCTCCCCTACCTGCGGACGGGCCTGGGGCAGGGCCTCCCTGCTGGTGCATGATGGTGTAGTCACAGGGTCAAGGACAGCGACATGCACAGGCTCCTCCGTGGTGACCTGTGCTTCCACCTGACCCTTGCCCTGGACTGCACCACTTGCACCAGTGGTACTACCCCCACCAGGCCCCATGTGCGGCTCAGTAGCGGGCTCCTCCTCCTCTGTGGAGACCACCAACCTGGATGTCTCCACACCGTCTTCCGCCATTGGAAGCCCCTGTGGGGGCTCACCCGGCCCTTCCGCCACAGCCGTTGTGGCAGACGCGGCACCAGCCCCCTCGCTCCTGGATGATGGTAATTCCTGGGAGGGTGGCTGGGCCATGCGTTGCCGCCAGGTGGAGGCATCCCTGCCGCTTGGCTCCACAGCGCCGTCTCCGCCCTCTTCTTCACTTGACGCTGCGTAGAGGGAGACATAGAACACAAGCATCAGGGTACAGCACAAAATACCCTAGACAGGAAGCAATAACACATGAGCGGCACTGTCAAATGTCACTTCCATCCTGTCCTTCCACAACACATGGTCACATGCATCCATGGTGTTTCAAAGTCAAACACACACTTCTCTGGCGCACACAACACACACACACACACACACATGTGCACCATACATGTATATGACATCAGCACCCATTCCTCATCCCCCCTCCATGTCCAGGAACAGAGACTGGTATGCTTTCAGGTGTGCATTCTGCATAGAGGTCCCCATGTTGCATTAAAACACATGACCCTACCATGTGGTTCACACATAACTGGTCCCACATGCATGACCATGATGTCCCTGCACACACACATATCCATACATGGCCTATGTCACACATACAGGCAAGTATCAGACTACCAGCATACTGCAACATGCCCTGTCTCACACAGCAATGCTTGGCCACTTACCGCTCAACTCCAGACGGGTCTGCCTCCGAAGGATCTCTGGGCCTACACGTTCCAGGACCCTCATCTGGATGTTGCTCAGGCTGACCCGGCCCCCCTCCGCGAGGCGCCGGGCCTTGTTGAGGGACCTGGACCTGAAGTCCTCCCACCGCTTCTTCACATGATGGAATTCGCGGACTGCCACCCCCTCCGCGTTGATGGCAGTCACGATGTCCGTCCAGATCCTGGTCCGTTCTTCCTTATTGGCGCGTCTTGTTCCGAAGAGGGCATCATAATGCCCCAGGACATGCTCCACCAGGACACCAACTTCGGTGGCAGTGAAGCTGGTGGCCCTCTGCCTCTCTGGCTGGGGGTTGCCAGTGGTGCCAGATGGAGATGTGCCCGACATGGCAACCCCAGAGGCAGGAGTGGGTGGGCAACTGGGTCCTGGGGCTGGGCTGTGGAGCGATGGAATCCCAGTCGGGAGTCTTCTGTTCCAGCAGGGGTGGACACAGCAACTGGACCCAAGAAGATGGCTGACGTGCAGACACCAAATAGCAGGGCACGTGAGCAGCAGGCAGACAGGCAGCAGCAGATGACTGGTGGGAGCGTGCTCGGGGCTCTGGTGTGCAGGAAAATGGCCTTCAGAGCAGGAGCGTGGTCTTCTGTGTGTGTACGCGTGGCCAGCTTGATACAGAGTGATTTGGCGCATGAAAATCTTGCATGTCAGCGTGTAATTCGAGGAAAGGCCCTTAGCACGTAAGCGCGTCTGTGACATATTGTGCACGGGCGTTGCCCTTTCGCGTGTAAAACTTGCTGCGCACCCCTGAAATTCACATACTCCCTCGACCAGGGCCCTTTTGCGTGTGAAACTTCACGCGAACCCCGTAATACACGTACCCTGCTGAAATCGCGGGTGAAACTGCACGCGAACCCCAGGAATACATGTACTCCGCTCAACAGGGCCCTTTTGCGTGTAAAACTTCACGCTGTACCCCAGAACTACACGTACCCCGCTCGCTCGCACAGGGCCAATATTCCTGGGGTTCGCGTGAAGTTTCACACGTGATAGGCCATGTGCGAGTGGGGTACGTGTATTACTGGGGTTCGCGGGAAGTTTCACCCGCGTTAGGCCCTCTGCGAGTGGGGTACGTGTATTTCAGGGGTTCGCGGGAAGTTTCACACGCGATTTAGCTGTCAGAGCGGGGTACGTGAATTTCGGGGGTGCGCGGGGTGTCCTACACGTGAATTGGCAGTGTGGGTCCTCCCAGGTGTTCCCTCTACACCCTCCACGGCCCCTGCAGGCAGACCACACCACAGGGGACTACCCCGCACCCCTGGTCATTTCCCGCAGGCAGCCCATCCACCATGGCCATGCACCCCAGCCAAGCCACCTGTCCGCTTGCACCACTGATCACCAACTCATGTCCCCCTGCATCCCCACCCCCCAAGCAGTGCAGTGCAGCTGCCAGCAGGCCCCCATGTCCCCTTGCACACCCACCCTCCAGCAGTGCGGGGCACCTGCCAGCAGGCCCCCACTCATGTCCCCTTGCACACCCACCCCCCAGCAGTGCGGGGCACCTGCCAGCAGGCCCACACTCATGTCCCCTTGCACACCCACCCCCAGCAGTGTGGGGCACCTGCCAGCAGGTCCCCACTCATGTCCCCTTGCACACCCACCCCCCAGCAGTGCGGGGCACCTGCCAGCAGGCCTACACTCATGTCCCACTCATGGCCCCTTGCACCCCGACCCCCCAGCAGTGCGGGGCACCTGCCAGCAGGCCCCCACTCATGTCCCCTTGCACACCCACCCCCCAGCAGTGTGGGGCACCTGCCAGCAGGTCCCCACTTATGTCCCCTTACACACACACCCCCCAGTAGTGCGGGGCACCTGCCAGCAGGCCCACACTCATGTCCCCTTGCACACCCACCCCCAGCAGTGCGGGGCACCTGCCAGCAGGCCCCCACTCATGTCCCCTTGCACACCCACCCCCCAGCAGTGCGGGGCACCTGCCAGCAGGCCCACACTCATGTCCCCTTGCACCCCCACCCCCCAGCAGTGCGGGGCACCTGCCAGCAGGCCCCCACTCATGTCCCCTTGCACACCCACCCCTCAGCAGTGCGGGGCACCTGCCAGCAGGCCCACACTCATGTCCCCTTGCACATCCACCCCCCAGCAGTGTGGGGCACCTGCCAGCAGGCCCACACTCATGTCCCCTTGCACACCCACCCCCAGCAGTGCGGGGCACCTTCCAGCAGGCCCCCACTCATGTCCCCTTGCACACCCACCCCCCAGCAGTGCGGGGCACCTGCCAGCAGGCCCCCACTCATGTCCCCTTGCACACCCACCCCCCAGCAGTGTGGGGCACCTGCCAGCAGGTCCCCACTTATGTCCCCTTACACACACACCCCCCAGTAGTGCGGGGCACCTGCCAGCAGGCCCACACTCATGTCCCCTTGCACACCCACCCCCAGCAGTGCGGGGCACCTGCCAGCAGGCCCCCACTCATGTCCCCTTGCACACCCACCCCCCAGCAGTGCGGGGCACCTGCCAGCACACCCCCACTCATGTCCCCTTGCACACCCACCCCTCAGCAGTGCGGGGCACCTGCCAGCAGGCCCACACTCATGTCCCCTTGCACATCCACCCCCCAGCAGTGTGGGGCACCGGCCAGCAGTAGACTATAATTGCACTGCCAACATCAAAGCTATTATCCCTCAACCTTGGACAGACCACTTCTTCCTGTCATTTGAACTATCTACCTCCAGACCACCTCCACCAGCCTCCATCATGGCCCCGCCTTGCCCAACAAGAAACAAAAAGAGCATCACCAGAGACAAAGTGATCCCGGCCATTCTACCTACACTTAACGGATTAGCAGATCATCTAGACCCAGAAACACTAGTCAACGAGTACAACAAAATCATGCTAACTACCCTTGACAACATCGCACCCTTGAAACTCAGAAAAAGTAAACCCAAATCTCACCTAAATAAATGGTTTACCCCCGAACTAAAGGATTTGCGACTACTTAAGAGGAGCTGCGAAACAGCATGGAGGCTCACCCCTTCAGTAGACCATAAAATGAAACTAACAGAAATCTCCTCCCAATATAAAAAAGAAATCTATCTGGCCAAACAGAACTCCTTTAATAAGCGGATCTCCAACGCCAATTCAAGCATGAGGGAACTATTCTCCATCCTCAAAGAACTAGAGTCACCCATCCCCATCCCGGATACATGCACCAAAGACAAAACCTGGTGCTCCAACATTCAGCTAGCCTTATCCAATAAAATCTCTCTACTCCAAACGAAAATAACTAAAAAGAAAGCTTCCCTTACTCATCAGTCCAAGCCTAACAACCTCACTACAGACCCTACCCCAAAGACCCAGGACATAGCCACACGGTTCATGTTTTCCAAAACATCGATTCTCGATGTGGAGAAAGTCATCCTCTCTCTTAAGCCGTCTAACTGCCAGGGTGATTCTTGCCCTGCCCAGCTTATAAAAGACGCAGCTAGAGATCTCTCCCCGTTTATTGCCAAACTTGTCAACTCTTCTTTCACGTCCGGCACGGTACCCACCAATTTAAAACAATCCTGGGTACTACCATTGCTTAAAAAGCAAACGCTAGACCCTCTTATACCCACAAACTACCGCCCCATTACAACAGTCCCCTTCCTGCTCAAAATCTTGGATAAGATCGCCTACAATCAAATCCAAAGTTTCCTGGAACAACACAAACTCTTAGGAGAGCGCCAATCAGGATTCCGTCCACAACAGAGACTGCCCTGATCGACCTAAAGGCACAAATAGATGAAATAAGAGATAAAGGTAAAATGGCTCTCCTCTTGTTGCTGGACCTCTCGGCGGCTTTCGACCTTGTAGACCATGGAGTACTTTGCAGCCATTTAGACTCTGCTGCACACTTTTCCAAGGAGGCCATATCTTGGATTGAATCCTTCCTCAGTGATAGGACCATGAGGGTGTTCTCCCCTTCGGCAGCGGCGGACCCAATCCCCATCCGATGTGGAGTCCCTCAGGGCTCATGCGTCTCCCCGACTCTCTACAACATATTCACTAAGCCCCTTTTTGATGATCTGGACCATCTTGGTATCACCTACACCAACTATGCAGATGATACCCAGATTCTCCTCCCACTTTCCGGGGACTACAACAAGGATTTGGCCTTGGTGAATAGGGTGTATATCATCGTCCAGGCATGGATGACAACCCACGGTCTATGCCTGAACGATGACAAAACAGAGTTGCTCATCCTAGGGACACATTCTAACATGAAGAAACTCAGTCAGGACTATACCTCATTTGAAATTGACGGGAACATTATCAAGGTTTCCAAAGATGTTAAGACACTTGGCTTCTATCTGGATGCCACCCTCTCTTTTGATAAGCAGGTGAAGTCTTTGGCATCTGCCACCGCCTACACATGTAAGCTCATTAGAGCAGGCAAGCATTTTCTCTCCGATAACAATTGCCTTATCCTAGCAAGAGCATTAATCCTTTCGAGGATTGATTATTGTAATGCCCTCTACATCGGAGCAAACAAATCCATTACCCACCGACTTCAAATTCTTCAAAACAATGCCCTACGAGCCGCCCTTGGTGTACCCAAAAGATCACATATTTCAAACATCAGACGTCTAAACAACTGGTTATCCTCCCAAAACAAAATCCACCTCAAAGTAGCATCCCTGGTTCATAAAGCCTTGAACAATGCAGCACCAAGCTATCTCCGCAATAAACTCACAAAAAGAAATCACTCGCGCCCTGCCAGAACTGCAAATGCCAACAGCCTCATCATTCCTAGATTCAGGTTATCTAAGGCGGGGGGTAGTAGCTTCCCGGTGCAAGCAGCTCAATTATGGAACTCATTGCCTAATCCTCTACGTGAGGCACAGCCCTTCCCTAAATTCAGAATCAACTACATCAATTTGCTAAGGACTGCCAATGAATAGCCTATTGGCGCCCACTTATCCTTCACCCCACCCTAGAACATACATTTCATCATGATCTTTATGGTCCCACTCTCTTGTACATATACTCGCTTGATCATATTTTGTATCTATTCGGCATGTAAACCGCAACTGCTGCCTTCCTGTGATATTTTGCATTCTATTATTTGTATTTTGTATTTATACAGTGTATGTATTCCCATGACCCCACCCTGCAACCTAAGCTTCGCATTTTCTGTACTGCTGCGCCCGGCTACCTTCGGGTTTGGTGCGCATTATAAGTGAATAAAACAAACAAACAAACAAACAAGCAGGCCCACACTCATGTCCCCTTGCACACCCACCCCCAGCAGTGCGGGGCACCTTCCAGCAGGCCCCCACTCATGTCCCCTTGCACACCCACCCCCCAGCAGTGCGGGGCACCTGCCAGCAGGCCCACACTCATGTCCCACTCATGTCCCCTTGCACCCCCACCCCCCAGCAGTGCGGGGCACCTGCCAGCAGGCCCCCACTCATGTCCCCTTGCACACCCACCCCCCGGCAGTGCGGGGCACCTGCCAGCAGGCCCACACTCATGTCCCCTTGCACATCCACCCCCCAGCAGTGTGGGGCACCTGCCAGCAGGCCCCCACTCCTGTCCCCTTGCACACCCACCCCCCAGAAGTGCGGGGCACCTGCCAGCAGGCCCACACTCATGTCCCCTTGCACACCCACCCCCACCAGTGCGGGCCACCTGCCAGCAGGCCCCCACTCATGTCCCCCAGCCAACACGTCATTAGAATCTAGATCCCTGGCCCTTATGGCCAGCCTCCACATGCCAAAGACCCACCCAAGTATTGCATCCACCCACATAGAAATGCCAATTACATGATACAACCCCAAAAGTATGTAAATGAACACATGTCCGTCACACACGCACAATGGGTGAAGTGAATGTCAAAACCCATTTCATGACATGCATGAAACCAATGAGATGATACCACAAATGGAAGTATAAAAAAATATATATTAAAGATAACATGAACGTAAATCAAATTACACACACAACAATGGGAATAACAAAAGAAATGGTCCATGTCTGATAAATTATGAAAATCCAGAAAACATAAGCAAAAGAAATCCAAAAAGAAATGTTGTCCAAAGTCACAGTTCAAAAGATCAAATCCAAGGGAAAATAAAAAACCATTGCTCCATGGTGAACACAAAAAAAATATTTAAAAAGATGAATCCAATGTAGAACTATGTACAATTGAAGAATCCAGGGTCCATGAGCCCAATTTAAGAAATGAAACCTACCAGAAACTACTACCTAATAAAAAAAACTATATACAAAAATGTGGTCCATTGTCCAAGCGGTCCAAAATAAAGAAAAAACAAAAGGAAACCTAATACTAACTAACTATTTACAAGGGCAGCGGGCAAGTCCAACGGCTCACATGTTGATGTCCCGGGCCAGGGCATCATCGAACTCCTGCTCGATGTCCCTGAGGCGGTCCTCTTCCATGGCCCGAGGGTTCGCAGGGACGATGACATCTGGAACTCCATGTACCTGCGAATGGCCTCGAGGCACTCGGCCCGCCTCAGGGCCCTACGCATGTAGTTCTCCGCCCTGACCATCGTGAGCCGTGCCTCTTCCGCCCGCTGCCGCTCCGCATCTATTGCATGGCCCAACCGCTGCCACATGGAAGACACTTCCCGTCCAGGGTCCTCCTGCCCTCCGGCCGATGCCTGCCCCTCTGATGATGAAGGCCCCGAGCCATCATGGCTCCCACCTTGTTGCTGCTGCTGCTGCTGTGCCACTGCCTGTGCCCTGGCTCCTACTGCCTGCACATCCTCCTCCAGCTGGGGTGCAGTTGTTGAGGTGGCCACCCCTGCTGGACGACCGACTCCCAACTGTGGCAGGGATGTGTCCTCCACCAGCCTGGCCGCAGGGTCAGAGGCAGCTCCACAGGGCACCCAGGTGACACATGGGTGGGAAGATGGCACGGAGGACGACTGGCGCATAGGGGGTTCAGTTGAGAAGGGGGTCGGAACAAGGTCCAGGAAACGGAGGAATCCGGCCCTGGTAAGCTGTCCCAGTGGGTCAACGCGGTCAAAGAGCCATGCGAGAAGACGTGCAGTCTCCTCATAAAAAGACTGCAGGTCAGCTCACATGGCACGTTGACGCAACACCACCCCAAACAGGACAGGCTCAACCCGGTGCCGGAGAGCCACATCCGCAGGGAGAGGAAGGCCAGTTGGTGCAAGCCAATCCCCTCCATGAGAACGGGTCTGGACGTAGGTATCCCTGCTGGTGCAAGATGATGCAGTCACAGGATCGGGGACAGGATTACACACAGGCACCTCCGCGGCGGCCTGTGCTGCCTCCTGTCCCTGCCCCTGCACTGCACCACTAGCACCAGTGGAATCCCCACCTCCAGACCCCGTCTCTGTCGCTTGCACGGCCTCCTCCTCCACCAAACCCCCCACCAACCTGGATGACTCCGTGTCATCTTCCTCCGTCGGGCCCTGTGGGGTCTCAGCTGCCCCTTCGGCTGCCGAGGAGTCCAACTCCAACCTCTGCCTCTTGGAACTCCCCTCAGCAGCTGCGACCTGGGACGCGGCACCGGACTCCTCACTCCCCGACGAGATGACAACCTGGGAGGGGAGCCGGGCCTTGTGTCTCTGGCTGGCGGTGCGATCCCTGCCGCTGTGCTCCACAGCACCTTCTCCGCCCTCTTCATCAGTTGACGCTGCAGACAGGGAGAGATAGGAGACAGGCATCAGGGCACTGTACAATGGACTCATACACACATGACAGTTGTACATGAGTGGCATTGTCAAACTTCAGACATGGCATCACAATCCCCAACACACGTCATTGCAACTCACACACATGAGCTATTCCACAGCCATATTGCAACAGCCAGCACCATCCATACACATACAACAGCATGAGCAGCCAAAGGTGAGCCAGACATCACATGAAACACAGGGAGTGCACTAGACATGCACACACGCCACCACACTTACATGCATGTGTACACCTCTGCCAACTGTCGCAGTGATGAGATTGGCATCCATGTCACAAATGGCAATCAGTCTTCTACATATCAGTCTCACATGCATCCATGTTGCATCACTGTTGCACCCATGTCAAATACACACACATGCACATGTACACGGTGCAAATACATGCAGCTGGAACCAACATCCATGTGTGACACCACAACCATGCCAACTTACATACACAGTAATCCAAACATGTGTGCTCACACATCTGCATTTGGCCTGCATGCTTACCCACACATACACCATCCATGTGTCTCACACATGAAAGGATTTGCATGTGTCAGCCTCACAGCCCTGTACATACACATCCATACATGGCCCTACAAAACCACATGTACAACCTGCACACTACTGGCACACCACCACACGCACAGCTTCCAATCAGTATGCATGTACACTTACCGCTCGACTCCAGACGGGTCTGCCTCTCAAGGACCTGGACCTGGAGCGCTGGGCATATGCGTTCCAGGACCCTCATCTGATGTTCCGTCAGGTGACCCCGGCGCCCCTTAGCATCCGCTGCCTTCAAGAGGGACCGGGCCTTGTTGAGGGTCCTGGACCTGAAGTCCTCCCAGCGCTTCTTGACATGTTGGAAGTCGCGGACTGCCACCCCCTCCGCGTTGATGGCAGTTACGATGTCTGTCCAGATCCGAGTCCCTCCTTCCTTGTCGGTGGCCGAACTTCGGAAGAGGGCATCATACTGCCCCAGGACTTGCTCCACCAGGACACCGACTTCGGTGGCAGTGAAACTGGTGGCCCTCTGCCTCTCTGGCTGGGGGTTGCCAGTGGTGCCAGATGGTGTAATGCCCGACATGGCAACCCCAGAGGCAGGTGTGGGTGGGTAACTGGGTGCTGGGGCTGGGCTGGGCTGTGGAGCGATGGAATAGCAGTCGGGAGTCTTCCGTTCCAACAGGGTTGGTCACAGTAACAGCACCCCTGGCTGACGTGCAGGCAGCAAATGGCAGGGCACGTGGGCAGCAGGCAATCAGGCAGCAGCAGATGGCAGGTGGGAGCGTGCTCGGGGCTCTGGGGGGCAGTAATTCGGCCTTCTGAGCAGGAGCGTGGTCTTCCGTGTGTGAACGCGTGGCCAGCTTGATACAGAGTGATTTGGCACGTGAAAATCTTGCACGTCAGCGTGTAATTCGAGGAAAGGCCCTTAGCGCGTAAGCGCGTCAGCGCACGTACGCGATTTCATTGGACCAAAGGCCCTTAGCGCGTAAGCGTGTCTGTGACACGCGCGGGTGTTTCCCTCATAGCACGTGATGACAGAGCACACGTGGAAAAGCTGCACGTCCAAGTGTCAGCGCGTGTAATTGGAGGAAAGGACGCGTACAGGCGTAAGTGACGTGTACGTGTGGGCCGGTTTAAAAGGTACGTGTAGAACGCCATTTTCTTGTACGTGCTTTTCGTGGAGAGCGAGTGGGTGAATTCTGTACTTCTTGTCGGTTCACACGCGATTACTTCACAGCGTTTCAAGTTCGTACTCCCTGTCACCTCTGACAGCTTTCATTTTTCTACTTTTTTTGGGCCTGTTTCCTCAAACAGTGTTCACTTCTCCTTTTGTCCTGTCTCCTCAGACAGCGTACAATTCTTCTTTTGGCGTTCTTATTCCAGGCAGACGGTGAGTTCCGCACGTACTTAGCAACTGTGCTTGCCCCGTGTGTCACACTCCCCTTCAGAGGTCATTGTAGGCTGTGTGTATTACGCGTACGCTTATTTTTGTGTTTCTGGGTGCCACAGCATAGTGCAGGTTCATTTTTCCACGCACGTGGTCTACGAGGGGTTGCGTGCACGTTTATTTTTGTTTTTGGGCTGCCTGTGCGTTGCGTGACCCGTCATCTTCCCCCAGGGGTCACAGACAGCCTTGTTAGAGCACTAGGGTATGAATTCCATCTACTACCCTACCCCTTTGACCCCCAATTGCCCAGGACAATAGTTTACTGCTCCTCCCATACGCACAACAACATCAGTGCCATGGTTGGGAGGCGACCAAGCGGTAAGGGAGGCAAAGGTGGCCGACCTACAAAAGGTGGATGTGGTGGGCGCGGTAGGGGCGTGTGTGTGTAGTGTGTAGTGCATGTGTATGTATTTTGGGTGACGGCTTCTGATTGAGTGCCAGGTGAGGGTGTGTACTCCAGAGTGTTATGGGTCACCCATTTCCTTCCTCACATGGGATCACGTGCCTTGTATTTGGCTATGACTGCATCCCTTCTGCCCACAGTATCCTATTAGGTCCACAATTGTGCAGTTGACCTAGTACTGCCATCTTGCAACTACATTGGTCAGAATTTGTAAGTGTGCCTTCAGGATAATATTTTCCACTCTCCCCTTTTTTGCTAGACATTTATCAACCATATTTTGACATATGTGATATGCTTCGGTCATTGTTTACTGGCCACACCTGGGCAATGCTTTACCTGGTTATGTACACAATGAGACCATTCAGGCTGATGGAGTATTGGACAGCACAAATGTTTAGATGAGTGCCTGTTTGCATGTGGAAAATGACAGATGTTTCCTGCGATGTCAATGTGACGTAAAATAGATCAGCCAACTATTACTGTATTCTTGTACCTTGCATGTGTTGCAGTGAGTGGCACATGTGTACTTAGTCCCAGTATGCAGCATTTTTCATGTCATCATGTCCATCTCACATGGATGTGTGACAGTACTCAATCCCTGACATATGGCTGTACTTGTCAAATGTAACATGGCTATGCTAAATGCCATCTGTGTGCTGCCATGTGTCATGTATGTGTATTGGAAATGCCACTCACAGGCCAATGTGTGATGGCAGTGCTACCCAGCATGCAGCAAATGTGTTGCTCTCCCATATTGGTGTCATCAGTGTCTGCCTTTTGCTTCCCCTTACTACTCAGTGACAGTGCAGGCATGGGAGGGTTATAGTCATGTGGGACATGTGTGAATCATGTACTGGTTCTGTAGCTTGACAGGCCTATTTGCGTGCTATGGTGCTAATGCCTGTTTCCATTTTTTCTCTTTCATGTTTTTGCAGGGGATGGCGCACTTGATGCTGTTGAGGTTGAGGAGATGGTACAGACCCTGGAGGAATCCCAGGCACGACCGGGCACCAGTGGGGGACGTGGTGTGGTGGTGGGTGAGAACCCAATCCCCCTGCAGACCATACTTTCCAGGGGTGTCTCTGGGTGCACCTCCCCAGACCTCTATTCAGGTTATGATTCAGATGATGAGACCTATGTGCCGTCACAGGTAAGTGTTTCTGTCAGGGATTCTGTTCTGTCCAACCCACCTGCACCAGGGGTAGATCCCTCTATGGGGATGTCAGTGTTGGTAGAGGCGCCTTTGGCGGTTACGGATGCAGGGTCACACTCCACAGCATCTGATCCTGTTCCTGGGCCAGCAGATCAGAGGGGGAATGCAGTCCTGCAGCCTCAGGCGGTGCCAGCACAGCAAGGTCCACATCGCCTTGCCCCAAACAGGTGTGGTGCCCGTCGACGGGGTGGCCGTACGCCACCAGGCAATAGCGTATGGGAGAACTCCATGTACGCTATGGCAACCCAGCAGTCAGCATCAGTTGAAATAATGGCTCAGGCAATGGAGAAGGTGGCCACTTCCAATATCCCCCCTGAAAGGCAGATGGAGCAACTACAGCAGGCAACAGACTCCATTTGCCAATCACACAGGGAAGACATGTTGGCGTCCAACAGGGACCGACGGGCGGCACTGGAGACTCTGCGCCAATCCATCTCAATAGAGTCCCAGGCCCACAGGAAAGCCCTGAGTGAAGAACTCCATAACCTCAGGCAGACTCTTCTTGAGCTTCAGACTTACGCAAATTTTAGGGCAGAACAGCGGCTGGAGCACCTCACAAGTATGCTCTCAGATGAGATGCGGGCAACTCGGGAGGAGATCCGGGCATCACGTCAGGTGTTGCATGGGGATCTCCGCACTATAATCCTCCACAACGAGACCTTCCACACCCGCATGCTTGCTGCCATGGAGGACCATACCAGGGCTTTGCGTGGGCTGCCTCCCATAGCACCATCACCTCCTGATGCAGCAGCAGAGGGTCATAAGAGCGACGGCAGCAGTTCTCCCACATTGGCATAGCCGTGCAGGCCATGAGCCCATGGAGGTGTTTTTTTTTTCCCAACATCCACACAGGTGGCTGTTGGTGCGCACCCTGTCCTCGGACCTCCTGGGTGGCCTCCCCCTCCTGGCCCCCACATTGCCATTTTTGATTTTTGATTTTTGATTTTTGAATTTTGAATTTTGATTTTTTTTTTAAATAATTTGACAGTGTGTTGCCTTGTATGGCTCCCGTGGGCATACACTGTATTCCGGCTGGGCACATACAGGCTTGTCCTGAGTTTGGGTTAGATGCTTGGGTTCATGAGACACACACCCCTCCTGCTTCCCGTTTCCATGGGCTTGCAAAGGGTGTGACCAAGTGACAGTGATGTACACAGTGACGTTGGGCTCCCATGAGCTGTGTGGGCAGTCTGTAGTCAATACTGTGTAGACATTCCTTGTGTATATTGTTGTTGTATTGTACACTGCATGGTGTATTAATGTATGATTTTGCTTCCATGTATCCCTCTGAATTTGCAGGTTCATTCCTCATGTCTTCACATGGCTGTCTACTTTGGAGATGGAGTTCATGTTGTATGCAGTACACAGACCAGTTTTGAAGGCTGCAAGACTACAGTTTGAAGGGGGCGATGTGGTGGCATATTCAGGTTGTATGACTACGACTACTTTAACTTAGTACTGTCATGTTTTAGAAATGTTTGAACTTGTCTAGATGCATTGTTTAGTTGGTAAGTATTTGGTCATGTGTGTTGTTAGTTCAACATTACTAGGAGCATATTGTGTGTGGCCAGTTTCCATTAGGGACACTGTACTTTGTGACACTTGTGTCAGGTTTTTGGGATTGCTTTGTTTGCTCTCACATAGCATGACATGTCATGGTGTGTTGGGTGGCGGTGCTGGGGAGGGGTTGGGTGACATGGCACTGTTCTCATGTTGTATTTTGCAATGGGGTCATGCATTTAGCAGCATATGTGTCTTTTGATGACACAGCATTGGTGGTGTTTCTGTAGGTAGGGATGCACACATTGTGACACTTCCAGGTGACCAATCTCAGGATGGTATGGTTGTGACAGTTGACTGTCCTTCATGTCATCATCATTGATTGTCAGCTGGTATGTGGCAGGGCTGTGTGCACTCCACAGGGGTGTGATTCTAAGTGAAGTAATTAGCCACCAGCAGTGTTCGGGCTACCTCACCCCGTGCCCTTTCCCCTCCCATGCGCAGCGGGCGTGCATGTGGTTGGGGATGTGGGGGCACCACCATGTCCACCGGCAGGCCCCGGCGTGTTGCAACGTTGTGCAGGACACATGCTGCCACTATGATCCTGCACACTACTGGGGGAGCGTATAACAGCTGCCCACCAGAACGGTCAAGGGAGCGAAAGCGTGACTTGAGCACTCCGAATGTGCGCTCCACTATGCCCCGGGTTGCAATATGGGCTGTGTTGTATCTTAAATCGGGTGGCGTGGCGGGGTTCCGAATTGGCGTCATCATGTGGGTGCTCAGAGGGTAGGCACTGTCCCCTGGGGAGGTGGTGATGGGTATCATTAGTGGGGTTGTGACATTACTCAGTATCTGGCATGCATGCATGTGCTGTGGCATTTATACTCACCAAACAGCCATGTATCGCCATGCCGCCCAGCTTCTAGGTCCCGATTTAGGGTTGACATTCTGTAAATGAAACTGTCGTGGGTGGACCCTGGATAGTTGGCATATACTGAGGTGATGATTCCCTTGGCCTCACATACTACCTGCACGTTGATGGAATGCCAGTGCTTGCGGTTTCTATACATGTGCTCTGATGCCCTGGGGGACGTAGGGCCACATGGGTGCAATCAATGGCACCTAGGACTTTGGGGAATTGTGTCACCCCGTAGAAATCCTGGACGACAGCCTGCCTTTCTGCAGGTGTTCTGGGCAGGTATATGTGCCTGCGCACTGATGGCCGTGCAGTCATGATGGCCAAGACCTGGTGTAGGCAGCGTGACTGTGTGGCCTGTGACACCCCCCACTATGGCACTTGTCCGCTGAAATGATCCGGTGGCCAAAAAGTGCAGTACATTGAGGACCTTCTCCAGGGGGCTGAGTGCTTGGGAGCAGAGGGTGGGTGATGTGAGGTCATCCTCCCACTCACTGACCAGGTCGAGTATTATGTGAGGTGGAAACCTGTACCTCCCATACACCTGGTCATCAGGCATGCCAAAAAGGCTGGTTCTGGGTGTGAAAATTCTGGGCCTGACTATCCTCCTCCTCCTCCTGCGGTATCCCTCGACCACTGCTGCTAGGAACGGTATGTTCATCCTGGCGTCTGAGCTTGCTTGTTGTTTGCGCGCACTTTTATGCTGTGCAGGTCCACGTACGCCTGCTTCCTGCTGGCGTACGTGTTTCCGGATTAGCGTGTCTTTTTTGGCGCGTGCGTGTGGGCGTTCCGCGCATTTGCCTCCTGTACTTCCCCGCCCACCCCAGATTTACACGTACCACGCTCGCACAGGCCCAATCACGTGTAAAACTTCACGCAAGCCCAACTTCCCGCGAGCCCAACTTCCCGTGAGCCCCTGAAGTACACGTACCCCGCTCGCCCAGGCACAATCGCGTGTGAAACTTCCCGCGCACCCACGAAATACACGCTATTGTTGACACAGCGGGTGTCCGTGTTTGTCGCGTACCCCTTTGCACGTCATTTGTCCTAGAGGGCCACAGTATGGGAAATTAATCAGAGCTGTATATACATGCTTTTTGATAGCGCACATTTTGTTAATGCGCAGGGATGCTACCGCCTGCCTTTGTGTGGCGGACATGTGTTGATGTACATAGTGGACTTTTGGTTTGTGTCATGGAATCGCCATTTCACTGCTGGGGGGTGGGGGTGCAGGGGACATGAGTGGGGGCCTGCTGGCAGGTGCCCCTGACTGCTGGGGGGTGGGGTTGCAAGGGGACATGAGTGGGGGACTGCTGGCAGATGCCCCTGACTGCTGGGGGGTGGGGGGGGTGGGGGTGCAGGGGGACATGAGTGGGATATGAGTGGGGGCCTGCTGGCAGGTGCCCCTGCTTGCTGGGGCGTGGGGGTGCAGGGGGACATGAGTGGGACATGAGTGGGGGCCTGATGGCAGGTGCCCCTGACTGCTGGGGGGTGGGGGTGCAGGGGGACATGAGTGGGACATGAGTGGGGGCCTGCTGGCAGGTGCCCCTGACTGCTGGGGGTGGGGGTGCAAGGGGACATGAGTGGGGGCCTTCTGGCAGGTGCCCCTGACTGCTGGGTGGTGGTGGTGCTGGGGGACATGAGTGGGGGCCTGCTGGCAGGTGCCCTGCACTGCTGGGGGGTGGGGGTGCAAGGGGACATGAGTGGGGGCCTGCTGGCAGGTGCCCCTGACTGCTGGGGGGTGGGGGTGCAGGGGGACATGAGTGGGACATGAGTGGTGGCCTGCTGGCAGGTGCCCCTGACTGCTGGGGGGTGAGGGTGCAGGGGGACATGAGTGGGACATGAGTGGGGGCCTGCGGCCAGGGGCCCCTGACTGCGCGGGGGTGGTGGTGCAGGGGGAGGGGTGGGGGTGCAAGGGGAAATGAGTGGGAGCCTGCTGGCAGGTGCCCCTGACTGCAGGTGCGTGGGGGTGCAAGGGGACATGAGTGGGAGCCTGCTGGCAGGTGCCCCTGACTGCTGGGGGGTGGGGGTGTAAGGGGACATGAGTGGGGGCCTCCTGGCAGGTGCCCCTGACTGCTGGGGGTGGGGGTGCAGGGGGACATGAGTGGGACATGAGTGGGGGCCTGCTGGCAGGTGCCCCTGACTGCTGGGGGGTGGGGGTGCAAGGGGACATGAGTGGGACATGAGTGGGGGCCTGCTGCCAGGGCCCCCTGACTGCTGGGTGGTGGGGGTGCAGGGGGACATGAGTGGGACATGAGTGGGGGCCTGTTGGTAGGTGCCCCTGACTGCTGGGGGGTGGGGGTACAAGGGGACATGAGTGGGGGACTGTTGGCAGGTGCCCCTGACTGCTGGGGGGTGGGGGTGCAGGGGGACATGAGTGGGGGCCTGCTGGCAGGTGCCCTGCACTGCTGGGGGGTGAGGGTGCAGGGGGACATGAGTGGGACATGAGTGGGGCCATGCTGGCAGGTGCCCTGCACTGCTGGGGGGTGGGGGTGCAGGGGGACATGAGTGGGACATGAGTGGGGGCCTGCTGACAGGTGCCCCTGACTGCTGGGGGGTGGGGGTGCAAGGGGACATGAGTGGGGGCCTGCTGGCAGGTGCCCCTGACTGCTGGGGGTGGGGGTGCAAGGGGACATGAGTGGGGGCCTGCTGGCAGGTGCCCCTGACTGCTGGGGGTGGGGGTGCAGGGGGACATGAGTGGGACATGAGTGGGGGCCTGCTGGCAGGTGCCCCTGACTGCTGGGGGTGAGGGTGCAGGGGGACATGAGTGGGACATGAGTGGGGGCCTGCTGGCAGGTGCCCCTGAGTGCTGGGGGGTGGGGGTGCAGGGGGACATGAGTGGGACATGAGTGGGGGCCTGCTGTCAGGGGCCCCTGACTGCTGGGGGGTGGGGATGCAGGAGGACATGAGTGGGACATGAGTGGGGGCCTGCTGGCAGGTGCCCCAGACTGCTGGGGGTTGGGGGTGCAAGGGGACATGAGTGGGGGCCTGCTGGCAGGTACCCCTGACTGCTGGGGGTGCAAGGGGACATGAGTAAGGGCTTGCTGGCAGGTTCCCCTGACTGCTGGGGGGTGGGGGTGCAAGAGGACATGAGTGGGGGCCTGCTGGCAGGTGCCCCTGACTGCTGGGGGGTGGGGGTGCTGGGGGACATGAGTGGGGGCCTGCTGGCAGGTGCCCTGCACTGCTGGGGGGTGGGGGTGCAGGGGGACATGAGATAGGCCATGATCGCCCAAGGCCTATCGCGTGTGAAACTTCACGCGAAGCCCTGAAATACACGTACCCCGCTTGCCCAAGGCCTATCGCGTGTGAAACTTCACGCGAACCCCTGAAATACACATACCCCGCTCGCCCAAGGCCTATCGCGTGTGAAACTTCCCGCGCACCCCTGAAATACATGCACAAGCTGTTTTTCACACAGCGGGTATCAGTGTTTGTCACGTACCCCTTTGCACGTCATTTGTCCTAGAGGGCCACAGTATGGGACATTCATCATGGCTGTATATACATCCTTTTTGTTAGCGCACATTTTGGCGCACATTTCTTTCATGCGCAGGGACGCTGCCGCCTGCCTTCGTGTGGCGGACGTGTTTAGGCCTGTGCGCGTCTTTGCCCGTGCGCTGGTTTGCCCTATTCGATTCCATGAATACGTGTTGTAGGTGAGCGTGTGGGCGTTCCGCGCACTTGCCTCCTGTACTTCCCCCGTGACGCTCTCATTTTCACGCGTTGTTCCCCATTCCGCGTGTCACGCCCCGTGTTACGCCTAATTTTGTTGATTGCGCCACGCTATGTGCGCTTTCACTGTGCGCTTAGCGCACACGGTTTGAAGACGTGTGCGCCAGCGTGTGGCACGCAGTATTTTGGCGCACATCCTGGAATTTCCTCGCGCACGGACTGTGATGAATTGCAGTGCGCGGGTTTCGCTGCGATTTTCGCACTGGCACTGCGATTCGCACGCTTTCACACGCTTGCGCCGAAAATTTCAGCGCACATTATTTCCACGAATCGACCCGTAAATGTGCAATCCCTAACTGAAAGGTGCATTGCGACGCAAGAACCGATTGACACCAACTTTGGACAGTTTGTAGATAACAGTACATTATTACACTGAAGAGCAGGAAGTCCCCACTCTCCGGAACGGGGAATTACCATCCAACACTCAGAACAAATCTATGAGACTAACTTAATTCATTCATCCAAAAGCAACTCACCAATCATAGTTATGCAAAGAAATGAATAAAACTTTCATCTCAATACGTGTCAACATCCATGCAATACAATATTCAACATCACGTGTGTATTTCCTTTTCTGAACTTGTAGTGGATCTTAGTTGTTATCAAAAATAGGACCCAAGCACATTTCCAAAACTGTGACAAGACCGACCGGTTTCCACGTGC
The DNA here is from genome assembly GCF_040938575.1 of Ambystoma mexicanum. Classification (NCBI taxonomy): domain Eukaryota; kingdom Metazoa; phylum Chordata; class Amphibia; order Caudata; family Ambystomatidae; genus Ambystoma; species Ambystoma mexicanum. The sequence goes on along the minus strand of NC_090923.1, from coordinate 1,207,357,391 downwards.
AGGTGCAGTTTCCCCACGTCTTCATTAGGAGACAAAGGACATTTCTAAAAACAAATATATATATACATATGAATGATATGTGATACAATATTAACCAAGCCTGCATATGCCATGAAATAAGGCTATCTACTAAAAGCACATGGGTGACAAGAGATATGATACCAAAATCACCACATGTAGGGGAAACTATAGCAAAAAATACTTGGTCACCCAATGACTCTAGTGCCATCCCCAACCGTGCTTTCAGTGAGCTAGTGTTCCCAAGCAATGGGGGAAGATCCAACACCAAGCCAAGAGTTAAAAAGAGGATGACAGGGATTGGGCAAGGTCTATCTGGTATCCTAAGCAATCTAATTTGGGTAAGCCTTTAGTTTAGCATCTGGTCAGCAGAACTTTGGAAGCAAAAGGATTTAAATTCCTTATGCAGCTGCAGCCTTTGCGTTTAGTGCGACTCTCACTACGAGGTCCAAACTGTACATGACCTGCTAGATCAAGCATGTACGGGGGCACTGTTGCATGGCAATCAAGATGGCGGCTCGTATTTAGAACTGCTGCACCGGGCGATATTTCTGGACGCACAACACCTTCTACAGACACTTACCTTAGTGATTATAGCTGTCCGTTGGACCCCGGCACTCTTGTCTGGGTTTGTGGCCGCATCGCGACCCTGAATGGTGACCAGCAAACTGAGAGATGGGCGGTCCCACTCCATGCAGCGAGGGAAGCCGCGAGCGAGCCGGGCGCAGCTCCACCCACAACTACATGCAACCTTGCTACTGCGCCCGACCAACAGGCCTGAATATACCGCACTGTGGGGGTGTATTGGCAGTGATCCCTAGACAGAAGCGAGTAGTGAGTGCAACTCCCCCCCGCCCTAGAATATATCGGAGAGATAGCAGAGCAGCTCGAAGTACGTGCCGGTGCCTGCACGGAAGGGGTGAGCCGCATCATGCACGTGGCACGGGTGTATCCTCTTCGGGCCAGACCACCTACAGAACAATTCCAACGGTGGAGAGGAGCGGGCTGGCCTGTCTGTGCCGTGTGCCCACTTTACACCTGCTGACCGGACCCCCCCCTCGAGCATATCGCACAGCCAACAGAGCTGCTCACAATACATGCCGGCACTTAGGGTGAGGAAGCTGCATGGAGTGGGGTGAGCAGCATCATACACACGGCACGGGGGATCCTCTTTAGGCCAGATCACATACAAAACAATTCCAATAGAGGAAAGGAGCGGGCCGGCCTGTCTGCACGTGTGCTCGCTTTACACTTGCATACCGGACCACCAACTGCAGAACTGGAGGTGGCCTGATCTTGAGCACCCGATCCACCCTTGTCTGGGTGGACATGGTCAGGACTGACTGCTGCAATACCTCTTCCTGTGTGAGGATAGTGACTGCCACCTGCAAATTCGATTGAGAGACAGGTCACACGGCAACCTTGGACACAGCATTGACATCATTTGTGGATGCTGGGAAACTGGGCCATCCCACCAACTACCAGACAGACCATACATGCCTTGAGTGGGCACCCGAGCCTACACACCAAAACAAAAGTGCGGACCCCAAACAACTGACTGTCCTGGTATTTATACCCCAGTCCTTTTCCCATCCGGGTGACACATCGGGAACCCTAAATACTATCATGGAAGTGGGCACTGCGCTGATGGAGTGCTCACTTACTAACCGGGACCCACAATTCACTTTAGGAGGATGACAAAAGGGAGTACCAAAACTCAACGATCCATGAACCAGTACACTAAGAATACACCCAAACTATCTGCGAGTGCAGAAGCAACCGTCGCCATGGAACGGGAACCCTACCCTCTCGAACCCACTGAAACACAGTGCATGATGGCCTGCATGCAGGAGGGATTTGCTGAGGTACATAGTAAACTTGATGATATGACTAGCACCATTGATTCCATTAAGTCACGCATACACAGAACGGACCATCGATTGGACGAGGCAGAGATCAGGGTGGGCACAATGGAGGATGACATGTCTAACCTCCGAGCTGAACTAACCCCACTCTCCAAGGGAGTACTACAGGTGGAGAAGAAGAATGATGTCCTAGAGTCAATATCCCGATGAAACAATATCCGCATTATAGGGATTCCCAAGAGCAACACTGAATCCTCTCTGGAAACAATGAATTACTGACACTCTGCTGCCACTGTTGGGCAATCCTATACTATTACCTATACTATTACGGCAATTGCCATTGAGCGCACCCATAGATCCTTAGCGCCCAAGCCTAAATCTAAATCGGGATGCCATTCTACGGGTGGCCCGTGTACAAGGAGACCTAATGCTGGGCTCAAACATGATACACATATACCCAGATTTTGCGGCAGCTGTACAGCAGGAAAGAAAATCCTTTCTGGTGGTTAAAAACCGGCTTCGTGATGGAAACTTGAAATATACCATGCTATTCCCTGCTAAATTTCAGGTGGAATAGAGTGACAAGACCTATTTCTTCACGCTACCAGGCTTGGAAATTCATGGATAGAATCCTACCGGCACTTTGACCATATGCGTGACAGCCAAAGAATGTTCTCGTGTTATAGCCTAATACTATGAATAGCTACATTCCTCAAGGGAACTTCCCTCTCTGATCACCTAGTGATCCCTGATCACTGTGGCAATACCATCTAATCTACCTCGGGGTAGATTAGATGGTATCTAATGGTATCTGGTAAGGAGGCCTCCTTCTACCATGACTACATGACCAATGGCAAAGTGACACCCCCATGGTTGATTGCTGACTTGGAAGAAGATTCTGAACATATATCCTATCTTCTATGTGTTTAAGTCTGGGATGCGCCCGGGTTGCTTAGCGCGCCAGCCCCCCATGCAAGGATGCGCTGACGGTTTTGGTTGGTATTTTTCTTTTTCGTTGGGTATGCTTCTGGAGGGGTTTCATCTCCCAAGTTCAAAAGGTCATGTGGGTGGGGGTGGGTCTGGGAAGTTAGGGGAGAAAAAGCACACATGACAAGTATTGGGCCAATGACCAGCGTTGTAGTGGGCTTTGTGGCTGGACTGGGGTTGGTGATAGAGCCCGGGGGTCGGGGAAGGGACAGACTATTACGATTGGCACTGAGATGGGCAACCTTATATGTCTTAGCTGGAACATGCTTGGCCTTGGGAATCCAATTAAGAGACATAAAATACATCTGTATGTAGATGGACACAAAGCCAAAATGTTATACCTGCAGGAAACGCATGCTCTTTCCGCAACATGCAAGGGCTTTGCTAGGCAGTCGGGTGGGAACCGGTTTTACACAACGTACTCAACACAAGCCAGAGGAGTCATGACCCTAATACACAAATCCCTCCCATTCCAGAGCAGACACCTGGACATCGACCCTAGGGGTAGGTCTCTCATGGTATATGGAACCCTAGCAGAATGGAAGGTATTGCTAATTAATGTGTACGGCCCTAATATTGATGACCTCCGATTTTATGCAGAACCTATTGACAAGCTGGCCCAATATCCACTAGTACCTGCGGGGAGGGGATTTTAACACTATCCTCGACCTCCTTTTAGACAAGTCCACATCCTCTCAGGGGACCCTAACACAGGCGGCTCATACAATCAGAGAGGGCATTTATTCCCTCGGCCTGGTCGATGCTTGGAGGGTGATTCATGGTAGCGATCAATCTTACTCCTTTTACTCATCGGCCCACGACTCATCCTCCTGCATCGATATGTGGCTAATCTATGATGTGCTAGGGTTGGGGGGGTCTTCAGGGAGACCTGCATGCTTACCAGAGCTTACTCTGATCACTGCCCAACCTACCTTCACCTGACATTATCTGCGCTCCCTAGACCCCGAAACAACTGGCGCTTTAAGTCACAGGCACTTCTGCATGTGGCATTCGCATCCACTATGGATGACCACATGAAACTGTTTTTCGAGACCAATGTGGGTTCTGTAGAACAGGTTAGCACACTCTGGGAAACCTTCAAAATATACATATGGGGGATTGCAATGTCAACCGAGTTTAGTGTCCTTAAGACGATACGTTGAGACATTGAGAAAACCGAGGGCAAACTGAGGGAACTTGAGGGCAGCCTGACGACTGTCCCTCCCACCGCCACACTCACACAGATCAAGGAGAACTTGGACTCCTTCAGAGCACACGCGGAACAGGAAGTGAATTTCTTCACCACTCCTATGGCAGCACAGAGATATGGAGAGGGGGACAGGCCGGGTAAACTACTTGCTAGTATAGCCTGCCAGGAAAGGGGCAGTGGGTGCATTCCGGTGATTACTGACACCTCAGGTAACCTTGTACACACACTCCAGCAGCCGTCAATGAAGTGTTTGCCAAATTTTATATAGGTCTTTATTTATGCAAATGCTAATACATGCACATCAGAAGATAGTGAGAGATTTCTGGAACCATTACCACTTAGTCAACTCTCTCACAATGCTACAACCTCTCTGGAACAACCAACTCTCTGACTGATATCATCCAAACTATTGAACACTTACCATCTAGGAAAGCCCCTGGCACTCACGGCCTCACAGCCAAATTCTACAAATGATGCAAGGCGCCCTTAGCCCCATATCTACTGCAAATTATGGCAAGAATCCCTTAGGTTGCAGACATTACCACCCACCATGCGTGAAGCTATTATCACAATCCTGCGAAAAGCTAATAAACCAGCAGAACTCTGCGGCTCCTATAGGCCCCTCTCCTTAATCAACACAGATGTTAAAATATTCGCAAAAATTATAGCCACACGACTGAAGCCGTTTATGTCGCACATTATTCACCCGGACCAGTCAGGGTTCATCTTTGGGAGATCTACGGCACTGAATCCACGGCGTCTCTTTAATATAGTGGTCCAGATAGACCCTGGAACTCAAGCAGTTGCAGACGTTCTAGACGTTCAAAAAGCGGTTGACTTGGTATCCTGTAGGTTCATGTACGCTGTGTTGATAAAATGTGGGTTTGGTCCGGAGTTCCTCGAGTCTTTGCATCTTCTATACACGTCCCTGGTCGCCAGGGTCAATACTAACGGGACACTGTCTCCCCGTTTTGCGATAGAGAGGGGCACCCGATAGGGCTGCCACTATCACCCCTCAAATTTGCGAATGTCAATAAACCCTTTGCAGATCTCATACGACATAAACATAAACACTGGGGTATCAGGATGATGGGGGGACCAGAAATGATTTCCTTATATGCGGCGACACACTACTATACATAAGAGACCCCTCTAAACATCTGGATCCCATCAAGTCTGACGTCTCAGACTTCAGCGAGCTATTGGTCTCACAGTTAATTGTAGCAAATCAGAACTCTTTTCCCTCACAGACGCCACCTTCCCACCCCTTGACCTACAGGGATTCATGTGGACTCCCTCGACCATACGCTACTTGGGACTCGCCATCGCTAGACACTGCCCTGTTACATGAATATAATTACACTGTGTACGTGTCATGCTTCGCCCATGGAAGAAGTGGCAGCAATGGCGGTTCCCCTAGTGGCCGCAACATTTACCACGTAAAATCAGACGCTTTCTAGTTGTTGCTTCCAATATGGCCGCAGACTGGATATCTCCCATTCAGCCCTCGGCGCTGTGCGTTGCAACCTTGGAATTATTCCTTATTGGTTAGAGGCTAGTTGACCTGCTTCTATTTACTCCCGTTTTCAGTCCTTGCATACGCTCACTGTTTCTTTTGCCTGTGCCGCTTGCTTTCACTCAGCGGTCACGTTTCTTCCTTCCTGGTTCACCCTTCTTGCTTATCTCTCTCTCGCCCATCTGTTTTTTTTTGTTTGTTTTCCTTGTTTTCCGCTTGCTGCAAGGAGTATCTTTTCTGCATTCTGCACTTAGCCGACAACCGCGAGTAAGGGAGGAGCCTTTACTACAGTCTCGATCTCCCCTTTCTCCGTTGCACTTACCACTGCTACGACTATGCGTTAAGGCATTATACTTTATTTTCTTGTGAAGGCTTCTCCTTTTGGAATACAGTGGACATCAGCACGGAAGCTGATCGTTGAATCCAGCAATCCTTCCTACCTTCTATACTGCAAGAGAATACCTGAGCACCAGCAAACCTAAGACTGCCACAACAGGCTTTTATCAACCAGGAGGCTTTTTCCCTGAAAAGAGCCCTGCTCTCCAGGGTTCCCTTTGTCTAGGGCTTTTTACCCAGCCAAGGTGGCCTCTGGGGGAGTACGTCCTTACCTCTTTGAGAAGAAGGACCGCAAGACAGAGAAACCTAAGAAGAAGGACATGAAAAAGAAGACTAATGGCCTCATTACGAGTTTGGAGGCAGCCATACCCTTAATAAGGGCATGGCTGCCTCCAAACTCGGGTCCGTGTCCGTGGTCCCTGAATGGGGAAATACCGGACCATTCTGACTTCGGAGGGCCTGGTATTTCCCAATTTAGGGAACCCAGACCATCCCCATTCCCATTTGAGCCCCCATAGGGCTCAAATGGGAATGGGGAGCATGCTAACAACGGGCCTGTTAATGACGAGCCCATTGTTAGCATGCTGGTCCCCTCGCGGGACCCTTAAAGGACGTCTGGTCTGACCAGACGTCCAGAGCGGGTCCCGCGAGGGAACCTCGTAATGAAGCGGTACGGGGTTAACGGCACCGGCACCTTTACTGGCGCCGTTAACCCCTTACCGCCTCACTTCTAATGAGGCCCTAAGACCTCCGACAACACTACAGAGGAGTCAGGTGAGGAAAGGGAACGGAGGGAAGACACTCAGAAGCATGGGAGTTTGCAACGCCCGGAAGGACCCATGGCGTCACTAGAGCAATATCAAGAACTAGTGGCAGACCTGCAGTGGTTAACCGTAGAAATCCAGTCCTTACGAGCGGAGAACGTAGCCTTACAGTAGCAGATCGCAGTTCGAGAAGATGTCAGAGGAGACCTGAACCCATTGACCTTCCCTTTTGGCAAATTTGATGGGAACCCTCGCAACCTCAAGGAGTTTTTGGACGCCTGTCTTGACTACTTCATTTTTCGCCCGACGGCATACGAATTAGATCAGGCCATGGTAGGATTCCTCACTTCCAATCTAGTGGGAAATGCCCTGGCATGGGCTACCCCCCTAATCACCAGGGCAAACCCAGTCTTGAATGACTATGCTGCTTTTGTGCAACTCTTTAGGACCAGGTTCGACAGACCAGAGGTTCAATATTCCGCTTACGAAGCCGTATTGGATCTCAAATATGGAGCTCAGGATGTCCAGTGATATGTTTCGGCTTTTCAGAGATTGGCAGCAGACCCAGGATGGCTGGATTCGGCGCAGCAGATATTGTTCAGTCAGGGACTCCACGAGGACATCAAAGATGAGTTAGCCAGGACTGCAAGACCCGCTACTTTCCAGGAACTAGCGACATTGGTGCTCCAGATCGACTTTCGCTTGTCTGAACGCTGACAAGAGCAAAGAAGATCCAGGCTGTATCCGACACCTACCACAGTACCATATCCTCAGCAAGATCGCTCACCAAGCGATGAACCCATGCAGATCGGTCTAGCCCGAGGACCTCTCACACCTAAGGAATGCAAGATACACAAAGACCAAGGGCTCGGCATTTATTGCAGGTCTTCAAAGCACCTACTTAGCAAGTACCCAGAGGTTCCCCCACGCAGCTCGAAAAACACTCTTCCGTGATCCAACACAGGGATAAGATTGGGGAATATCAAGCAAGACCCTGTAACAACACACTACCGCAAGAAGACAACAGACTTATGGTATTCTAGGTCACACTGCAGATCGGTTCCTTCCCCTCGTTGGAGGTTTTCGCTATGCTGGATTGCAGGGCAACAGGCAATTTCATCGATATCAAATGGGCTCAATATCTCCGATTTCCTTTGCATGAAAAACAAAAACCCATTCCAGTCGAAGGAGTCGATGGTAGCCTTTATCTTCAGGTCCCATTGTGCTGGAAACCGACTTGATTAAGGTATCATTGTTTTCCCACCAAGAGTCCTTGGTATTCAATGTCATTCGCGCAGCCCATTTTCCGGTTATCCTAGGCATGCCTGTGTAGGCACAAGCTTGATATCGATTGGACTAAGAACACCATTCAATTCAACCTACTGCAACCAACATTGTTTCACGAAACTGGCTTTGGCTCCACAAGAAGGGATAACAGTCTCTCTCTCTCCCTCTCTCTACATCTGTTGTACAGACCGTTCCATCTCACTATCAGGAATATTCTGAAGTCTTCAAGGATCAACTTCCCCGTACCCTGTCTCCTCACCGAGCAGAGGATTGCGCTATCGAGTTGATTCCAGATGCCTCGGTAACGTTCGGTTGAATGTATCCTCTGTCGTTGCCCGAAAGAAGGACCCTCAAGGAATACTTGGAAGCCAACCTAGAGAATGGTCATATTCGGGAATCGAGATCTTTAGCTGGGGCATCGCTATTCTTTACTCCGAAGAAGGACCCCCAAGAGCTCCGCCCTTGTATTGATTTCCGTGGTCTAAACCGTGTAACAGTACGGGATAGGTACCCCATGCCATTAATCAAGGACATCTTGGAAGCTGTGCAAGGATACACTATCTTCACCAAACTAGATCTCTGGGGGCCTATCATCTGTTATGCATTAAGGGCAGGGACGAATTAAAGACCGCCTTCTGCACACCGCTGGGACACTATGAATATCAGCTAATGCCTTTTGGTCTGGTGAATGCCCCAGCGGTGTTCCAGCGGTTGATAGACAAGGTATTTGCTGACATACTGTATGCCTACGTAGTGGTCTATTTAGATGACATTCTGGTCTTCTCTTCAACTCTTCAAGATCACAGAAAACCCGTCCAGAAAGTCCTACATCGCCTGCATTATCATCATTTACTGGCCAAAACGGAGAAATGCCGCTTTGAGGCCTCGTTGGTTTCTTACCTCAGATTTGTTCTCTGGGGAATGGGTTCAAATGGATCCTAAAAAGATCAAGGCAGTCTTACACTGGCAGGAATCCCAGAGCGTAAAGGACATACAACGCTTTCTGGGGCTGGCTAATATTTATAGGGGTTTTATCCCTAGGTTCTCAGAGAAGGTCTTACCCATCACTTCTCTCCCCAAGTAGGGGATAACGTTTGAATAAACCAAGGAATCAGATGCCTCTTTCTGTGCCCTTAAGACCGCATTTACCACAGCACCCATACTAGCTCAACCCAACCAGTGTCATGACCCACAGGACGCGCCCCTTTTGGTCTTCCAGGTCCTTATCGCAACGGGCCTTGCATTCCCTGACACTCCCAACATGGCCGTCCAGCGTGACATGCCTTCCGCGGTCTATACATTGGACGTAACGTATTCTACTAATAGACCGCACCCCCGCAGCTCAGCGCGTCTTAATGCTATTGCCAAGTAGCGATCAGACGTGTGCTCCGTAGTTCGCTGTATTGCTTTCCTGGTTCCTAGCTTTTCTACTTCCATTCCTTGCCCCTTTCCCTTTCTTCTTGCTTCCTGGACTCCTGCGCCATCAGCACGTCTTCTTCGTTTCCCGGATCCCCGGATTGCTGCATCCCGGAATCTTAAACGCACGCTGGAGTCGGAAGAGACTCGCTCAGCCTTATTCAAGTCCAGGTCTGTCCGCAAGAAGACACCGCCCACGGAGTCCAGCAAGGATCGGTCTCAGGTGAGAAGAGGGGAACTCCGTGACAGTTTGAGACGCCTACCGACCGCACTTGAAGTCGACATGGAAGCGGCCGTCCAGGACCTGATGCGAGATATGCAAGAATTAACCACTGAGGTGCAGAATTTAAAGGCGGAAAACGCTGCTCTCAAGCAATTAGTTCTATCCCGTGATTCAGCCGCAAAAGAAAGTGTGTTACTGGGCGGCATTGTTGACAAATACGATGGGTCGGCAAAAACACTTTGTGGATTCCTGGACTCATGTTTGGTTCACTTTACATTTAAGCCCTATTAATTTTCCACTCCCAGGGCTAAGGTGGGTTTCATAATCTCTCACCTTTCCGGAAATGCTTTAACCTGGGCTACACCCCTAGTTAACTCCGGCGACGCTCTCCTAGATGACTACGATGGTTTCATACGGGCCCTAAAGACCATGTTTGATCGCCCAGAGCAGGTCTTTAGTGCCCAGGAACGCCTCTTAGACTTTCAGCAGGGATCCCAGGATGTGCTCACGTATGTAACGCGATTCAAGCAATTGGTCAAGGAAGTTGATTGGTCTCCGGAGGCAAGTTTTACCCTTTTCAGGTGAGGTCTAAATGAGGAGATTAAAGATGTGTTAGCCAGAGTGGCCCGACCAAACTCATTCCAGGCTCTTATGGACCTTGCCATGCAAATAGACTTTCGCATCCAGGAAAGGAAGGCAGAGAAGAAAAAATCTAGAGGAAACCCTCCGAAGGTGTCCTTTAAGAGTACCTCCAAATCTGACACAAACCTAGGATCAGTCACCGAACCAGAACCCATGCAGATAGGAGCCTTCCGTGGACCCATATCCCCGCAAGAAAGGATGAGAAGGATTAATACGGGGATGTGCATGTATTGTGCCTCAGACAAACACTTGGTTAGAGAATGCCCTCTGGCCCCTCCTCTATAAACACAAGGGTGTGCCTGAACATACAAAGTCAAAAAATATCATTTGTGGAGCTAACAGTATTATTCTCCTGGTAGCCTAAACAATAGATTAAATCAAATTAAAAATTTACTGGTCTCTCACCAGTCAAAGTAACCTTTATGAGCAAAAAAAAGGGGGAAAAAGTACATTGGCATAAATAATTATAAACTTGCTTTAATTGTTAGTTTGTAACAAGACAATGTGTCAATTTAATAAGTACATACAACATGAAAAACATACAAAAACAATGCAATTTACAAAGAGAAAAAAACAGGACTATTTAGTCCATACAATCAATGCGAGCAGAATGTATGCAAAGGTTCACAGAAGTAGGGGAACAACCCCACTAGGAAATAAACATGGGAACCCAATATATGGGAACTGACAAAAAATGATTTGGTGTTAGCAAAACAGTGAATACATTTTAAATCATAAAAGTTTTCCGAGATAGCTAATAAAACTTAAACTATCCCTAGCTGACCCTTACTTGTCTAAAGGCTCAGATTAAACAATTTCGTAAAAATGGCACAGTACATGCGCCAACCAGAGCCTGATTATGGCTACAACAAAAAAAAATATATATCACACAGAATATTGTTTGCTAAGCCTAATTTTGGCTAACCATGTAAACAATGTCGCACAGTGCTGTGTGTTAAGCCAGATTTTGGCTGAAAAAAATTTCGACATATACAATGTCACCCAAACAGTCATTTATCTGCTGTGTTGTCACAGGCTGAAAGGGGGTGTACTACGCCTACCGCTATAAAGCGTGTATGTCCATGATGCCAAACCGCAGGAAAATGTAGTTCCTGCGACCATTACATAGGACTAGTTGGCGTTTCGGTGGTATATTGATGGGTAGCAACCACCTTCCTCAGGTACTGGGATCTTCACATTCAGCCTTAATACAGACAGCCTTAATGTAGGGGGTCCTCCTGAAAAGGTAGTAACAGGGGACATTTTGTGAACTCAAAAGGTTTAACTTTAAATGGGAAGAGAACTAGAGAATATACCAATAAATGGTGAAGGCATCAGGCCTCAGTGCCCCAGAACCAAGTTGGCAGTACCCCCAGACAGAAAACTTGAAGGTTACCAGAAAGGCGCCCTTAAAGTGTAAAGAGCGTGCCCAAAAACTAAGTCACCTCGTGAGAAAAATAAGTGAAAGATGTGATCATATAGTGAAAAATGTGTGTGATAGAATGCAAAAAATGCTGTGCAAAAGAAAGGCACATAAATCAAAACATGGCCCCTCCTCGGCATTCGGGAAACGCCAACTCCCGATCCTAGATGGAGCAGGGCTTCGGGAGAGAGATGTTTGCTCCACATCAATTCCATCCTTGAACTCTCCTGGACAAAACAATCTAGTGATACTACAGGCCTTCCTATCAACCTCCGGGAATAAGACCTATCCTGTTTTGGCCTTGGTAGACTGCGGGGCTATGGGAATATTCATTGATCAAGGTTGGGTTTTAAGTCACCACATCCCATACAAAACATGAAGCATCATGCAGCCAGTGGAAGCAATCGATGGAAGACCCCTCACTTCGGGGCCCATAACCCTGCAGACCAAAGAGATCCAGCTTTCAATTAACCGCCACCAAGAGCGGATTCGATTTGACATTATTAAGTCAGCTCATTACCCCACGGTACTGGGCATGCCCTGGGTACAGAAACACAATCCGTATATCAATTGGACAGCAGGATCACTATTCCTCGGCTCAGAGTTTTGTATGTCTCACTGTCTAATCCTGGATCTCTCCTTGACCCCTTCCAAAGAACCACCAATAGACCATCAAGCAGCTCTCATGGTTTCCAATATCGTGCAGGTTCCTAAGGACTATCAGGGATTTGTTGATGTGTTCTCAACTGCCATAGTCCAGGCCTTACCCCCTCACAGGCCTGAAGACTGCGCCATAGACTCGGATCCCTCAGCAGTGATTTCCTTTGGCAGGATGTTCATCCTTTCCGAACCTGAGAAAAAGGCCCTCCGAGAATACTTGGATACCAACCTCGAGAATGGCACCATAAGACCTTCAAAATCTCCAGCCGGAGCTTCATTGTTCTTTGTTCCTAAGAAGGACACTAAGGAACTCAGACCCTGCCTCGATTATCGTGGATTAAATCAATGCACCCTCAAGGACCGGTACCCTTTACCCTTAATCTTGGATATCCTGGAAGCGGTCAGAGGCGCTGTGATTTTCACGAAACTGGACCTCCGGGGTGCCTATCATTTGATTCGTATCCGGGAAGGAGACGAATGGAAAACAGCATTCAGAACACCCTTTGGTCACTTTGAATATCTGGTCATGCCCTTTGGATTAGCTAATGCCCCAGCAGTCTTTTCACGTTTTATGGACAGGGTTTTCTCTGACATGCTATTCCTCTTCGTCATCGTCTACCTGGACGATATTTTGATCTACTCCAAGGACCTTCTAAAGCATGAAGAGCATGTAAAGGCAGTACTACAATGACTCTGTGAACATAAACTCTTGGACAAACCCGAGAAATGTCTGTTTCACGTTGCTTCTGTTCATTACCTAGGATTTATCCTTACTGTTACATCCTGCTATAAATGTTGGTCCTTGTGGCATTGCGCAGAACTTGCAGTTCCGCATTTGTGAATCCCCCCAGCATGGTGGCGTATCTTTCATGCTATTCATTGAGTGCCGGCATAGTTGTTTCACGCTCTTCTCCGACGCTGCCTGCGGGTCATGTGACCGGATATAAGGAACCGATTGCTTTGCCTCCGCACGTCGCTACTCTCTTAGTCCAGACGCTTTGTAAGTGATGGCCTCCTAGGGATCTTTACTCTCTGACTTTTGCTTGATTGCTAACCTTTTTCCTCTTGGGTAATTCAGAATTGAATCTTCCATATATCAGGGAATCTTTGACTCCAACCGCCGAGACCCCTCGCAGTTTCCCTCCGGACCTCTGTCCGAATCTCGTATTTGTGCCCGGCTGTTGCTTTCATTCTATGGTACTTACTTTCCTGACATTTCCCTCCTCTCATTTCCTAGATCCGCCATTTAGCTACTTGCTATTATACTAACCCTCCTCCTCTCCCGTATCTTTTAGGAGTGTTCCTTCCATCCTTTCAGCCTTCCGAGTTCCTTGACACACTGAGCGTAATTTATCTGCATTAGAATATCCGAGGCAGATATAGGTAGGCGCAGGGTTTCTGTGGGACTCTCCTGTTCCGTCTTCAACCTCTCTCACCTGTCCTTTCTCATTTTACAGAACACTTCCCGTCAGAATTCGTACTTCAGAATCACAGAGTTCCCGCAAGATTCCGGGACGTTGAATCCAGACAAGACCCAGTGTCATTAGTGCCGCACAGGTTTTTTTCCCATAGAGGGTTTCCCTGGGGGCGCAGTCCTCTCTTCTCCTGGTTGTTCTATCCGGGTAGGGAGTTATTGGGCTTATAGGGAAGCTTTCGCAATCGTCAGTACCATTGCCTTCCCGGTTACTGCTGGATGTTCAGGTTAGTGCGTTCAATCTATATGCTTATGAAAGGCTCTTAACATTAACTGAGCTAACAGATAACAGATAGCGACACCCAAAAAACTTTCTCTTTTCAGTACATCCAGCAATTAACCATGGAACAGCAAATGCAAAAACTCATGGCTGCCATGCAGTCTATGTCTTTGGAACTGCAAAATGTCAAGCAAGACAATGAGCAGCTCTGTCAACAAATAGCTCGAGTAGCCCCTGAGAACCCTCCGTCCTCTCTGCCTTCTGGCAAATTTGATGGGGATCCTCATAAATTGAAAGAGTTTTTGGATAGTTGCACGGTACAATTTACATTTAAACCAAGATATTTCCCTACTGATAAGGACAAGGTAGGGTTTTTTATTTCCCACCTTTCCGGCCCTGCGTTAGCATGGGCAACCCCATTAGTTACCTCGGAAAATGCGATCCTGGATTCGTATCCAGCCTTTATAAACAGCCTTAAGCCCATGTTTAACAGACAAGAGATATCAGTGGCCTCCCAGGAGAAACTCCTCGATCTTAGGCAAGGGAATAAGGATCTCCTGGCTTACATTACCCTGTTTAAACAGTTATCCTCTGAAACTAATTGGACGGACGACACTCTTCTTACTTTATTCCGAAGAGGACTCACAGAAGAGTTAAAAGATGAAGTGTCCAGAGTTCCCCGTCCAGCCAACCTAGCTGACATGATCACCATCACCATGCAGATGGATTACCGTCTCCAAGAGAGATTAGCTGAAAGAAAGAAAGGAAAGGGGTTTTGTTCACGATCTGAGTACTACCCAACCCCCAGCAAGACCCCACAAACAGAAGAGCCCATGCAGATTGGGACAGCCCGAGGTCCACTATCTTTGACTGAAAAGGAACGACGTAAGACTCTAGGTCTATGCATGTATTGTGGTTCCTCCACCCAGGTGTTACGAGATTGCCCAACTGTACCGCCCCGCAGACTAGGATCACAAGATTCGGGAAACTCCAAATCCCAGTCATAGGAGGAACCACGGCTGGGAAAAATGAAGGAGGTTCCTCGACCCAGATAGACGTACCACACGCGTCTCAATCACAGGATTTTACCATGGTGGTTGTGTCTCTGACTCTGATGTTCCAAGACCAAGTAATTCAGAGGGTTCCGGCTTTAGTGGATTGCGGAGCCGCTGGGAATTTCATTGACGATAATTGGGCAGAAAGCAAAGGAATTTCCCGGATCACTAAGACATGCATAACGCCTATTCAAGGGGTGGATGGGAGCCCTTTAAGCTCAGGTCCTATTCGGGAGCACACTAAACCCTTAACATGCTTGATAGCTTCACATAAGGAAACCCTTACATTTGATTTGATTAAGGCAGCACATTTTCGCATCATACTAGGCTTGCCTTGGTTACGGTTACACAATCCGTTTATAAACTGGTCTGCTGGTACCCTATTCCTGGGATCTGAATACTGTGTGACTCACTGTCTCTCTCATGAATCTGTAGGACTTCATATCTCTCCACAAGAGCCCAGTCACACTCCGATCCCAACGATTTCCCAGTTAGGAAACGTCCCTGTATGTTACCAGAAATATCTATCTGTATTTTCCACACCGCAGTTTCCTACGTTACCTCCGCATCGGAGAGATGACTGTCATATAGAGTTGATTCCCGATCTGCCTGTTCCATTTGGACGAATGTATGTGTTATCCCAGCGAGAAAAAGAGGCTCTCAAGGAGTACCTTCATACCAACTTGCAAAATGGCCTTATTACCGAATCCACCTCCTCAGCCGGGGCCTCTCTATTCTTTATTCCGAAAAAAGACACAGAGGAGCTCCGACCTTGTATCGAGTGTAGGGGCCTCAACAAGATCACGGTACCAGACAAATATCCAATGCCCCTAATTCCAGACATTCTCGAGGCAGTACAAGGGGCCTCCATTTACACAAAATTGGACCTCTGAGGGGCGTATAATCTCATCCGTATCGCTCCCGGAGATGAATGGAAGACAGCCTTCCGAACACCCTTTGGGCACTACGAGTATCAGGTAATGCCCTTTGGCCTCTCAAATGCCCCAGCCATATTTCAAAGATTTATGGACCATTTATTTGCAGATATCTTATTGCACTATGTGATTGTATATTTGGATGACATTTTGGTCTTTTCCGCGAACGAAACGGATCACATCCGTCATGTGACGGTAGTCCTAGATCGACTTCAAGCTAATCATTTGTATTGCAAGGCGAAAAAATGCGAATTCCACAAGGCTCAGGTCAATTATCTGGGGTTCGTGCTATCGGCTCAGGGGGTGTCGATGGACCCAAGAAAGGTATCGGCGGTATTGGAATGGCCATCTCCATGAAATATTAAAGAGATACAAAGGTTCCTGGGCTTCGCCAATTATTATCGTAAATTCATCCCATGTTTTTCTGACATCATTCTTCCCATCACTAGATTGTTGAAAAAAGATGTACCCTTTTCCTGGGATTCAAAGACGGAAGAGGCCTTTGATAAACTAAAAAGATTGTTTTCCTCTGCTCCAATATTGTCTACCCCTGACCAGTCCAAGCAATTTATTCTGGAGACTGACGCATCTCACTACGCTTTAGGAGCAGTCCTCCTGCAGAGTTCAAGCCAAGGTGTGGAGTTACCAGTTGCCTATTTATCCAAGACATTTAATCCCTCTGAAGTCAACTACTCAGTACTAGAAAAAGAACTACTGGCTATCAAGAGATCATTTGAGGAGTGGAGACATCTATTATTAGGGTCTCCATTCCCTGTGGAAGTCCATACAGATCATCAAAACCTGAAAGTACTTCAACAGGCCCAAACTACCAATACTCGTCAGGCACGTTTGGCACACTTCTTCCTTCCCTATCGTATTATATTTACCTTTCTACCGGGAAACCAAAATCTTAGTGCCGATGCTCTATCCCGGAAGGACCATCCTATGGCTAGATTTATCCCGGAGAGCCTGTTCCCCAGGGCTCAATTCATATCAGTACTATCTGATTTTCTCCAGACAATTAAGCAGGACACGGCACTACATCGACAGTCCTGTGAAGATCTCAAACGGAGCCACCAGTTAACGAGGAACCATGGAATTTTCTTTCATAAGGAGCAAGTACTCGTACCTTCCACCACTCTTCGGAAGGAGGTACTATATATGTGCCATGATTCTAAAGCAGCTGGTCATCGTGGATATCAGTCCACGTTAGAACTCATCAAACGTCATTTCTGGTGGCCTGATCTTCTCTTCGATGTGCGTGACTATGGGCCTCATTACACGGTAGGCGGTAAGGGTTTACCGGTACCAGTATTTTACCGGTACCGGTAAACCCTTACCACCTTACTACGAGGTCCCTTTCCGGGTTGGAGAATTTAACGCCTGCTTTTTGCAAGCGTTAAAAACCAACCTGCAAAGGGACCAGGGGGGTAATTACAGTACCGCAATTTGCGGCACCGTAATTAGTGCCTTCCCCATTCCCATAGAGCCCTATGGGGCAAAAATGGGAATGGGGAAGGGCAATGGGGGAAAGGGGAATTACCACCCCACCAACCTTGGAATAGGGCGGTAATTCCCCTTTCCACCAAGGCAGAGCCGGTATTTTACCGTCATGGACC
This sequence comes from Ambystoma mexicanum, assembly GCF_040938575.1. NCBI lineage: Eukaryota > Metazoa > Chordata > Amphibia > Caudata > Ambystomatidae > Ambystoma > Ambystoma mexicanum. The sequence goes on along the minus strand of NC_090923.1, from coordinate 1,207,339,741 downwards.
AAGGTGCTAATAGCTACAAGGTGCTAATAGCACCTTGGTCCACCGCCATCCGTGTAATGAGGCCCTATGTCTCTGCGTGTGTTACCTGTCTGCAATCCAAATCACCTAGACAGCCTCCGTTGGGTTTACTTACCCGAATGCCTATCCCTGAAACACCCTGGAAAATGATTTCTACAGATTTTATAGTAGATCTCCCCCAATTCTCTCATCACACTGTGATAATGGTTACGATAGACTATTTCACAAAGATGGCTCACTTCACCCCTTTGTCTAAACTCCCTAATACAGACCAGATGGCCAGAATCTTCATTTCAGATATCTTCTCTCGTCATGGGGTACCGGACACAATCGTGTCAGACCGGGGTCCCCAGTACATCTCCCTTTTTTGGCAGAAGATGTGCACCTTTTTGGGTATCAGAAGGGCACTGAGCTCAGGGTATCATCCACAGACTAATGGGCAAACAGAACGCTTGAATCAAACGTTGGAATGCTATTTACGTTTTTTCTTATCGGCTGCACAAGATGACTGGGTTGATCTCTTACCATTGGCGGAGTTCGCCTATAATAACGCCAAGCATTCGGCGTTGAAGACCAGCCCTTTCTATTGCACATATGGTTACCATCCAGCATACGTTCCGACCATTTCACCATCTCCTTCCCGTTGCCCCGGAGTGGACCAGCTGGTTGCGGACATTCAATTGGGTCATCAAGTAGCTCGAAGGGCTGTTTGCTCTGCTCAGGATCGGGCCAAGGAGACTGCGGATCGCCGTCGAAGGCCAGCTCCAAAGGTGTCGGTTGGCAACAGTGTATGGCTGTCTTCTCGATTTCTTCCCCGCCATTTGGTTCCTTCTAAGTTGTCTCCCCGGTTCTTTGGCCCCTTGAGTGTGGTGTCCCTGGTGGGCACTGCAGCAAGCAGACTCTCACTGCCTCCTTCTTGGTCTCGGATACATCCTGTGTTTCATCTCTCCCAGATTAAGATGGGAGTACCTGATCGTTTTCAACCCTCCCCTGTTTCTCGTCCACCCCCTGTGTCTACTGCTACGGGACCTGAATTTGAAGTGGCTGCTATTTGTGACTCCCGTTACCACAGGGATCGTCTTCAGTTCCTGATCGATTGGAAGGGGTTTTCTCCGGCTGACAGGTCCTGGGAACCGGCTTCAGGGGTTCATGCCCCTCATTTGGTTCGCAAGTTCTTCCGGCTGGATCCCGGAAAGCCAAGTTCCCCGCCTTTCCGGAGGGGGCATACTGTTACATCCTGCCATAAACGTTGGTCCTTGTGGCATCGCGGCAGAACTTGCCGTTCTGCATTTGTGAATCCCCCGAGTATGGTGGCGTATCTTTCATGCTATTCATTGAGTGCCGGCATAGTTGTTTCACGCTCTTCTGCGACGCTGCCTGCGGGTCATGTGACCGGATATAAGGAACCGATTGCTTTGCCTCCACGCGTTGCTACTCTCTTGGTCCAGATGCTTTGTATGTGATCTCCTGCTAGGGATCTTTACTCTCTGACTTGTGCTTGATTGCTAACTTTTTCCCTCTTGTGTACTTCAGAATTGAATCTTCCAGCTATCAGGGAATCTTTGACTCCACCCGCCGAGACCCCTCACAGTTTCCCTCCGGACCTCTGTCCGAATCTCGTATTTGTGCCCGACTGTTGCTTTCATTCTACGGTACTTACTTTCCTGACATTTCCCTCCTCTCATTTCCTAGATCCACCATTTAGCTACTTGCTATTATACTACTAACCCTCCTCCTGTCCCGTATCTTTTAGGAGTGTTCCTTCCATCCTTTCAGCCTTCCGAGTTCCTTGACACACGGAGCGTAATTTATCTGCATTAGAATATCCGAGGCAGATATAGGTAGGCGCAGGGTTTCTGTGGGACTCTCCTGTTCCGTCTTCAACCTCTCTCACCTGTCCTTTCTCATTTTACAGAACACTTCCCGTCAGAATTCGTACTTCAGAATCACAGAGTTCCCGCAAGATTCTGGGACGTTGAATCCAGACAAGACCCAGTGTCATCAGTGCCGCGCAGGTTTTTTTTCCCATAGAGGGTTTCCCTGGGGGCGCAGTCCTCTCTTCTCCTGGTTGTTCTATCCGGGTAGGGATTGATGGGGCTTATAGGGAAGCTTTTGCAATCGTCAGTACCATTGCCTTCCCGGTTACTGCTGGATGTAGTGTGTTCAATCTATATATCATAATTTAATGCTTATGAAAGGCTCTTAACATTAACTGAGCTAACAGATAACACTTACTCCAGAGGGAATTGGCATGGACCCTTCAAAGGAAAAGGCTATATTATCCTGGCCTGCTCCCACGTCCGTGAAACACGTTCAATCCTTCCTGGGGCCTGCCAATTTCCACCTTCTCTGAGATTGTTCAACCGATTGTTGCTCTCCTGAAGAAAGACACCCCCTTTGTCTGGTGTATTCAGCAAGATAAGGCATTCCAACTCTTGAGGACAAGATTTACTCAAGCCCCCATTCTGGCCCAACCCGACATTGATCGACCATTCCTTGTGGAAACGGATGCCTCTAACTACGCCATTGGAGCGGTGTTGAAGCAAGAATTTGAGGATAAACTAGAACACCCCATTACCTTTCACGAACCCTGACTCCCAGTGAGACACACTACTCCGTCCTGGAAAAATAACTTTTAGCCATCCGCCAAGCCTTCACTGAGTGGCGACATCTACTCCTGGGAGCTAGATATCCAGTCCAGGTCCGCACGGACCACCAAAATCTTCAAATTCTACAGTCATTAGAGTGTCGGAACAGTCGTCAGGCTCGTTGGGCCTTCTTCTTTGCCCAGTACCAGTTCCAAATCACTCATGTTCCTGGATCACAAAACTTGATTGCTGATGCCTTATCTCGACGGTCTGACTATGAAACTACCGAAGATAAGGCCTATCCTAAGATGTTTCCGCACACGGTTTTTGTAGCTCAAGCAGTCAACCTCCTGGAAGAAATCCGAGTACAAACCCAATCCTCTGAACTCTGGAAGAATATTTCAAGAAAGAATCATTGGAACCTGAGAGTCAAGGAAGGATATTTGTTCAAGGACAACGCTCTGCTCATTCCTACACAAAAACTACAACAAAGAATAATAAACCTCTGTCACCCTTCACTCCAGACATTGTGGCATCAGCAACACCCTCCACCTCATACAAACACAATTTTGGTGGCCTAAAATGAAGACTGACGTACAACTATACGTCCAAGCCTGTGCAATCTGTAGTCAGAATAAACATGACAACAAGAGGCCGGCGGGTCTTCTGCTACAACCTGCACTGCCAACAAGGCCATGGGAATTTATCGCTACAGACTTCATTGTGGAATTACCGCCTTCCAGAGGGTACACCACCATCATGGTCACCATTGACGTGTTCACTCATATGGCTCATTTCACACCCCTCAGTAAACTACCATCCTCATCTGAACTGGCTGGAATCTTCCTGGAGCACATATTCCGCCTTCATGGACTTCCTTCCAAGATAATTTCCGATCGAGGACCTCAATACGTCTCACAATTCTGGAAACACTCCTGTCAAATATTAGGAATCCAATGCGCTCTTTCATCAGGTTATCCCCCTTCAAACCAACGGGGGCCACAGAACGTGCTAATCAGACTATGGAACAATATCTTCGATGTTTTGCCACTAAGGTTCAGGATGACTGGTCGCTCCTGATACCCGTGGCTGAATTTGCCTATAACAATTCCGATCATTCAGCAGTTAAGACCAGTCCCTTTTATTGCAGCCAAGGATTCCCTCCATCAGTTCTGCCCTCTGTTCTTCCACAACCAACACCGGTACCTACTGTCGACTCCTGGATTGAAACACTCATCAACATACATAAGGAGACCAAAGAGCACTTAGAGAAGGCCAGAACACAGACCAAGAGATATGCGGATTCCAAAAGAAGACCCGGGCCTTCTTATTCAGTTGGAGATCAAGTCTGGTTGTCCTCGAAATTACTACCCCGACATCTACGGCCAAAGAAATTGGTCCCCCGGTTTTATGGTCCGTTTTCCATCAAGGAAATTATAAACCCAGTCTCATACCGCCTCAAGCTACCAGAATCCTGGAAAAAGATTCACCCAGTTTTTCACACCTCCTTATTAAAACCTTACATTCAATCCTCCCAGAAATCCTGCAGACCCACTCCTGTGGTGGTGGACAATCAACTGGAATATGAAGTGTCCCGGATATGCGACTCCAGGTATAAACGGGGTCAGCTTCAATACCTGGTTGAATGGAAAGGATATCCCCCAGTGAAAGAACTTGGGAACCACTTTCTAATCCGAATACCCCTCGACTGCTCAGAAGATACCACCTCATACACCGAGGCAAACCTGGAGGAACAGGTTTTTGGAGGAGGCATACTGTCATGACCCACAGGACGCGCCCCTTTTGGTCTTCCTGGTCCTTATCGCAACGGGCCTTGCATTCCCTGACACTCCCAACATGGCCGTCCAGCGTGACACGCCTTCCACGGTCTATACGTTGGACGTAACGTATTCTACTAATAGACCGCACCCCCGCGGCTCCGCAAGTCTCAATGCTATTGCCAAGTAGCGATCAGATGTGTGCTCTGTAGTTCACTGTATTGCTTTCCTGGTTCCTAGCTTTTCTACTTCCATTCCTTGCCCCTTTCCCTTTCCTCTTGCTTCCTGGACTTGTGTGCCATCAGCACGTCTTCTTCGTTTCCCGGATCCTCGGATTGCTGCATCGCAGAATCTTAAACGCACGCTGGAGTCGGAAGAGACTCGCTCAGCCTTATTCAAGTCCAGGTCTGTCCGCAAGAAGACACTGCCCACGAAGTCCAGCAAGGATCAGTCTCAGATGAGAAGGGGGGGAACTCTGTGACAACCAGTCCTTACCCTTCATCGTGGAAACCGATGCCTCGGAAGGAGCCCTGGGAGCTGCTCTACTACAAACTTCTCCTGACGGTCTGGAACACCCTGTTGCATATTATTCCAGGACACTTACGCCTAGCGAACAAAACTTTTCTGTGCTGGAGAAGGAACTGCTTGCAATAAGGCAGGCCTGTGTTGAGTGGAGACCCCTTCTGCAAGGAGCAGCCCATCGGTTTTTGGTCCATACAGATCACAGTAACCTAAAGATCCTTCAACAAATGGAGTGCAAAAATTCACGTCATGCCCGGTGGGCATACTATTTCTCTCGATTTGACTTTGACATTTCGTACCTTCCAGGCAAGGAGAATACCCTAGCCGATGCGCTATCTCACAGTCTAGAAGTCACTTCAGGAGAGGTGCAATGTCATGAGAAGTTATTGCCAGGCAAAAGATTCATAGCCATGGTAAATACTTTCCTCCGTGATGTGAAGTTGAATTCTGCAAGAATAACCCTCACAGAACACTTAAAGGAGGTCAATGGACTATACTTCAAGAATCAGGCATTGTTCCTACCTACCACCGAAATCCGGACCCAGGTCATTTCTTGGTGCCATGAATTACCCACTGCAGGACATAAGGGTCAGAAGGCTACGCAGGACCTGGTATCAAGGAACATTTGGTGGCCTACCCTATACAAGGACATCAAGGCTTATGTGTCAGGAATTTGGGGTGGTGGAGGCGAAAGAGGTGTCAGGGTCTTAAAAGAGCTTAAGAACGTTATATGGCTAGGAAAAATGACCTTTCCCAGCAGCCTCGTCGGCATTTTGTAGTCCTTGCCGTGTGCGCGTTCGGCCAGCTGACTATAATTAGTAACAGTTTATCAAGGGCCAACGGCGCACGGCAGGTGTGGCTTATTCTATTTCCTGAGACGAAGCCATGCCGGAGGTTTGTATGGAGTCGAGCACGCCAGAATTTTCCAAGCGGGCACTTGGAATGTGGGAACAGCATGGCACCGCGGACTCACATGGTTCCCATGCCGCTCTTCCTTCGTTCCTGAATCTACACGGGGAACGAGAGGCGGTGAAGCAGCAGCACACCGAGGACTCGCGCAGTTGCCGTACCGCTCCTCCTTCAGACCTGCATTAACATGGGGAGCGTGAGGCGGTGGAGTAGTTACCCTCGCTACTATCACAGCGTCATCATCCTCCGTCTGGGAAGGCTTGCCAGCTTCCCGGACGCTCAGATAAGTGCTTGCTGAGTCTTGTCTTGTTTCCATGTTGGGGCAATGTTCAAAACATAGAGAAAGACTTTCATTGGGCATTGTGTATGTGCATAACTCTGTGATTATCATTATTAGTGTCTAGGTGATCACTGGGTGCTTATGTTATTGAATGGCACTAATACGTGCATGAAGAACAGTCTGCATCTGAGTATTAGGGCTGTGAACTAAGTTACTCAGCATGTACTTTCTGGAACACAGTACATTTTTTGTGTTAACCTCAGACCCTTGTTTCTACATGTTCTATGTGTGTAAACGTTGCTAATGCTTGCCCAGAGGGCCATGTGTTATGTTTTTCATGTTAGGATAATCTCTCATGAGTTTGCTTCATTTTGTGCTTGCATATATGTAGTCTATGTCATGCTATTACTACCGGTGCCTGTACCAAGGGGCTACTAGGGAGTGCAAATACGATAAAAGGGTACTTTAGTGGTCTGTATTAAGGGGACATTATTGGTGACCTTTGTGTGTGTTATGTTTCATGGTATACTATCTGATACTAGGCAGTGTAGGGTTTTTTCCTGTTACTTCACTTGTCCTATCCACCTTAGGTGTTTCCTAACCCTCTATCCGGTTTTCCTAACATTCCCTTTCCCGTCCACAACCTCTCCCTAACCCTCTTCCCCCCACTGGCTGCCACGTGGTATCCTGTGTTTTGTATATCAGGTATCTGTGCCAACCACGGGTGGAGGGTCGACTTGATTCGGCTTCTGTGGTTCGGGGGAGAGTGTCGACACACCTTCCTCCAATATTGTGTTTGGACATAATAAGCCACCCCCAGATTGGGATACTTACAACCACCCGAGCCAAATGGAGGCGACCCCTCCGGCCTTGGCAGATGTGCTTAAGGCACTTCAGGATATTCATGTAGAGTTAGTACAAGCAAAACAGGAATCCAATACCATAAAGGCTCAGGTACAAAGTTTGGTAGCTCAGCGGACCCCGTTGGAAGGAGCTAGTGTGGCAAGAGGTTCTCAGAGTCAGAACCCCACTGTCATTGTCCAACCTCCTAGTAGTGTACCATTGGCAGCACCAGAGCGCTTTTCTGGTGACCCTAGGAAGTACATGACATTCCTGACCCAATGCCGACTTCATTTTTTGTGTAAACCTAATGCGTTTGAATCCATTCAGGCTAGAACGGCATTTGTAATTTCATATCTAACAGGGGATGCAGCTGCATGGGCAATGCCGTTGGTTCAGAAAGTTGATCCTTTACTATACAATTGGGATGGCTTTCTAGGAGAATTTGGCAGGTTATTTGATCGTAGGGAGGTTTCATTAGCTCAAGATAAGGAGTTGTTGGGATTAAGACAGGGAGGTTGGTATTTAGTCACATACGTTACCCAGTTTAACAGGTTGGTAATTGAGACCGAGTGGCCAGTGGCTAAACAAACTGTGTTATTCTATCAGGGATTACGTGAGGAACTGAAGGATGCCATTGATCAAGTGGAGCCACAACCAAACACTTGCACCGCCATGATGGATTTAGCTTTAAGGTTGGATCATCGCATGAATGAAAGGAAAGGTGATAAAAAGAAACCAGAAGTAGGGCCTTTTGTGCGTTTAGACAGAAGTTGAGGAGGATGGACATGTGAAGTGGAACCAATGCAAATTGGTAGTGTAAGAGGACCCTTGCCAGCAGCAGAGAAGGAACAGCGTAAGGCTAATAAATTGTGTCTCTATTGTGGACAAGCAGGACATTTTATACGTACATGTCCCAATACTCAGCAGAAAAGTGGAGGAAGTGAGAGGAGTACAAAGGAAGCGGGAAAAGAGATGGGCCGGCCTTAAGGGGAACATAGGTGACAGGCCCGATGGAGATCAGGTTCCCCAGATGGATTGCGAACACAGTGGGGGGTAAGACTTCTCACTTATATATTTTGGTGACATTATGTTTTGCTTTGACTAAACAGGAGGTCCTGGCAATGGTAGATTCAGGGGCTACTGGTAATTTTGTGGATATTACTTTGGCAGAGCAGTTAGGATTGCCTCTGCGTGACAAAACCAAGGTGGAAGGAGTACAATCAGTGGATGGTTCACCTTTGGTATCAGGGCCTATAAGAAAACAGGCAGCAAAATTGGAAATGATTTGTGGACATGGGCATAACAGGGAATTACATTTGATTTAATAGCAGCCCCTCAATTTGGATTAATTTTGGAAATGCCCTGGTTGGTGCTTCATAATCCCAGTATTGATTGGGAAAGGCAGACAGTGTGGTTTGAGGAGCAGAGATGTCAAGAGCATATCTTTTCGGAAGTAGGACTATCGACATGGTTGGTTGAAAAGAGGTCTGAAGATCAAATTGTGGGAGCAGTGACAGAGGGAATTCCTGCACAGTACAGGGAGTTTAGTGAAGTTTTCGACAAGAGATTGGCTGAGCAATTACCTCTGCATAGACCTTTTGATTGTGTAATTGATTTGGAGGAAGGAGCAAAATTGCCTTGCACCAGGATTTATGCTCTTACAGAAAAGGAAAATCAGTATTTGCGGGAATATTTAGATGAGATGTTGACTAAGGGTTTTATTAGACATTCCACATCCCCAGTCTCCTCACTGTTATCTTTTGTTCCCAAGAAAGAAGGGACCTTACGTACTTGTATTGACTACAGGGCCTTAAATAAGGTCACTATCAAGAACAGATTTCCGTTGCCATTGATTTCAGTTTTGTTTTTTTTTGTTGTTTTTTTTTAATTCGTTTTATATGGTTTACAAAGAAAACCTTTAAAACAGATAACAAGATACACTTCTTTCTACTTCTTTCACCAAACATATGTTATTAGACGCTTTGTCAATCGTCCCCTCCTCCTGTCGGAATCGGCTCTTTTAGACGGGTTTTCAGTTCCTTCAAAAATTGAACTAAACCAAACATAATTTTTCAGTCAGCACCTTCAAATATAACTTTCCACCAATCTTCAGCCGTATAGGTACTTCGTGCCTCAAAAAGCGGTCCGAATAACTTGGTTCGCAAAGAGCGAAATTCTGGGCAGAACAACGTCAAGTGTTTTAGTGTCTCTATCGAATGTTTACAAAAGCGACAGATTAAGTCAACAGGTTCCTTATGTAGCCAAGTACCTGTGCGGTCTTTTGTCATGAAAAGATTAAGTTGAAAATGCAGATATAGTAATCTTGAGTTCTGATCAGGAAATTGTGTCAGATACGGTTGTAGTTTGTCTAGCTCTCTTGCTTCAGGAGGTACTTCTCTTAAGAGACGAGAGCTAGATCTGTCAGTACAGGTTTGATGCCAGTCTGCACTCCATAGTTTACGTTTGGCCTTATCAGGATTTTCAAGTAAAGTAGTAATGTCAATGTCACTTGCGTCCAAAATTTCAGAACATTGCCGATTCCATTTAGCAAGGATTGTGTATTCGGGCTCTGAGTCCGGCTTATGTAGTATTTTGAATGGTGGGGCTGCATTAGAGAGCTGTGACTTCCTGTATAAAGTTAAAGCATTCCAACAAACTCTCGCTTGTATGGAAGTCAGTCCCAGTTCAAATCTTATGTTACTAGTCGGACATCCTTTAGAGATGTGTAACGCTCTGGTCCAAAAGTTGTTTTCAAGTGTGTTCCATAACTCGTGTGAGCAGCCGAACATGTTTTCAGCACCATAGATCAGGGTCGGTATTACTTTTTGTCTGTAAAAATTTATCATAGGTTTTATAGCAAATTTTCCAAATTTTTTGTTTATGATCGCGGCCTGGCAAGCCAGTTGTTGACATTTCCTTTTGGTGGCCTCAACCCAAGGATTTTCGTTTATGTGTGCACTTATTATGGATCCCAAGTATTTTATGTGAGTAGAGATCTGGAGCAGTATTTTTTCCAAGTACCACACATATTGGGTTGATCTCTTTTTATGAGCTGACAAGTTGCGCAATATCAATATCTTGCATTTTTTCTTATTTAAACAGAGCTTGTTTTCCATTACATATCTTTCTAAGGCATCTAGTTTTCGGTGTAGGCCGACCGGTGTAATATCCAAGAGTAATAGGTCATCAGCATACAACAAGTAACCCAACTGCGAGCCATGAATTTTAGGTGGAAATGCTATTGCCTCGTTTAATGCGTCGCCTATGTCGGAAATAAAGAGGTTCAACACAATTGCAGCCAAGGGGCATCCTTGTTTCACTCCTTTATAAGTTGGAATCAAAGGAGATAAGGATCCTCCTTGGTCGAGTCTGACTTGCACAGTGGTGTTAGAGTGGAGCTCTTTTATTGCGTCTATAAGATCCACTGGACACTTCCAGACTTTGAGTTTCTCCCACAGAATGTGGCGATCAACACTATCGAAAGCGTGTGAAAAGTCAATAGATGCAACATAGATGGCAGTGTTAGTTCGTATTGACTCCATTTTTAAGAGATTCAGCAGCAGGGTGTTAAGACCGCAGCCTACGCCTTTAACAAAACCCGCTTGTCGTAGGTCATTACGATGACTTTTAAGTGCCCACGATTTTAAAATTTGTTGTAGTTGAGTTGCATAGATTTTTCCTATTACATCTAACAAGGCAATAGGTCGATAGTCTCTCGGGTCCAGTCTGTTCCCCTTTTTGAAAATCGGGACAATTATAGCATTTTTCCAAGATCTGGGGGTAGCTCGTTTTGTTTTTATTCTTTCAAAGAGGAGTAAACAGAGCTTTGCCCATTCTTTCGGGTTTTGTTTCATTGCGTAGTTCGTGAGGCCATCCGGCCCTGGAGCTCTTGATGCGTTGGAGTTCTTAATTGATTTTGTAATGTCATTTATGTCGAACTCCAGTGTCCACGGGAGTTTCGCCTCTGTTGTACTTTTGTTTTCCACTTCAACTGTGTTGAACAAGTTCGTATAATGTTTTACCCAAGTTTCTTGATGAATTGGAGATACTTGCAATGCTACTTGTGGGGCGGCAAGATTGTTTATTACACGCCAAAATTCGGCTGAGTTTTTATTTTTAAGGTTGCGCATCATCTCTTCGGAGTCATTCTGCAAGATTATAGCATAGTGATTATTTCTCCAGTTTCTGTATTTTTGCGTTATACGTTTTTTAGCTGCATCGTATAATTCTTTGTTACTTCTAGGTATCATCCTTAATTCTTTACGTAGAGTTTGTTTTTGTTGCAATACTTGTAGATCAAACTTATGTTTATGCTGTGTTTTTTGTTGTTTAAGGCCTTGTTTGCGTTCCACAAATTGAATCAACGGGTGTTGATATTCAGTTTCACCTGGAGTGTCCTCCAAAGCAGATGTTACCGAGTTTATGTCTTTGGTTTTAAAGTTAAGGCAAATTCTTCCGGATCGGTACGTGGTGTCGTGGAGCCATAGTTGTTGGGATGTCTGACTATAGGCATTGAACGACATCTTTAGCATGTCGTGATCACTATGTTTCATTTTGGTGATCTCGAGCCGGTGTACTTTGGCTGCAAGATCTTCAGACACGAAGAGATAGTCTATAGTTGAAAATTGATTTTCACGTCTCCATGTGGGCTGTGCCGGAATATCACCCGGTGTATTCCCATTCAAAAGTGTAAGGTTTCTCAAATTCATTTCGTTCATCCAAAGCTGTCCCGTTTTTTCGTTGACCTTATGAGTCAAGGGGTTTATTTTTGATGCAGTGTTCAGATTCAAGCAGTCTATGTTATGATCACCGCAAAGAAGAATCGATGGTCTGCTTGAATTTTCCATTGGGTTGTCCAATATAGAGGTCACCTGGTCTATAAACTTAACAACGCCAGTTGTAGTGTGATTCCAATAGAGATTGATTATGTACATGGACTCTGATTTGTCGAGAGAGGTAATACTCACTTTGGCGATTTGTATATATGATGAAACATTTTCTGTCTCAATAATTCTGAGTCCGCGATCTTTTTTGACCGCTATCAAAAGGCCAGACATCGGCCTACCTTTGGGTGGTTTGATCGCTGGATTTACCACTATCTCAAAAGCAGGCGACAGCGGGCAGGTTGTCAGCCAAGTTTCTTGTAGACAAATCAGATCTAAGTTGTTCATCCAAGGGGAGTTGAATAAGTGAACAAAACCCTGTGTGTTCCACGATCCGAAATTAAGGCACTGAGGCGAACTCCGATTTAAGCATTAATCATGGTTTTTGTTGTTTAGGTTTGCAGCTAACCATGCCCAATTTCCATTTTCTGCGTCATTCTTTTGAGTTGGCCCGATGTTTTTATTCAGACCTTCAACAGTTATTTGAATTTGGTCATTTAAGTAGAGCTGAGTTGTTTCTGTGTCCTTAGGTTTAGTCTCGATTCCAGTTGATATCGTGGGTTTCGTGTCTTTGTATTCTTTCGATTTTGTACTCGAAGTTATGCTTTTCTTTAAGTTTTCCTGGCTTTTATCATATATATTGTTTGACGAAGGCTCAGGAATTTTGTCAACTAGGCTCTGTGGATATAGGTCGAAACCTAGGGACAGAAGTGCCGGTACCGCGTCCAACAGTATCTCACGAATAATTTTGGAAGCAAGGTGCAGAGTCACCATATCGTTTCTTTCTTCGCAGTGAAACTCCACTATTTTCACGTCATCGGAATTGAGTGTTCGCAAACTCAGTATCAAATAAAATAGTTTGGATAGATATTGCCGATTTAGAATCAAGTTATCACAGGAATCAAGTCTTTCCAAAATTAGTTTTTCGAATGAAGATTCCTTTTTTGTTATTTTTGATTTAGACATCATGTTTTTAGAACTTGGTTTAGTTTCATCTTTCAGCTGTCTATACACAAATTGGCGTTGATGGTTCGAGCTTCCTGAGCTAGTCGAACCACTTTTTCCAGTTTCTGTGGGTTTATCGGAGACCTCCACATGACTGATATCACAGTCAAGGTCCTTCAGACTCTTCGACACCAGCTTGAGCCGCCTTTCAGCCAGTGTTTCGAAAGGTGCGTCTGGTTTACCGTTCGCTTCGGGAATCGTGGCAGCAACCTTTTTTGTGGACATATGAGAGTCCTTTGGTTGGCATGTTACAGATTCGAGGTCCTTGGTGCTCGTGGCCGCCAGTTTGAGTCGTCTTTCAGCCATTGTTACAAATGGTGATTCTGGATCATTATCCAGTTCAGAGATCATGTCAGCAGCACTGACGATAGTACATGTACGTCGTGTCTTTGATGGTTTTTGAGTACCAAGTGAGACATCGGACTGAGGCTTCTCAATGTTACAGCCTGGATAAGAGGCTTCCCCTCCAGCGTGTTGTGAAGCTAGGCTCTTGTTTGCAAGGTCTAGAAGCTCGTCTACTTGATTTACTTCATCATCGTCATATATAGATAGATTTACCAATTCCAGGTCATCATCTGAAGTTCTTTCGGGAGAGCAGGTTTTGACATTAGTGTTTCCAATTCTTTGGAGAGCATTTGAGTTAGCAAAGTCGGAGGAATTGCATCTCGTACCAGCGACTGTTAGATTCACTGTTTTCAAGTTTCGCAGAAATTTCCTGGAACCATTTCCGTGTCTCATTTTATTGGACGGTAAATTTTTAGTTTTTTTCTCGCAGTTGGCGGACTTCCCAACAGAGAGTGTAGATTCTGGCTTTGACAGCCGTTTGGGTTTTTTGAAGATGTTGTATACCCCCACAATAGCGGAGGTCGGCACAGCACTCAGTTTTGTCAGTGTTATACCATTGTTTGCACCTTTTTGCTTGGAGACAGGTTTACTTCCTGAAGATGATGCCAGTTGAGGGTCAGCAATTGCAGGATTGCATGGTTGACTGCTAATTTCAACCATCTCATCAAATGTGGCTAACATTTGCAAGGAAGAATCTTTATCGCACACTTTAGACACAGGGAGAGCGCACTCCTTCAGTGAGTGTGGACCACCAGCCTTGTCAGAGTTCTTATCCAACTGAGTCGTTATATTTTGTTTTTTGGTGGCCGGAATGTAGCTCGTCGAATTTCGATTTCCTTGCTGTGTTGTGACTGTTACATCAAGCGCACTGTCTGTGTCGCTAGGCGCCTTAACTGAGGCAGTTGCTTCCAAGTTTGTGTTACACACCGACTTCCCAGGGTGCTCTTTGAAAAGTTTTAAGGCTTCACGTGCTACTTCTGCCAGCAATTTTTTATCTTCATTATTATTTGCAGTAAAGCTACAGACAGAGTTTAGAATACGGTCAATTTTGTCATTTGTAGAGGTTAGGTTAGTTTGATATTTCGTTTCTTTTCTTTCTAGTTCAATTATTTTTGTGTTAAGAAGCGCAGTTAAGGTTGAAAGATCTTTTATGTTTTCATTCATCTATTCGTAGAGTTTCAAAAAAGGCGCAATAGAAATTCCCATATATGCTATAATAACAGCCTGTAGGTCTTTAGAGACAGGTGCGTTTCGAGGGACCTCTTGCTTACTAGACATACGTACTTGTTTTGAGGAATTTGAGCGTCTGCAAGATCTGATTTTGGGGTAAAGGCGCTCCATGATCGAAGAGTCAGACGAAGAGGTTTCTGAGACAGAAGTATTTTGTAAGTGTTGGTGTCTAGCGATTTTGAAACGTTCAACGTGTTCAGCTGAGGAAGATTCGTGACTCGTTTGATCCTTGTGGATTTCTGAAGTGGAGGTAACTTTTGACTTTTTTACCTGAGAGCAACGCAGCGGTGATAAACTGTCTGTGTTAGTCCAACTGCATTTAGCTCCAACGGTAACTCTACGTGTGACACTTTGAGAGCCGCTTTGTGTCGCTTCATGCATCACTTGTCATAACCGTTCATTTTTGAACGTCATGTGACCTTGATTCACTATTTCAACATGTCGGTTTTGTTGGAGTTTAGTCATTAGTGCTAAATCGGTAATTAGCTTGTTAGCGATGTCTAATGAAGGTCTACAGATCCCCGATCCCTGTGTTATAGCTACCTCAGTGCGAGCTTCCAAGTTAGGTAATGCAGAGAGAGTTAATACCTCTCTGCTCAGATCGTCTCTTTGAGGAATTTCGGCACATGAGGTGTTTGGTGTTTTTGTCGTTGGTGTGACCGGCACATCATTGCCAAGAAAGCCGTCATGGTTGAGTAAAGCTACAGCATCAGTGGACGTACAACAAGAAGGTAGTGGGCTCGTGATGACGCAATCCCCTCCATCACTATCGACCATGGTCTCAGGGTTGATGTGTGTTACACACGATTTGCTATTGCAGTCGTCTAGTTCCATGAGGTTCGTTACACCAGTCTCCCCAGTGTTAAAATCCACAGAACACAGTGTATTCAGACGACTTTCGTCAATACCGCTGTGTTTTTGAATGTGAGCATCGACCGGCGTTGACACAAGTGCCTCTTCCCTAAGATCAAACTTTAGGTTTGCCATTGAGCCATGGTTAACGTAACAGGCATTGTTCGCGAAACTATCTAAACAAACTGACCCTAAAGTAGGGTCAGTGCTATTAGTTAGGTTGTATGGTGGACGCTGTTCAATAGCCATATGTGTTGGCGAATCATAAGAAGATTCGACGTTTGTTTCAACATTGTTAACATCAAGCTCGACCATTGGGCGGATGGCGCCGCCTGTCCCAGTGATGACTTGTGTGCTTAGAGTACTTACAGTTGCTGAGTTCCGCTCCCCGGAGAGAGCTACAGCCGTCTTCTCGGAGCCGGGGTGTACATCCATTAAATCCATTTCTTGGTTTGTGCGCGAGTCTTAGCAAGGTGCATCAGAGTCGGTATTACTGGGACAGTTTGTGTCAGGGACTCGGCATACATCAGGGCAGCAGCAGGCGTAATGTTTGGCTCGAGCAATCCGACAGAGTCTTCAGCCGCAGACCATGCAGAACAGCAAAACAGCACAGTACTCGCCCTTTCGCCGAGGGCTTACGCCGCAAGGGCGTGGAGGCGGCTCTTTTAAAGTCAGCTGATCCTGCTGCTGACTTAAAGGCACACGCACCTCCAAAGGTTGTTTTTCCAAATCAACACTCCCTTTAGCGACGTCCTCCACAGCGAAAGCAGGCCACAATAAGTTTTGCAGCACAGGAGTCACTAGTAAAACATCACAGTACTCGCCCTTTCGCCGAGATCTAGTTAGATCTAGTGAGGTCCGCCAAGATTTACACCAAATTTGATTTGAGAGGTGCTTATCATCTGATATGGGTAAAGGAGGGGGATGAGTGGAAAACAGCTTTTAGAACTAAGTTGTTTGAATATCTTGTAATGCCTTTTGGTTTATGTAATGCTCCTGCTGCTTTTCAGTTCTTTATGAAAGAAGTTTTGCAAGAATTCATTGATGTTTTTGTTATTGTTTATATTGACGATATCTTGATTTATTCTGAATCTCCAGAGAAGCATGTACGACATGTAAAAACAGTATTGCAACGGTTACAGGATTGTCAACTATGTGTCAAAGTGGAGAAATGTGCCTTTCATGTAACACAGGTTACATTTTTGGGATTTATTTTGACTAATACAGGAATTGTGATGGACCCTAAGAAAGTGCAGGCAGTTAGAGACTAGCCCTCGCCACAATGCATCAAGGATATACAATCCTTCCTAGGCTTTGCCAACTTTTATAGGCGATTTATCAGCAATTTCTCTAACATTGTTACTCCAATCACGCATTTGTTAAAAAAGGCAGTGAAATTTACTTGGAGTGATGAAGCGGAGAACGCCTTTGTCACGCTCACCTGATCTCCACAGGGGCGTAGCTCATGGCTGCACGAATGATGTCTGCGCTGGTGTGGTAATACGTGATTGGTGATGTTGCTGCGGCTTTTCCCTGGTTACCACCCTCCCGAGGCGTTATCTGCAAGGTTAAAATAAGGTATTAGCGGCTGGGAGAGAGTTGAGTTGGACCCCCTCCCTGCTACCATCTGATGTCCTTCTCCACTTGCTCTCACCTTGTAGTTTTGTAAGGCAGGCCCTCCGTCCTGCAATCTGGCGGGGCGCCAAAATGTCTTTCATGATCGAGTTACTTCACTGATCCGAAGAACGAATGCGGAGTCGTGGAGAGCTTGGACGAACAGGTAAGTCTCTATGCCAATGACTACTTGGTATAAAGTCCTTGAGTCTTTATTTTGCCCCAATTCCTTTAATCAGTGTCTTTCTCTCTTTTCAGGCGCGGCTCCAAATGGATTATGCATGGGGAGTCAGATGGACTTGGCACGCCGAGCAGATGTATTACAGGTAAGTGGTAGCGCAAGAATGAAGCACTGTTATCTGAAGTGTAGTCTTTTCCCTTCCGTGCGCGACTAACCTGTCACTAATCTTCTTTTGCAGAGGCGGTGCGGCGCTGGAATGAAGAATGGAGGAACACTCCAAAGATGCCCCGGAAGGATACTGGGCCTGAGAGGGCTCTTCAGCCAGAACGAAGTGAGTCTTTTTCCCTTCCAGATGCCGATGGTTGGAGTCCAGGAAGGGCGTGGCTGTAGAAGTTCAGGAACAAAACAGACACAGTGAGCGTTGCGCTGCAGGAGTGCAGACTAACACAAAGCGTGTTCTGTATGCTGGGCGTGGCTTAAATAGCCTCGCAAGTAATCCCAGGTAAAGTAGTCCCTTCACCACTCCCTGTCCTTGAACAAAATAGTCCCTCAGCCACACCCTGAGGAAACAGAAAGGCCCAGTCCTGCCTAGACTGGGCAAGTAGTTCTACATGAATCATCCCATATCATGAGCCTGGCGCCAACGGCGCCAGGACTCAGTCCAAGAAGCTCTGGGGGCTTGAAAGGCCCTCATGGGAGTCGATGACTGGGGGGGCTCACCAGATCCGAGGGGCTTTCAGTGTGAACCATGAGAGCCTTTCAGAAGTTGAAAGTAGCTTTCACTTCTGCTCCCGTGTTACAACATCCCAACACTGAAAGAGCATTTCAAGTTGAAACAGATGCTAGTAATGTGGCGATAGGAGCTATTCTGTCACAGAAATATGAGAAGGAAGTATGGCACCCGGTAGCATTTTACTCCAGAAAGTTGTCAGTGTGCGAGCAAAATTATTCCATCACTGATAAAGAGTTGCGGGCGATTCGGTCTGCGTTCCTTGAGCTGCGACACTATTTACAGGGTGCTAGGCATCAGGTGGCGGTGGTAACTGACCACAAAAATGTGCAATATTTCAAAACAGCTCACACACTTAGTCCCAGACAATTGCGATGGTCTCAGTTATTTAATGAATTTGATTTTGTGGTTACTTTTAGACCGGGTAGCAAAAATGGAAAGGCAGATGCGCTTTCTAGACAACAACATTTGGAACATACAGTAGGTGAAATTAAAACTGTTATCTCACCAGATAAAATTGTTGGGGGCATTACCACACAAGTCACAGACTTAGTCAAGAAAGCTTTAACCTCACGACAATTGTTAGAGTGGAGGAACAGTCATCCGGCACGCACTATACGAGAAGGGTTGCCTATCATCAGAGGCGATTATATTTACCAACGAAAGAGCTACAAGACAAGGCTTTATTCTGATGTCATCAGTCTCTGTTAGCAGGACATGCAGGGTTGAGAAAAATGCAGACCATGTTGGAAAAATACTTCTGGTGGCACTCCTTAAAACAGGACATGGAAAGATATGTGGAATTATGTGAGGATTGTGCAAGGAACAAAGCAGAGCATGTTAAAAAGAAAGGTTTACTACAGCCGTTACCTACTCCTGAGCAACCATGGACACACATTTCTATGGATTTCATCACTGATCTGCCGCCCGATAAGCAATATGATACCATATGGGTAGTGGTAGATTTTCTGTTAAAACAAGCCCACTTCATTCCTTGTGAGGGAATACCTGGGGCAGGTAAATTGGCTGAGTTATTCCTACAACATGTGGTAAGGCTGCATGGGTTGCCAAAAAGTATTGTCTCAGATAGAGGTTCGCAATTTACCTCCAGATTTTGGCGTGCCTTTTGTCGAATATTGGGAATTAACTGTGCTCTTTCCACCAGCTATCACCCCCAGACAGATGGACAGACAGAAAGGGTGAATCAAACACTTGAACAATATTTACGTGGTTATCTGAGTGATGGCTGGGATTCTTGGGTGCAGGCTTTATGGTTGGCAGAATTTACTTATAACAACACCCAACATACCTCCTTGGGAATGGCACCTAATGAATGTCTATATGGTCATGAACAGAATATGATACCGGAACATTTGCCGGAAATAGAAAATATGCCTGTGTTACAGGAGCGCAGACAGTTGCTTCTTGAGGTAAGACGGAAGGCACGAGAAAATCTGGAGAGAGCCAAGAGGCAGTACAAAAGGCAAGCTGACAAGCACTGACAGAAAGGTCCTCAATATAAAGTGGGGGACAGAGTTTGGTTGTCTACTCGCAATTTGTCTTTAACAGGATCACGAAAATTTCTCCCCCGGTTCATTGGGCCCTATGAGATTAGCAAATGTGTCTCTGCAACTGCTATGAAATTGCGTTTGCCTACATCTTTGCATATACACACGGTGTTCCATGCCTCTTTACTTAAACCTGCAGCTCCAGGCATGACTACAAAGCAACCTCCAGCTATCATGAGAGCCGGCCAAGAAGAATATGAAGTTCAGCATATTCTGGATGTAAGGAAAAGGAATCGTCAATTTTGGTATCTGATTCAGTGGAAAGGGTATGGACCAGAAGACTGTTC
Organism: Ambystoma mexicanum; assembly: GCF_040938575.1. NCBI lineage: Eukaryota > Metazoa > Chordata > Amphibia > Caudata > Ambystomatidae > Ambystoma > Ambystoma mexicanum. Next base: position 1,207,320,108 of record NC_090923.1, on the reverse strand, counting down.
TTGGGAACCCGCAGATGAGGTACATGCTCCACGGTTGGTCAGACAATTTCATCAGCAACACCCTGATAGACCAGGACCTTGGAAGGGCCCTGGGAAGGAGGTAATGTCAGGAATTTGGGGTGGTGGAGGCGAAAGAGGTGTCAGGGTCTTAAAGGAGCTTAAGAACGTTATATGGCTAGGAAAAAACTACCTGTCCAGCATCCTCTTTGGCATTTCATAGTCCTTGCTGTGCGTGCGTTGGCCAGCTGACTATAATTAGTAATAGCTTATCAAGGGCCAACGGCGCACGGCAGGTGTGGCTTATTCTATTTCCTGAGTCGAAGCCATGCCGGAGGTTTGTGAGGAGTCGCGCACGCCAGCATTTTCCAAGCGGGCACTTTGAATGTGGGAACAGCACTGCACCGCAGACTCACGCGGTTCCCATGCCGCTCTTCCTTCGTTCCTGAATCTACACGGGGAACGAGAGGCGGTGAAGCAGCAGCGCACCGAGGACTCGCGCAGTTGCCGTACCGCTCCTCCTTCAGACCTGCATTGACACGGGGAGTGGCAGAGTATTTACCCTCGCTACTATAACGGCGTCATCATCCTCCGTCCGGGAAGGCTTGCAAGCTTCCCGGACACTCAGATAAGTGCTTGCTGAGTCTTGTCTTGTTTTCATGCTGGGGCAATGTTCAAAACATAGAGAAACACTTTCATTAGATATTGTGTATGTGCATAACTCTGTGATTATCATTATTAGTGTCTAGGTGATGACTGGGTGCTTATCTTATTGAGTGGCACTAATACGTGCATGAAGAACAGTCTGCATCTGAGTATTAGGGCTGTGAAGCTGAGTTACTCAGCATGTACTTTCTGGAACACAGTACATTTTTTGTGTTAACCTGTCAGACCCTTGTCCTCCTTCCCAATCCTCCTCCTCACCTGAACCTTCAGAGGACTTGTCCTTGGTTGTAGAAGTAGTCTTCCTGCGGGACTTTCTCTTGTCGGTAGGTTGTTTATCCTTGGACCTTTGGTCATGTAGGTAGGGTCTGGCTCCCTCGGAGGCCACCTTGGCAGGGATTGGCACCTGCCCTTGGGGGACCCCGAGGAGCCAAACCTCAATTCAGGGAAAAAGCCAATGGGCAGAAAAAACCCTGATCCAAATGTGTACAGAAGAATGTTTGAAGAATGGGCTATCCGAATCCTGTTGATGTCAGCACAAAACCCTGAATACCAGCATAAGGAGACTTTAAAGGATAAGGCACTTAAGAGTGGAACAACAGCAGAACATAGAATAAGGTAAGAAGAAGGCGGACACTAATACAGAAAAGTAAATCCTACAAGTAAGGGTAGCAGAGAATACAAGGTGAAAACACACTAGGCAAAAGGTAAAAGGGTGTAATAGTAAAGGAAAGAAAAAAGCGTTATGAGGAAACCTAAAGGAAACCGAAAAGGCTAAGCAGGCGCCTGAGAGACTGTAAGGCGCCCCGCCTGTTTCCACAGCAGTAGTCGCGGAGAGCCGCGGGAGAAACCCGAAACGAAGGATGCCTCAGGTAAGTATGAAGGGCGGTAGAAGCCAAGAGATAGAAAGAAAACACGCCAGCGTCCTTCTAAAAGACGTTGGGCCTTATTCCGAGCCCGGAGCTAACCAATGGCGCTATTAACGCCTTGGTTGACGCCGTACCCGGACCGGCAGCGCCTTGGTGGATGGCGGAATTACCGCCCCATTCCAAGGTTGGCGGGGCGGTAATTCCCCAATCCCCATTTACCCTTCCCCATTCCCATTCTTGCCCCATAGGGCATAATAGGAGTGGGGAAGGCGTCAATTACGCCACCGTAAATTACGGTGGCGTAATTAACATCAAGGTCCCTTAGCGCCATGGTTTTTAACACCTGCTAAAAGCAGGTGTTAAAACCACCATGGCGCAAAGGGAACTCGGAGTATGGCGGTAAGGGATTACCGCCACCGCTCTCGTTAGCGGTGGCCGCTATCCCTTACCGCCATACTCGGAATGAGGCCCGTTGACACTTACCCCAGCGGTGTCGCGGAAGCGCCGCGAACGAAGTTAGCAGAGGCTCAGTCGAGCGAAAACAAATAGCAGCGGAACTAAGGTAGAACCGCTAGGCACAGAGCAGAACTTCCCCGTGATGAAAACCACACGGAAAAAGCACAAAGAAGGCAGAAAGGCACAGGAAAGTGTGAAAGGCACTGGTAAGTGTACCGAGTATGAAGCGGAGCACTGAAGGTGAAAACAGATACAATGCACAGACCTGGGGGCGGGGTCTGTTTAAATATGGATGTCCACCATCTTGGATGAGGACTAGAGCAGGGAATGGTTCCTAAGACTAATGCTTCCAGCTATGCCACAGCTTCCACCTCTGATTCTGACAGTATACCCCCTTCCCCTCGGGGGAACCCCCTGGCCTTCCAGTGTGTAAACGGTGGAACTTCTGCACCAATAGTGGGGCATGAATGTGACTCACTGGTTCCCAAGACCTTTCTGCTGCTGGATATCCCTTCCAACGGACCAGGTATTGGACTCGGCCCTTGCGATATCTTGAATCAACCAGATAGGCGACCTCATATTCGTCTGGGACCTGAACAGTCAGTGTTTGTGCTCGGCGGTAGCGTCTCTGATAGGGGTCTTCCTTGTATGCCTTCAGCAAGGAAGTGTGAAAGACTGGGTGCACCCTCCGGAGATGCTGAAGCAAACTTAGTTTATACGCCACTGGGTTCTCCAGATCATCAGTTGATTCTTGAAGTAGAATGGCTCTGACAGCTCCAATCGAGGCATCTGTCTCTAGGATGAATTGTTTGCCTTGATTCGGTTGTACCAAAACTGGTGCTGAAGTGAACAACTTCTTGAGAACTTGGAAGGCTTCTCTGGGTTCCTGGTTGAATGCGAATTTGGCTCCCTTCTTGAGTAGGGATGTAATGGGTAACACTATTCCGGAGAAGTTAGGGATGAACCTACAATAAAAGTTCGCTAGTCCAAGAAACGTTTGTACATCCTTGACGTTCTGGGGTTCCTTCCATTCCAGGATCGCCTTGATCTTGCTGGGATCCATCTCGATGCCCTCTTTAGACAGAACGAAACCGAGGTAAGAGACTGATGTAACCTCGAACTGGCACTTTTCAGGTTTAACTAGTAGTCTATGTGATTGCAGGCGGTGTAATACCTTCCTCATCTGATGGCGGTGATCCTGTAAGGTCTGGGAAAATATTAAGATGTCATCAAGATAGACTACTATGGATATGAACAACATGTCAGCAAATACCTTGTCCATAAACCGTTGAAAGATAGCCGGGGCGTTTACCAACCCGAACGGCATCACTCTGTATTCAAACAGACCCAACCGGGTACGGAAGGCCATCTTCCATTCATCCCCATTCCTTATTCTTAGCAGATGGTATGCCCCTCTTAGGTCAAGCTTAGTGAAGTAGACCGCACCCTGAACTGCTTCCAGAATGTCTCGTATCAAGGCCATGGGATACCGGTCACGCACTGTAATCTGATTTAGACCTCTATAATCTATACATGGGCGAAGTTCAGAGGAGTCCTTCTTGGGAATAAAGAACAACGAGGGCCCACAGGATGACTTAGATTCCTGGAGGAGGCGGTTCTGCAGGTTGGCATCTAGGTATTCCTTTAAGGCACGTCTTTCTGGTAACGATAAAGGATACATGCGTCCAAAGGATACCGTAGTCTCAGGAATAAGGTCTATGGTGCAATCCTCAGCCCTGTGAGACGGTAACAATCTGGGTAAGGTATCTTGGAATACTTCTGAGTATTCTTGATAGTGAAGAGAGACCGCCGAAATCGTCATGGTTCCGCAAACACTAGTCTCTTCCTCTTCCGTCTTCTGGAATGAAGGATTCATACAGTGGGATCCACAATATTGGGAATTAAAACTCACTCGGTTGGAAGACCAATCTATCTGAGGGTTGTGCTTTCTCAATCATGAGACTCCAATTACCAGAGGGAAGTGAGCCGCTCTGATCAAATCGAAGATCACGCTTTCCTGGTGTTCTCCCAACTTCATCTTCAATGGTAACGTCTCTCTGGTTATGGGACCAGACGACAGAGGGGTTCCGTCGACTCCTTCTACTGGGATGGATCTCTGCTTGGTACGAGACGGTACTAGAGTCTCTGTGGCCCAGTTTACGTCCATAAAGTTGCCGGCGGCACCACAGTCTAACATAGCCAGCACTTCCTTGGGTTCTGAATCAGCCACCCAAAGTAAGACTCTGAAAACCATCAGTCGACGGTCCTCAGTGTTCTCTATTGGTCTTGAAGTGTTGCAAGGGTTGAAGGTAGCTCCCCCGATACTTCCCTTGCAGTAGATCGGGGTCTGGAGTTTTCCTTCCTCCTAGGTGGTACTTCAGGACAATTTCTTAGTAGGTGCTTGGAGGAACCGCAGTACATACACAGGCCTGCTTCTCTACGTCTACTTCGTTCTTCCGAAGTCAAAGGTCCTCTTGTAGCACCAATCTGCATAGGTTCCTCGGCTGCTTGGCTGTTTCTAGGAGATTGGGAAGGTAGGTTAGTCGACTGAGGAGTGACTCGAGGTCTTCGTCTTTCTTGACGTCATTCCTGCAATCTGAATTCTATCTGAAGAGACAAAGTCATCAGGTCTTGAAAGGATGCTGGTCTTGCCACCCTTGCCAGTTCATCCTTTATATCATCATGCAGACCACGTCTGAAGATGGTTTGTTTGGCTGAGTCTGGCCAGTCCGTCTTAGTAGCCAATCTCAAAAAGCGGGAAATGTATGTCTGTAGGTCTGTTGTTCTTTGACGCACATCCAAAATAGCTTCCAGAGAGGTGTATAAGACCTCAGTGTAAAGACTGGTAGGGGGTGTCTGTACTTCCGCTCTCTATATGGTAGAGGAGAGGCACAGAGGACCCCAGCCAAGATTCTCTATTATTGGTACGTGGTCGAGCAATCAAGGCCTAGCTTCTCAGGAGTTGATGCAGGCTGGTTCTTAAGTACAGTGTAGTCCCCGAACCCCCACAAAGGAATGTCCACACACTGTATTACTGAAAACACAGTCTTTATATAATTAATATTCAAAGGTATGTACACCATCACAATAACGCACTTTGTACTCGGAAGTCAATAATGATAAATATATACAATTCTAAAGTGTTACCACTAATGTTATCCAATCTCATTAAAGTGCATCAACTGTACGGTTAAAATGTCACACAGATTAATAACGAGGAAACCAGCAATAGAGATAGGAAGGAACGCAAGATGGTTGAAACAGTAGGCAGAATACTGACCCCTACCACTGGGCACAGTTCTGTGTGGAGATCCCCCCACTTGGGCAACCTGTAAATAAAGATATAACACAAGCCCAGTCCATATGTTCAATGGTCTCACTTCTTCCTATTAAGGTTTTACCCCCCCCAATGTACCTGGTGGAGTAGAGTTCTCCGACGATGCGTCGGCCGATCCTTCTTGAGTGACTCCTTTTAAGGCAGGAGCCACGGATCGCCGAGAGGTGTTGAGGAACTCGGCGTTCGGTGTCAGGGAATCGACAGCCCTTCTTGAGTGCCCTCCCTTTAAGGCAGGAGTCACGGGTCGTTGAACGTCCGACGGTGAACAGGTTGAACTATGGCAGTGAAGTGGCAGCTTCGTTCCTGGGGGTGCTCGTCGACGACAGAGCGTTGGCGTCCTGCAAGGAAGAGGCATGCGGGGCACCTCGGTGACGATAGTTCTGGACCGCAAAGAGATGAGGAAGAACTGTGGCCCAGCAACGGCGTTGAGTCGTCAGTGTCTCTGTGGTCTTTAGGTGGTGGGAAAGCCACCGGTGGATGCTCCTCGGCGCGTTGACGGTCGGGCCTTCTCCAGCGGGAGACAAGTAGATGACGATGCTGGCGAGAGCGTCCGATGATCAATGGAAGTTCTTAGGCAAACAGGAGCACGGCGGCTCCGGTCGGCGACGGCGGTCGTCGACAGTGGCGGACAACAGTCCGAGTGCTTCTCCTTGGAGTTCCGCAGCAGTCCCCGTATCGGGTCGGCAGCCTGTCGAAGGTCTGTCTACCAGGGAGCGTTGGCAAAGATCAGCTGTGCACGATGGTCCCTCGTAGCTCGGGAAGAGGGAGCCTTACCAGGTCCTCTCTGGGTCAGTCCTTGGAGGCACAGCAGCTTTCAGATTGTGAAGAAGAGCCACAGCACTTCTTCTCCTCCAGCAGGGCTTCAAGGTCAAGCGTCAGTTACTCCAGTTACTTGTCGTAGTGGACTTCAGCTTCTGAACACAATTCCTAGCAGTGAGAGGTCCCCAGATATACTGTTGATCTCCCATTCATTCCGCTGGGTCACACTCAAGCATCCAATCACGACTACGGGCATTCATGCAGGCAGGCAGCCAATCAGGCACACAAGGTATTCAGGCCATTCACTTCTCTGCAGACAATCACAACAAGTTATGTGTATTGGGACAAGTACAGAGCCATTCAACACTCCAAGCTGCATTCATACCGGTTTCGGGCAGGGCTGTCTCAGTCATTGTGTCAACCACCAGATACTAGACATCCACAACACAGAATGCATATTCATCACACACTCTATTCACCCAGGTCCCACCCACAGGAGGTACCCACAACATACATCATAGGGAAGGCTCCAGCCAGTCTAGCCGGGCCGTCACAACACCACCATATATGGCACTTCCACCCAACAGCCAGTCAGGGGGAAGGGACAGAGTCAGGGCTTCCCAGGACGTTGGGAAAACAAGGTAATGGGTAATAGAAAGCAAGAGGCCGCCGGGGCCATCTTGTTTTCCATCAGGAAACTGATTCCAATGGCAGGGGCCGGGGTATCCCAAAATGGAGGATACTCCGTGCACCTGTCAAATTCAGCATGGAGCTGCCACCAGCCCATACCCTGCTCTGCGGGCCACCCACAGGTGCCCAAAAACATACAATAGGGGCACAGGGTTGCACCCCCACCCATGGGTGCCATAAGGGTATCCCACGGGTCCATTCACCAAACCAAAAGAAAGAGAGCTGCACCGCCAGGAGTCCCACATGAACTCCTGCGTGGAAAACACGACAGAACACACGATAAAAAGCAGTAAAAGACAACGATACGGAGGCCCTGTCCCTCCGATGCATTTCCAGCATCACACTCAGGTCGGTCAAATAGTTCTTTAAGAGATCCCACAAAATGGTCATAGTCATTTAAGGAGGGATCCTTGCCAGTCACCAAAGGAGTAGCCCAAGTTAGGGCGTTTCCCATCAGATTAGCAATGATAAACCCGACTCGGGATCTTGCCGTCTCGTAAGCATGAGGTCTGAAGGTAAATTATACCTGGCAAGCATCAAGAAAGTCCTTGAGTCCTCCTGGATGACCATCGTACTTGCCGAAAGATAGTGTCATGGGTGGTAAATCTCCATGGTCGTCCCGATGTAGAACAACCTGTTGCCGAAGTGCAATGTTCTCTGTCCTCAAAGCCTGGACTTCCACAGTGAGGTTCTGCATAGCTGCCACCAGCTCCTGGTACTGCACCAAGGATGCCATTGTTACTTTTGTCAGACCCTTCTCCTCCTTCCCAATCCTCCTCCTCACCTGAACCTTCAGAGGACTTGTCCTTGGTTGTAGAAGTAGTCTTCCTGCGGGACTTCCTCTTGTCGGTAGGTTGTTTATCCTTGGACCTTCGGTCATGTAGGGAGGGTCTGGCTCCCTCGGAGGCCACGTTGGCAGGGATTGGCACATGCCCTTGGGGGACCCCGAGGAGCCAAACCCCAATTCAGGGAAAAAGCCAATGTGCAGAAAAAACCCTGATCCAAAAGTGTACAGAAGAATGTTTGAAGAATGGGCTATCCGAATCCTGTTGATGTCAGCACAAAACCCGGAATCCCAGCATAAGGAGACTTTAAAGGATAAGGCACTTAAGAGTGGAACAATAGCAGAACATAGAATAATGTAAGAAGAAGGCAGACACTAATACAGAAATATAAATCCTACAAGTAAGGGTAGCGGAGAATACAAGGTGAAAACACACTAGGCAAAAGGTAAAAGGGTGTAATAGTAAAGGAAAGAAAAAAGCGTACGAAGGAAACCTAAAGGAAACCGAAAAGGCTAGGCAGGCGCCTGAGAGACTGTAAGGCGCCCCGCCCGTTTCCACAGCAGTAGTCGCGGAGAGCCACGGGAGAAACCCTAAACGAAGGATGCCTCCGGTAAGTATGAAGGGCGGTAGAAACCAAGAGATAGAAAGAAAACACTCCTGCGTCCTTCAAAAAGACGTTGACACTTACCCCAGCGGTGTCGCAGAAGCGCCGTGAACAAAGTTAGCAGAGGCTCAGTCGAGCCAAAACAAATATCAGCGGAACTAAGGTAGAACCGCTAGGCACAGAGCGGAACTTCCCCATGATAAAAACCACACGGAAAAAGCACAAAGAAGGCGGAAAGGCACAGGAAAGTGTGAAAGGCACTGGTAAGTGTACCGAGTACGAAGCGGAGCACTGAAGGTGAAAACAGATACAACACACAGACCTGGGGGCGGGGTCTGTTTAAATATGGACGTCCACCATCTTGGATGAGGACTAGAGCGGGGAATGCTTCCTAAGACTAATGCTTCCAGCTATGCCACAGCTTCCACCTCTGATTCCTGACATAACCTCAGATCCTTGTTTCTACATGTTCTATGTGTGTAAACGTTGCTAATGCTTGCCCAGAGGGCCATGTGTTATGTTTTTCATGTTGGGATAATCTCCCATGAGTTTGTTTCATTTTGTGCTTGCATATATGTAGTCTATGTCATGCTATTACTACCGGTGCCTGTACCAAGGGGCTACTAGGGAGTGCAAATACGATAAAAGGGTACTTTAGTGGTCTGTATTAAGGGGACATTATTGGTGACCTTTGTGTGTGTTATGTTTCATGGTATACTATCTGATATTAGGCAGTGTAGGGTTTTTTCCTGTTACTTCCCCTGTCCTATCCACCTTAGGTGTTTCCTAACCCTCTATCCGGTTTTCCTAACATTCCCTTTCCCATCCACAACCTCTCCCTAACCCTCTTCCCCCCACTGGCTGCCACGTGGTATCCTGTGTTTTGTATATCAGGTATCTGTGCCAACCACGGTGGAGGGTCAACTTCATTCGGCTTCTGTGGTTCAGGGGAGAGTGTCGACACACCTTCCTCCAATATTGTGTTTGTGACATTATGTGATGACCTGCCCTGTCAGTGCCACTAGCAAGTATTCTACCTCCAAACTATTAGGTCTACTGCAACAAGTCGATCTACCTTCGAAACTTTGGGACCACCTTTTGACTGATTTCATAGTGGATCTCCTTCCGTCTCCGGGATACATGGCAGTAATGGTGACGGTGGGTTCCTTCAGTAAGTTTGTTCATTTCTCACTCCTTCAGGGTGTTCCGCTTGCTCCAGAAACAGCCAAGGTGCTTCTCAGAGATATTGTCCGCCTGCATGGCATCCCTGGCACAGTGGTCTCTGATCGAGGTTCCCAATTTACTGCTTCTTTTTGGTATTCTATATGCAAACAACTCAGAATGTAAAGGGCCCTCTCATCAGGATACCACCCTCAAAGCAACGGGTAGACAGAGAGATTGAATGCAACTCTCAAACAATACTTACGTTGTTTAAGTAACCAAGTACAAGAAGACTGGGCTGAGTACCTTCCGATGGCAGAATTTGCGTATAATAACACTAAGCATTCGGCCATAGAGACGAGCCCCTTCTTTTGTACTTATGGTTACAACCCTCACCATCTTCTGGTTGTTTTGTCGACCTCTACCAAGACTCCTGCTATTGGCCAGTTGCTGTCCAGCCTTCAAGGGATCCAAAAGGCCGCTCTGCTGTCCTTGGCGCACAGCAGGAAGTACTATAAGACTCAGGCCGACAAGAAATTAAACAAGAACCTTCTGTGGCAACCCGGAACCAAGGTCTGGTTGTCCACTAAATTCCGGCCCAAATGGGTTCACACGGGAAACTTTGCTCCTTGCTATCTCGGACCCATCTCAATTACATCTAGAGTGAATTCAGTAGCATTTTGACTTCAGCTTCCACCAAGTCTAAGAAGAGTTCACCCAGTGGTTCACTCTTCGCTCCTTAAGGAATACCGCACCGATCCATATCGGCGCAAAATTCCACGTCTTGGACATCTGAAGTCTCCTAAAACCAAGGAGTACGAAGTATCCAGACTCATTGGCTCCCGGTACAGAAGAGCTACTCTGCAGTATCTGATACATTGCAAGGGGTGACTGAGGTTGGAAAGGACTTGGGAACCCAAGAGACACCTTGAGGCCCGTTGGTTGATCAGATTGTTTCATCAACTACATCTGGGAAAACCAGGGAGTTTCCTCCGAGGAAGAGGGGTCATACTGTCATACTTCGCCCATGGATGCAAGAAGTGGCAACAATGGTGGTTCTCCTAGTGGCTGCCACATTTACCACGTAATATCAGACGCTGTCTAGTTGTTGCTTCCAATATGGCAACCGACTGGATATCTCCCATTCAGCCCTCAGCGCCGTGGGTTGGAACCTTCGAATGTATTCTTCTTGATTAGACGCTAGTTGACCCGCTTCTGTTTCCTCCCAGTTTCAGTCCTTGCATACTCTCACTGTTTCTTTTGCCCGTGCCGCTCACTTTTGCTCAGTGGTCACGTTTCTTCCTTCCTTTTTTGACCTTCTTGCTTATCTCTCTCTCCCCAGTCTGTGGTTATATATTTGTTTTCCTTGCCTTTGGCTAGCTGCGAGGAGTCTCTATTCTGCCTTCTGCACTCGGCCGACAACCGCGAGTGAGGGAAGAGCCTTTATTTACTACAGTCTCGCTCACTCCTTTCTCTGTTGCACTTCCCACTGCTCTGGCTATGCTTTAAGGCATTATCCTTTCCTTTCTTGTGAAGGCTTCTCCTTTTGGAATACAGTGGACATCAGTATGCAAGGTGATTGTTGAATCCAGCAATCCTTCCTACCTTCTATACTGCAAGAGCATACATGAGCCCAAACCAACATAAGACTGCCACAACAGGGTTTTTTCAGCCAGGAGGCTTTTCCCTGAAAAGGGGCATGCTCCCTGGGGTTCCCTTTTTCTAGGGCTTTTTACCCGGCCAAGGTGGCCTCTGGGGGAGCATGTCCTTACCTCTTCGAGAAGGACCGTAAAACAGAGAAACCTAAGAAGAAGGACAAGAAAAAGAAGACAAAGACCTCTGATAGCACTACAGAGGAGTCAGGTGAGGAGAGGGAACGGAGGAAAGACACTTAGAAGCCTGAGAGTACACTGCATCTCTGCAAGATAAACTCAGAAAATGGGCTAATCTCTGCATTATGATTGCGGACAAAAAAATCGCTCCTCAAAATGACTGTGCTCCCTAAATTGCTATATTCATTCCTTAACATATCGATATGGCTGACATACTTCCAAGATTTAGAAACTGATATATGTAAATACGTGTGGCACTCTGGGGCAGTGCGCCTGAAGTGGAGCACACTGACGCAACCATATGACCGGGGAGGATTTGCTGCCCCAGACTTTAGCCTATACTGGATGGCTGCACGGGCGCAATTTGCTACTTGCTGGTACTTACTGGTACTCTGAGGAACTGCCTTCTCCCCACACATGCCCTCGAAAAACACTCAGCGGGTGACAAAGACCTGCGCTCATTGATTTTGTCCCACTCGGTTTGCGGATAGCTGCAGATTTGACCCGGCTAGACCCACTGCGTTCGCTAGGCGCAAAATTTGGCTAATTTTTGGGGTACCATCCCCATACCATAGAAACATCCCCCTGTGAGGTTGTGTACCCTGTCTACCACAGATGGACTCTGGTTCACGCAACAATTGGGTGAGGCACGGATTTGACACACTAGGGACCCTCTACCCGGAGGGCAATTTCATTCAACCTAGTGACATTCCAGAGCGTACACACCCCACATCATCACTGTGGTTGCAATATGCGGGCTTACGCAAAGCATGTAAAAAATTGTGGGCAGACTTCCCAGTGATGCCTGCAGATGACACACTATTAGAATACGCCCCGACTGCAGGAGGCAATCGCGGTCTGGTGTCATCTCTATATCGAATGACATAGAATCGGCAGGCTGCACCACAGTACAATGCCCGTTCCAAATGGGTGGCCGACCTGCAAATCGACATCACAGATAACCTCTGGTCAAAAATGTGCGCACAGACACACACAGTCTCATACAACTCCAAATTTCAATTGATACAACTGAACGTGTTACAAGGGTTTCATTACACACTGGCCAGGCCACGCCTGTTCTCTAATGAAGGGACCGGGGTGTGTCCTAGATGCAATTGTCCTCATGCCAAATACTTTCACATGCTGTGGGAATGTCTGAAATTACAGCCGTTCTGGGGAGATATATGCACTGTTATGTCGGAAATGATGGACCGGGAGGTTCATCCCACCCCACTGTCCTGCCTGTTCTATATATTTGATCCCCCCGTGGGCAGCATGAGCAAGCTTGTAAAACTGTGCCTTCTCCTTGCTAAATGGTGCATACAACTGCGATGGACGAGTGCAAATGTCCCCAACAAGGAACATTGGTTGGGAGATGTTGTGTGGGCTATCGACATGGAGGAACACTGGGCGCAAATGCAGCCAATTGACTCTCATTCAAGAAACATTTGGGGACTGCTCACGGCATACATCTTAAGTAGGTCACTGGAAGTTGATACAGCCCTGGTCTCCTAAGTGTGTTCTTGTATGCGCCCATCAAATGATGAATGCAGGTCCAGGAATTTCTCTGTTTGTACCCAGCCCCCCCTGGCTTGCATCCCTGAGTCACTACCCCTCTGGGTCCCCCCCTTTCTATTCCCCCCTATAATGCCAAATATACTGTGCTGTGATATGTGATGCATTGCCATGTGTTAATAAAGAATGTTTCAAAACATAAATAGGCGTGTACAATCACCTATGTGACAGTTAGGGGGAAGGAGGGCAGCATTAGTTTAAAAATCATGCTGTAAGAACTCACCTCTCATGACTTGCAGGGAACAACAGCTTTGTTGCAGCTTTACTCCTAAGAATAAACGTAAGGCAAGTTGGAACACATGCAGACATCCTACATGCCAGATCGTCAGAGCGAGGTTATCCGCAAAAACTAATCGAGAGGTGTAGGAAAATAGTGAGATTTACTAAATGAGTCTACTTATCCCTAAAATGAAACCTGATTCAAGAGACCTCCTAGTTTGTGTCTCCACTTTTTGCCAACATAGTGAAGCGATTAAAGGGACAATTCTAAAAAATGTGAGAATTTTTAACACATCAGTTATGACACTAGACAAACCGCTATTTACTTTTAAAAAAAGCAAAAACTTTAAACATAGACTCACCACAGCAAACCGCTCACCGGCTAAACGAATGACTACCCAGAATGTATATCAGATCCCGTTGGTAGGCCACTATCCATGCATTTCATGTGCGGCATGTAAATATAAAAAAACAAAAACGCTAGCTTTCACACATGAGGGTAGTTCTTGGAACCTGCAGACATTCACCACCTGCAAAAGCAAAAATGCAATTCATGCTATACAATGACCATGTGAAAAACTATACATTGGGAAGACCTCACGAGAAGTCCACCTTCGGATCAATGAACACCAGTCAAAAATTCATAACCGTAACTTGAATGCCCCACTGGTCCTACATTACTTGGAAATGGGACACTCTTTGGAGGACCTTTCCTGGTTTCTGCATGGAAAAGATCTATGACATCAATAGCGCTCAGGAAGCAAATAAGTTGCCCTATAAAAACAGCTTTGGATTTCAATATCAAAACTTTCTAAAGAGGGCTGAATTCCATGGAACAATGGGAGTTCAATATGTAATTATTGCCCAGACTTTCTCCAGACATAGCCTTTGGGCCCCTCAAATCTCTGTGGATTATAGCTCTTCGAGCACTCCCCTGAAGTGCCCCCTTGTGATGTTCATATCCACCCAATAACATATATTGGTCATGCCTGATGGATCCGATTATGCACTCCCACTTCCAAATCTTTTTGTGCTGTATTGTGCATTTACTACAGGTGCATTTATCAGCCTTTGAGATCAGTCTCTGATTCTATGAGAGTGCGAACATATAATAAATTATCATTTACCACAACCATTTTTATTCCAATTATCTCCAACTGATGGTCATTCATGGATACATTGCATCCCCGTATCAGAGGTGGGCACTCGGGGGCCCTCACAGCATGACGTAATCTCGGGTCCGCCTTTATGTCAGACACATGCAACAACAGTAGTTCCACCTACATGATGGCGTGATTTCAAGTCTTTCTACATGCCAGTCATCCACAACAACAGTAGCTCCACCCACTTGTCCAGCGCCTAAAGATGGAATATATCACGTGACTAGCGCGTGTTCGTTATATACTATGGGTTCCCATTCGTCTGGGCCATCCCCTTCCACGTATGCCCCTGCGACAGTTTGCTAAAGGAATTTTGTGAAGGTAAACCAGCTCAGCATCGGCAAAACTATGACGCCGGTGTTTGTTTTCATGGGTCACTATTACTGACCGTGTGCATCTGACAGCACGATTAGGATTGGGGTAATAACTACGTAGTCTTCCCGTGGTATCATCCTAAAGATGACCGCGGTGGAGACCACCTGATGAGGATCAAGGGCATGCCGGCCCTGTCATGATTCAAGCCCATTGAACCATATACCGACATAATTATACCCTTTTCCCTGCCCATGGCGGGCTAGTTCCTGCCAGCATACCATGGTCGTTGCAATCTTACTCGGAGCACCTCTGAGACTGTACTACACCTGAAGCAATGCACATTTTAATATTGAACCTTTCCCTCTCTCAGGTGCGAAGCCGCTCCACCACTGACGCCCCAACTTGCTTTACGTTTATTCTTAGGACAACTGCTGCAACAAGGTTGTTGTTCACAGCAAGTCATGAGAGGTGAGTCCTGACGGCATGATTTTTAAACTAATGCTGCCCTCCCTTCCCCCCCAACGGTCACATAGGTGATTGTACACACCTATTTTTAATTCTATGACAAGACTGGAGGCGAGCATTATGCTTCAACTTCTTTAATTCACTACTCTTCACAGCAGTTTCAACAAACTCAAAACTATACAAACTCTGAAAAACAGTCTGAACAGACTTTTTCTTCCTTGAACTACAATCCCCATAGTCTCTGTAGTCCATCCTACTCCAGCTCAGCTATGACCATATCCTGTCCCTGAGCTCCTCCTCTTCTTTTACTGCTCTTCAAGCAGATAAGTAACTTTCTATTTATCTCTTAGACTAATGTGGTTTTATTGTACATTTGCGTAGGATTTAAGTTATCTGGAGGGTTCAAGCGCCTCCGAGGCAAGTTCACACTGAGAGGCAGTGTTTAGGACAGTAATTAAGTTTAATTTAGAGTTTAATGCAGTAATTAAGTTTAATTTAGAGTTTAAGGCGTAATGTGACGGAACAGCGTTTCGAATCCGAATCTTCGCATTTACGCGTCCTCGCGGAGCGTTCTACTTAGCTGCTTCACAGCAGCATCGGGAGCTCTGGCGACCACCAGCCCCGTGCCGCACTACCGGCACTCGAGGGGTATCCCGCCGGGCCCTAGAGCTTCCCGAACCTCCCTTTACTCAGCGGGGAGCGGGCACGCTGCAGCGGGCCCCCTCCCTTGCGGGGGAGGAGCCGAGCGCCGAGCGCGGCGAGCCCTCGCTGAGGGACAAGAAGAGCTTCTTCCCCCCACCCTTGGAGGGGCGGAGCTGGAGAAGTGCAGAGCCGCGTCGCTTTTATTACGCGACGCGGCTTCAGCAGTAAGAGCTTAAGAGCTTACACATTCGGAGCGATTCGAAGCTCCGGAGGCGAGAGTCCTGACTTCCACGTGCGCGTGAAGCGCCCAGCAAGCGTGGGCCTGCATTACCTCAGAGGAGGCAGCAGGAGCGAGACCTTGGAGTATAAAAAAGTATAAAAAAAAAAAAAAAAAAAAAAAGGTTTTCTGCCTACAGGCATACAGCGGTCTTGCAAAGTTAACAAGCCACCACAGGCATAATATAACCAGAAGAGTCCGGTGCAGCCACACAAAAAAAAAAAAAAAAGAAAGAGAATCTAAGGAGCATCTATCAGGAAGTGGGCAGCAGAAGACACCTGCACGCACCCCTTACCATGTCTGAATATGAGTGGAGTGAGGAGGAGCAGTCCCTAGACTTGGCTGCAAGTTTCAAGGAGGTGCTGGGGAATTCCCTGATAGATGCGGTGGCTCAAGGGGTGAGACCCTTACAGGAAAGGCTAGAGACGCTAGAAGCCATGCTTCATCAGCCTAAGGAAAGCACCAAGACGACTCGCAGCCTGCCCATGGAACCCTCTGGAGCAGGGTCTAAGGGGAGTATTCAGGCCCGCAAGAGGAAAGCCTCTGCAGACCCCCAGGGCCCATCGGATGGGGCGGAAGATAAGGCCCCGGAGGTCGCCGACGCCTTCGCGAAGCTTAAGAGAGCATATTTGCAGCGTCAGGCCGTGCCAAACCTCATGACCCCCTCTCCCGGGGAAGATAATGTGGGAGATGATGACCCAGGCTCGGAAGAAGAGCCAGAGGAGGAGGATCTATCCCCTCAAGAGCCAGAGGAACCAGTCGAGGAGGAGTGGGCAACGCCCAGCGGGGGAAAGAAAGCCCGCAAAGAGAAGCACCTCAACGAGGAGCAAGATGATATGTTCGATCCGGACGCCATCAGAAATCCGAGATCTTCCGACTGGCAGCCTTCTCCGAGAGTGGCTCAGTACATGACAGCAAGGCTTAGGAAAGCCTTGGATAAGGAAGTCCGCCAGCGACTTAGAGCGGAATGTCCCAGGCCGGACTTACCGGGGAAAGTGGCGGAAGCCCCCGAATTGGATCCAAAGATGCTCACCTTCGTTTCAAAGACCAGTAAGGACCCCCGTAAAGGAATTGATAGATCATGGAAGAGTTGCCAGGAGAAGGTCCTGGACCTAGCCGGTCCGCTCGCTAAGATCATGGACTTGGCGGAGAGAGCGAAAGATACAGGCGAGGAGGTGGATCCAGAGGCCCTAGCGGGCTGGGCGCAAAGGGCGGTTTGCCTCTTAGGTAACGCGAATTGCGCTATAGCCTCCGAAAGGAGAAGAGGATTGCTTCTGAAGATTGACTCGAAGCTCAGCGACCTGGCTTCCTACGAGGCCGGAGAGACAGCACAAGGCCTCCTGTTTGGGGAAACTTTCGGGAAGGAGATGGGCCGATTCGTAGGCACATACACATCACTGGAGAAGGCGCAAGCGTCAATCCGTAAGATCTTCCCGCAGAGAGTTTTTGCCGGGACCGGTCGTTACAGGGGTCGCCCGACCAGTCGCCAACAAGGAGGCAGAAGACCCCCGAATAACAGGGCCCAATACTGGGAGAACAGGCAACAAGACACGTTCTTCCCGGCCAGAGGTCGTTATAACAGAGGACGACGTGGAAGAGGCTTCGGACGAGGCCAAGGGTTCACACCAGGTAAGAGCGGGGACATACCCTCCAGTGGGAGGGAGAACAAAGAGGTTCTGGGGAAGCTGGCGCGCGCTTTCCAGCGATGCCTGGATTTTGCAAACCGTCAGAGGTCTGCAGCTAGAGTTCATCCAAGACCCAGTGCAGACAAAAGCCCCCCAGCGCCAGCTGCTAGCAAGAGGGGAGCAAGCAGCCCTCAATACCGAGTTGGAGCTCTTAGTGAGGAAGAGAGCCATAGAAAGATGCCCTGGGGTCCCAAGCTTTCTCAGCAACATGTTTCTCGTTCACAGGAAAGAGAAAGTACGCCCAGTAATAAATTTGAAAGAGCTGAACGGATGGATAGTTTACCATCACTTCAAGATGGAAGGAATCCATCAGCTCAGAGCCCTGAGAGAGGGAGACTGGTTAACCAGGTTAGACCTAAAGGATGCCTACCTTACAGTCCCAGTACAGGAGCAGTTCAGGGGATTTCTGGCTTTTCGCTGGAAGGGACAATTCTGGCAATTCAGGACTATGCCATTCGGGCTTGCGTCAGCGCCTTGGGCGTTCACGAAGTTGATGAAGCCAGTAGCCGCAGCCATCCGAGAGAAGGGAATTCGGCTGATCATATACTTAGACGACCTATTGCTTCTAGCGGAAGATCAGAGGGCACTGGAATATCAGACGCAGTGGGTGCTAGATCTCTTGCAGTCACTGGGGTTTCTAGTGAACACAGAGAAGTCCGATACGAAGCCAGCACAGAGGTTGGATTTTCTCGGCTTCATCCTAGACACGAGGAAAGCCACTCTGGAACTTCCAGCAAGGAAGATCCGAGATATCAAAAGAGAGATCAGGGCATGCCTAGAGAAGAGAGTTATATCTCTGAGGATCCTAGCGAGGATTGTGGGCCTCCTGGCAGCCTCAATACAAGCTATTTTTCCAGGTCCCTTACACTATCGAGCTTTACAAAGATTGAAAATCAGACACCTGCAACAGGGGCTGAGATATCATCAATCGATACCGCTAGACCAGGAATCGATCACGGAACTGGAATGGTGGTTGCAGAATATGGACGCCTGGAATGGGCGTGCCATATTCGGAGACCGGCCGGACCTCGTGATAGAGTCAGACGCCAGCCGTATAGGTTGGGGTGCGCGATGCGGAGAGTTGCAAACCGGAGGGAAATGGAGCGCAGAGGAGCTGAACCTGCACATAAACTGCTTAGAGCTCCTAGCAGGCTCCTTCGCGATAAAGACATTCACGAGGGAGAGAGTGAAGTCTTGCGTCCTACTGAAGATGGACAACATATCGGCAGTGCGTTACATAAACCACTTAGGAGGGACGAAATCCAGGTTGCTAGCGCAGCTAGCGAAAGATTTCTGGCACTATTGCCTGAGGACGGGGACATCAGTGACAGCGGAGTACTTACCCGGCACACTGAACGTGATAGCAGATTGGAACTCCCGGTACCTCACAGACTCCAGCGATTGGAAGTTAGATCCATCAGTGTTTCAGACGATAGCTCAGAAATGGGGTCCATTACACACGGATCTGTTTGCGTCTCGTCTCAACGCCCAGATATCCAGCTACTTCAGCTGGAGGCTGGATCCAGATGCGAGAGGTACGGACGCATTCCTGCAAGACTGGACAGGCGGCACTCATTACGCGTTCCCTCCGTTCATGATGTTGAGCAGAGTGCTGGCGAAGTGTCGGAGGAAGAAGGCAGAGCTAGTGCTGATAGCACCGTTGTGGAAAGCCCAAGTGTGGTTCCCGACGCTGATAGAGCGTTTGATAGACCTGCCGAGGATCCTCCCGGAAGGGGAACAATTGCTCACGGACCCAGCTGGGCAGTGTCATCCTCTGAGAATGAAGAAGACACTCCCGCTCATCGCGTGCAGGATATCAGGAGACGATGGGATCTGCCAGGCATTTCGATGCAAGCAGCAGAACTTATTGCCGAATCCTGGGCTCCATCGACTCGGAGGAGCTACGACGCGGCTTGGGCCAAGTGGACGAGTTGGTGTAGAGGGAGAAGTTTTCATCCCATTTCTGCTCCTATAGTAGCCATACTGAATTTTCTAGCACACCTGCTGCAAGATGGGAAAGCTTTCCGCACTATTGGAGTGTACAGATCAGCAATCTCCGCTGGTCATATGCTGATTGATGGGGCTCCAGCGGGTGAACACCCAGCAGTGTGTAGGCTTATTAGAGGAGCTAAATTTAAAGCGCCACCAGTTCCCAGATATACGGTGTTATGGGACGTTACGACAGTTTTGAAATTATTAGAGAGGTGGCCGGTGAATAGATTCTTATCGCTCAAGCAGTTATCAGGCAAATTGGCTATGTTGTTATGTCTCATATGCTGCAAGAGGGTGTCAGATGTTAGGGCTTTGGAAATCAATAGGAGGAGGTTCGGTCCAGAAGGAGTGACCTTCGTAGTAGTGCAAAGGACGAAATCAAGTACATCCACAGTGCACTACCCCTATTTCCCCAGTAATGTCAAATGGTGCGTGGCTAGTTGCATCAAGGAATACGAGGCCAGGACGGCAGAGGATAGAGCGAGTAGTACAAGCCAGTTGCTGATAGCGCGTAGGAAGCCCTTTCAGGCGGTAAAGACAGCTACCATAGCGAGATGGGTCAGAGAAGTGATGCTAGCAGCAGGGATCGATTTGCAGCGATTCGGCGCACATTCAGTGAGAGGGGCCATGGCGTCCAAAGCATATAGGACAGGGGTTCCCTTGCAAGATATTATGGCAGCAGCAGACTGGGCGAATGATCGCACATTTAGAGAATTTTATTTTAAACCAACAGAGAATATGGCGAGTGCAGTATTGGGACAGCTTTGAACAAGCATAATGCTCGCCTCCAGTCTTGTCATAGAATAAAGATTACCCCTGCTAACTGCGCAGGGAGTATTAATTCTATTAAAGACTAGGAGGCGAGCATTAAATTCCCACCCGAGAAATGTATTGTGCATATTATTAAATGTTTGTATGTGATAATAATATGTGAATGACAGCAATACATGGACACCTCCCTGAATTTTCTGCTTTTCTATTATCTCTAGGGGAGGAGCAGAAGAATAATTGAAGGGAAAGACGAGTAGAAGTCGTTGCCTGAGTTTAAGGAGTGCGACATTCGTTTGGAACGGTTCAAGTCATTGCCAGTTGCAGGACTAAGTGTGGAGTTTTCTCTGGGACTTTCAGAGCGAGTAAAAAAGAGGAGGAGCTCAGGGACAGGATATGGTCATAGCTGAGCTGGAGTAGGATGGACTACAGAGACTATGGGGATTGTAGTTCAAGGAAGAAAAAGTCTGTTCAGACTGTTTTTCAGAGTTTGTATAGTTTTGAGTTTGTTGAAACTGCTGTGAAGAGTAGTGAATTAAAGAAGTTGAAGCATAATGCTCGCCTCCTAGTCTTTAATAGAATTAATACTCCCTGCGCAGTTAGCAGGGGTAATCTTTATTCTTAATTCTTCATCTGTCACGCCCCCGCACTCACCCTCGCTCCCACTCTCTCCCTAACACTCGTCTCCCGCAGTGGTCGAAGTGTAAGAAAAGAAGTAGTGGAACTATGTTCCCTGCTGGCCAGCCCCGCTCCTCACAAACCCATTGCCCTGCCCCCTCCCACACATAATACAAAACCCCAAACACATTTGCCTGCTGTTTAAGGGAATGTTCAGTGCAATGCACTGAAAGTGCAAGTTTCAACTTCTTCCTACACTGTTATTTTAAAACGAAACCGTTCCGTAATGGTTTCTTTTTAAAATAGAAGTATAGGAGCTGTAAAACTTAATTTAAAAAAGTAGAGGAGCACCGCTCCCAACCGCTCCCGCTCACTTCAACCACTGGTCTCCCGTACCTGGCGCTTCTCGCCATCATGTTTTCCACCCACATCAGCAGGGGAGGCACGACAGGCGGGATACCATGGTGGGCAGACCCGCCTCTTTTCGCCCTTTTCCGCAGTGGCGGTTGCCATGGCTCCTCCTCCACACCCGGCGACGCCAGCATACCAGGAAGCGCCGGCAGCACCAATCGCTGGCCGCATTGCGCTTCGCGTAACGCGTGTGAGCGGTCACGTGATGCGTCACGTGACTCCGCTCACAGCTTCAAAAGAAGTAGGCAAATACGACATGTCGCTTCACAGCTACTTCTCCGGAGGACTGCCAGGCGTTACTTACTGCATCTTGTTACTATCCTTACCTCGACCTTGGAACGTTTTACTTGGACTTGCTTTCAGATTACCCTTGGACTTTGGCGTGCTCTCTGACCTCCCGGATCATCTTGACCTCTGTTTGAACACTGGACTTGGCTCTGGATTGCCCCTCTGTTTCTGCAACCTCGGATTGCTTCAAGTATTGCCACAGATCAAGTTCTTGCTTCACCCAGGTGTTTCCGGAGTGCCAACTACATCATCCCAGCCTGCTGTTGGTTTCCCCTTCTGTTTGTGTAGGTCTCCTACCTATGCTACCATCCTTTAGGTAAGCTGGTGTCACTGTACCTTGTTTTCTCCCTCTGCCAGTTGTCTTTTGGGTGTCTCCTTGATTATAACCCTTTGCCTTACAGCACTCAGGGGTCCTTCCGGCATTCCCGGTACCAGGCTGACGACGACACTCCACACCTGTGGCTTCAAGGATTGCTAGGGCAGTTATTTTTTCCTGTTCGAGCGGTACTTGGGGACGGAGGCATTACATAACTGCACGACCATCGAGTTAGACCATCATCCCTTGATCTTTATAAGCAGATCATGTACAGTTTGGACCTCCTAGTGAGATACGCATTACACGCAAAGGCTGCAGCAGGAATTTAAATCCTTTTATTTCCGAAGTTGTGCTGACCAGATGCTTAACTAAAGGCTTACCCAAACTAGATGAAGATATTGCTTAGGATACCAGGTAGACCTTGCCCAACCCTAGTTATCCTGGACTCCATTTTTAACTCTTGGCTTGGTGTTGGATCTTCCCCATTGTTTGGGAACACTAGCTCACTGAAGGAATGGTTGGTGATGGCACTAGAGTCAGTGGATGACCAAGTATTTTTCACTGTGGTTTCCCCTGCATGTGGTGATTATGGTATCATATCTCTTGTCACCCACGTGCTTTGAGTAGGTAACCTTGTTTCATGGCATATGCAGGCTTGGTTAATACTGTATCACATATTATTTATATATATATATATTTTTTGTTTTAGAAATGTCATTTGTCCCCTGATTAAGACGTGGTGAAACTACACCTACACGTCGAAACCCGTCGGTCTTGTCACAGTCTTGCAAATATGGATGCTTGGGTCCTATTTTTGATAACTACTAAGATCCACTCCAAGTTCAGAAAAAGAAATACACACATGATGTTGATTATTGTATTGCATTGATGTTGATACGTATTGAGATTTAAGTTGTATTCATTTCTTTGTTTCTTTGTATAAATATGATTGGTGAGTTGCTTTTGGATGAATGAACTAGGTTAGTCTTGTAGATTTTGTTGGATGTGAATGTAATTTTATGTCACTTTTATGTATTTTCATAATTGTGATCTTACCTGCATTGAATTGTTGCTTCTTTTGATTTATTCATGATTTTTTCATAAATAATTTTGTATCATTCTAAATAAATATTTTTGAAACTTTCTTATACATTTTGTCCTCTGAATCCTTCTTTCAGAACATGTAGATAAGAGTAACCTCTATCACAATCTTCTAAAAAAAAGATATTTTGCCATGTTAAGAATTGATCAAAATGTTAAAAACCTGTTAAATCGCCGACATTTATCAGAAATGTTTATTTCTTTTTATGGGGATATTTTTTTACATTTTATTTATATAAAGTTAAACATACAATACATATGAATATCAATAACATTTTACAAACTTCAAAGAATAAATAATTAGAATACTAAAATATACATTGCCATTACATTGAGTATTACAAACTATCATAAAAACTATCATAACAACATTAGTAAACATTTATCAGAATTTAATCATTAAAATCTCTAAATGTTCACCCCAACATTAATTCTGACACATAATATTAAATAGTCATGCCCAAAATATGCCGTGCACCTAGAGTTCAGTTTGCAGTGCACCTAGTGTTCAGTCACCTCCCTCCTTGGCCTCTTGAGTTGATGCATTGCCATATGTATAGAAAATACTATTTTTCCCTCCTACCTTTTTTTATTCATGTGCCTTGACCACTCCTCTGACAAAGCACGGGTTGGGTCAGAGGGAGATATTATGTGATACACATAGGACAGCAGAGAGATAGGAATATGGGAGATGGTGATTAAGAAAGAGGACACATTGGAGATTGCTGAGTAAGGAGACTGATGCTGGGCAGATGGCAGACCAGTCCATGAGCCCAGTCCAGTGTGGAAAAGAAGACAAGTATGCACTTAGGGTCTGATTTCCAAACAAGTCACCATAACTGAGGTTTTGCTGTAGAATTTACATCTGGAACGGTAAATCAATCCCAACTTCCAAATTGTCCAAATTAATCAAGGACAAATATGGGAGTACAAAGGCAAGGGAATTGTGGGGAAATACGATTTGAAAACAGGAGCAAAGGTGTTAAGATTTCTATGTCCTGTGGTACTCAAGTTACATCAAAAATAAAGATATATGTGGTTTCTTTAAGGCCCAGTCCACTTTGCATTGAAAAAACTAAATCCAAATCTGAAGGCATTTTGGCTGCCACTTTAAAGTCAGATTGCCTTTGTAAAGTTAAGTATTATTTGTGATTATAATTAGTGGCTGAAGCCAGTGTTGAGTCATTTAGATTATGGTGAAATCATGACCCACTAATGTTTAAGAGATATGCAGTTAATGCTGCCGGTGTAGACCAGTTATAGAATGGATGCTTGCACAGCGAAATGAAAGCTGAAATAATTATTTCTATTCTTTAAGAACTTTGTGAAGTGCAAATCCTCTGTATTTCCTTTTTTTTAATGCAGCATCAGGTATAATGTGGAAGAAAAGGGGGACATCAACTAATTATCTGTTACTGGAGAATAGTAAATCTCCAGCCCAGAAATATAAAGACAACATCCAAAATGGAGGTCAACACACAGTAGTTTAAAGACAGGGGCTCATAGGGCCAAGAACCAGCAAGCAAAGAAAGGAGACCACTGCACTGATTTGAACAATTGAATCGCAAAATAATCATTTTTCATTAAGGATTACAGTGAAACATCAAACACTGCATAGTTTTGGACAACACAATTTTAATCCAAAAATGACTATTTACAAATTCAAAATTACACATCAATACCAAACACACATGGAGACATGGGTGACATGGCTTAACATGGAAAAGAGCATCAAAACTTTGGTTTTTTGAGATGTGTGTTCCCCGCTATATACCTGACAAGATATAGTTAGTCTAGCAAGAGCTGTTACAACCATACAACATTCATACAACCACACTCTCATTCATACTGAGACATGCGAACATAAAAACACATGTTAGGAACCACAAGTAGTAAAATAGTCATTACAAACACAAACACAAAACCAAGGAGGCTCAATAGGAAGCTGAACAGTCTGACCAACTCTCCTTGTGTCAGCTACCAGGGTTCAAAACTACAACTTTCTTATAGCCACAAGAAATCACTGACCTTAAGTGATGCAACAGCGTGCAGCAAGGAACAAACCCCCAAGACCCCTTTATTCCCCTGCAGTCCAAGATGGATCCTGCTGGGGGAAGACAAGGGCTCCAGGGAAGCCCTTTTGGTGGGGGGGGAACCGTGGTGTGTTGGTTGCAGAGCAGGTTTTTGTCACAGTCCTTGTTTCGTATCACGGTTGCGTCACAAGAAGCAGAAGCACAATTGGATACTGCTGCTAGGCGGAAGGAGAGCAAGAAATAGAAATAAGTATGAGTTCTGAAGCTAGTCAACAGTGTAATGGAACTCTAAAGAAAAGGGACATACCAGGAATCTCTTGCGGAGTGCTACAGGTTCGGGTAAGTTTCCGTAATTGTCTGAGGGAGCAAGGGTCAGAAGCGTACTGCTGAAAAGGAAGTCGGGTGAGTATGTGACTGGGTAGCGGGATGTGTGGTGTATGACAATGTTGGGATAAGGAGTTATAACATACTGTGGTGAGCGGTGGCCCGTAGCAGAGATGTAAAGTACAGGAGCAAGATGACAGAAGTGTTTTCCCTTAGTTGCTAAAGAGCCAAAGGTGAGTCATTGTGGATTTGAACAAGTACTCGGATAAGGAGAAGCACAGGGGAGAGTATATACTCACGAAGGAAAACAACATTGGGGAGAAGCGACACGCCGAACACCTGTTTGCTGTCGCATAAATGCATTGTTGATTGTGGGTGGGTGGGAGCAAACAGGAGATCAGAGGTTTTGTGAATACTAGACAACTGCACTTCTAGGTGCCATCTTGGTAGAAAAAACTAGACTGGAGCTTGGAGCATTGGATGCCATTTTGAGAGGGGTCAGAAGGATCGGACTAATCCTTCGCCATCTGTTCCACACATATTGTTGGCGGAATCTGGATATGACAGTATGCCCCTTTCTAACAGGGGAGCCACCCGGTTTCCACCAAGTATTGTAGGCGCCTCAACAATATCGAGAGTCACAAATACCAGAGACTTTGAACTCGAGACCCGTAGTGGTGGAAACCAGAGGGGGATGAAAAACTGTGTCTCTGTGGAACCGGTCTGGGACACTGGGTTTCAATTGTGAGACGTGAAAGAGGGGGTGAATCTGAGCCCAGGAAGGAGGAAGCTGGAGTTAAAATGCTGCGGTGCCCTTTGTCGCAAACCCAATGAAACAACCAAAATATCTGAGGGACAATTTGGATGGTACCAGATGGATATGTACCCATACAGTCCCCACCCCCTTTCTTTTCTTTCTGCACTTATCAGACATACCCTGTCTGCTGCCTTAAACACAGAACTTGCCACTTGCTGACTGCACTATCACCGTTTATTACCCTTATTATTTATTTATTTGTATTTATTATTATTCATCTGTTCTCCTCTGCTCTGCACTTTCCACTTCTCCCATCTTCCATGCACTTTTCCCTTTCCATTGCACTTGCGCGTTCTCAATGTCACTGTGCCTAGTAAGATTGTTGTTTTGTTCTCCCCTGTTCCACTCCATTGCCTTGACGCGCTCTGAAACACATGTGTACGAGCGGGATATAAATAAATTATCATATCATAACATGTCCTACGAAATCTGAAACTACTTGCATAATTGTTGATTTAGCGAACATCTGTTCGGAAACAGAATCGGGGTAGTCCATGGGAGTCCGTCCTGGATAGAGCATCAGCTTTCTTATTGACCCTTCCTGGGATGTAGGAGAAAGTGACGTTATATGGTGAAAAAAAGTGACACCATTGAGCTTGTCTACTGTTTTGGGTTTCGGCATATTGGAGGCTCTTTAAGTTCTGATGATCCGTCCGGACTTCTACCACGTATTTGGCACCCAGAAGTAGATTTCTCTATTCCTCGAAGGCTCTTTTGATCGCTAGCAGTTTTTTCTCTAGCACAGAATAATTCTGTTCTGAGGGAGACAGTGTTTTGGACAGATAAGCCACAGGACATTATTGACCTTGTTCTGACAGTTGCATAAGAATTGCTCCTAAAGCATAGTGAGGGGCATCAGATTCAATGATTAAACCCTTGTTCTGATCTGGGGTAAGCAGAATGGGAGCTGTGGAAAATAAGGTTTTCAATTCTCCAAGGGCATATTCAGCTCCATCAGTCCACTGAAAGACCACCCCTTTCTTTAGCAAGGCAGTAAGGGGAAGGATGATCTGGGAAAAATGGGGAATTAAATTACGGTAAAAGTTAGCATGGTTGGCGAAGGCCAATCCACGACTGCGGATACCTTGGCAGGGTCCATCGAAATGCCTTGGGCGGATAGTACTTATCCCATATAGGTAACTCAGTCCTGTTTGAATGCACACTTTTCCAATTTACAGAAGAGGTTATTGTCTTTGAGTCAACTCAATACTACCTGGACGTGTCGTAAATGTTCTGACAAGGAATGGGAGAAGGCTAACATATCATCTAGATAGACTACAAGGGAATATAATAAGAGATTAGCAAAGACATGATCCATAAATCGCTGAAATATGGCTGGAGCATTGGATAGTCCAAAAGGCATCACTCTATACTCGTAATGACCGGAAGGGTGTTCGGAGTGCCGTCTTCCACTCGTCTCCTGCTTTAATGCGGATAAGATGATAAGCTCCTCTGAGATTGAGTTTGGTGTAAACGGAAGCCCCCTTAGCGGCCTCAAGAATGTCACAGATTAAAGGCACTGGGTATCAATCCGGGATGGTGATCTTATTTAGGCCTTGAAAATCAATGCAAGGGTGAAGCTCCTCTGAGTTGTTCTTCAGAATAAAGGAAAGAGAGGCTCCGGCTGGAGAGGAAGATTTGGTAATGAGTCTGCTTTGTAGATTGGACTGTAGGGAATCCTTTAGAACCCTCTTTTCCTTCTCGGAGAGGATATACATTCTTCCGAAAGGAATGGGTTGGTCTGGGAGTAATTTGATGACCCAATCATCTGTATGATGTGGGGGTTGGATTGAGTAATGTGGAGTGGAAAAGACCTCTTGGTATTCCTGATATGCGCTCGGAATCCCTTGTATGTGACTAAATATTGTTGTTTTCTGAATATTAGACTGGGGAATGCATGTGCGTAACCCCTGTCTTGATATTGGGCAAATCTTCCTCGGGACCAGCCCTTGGGACTAAAAAATACCCAATTCAGCCCAAAATACAGGTTCTATTGTGCCGAGCAGTGAACTCATGCTAGTGACAAATGACACCTTCAAAAAGCTTTAGTATTTATTCTAAACAGTGAATTTCAGCAACATCTTGGGATTCAAGTTAGAGAACATTACAAAGCACAAAACTTAGAGAAATGCAAAATATAGAGAAACATAGAACTTAGAGAAACATAGAGAAACACAGTCTTACGCCCCTTCAATCAGCACTGGGAGACCCTGGCCCTCATAAGCTAGCTGTAACAAGCCCCGCTCAGAGGACAGCGCTGTAGGGTGCCGACAGAGCCACAAATTCCAGACACTTGATCTTGCTCGAACCAAGTCCACAGATCGATCTCTCACCTGAGTCATGTGGGCATGCATTTTTATAATCTCGTGCTGTCAGTCCATGACGCACAGTTCCAGAACTTTCCCTGTGCAAAATATAGGCTTGCTCATGGAAAAACCCAACTCTGTGAATTTCCACTGTGCTCCTTTTCTGTGCCCCTCCCTACTTGGAGCCCATCTGCGCGAAAGCTCAGGAATGTCTTATCAGTGCCTTCTCAGAGAAAGAGGATTTGTTTACGAAGCCATGCAGGGCTACCGTTAGAAAGGCAGAATATTCTAAGAGAAGCCGAGATGAATTAACCCCATGTGAGCAAGCTCTAAAAGGCATGCACTCATAGCTTAGTGTTCATAGCGCTTAAGACTGGCTATCTAAGCGCTATATAGGTGCCATAATGTTCCAAACACTCCAATAATGTCTATTAGCTACAGAGCTGGGGCCTTCGCCCTGCCTGTTTATCTACAATGCATAATGTGACCTACCACCCCTACTAGGCCTGCATATTCCTTGTAGCTCACTACTGCATAATGGAAGTGCTACAACAGACTACTGTCAGCATTTTTGGCACATACTTTGAATAAACTATTGGCTTTCAGCGGCTAATGCTGTCAGCTAAAGCCCTGATTGGCAAATTTGAAATTTTGTGTATCACTACACTCCACCCCTATTCAAAGTGTGTGCGACAATGCTGACTAATACCCATCAACATAGTATGTAGTGCAGTTATAAAGACCTTGGGGCTTTGCAAGAGGTTTAAGCAAACTATCTTCTAGCGGTTAGTCAGCGTGGCATGCAAGGTTAGTAAAAACACTACCTAAACAAAAATGTACACAAAGTGAACAGTGACATATACCCTTGCCAAAACCTGGCCTACACAAAAAATACCTACACAAAGTGAACATGGACATTTACTCTAACCAAAACCTGGCCTACACAAAAATACCTAAATAATTATTGTATAACCGATTGTCAGTTAAAACGCAGCATGCAGTTAGAATGTCAAGGCAATCCGGTGTAGTCTAATCTACAATGCACTATTGCATTTATGTATGGTTACCAATTCTAAACCTGGCAGCCTTTCACTCTCAGGGCCTACCCTCCCCCTGATCCCAGGGCATTCAAACGTGACTATGGGCTGTGTGATTAGACACTTCCCCCATGTATGTGGAACCCAACCAGAAACCATCTAATTTCATGAGCAAGGTGAACCCATGGGCACCAGGTTATCTAAATAAAAACAATTCTACTAATTTGCATTAAAGCATGGCATGTGTTATTTATGCAATCAAAAGCAAGCAATTTGATCCATATGTTTGCTGGTAACTGTAGCTCTGTGTGCCAGTGTGTTGAGGATGGTCGCCCCCACTCAGAGTGAAAAGCCAACACCTGCTGATTAAACAATGTTTGCCATAAAATGCATCATGTGTATTTAGCAGTCTTGTTGACCTGCCCTATGGAAAAAATGTCTTCATACCTAAAATTCTGCCATCTGAGGTGGTGGCCAATACTTGTAGCAGTGTTGGGCGTATCAATGGGCCCCACTAGGCCAGAAGTTTTATAGCAGAGCTGGCATCAGAACCCATAGTGGCTAGCTTATTGTGCACAGTTTCTATGTCAAAATCGTTTAAAGCTCCTGTTACTCCCCGCTGCTCCCGCAATTAATGAATCTAGCTCCCTAGCTACGCGCACTCTGGTGATGGGCCATAGAAATGGACTCCATTTGTAGCAGCTTGGTAGTACTAAGGAAACATTGCCTCATGATAAATCTATGTCTAAGTGTATCACTGTAATAATAGAGGTGTGCATTACCAGCCTACAATTTAAATGTTGCCTTACTACTGGAAAATCTAACATGTTCACAGTTTCTACCTTGTGTGGCTTGGAGAATACCCTTCTTCAAGTGGGATGCCTGTCATATACAATATTAGTTTTAGCTACAAACACCATACTACCATCCGGCAGTGGCTGTTTCATCACACCATTGTGTGAAATGCATATAGTCAAGTTATAGTCCATAAAATCTTGGCGAGAACACTCGCTGCAGTTCTTGGTCAGAAAAAACATCACATTAAACAAATTAAACAAATAGTTGGATCCATTCACTGAAACATTTGGGCCTAGGATTTCATAGACACCAGTCATATGAGTCAGTGACAAAAGATGCCCGACAATGTGCCAGGCCAGCACCCTAGCAATTCCATGTGGCTACTCATTTGTAGCGCTTTTCCAAGGAATTATTCTACATGTCTACAATCAAAAATGTGACTCTTTGCATTAGTGTGCTGGAGACAGCTGTCCCCACAAAAACATGAAACTGGTTGGTTTAACAAAAACCGTGTCACACACTGTGTCATAAAATCAAATATCAAGTCAGTCATGGTTTCATTTACCCGCCTTAAGGCTGGCTGTAAAAGTATCCAGTGTTTCAAAGGTTACCATCTCAAATTAGAGCTCACACACTTGGCAGCATTACTTCAAATTAAGGACCTTAACCTACGCACAGCTGACTTTGCTATGCGCACTCATTTTATCTCAAAATATATTACGCTCCTGCTTGCATAATCCTGCTGCCCCAACAATTCATAAATCATTTTCCTGCCTACGTGCAACGTAATAGTTTTTTTTTTCTTTCAAAAAAGCAAAGCATCTCTGGTTAAAGCAATTCAGTTGGAAGAGCAAAACATTTCGTTTTTTCAGATTCATCTCAAAAAGTGCATTTAAAAACCATTTTTCAATGTGTTAGCATTCAAGTGCTGTGTCACACAGCTGTTTGTGGTGCATGATGTCACAGTCCACAACCCATTGTCCACAGCCCTTTAAACAAGAAAGGCAAAACATATCAACCAAGTTATTTCCAGCAACTGAATCATTTGAATGTGCAGCATCAAATGTTTGATAACTAGCCAAGTCTGCACCGTGCCAGATCAGCAAAATGTATTACTCTGTTGGACATCTCTCGCAGGTTGCAGAACAAATGTCCTCATACGTCATGCATGTTAGCAGCATTGAGTGCGGTGCAGGACAGGTTCAAAGTTCACATATCATCACGCAGTGACTCGCTTTCTCTGAGAATGCGTCTGCTTGACTGATCAGTGTCACCCGCAAATTGCACACATCTACCCCAATCATGGCACACAACTGTCTTGGTTTTTTGCCTAGGCAAAATACAAACAGAAATGATAGGATTTCATCAAAAGTACAATGTCATTGTTCTTCATGTTAGGATGTCATCAAAACTTCAATATCAGCGTTATCCACCCCTTCCCTTAACACCACCCCCACCTTCAGAAGTCTCATCAGGTAACTACACACTTTATCATTGCTACCACAATTATTTGTCACCCTTCTGCATGTTACTGGGGGCTTATTTGCACTCAACCATACGGGGTGTAACTGCCTAATCACAAACTCATTTGTGCAATGCGATCCTAGTTGGTCAATGGTAATTCAGACTGATCTGTGATTTTACAAAAGCCATATAATAAGTACCCAGGTCGCACTTCTCAATGGATCAATGCTTTCCTTTTTCACATAAGTGATCACGAATGCCAGGCGCCAACTTGCTTCCAGTGTCTCATGATCTTGATTTAGGTTGCCCTGCTGGCATCAGTCCATATTTCAAAGGTAAATTCCTTCAGTCCAATACCGCCTGCAGTTGCACAAGCAGCTTTGTTTATTTTTCTCCATACAGCTAGTGTCTTTCAAGCCTCTGGTTTTCCACTTGTCATTTTCCCAAAGGGTGTCTGCTGATTCTTGGGCCACCCCTTTGAGCGCGATAGTCTGAATCAGTTCCTTTTATTGCTTCAACAAATCATTCATTCTTGCACTAAGCCGTGAGGCTTCTGGATCATGGCTAATGTGCAGTGTTCATGTTATACTCCAAAGCCCCGCTCTGCATGTTGTTTCTTGCTAAACGGCTACCTTTGTCAGTTTTGCTTCCATCTGGAACACCATAATGTCTTTTTCAGTTACTCCAGCCCTGGCAATGTAGCTTGCATTTTTGCCAGCTGTGTATTTTCACTTCTCAAAGCGCCTAGAGGTTTCTTCTCCAGTGCACAGCGCTTTACTTCAGTTCACATCACATGGAGCACTGGGATGCAGCTTGCACGGCAATGTCGCTTTGCTTCACATCACATCACATGGCGCATGGGGATGCAGCTTGCACGGCAATGTCTCTTGAAATGGGCAGCTGTCTTTTCTTAGCCCATTCACAGATGAACAGGTTCCCCAAATGTTCAGATGCGATGTGCCCGTCTGCCATTCTGCATGCAGCGTTTGTTTTCCTTCCAGTGTTGATACTGGGCAAATTCTTTACTTCTGATCAGCTCTGTTATTGCATGCCGGTGTCAGCATGCGTACATCAGCATGTGTACAGTAGATTGTGCTCTTTTTCATTTTCTCACTCACAGCAATTATTGCCTTCAGTTCTGT
Source organism: Ambystoma mexicanum (assembly GCF_040938575.1). Lineage (NCBI taxonomy): Eukaryota > Metazoa > Chordata > Amphibia > Caudata > Ambystomatidae > Ambystoma > Ambystoma mexicanum. The sequence goes on along the minus strand of NC_090923.1, from coordinate 1,207,287,202 downwards.
TTCAGCATTCTGTCTTTGCACCCCCCTCCTCAGTTTTTGCTCACACTGACGGTGTCTCTCACAGGGGATGGAATGCAGGAATGTCATTGTTTATCTTTCATGTGCACATGGCAGCGCCATGAGCACGCAGCAAACTTATCTCTTTGCCTATAACTCTTAAACTGGGGCGGCTTCAATGGAAGGCACTCGTTTCAGACAGTTCACCCAGATTAACTATTTCCTGCACTGCTTCAGCAACTCAGAAAAGCTCCCATATCTGCCAGCTTCTGTAAACACCATTTCACTGAACAGGAGCGCAGTATTCTGCTTTTCTGCCTTCCTCCAACAGTTTTTTTTTTCTTTGCGCACCTCGCCCAAGACAGTGCAAGTTATCTTCAAGGCACAAGCTCTACATACACAGCAAGACTCTTATTTTCAAAAGAGGCACTTTCTTGTCATCAGATTCTACTCCATATAATTTTGCCAAAATGTCAAAGCGTCTTTTAGCCTGTTTTAAACTGATCAATGTTCCATTCAAAGGCATACATTTTTTTTTCCTTGTAACCTTGTAGTTTGGCTTCACAAACTCACTCCAATGCAATGTGCGATCTTTAAAAAGAACCCACAACCCACTAAATCTTTGTGCTGTCTTATCACACACAGATTTTTCATTCTGTTGTACCATTGCCAGAATATAACCACTTATTTCAGTGCATTTAAAACATGTCATGTGTAGTGCAGCTCCCTGCACGTTTTTTTCTCTGCAAGAGCAACCCACACTCTATATTGCTTGTGGGCTGTTAATGTGTCAACAACATTTTTCACCATGTACCACAGTCAACAGGTCACTATTTCCAAAACATACATCACTTATAACGCAACAGTACAAATCCATGGCATAGCGTGGGAACAGTCAAAAAATACTACAGGGGCAATTTAGGGGCAATTTAGAAAAATATAAATTGTCTTTTCCCCCCAACCATTGCAAACTGATTCTGCAATTTCAACTCAATACACAAAAATCGAAAATCCAAATACCATTCACTCACTTCCTTTTTTAAGTGAGTCTCTCACCCATTGTAAGCATGGCACAGCTAAAATGTAATGTAGCCATTTTAGTGTGTTACCTTTAAACAGAATGCACCACCAGCACATGGAATTTACAGTTGCCAAAAGAAAAACAAACCCTTTAGGCTCTCAACACAGATGTTACTCTTTCTCCTAAATACGGCTCATTCCCACGTTATCTTCAGGAATGTCAACACTTCAAAAGCATACATTTAAAAAAGCGAACCTTCGCCTCCTTACATTACAGCCCCCCACTCGCTATCACACTGGGGCTGAGTCAATGGTTAGAATTACTGTTCACAATTTGCATATCAAATCCTCGCAACTATTTTCCTGCCCTCATCACAGAATAGAGTTGAGAACTCTGTCTCACTTTGCATTTCAAATTACAACTTTAAACTGGGGAAACCGCATGATAAAATTCTTTCCTAATTGAACATAAATCTTTCTTGACCATTCATCGGAGCGCTTTAAACAAAGCCATTTCCTGCTTGTTTATCGCCATGTGCTCCCTGGCTCCATTCCCAAGCAATAAGTCAGTCACGACTGATTTACTGAAGGGAGTCTTAACCACACAAGCTATCGGCCACGGCAAGCCGACACAACGTTGCTGTCTTTTGTGTCTCAGAGCTGCAGTGAGACCACCAAGGAAATGCGACAGCCTGCTCATCGCTCTGCACTGTGTTCTCTCACACAATTTGTCATTTCACAGCAAGGCACTGCTCTGCACAAATCCCCAAGCTGCCACCAAATGTCTTGATATTGGGCAAATCCTCCTCGGGACCAGCCCTTGGGAGTAAAAAATACCCAATTCAGCCCAAAATACAGGTTCTATTGTGCCGAGCAGTGAACTCATGCTAGTGACAAATGACACCTTCAAAAAGTTTTAGTATTTATTCTAAACAGTGAATTTCAGCAACATCTTGGGATTCAAGTTAGAGAAGATTACAAAGCACAAAACCTAGAGAAATGCAAAATATAGAGAAACATAGAACTTAGAGAAACATAGAGAAACACAGTCTTACGCCCCTTCAATCAGCACTGGGAGACCCTGGCCCTCATAAGCTAGCTGTAACAAGCCCCGCTCAGAGGACAGCGCTGTAGGGTGCCGACAGAGCCACAAATTCCAGACACTTGATCTTGCTCGAACCAAGTCCACAGATCGATCTCCCACCTGAGTCATGTGGGCATGCATTTTTATAATCTTGTGCTGTCAGTCCATGACGGACAGTTCCAGAACTTTCCCTGTGCAAAATATAGGCTTGCTCATGGAAAAACCAAACTCTGTGAATTTCCACTGTGCTCCTTTTCTGTGCCCCTCCCTACTTGGAGCCCATCTGCGCGAAAGCTCAGGAATGTCTTATCAGTGCCTTCTCAGAGAAAGAGGATTTGTTTACGAAGCCATGCAGGGCTACCGTTAGAAAGGCAGGATATTCTAAGAGAAGCCGAGATGAATTAACCCCATGTGAGCAAGCTCTAAAAGGCATGCACTCATAGCTTAGTGTTCATAGCGCTTAAGACTGGCTATCTAAGCGCTATATAGGTGCCATAATGTTCCAAACACTCCAATAATGTCTATTAGCTACAGAGCTGGGGCCTTCGCCCTGCCTGTTTATCTACAATGCATAATGTGACCTACCGCCCCTACTAGGCCTGCATATTCCTTGTAGCTCACTACTGCATAATGGAAGTGCTACAACAGACTACTGTCAGCATTTTTGGCACATACTTTGAATAAACTATTGGCTTTCAGCGGCTAATGCTGTCATCTAAAGCCCTGATTGGCAAATTTGCAATTTTGTGTATCACTACAACCCCACTGATCCTTCTGTGAGAAAATGCCTTAAACAGTGTTCTGACCCCAGAAACAGAGTACCTGCTGTCCAATTGATGTAAGGGTTGTGTTGACGTAACCAAAGGAGTCCTAAAATGACGGGAAAATGGCTGCTTTGATGATGTCGACAGTGACCCTTTCGTTATGGGAAGTGATTGACATCCAAAGTGAGTGAGTTTGTTCTCTGATGGGTCTGGATGTCAATGGACTGCCATCTACACTTTCCACAGGGATACTCACACCCTTAACTGTCCTTGGTATGCCCTTGCTCTCTGCCCATTGGTCATCTATGAAATTACCCACCACCCTGCAATCCACCAGTGCCGGTACGTTGGGAGTTCCATGTCCGAAAGGATGAATTTCACCTGCAGAACCACCATAAGAGTGTGCGTGGGGTCCATGCTAGCCTCAGGGGAACCAAACGTGTCTTCCCAGATCGTGGTTCCCCCTACGATCGGGAATCAGCATTTCCCTGTTTCCGAGGAGGGGCCACTGGGCAATCGCGCACCAGATGTTCCTTAGAACCATAGTACATGCTGATTCCCATAGAGCACGAGTGGGTACGGTCATCTGGAGACAGAGGACCACAGGCCATTCCCAACTGCATGGGTTCCTCTGAAACTGCCATTCTAGTGGAGGAGCGGGGCTGTTCTATGGATGCCTTTATTGGTTTTCCCTTCCTTCTTTCCCCATGACGTTCTTGCATCCTATAGTCTAACTGCATTACCAATGATATCATTTCAGCAAGTTTAACAGAGCGGGGTACTTGGGAAATCTCATCCTTAAGTTCCTCTGTTAGTCCTCTGCGAAATAGAGTGATGAATGCATAATCGGGCCAAGCCGCATCAGCAGCCATTTGTTTAAACCTAGTGATATAAGTCAGAAGGTCCTGTGACCCTTGTTTGTAATCCAAAAGGTGTTCTTGGGATGACCAAACATGGTTTTCGGACTGTTCACAAAAGCTGCATGTGAATCCAAAATGGGGTTACTAGTGGTAACTAACAGAGTAGCCCATGCTAAACCAGCCCCAGTTAACTGTGAAATCATGTGTCCCACTTTGTCTCTGTCTTTTGGAAAAGAATTTGCCTTGAAAGCAAACTGTACCATACATGCCTATATGAATTACTTTAGTTTATGGGGATTGCCATAGAATTTGCGTCCAGGAAGGGGTCCCGGAGGTAACTAGGGCTTATAGGCGGACGGTTCATTTGTTGCCTTAAATAAGCGTTATCTTGTTTTAAAACTTGGACCTCCATAGTCAGAGACTGCACAGCCGACACTAACTGTTGCATCTGGTCCATGGCGCTTTCTTCTTGGGCATCCCTATTTGTTATCTACCAGGGATCAAAACTACAACTTTCTTATAGTCACAAGAAATAACTGACCTTAAGTGATGCACCAGCGTGCGGCAAGGGACAAGCCCCCCAATACACCTTGATTCCCCTGCAGTCCAAGATGGATCCTGTTGGGGGAAGACAAGGACTCCAGGGAAACCCTCTGGGGGGAATAACTATGGCGTGTTGGTTGCAGAGCAGGTTTTTGTAGCAGTCCTTGTTCTGTATCATGGTTGCGTCACAAGAAGAAGAAGGACGATTGGATACTGCTGCTAGGCTGAAGGAGAGCGAGAAATAGAAGTATGACTTCTGAAGATAGTCAACAGTGTAATGGAACTCTAAAGAAAAGAGACATACCGGGAATCTCTTGCATGGTGCTACAGGCTCGGGTAAGTTTCCGTAATTGTTTGAGGGAGCAAGGGTCGGAAGCGTACTGCTAAAAAGGAAGTCCGGTGAGTATGTGACTGAGTAGTGGGATGTGTGGCGTAAGACAATGTTGGGATAAGGAGTTCTAACAGACCGCGGCGAGTTGTAGCTCGTACCGGAGATGTAAAGTGCAGGAGCAAGATGATGGAATCGTCTTCCCGTAGTTGCTAAAGAACGAAAGGAGAGTCAGTGTGGATTAGAATAAGTACTCGAATAAGGAGAAGCACAGGGTAGCGTGTATACTCATGAAGGGAAACAACATTGGGGAGTAGCGAAGGCTGGCATGCTGCCCAATGCTTCCAGTGTCTGCATGTATGGGACGGGGAAGCTGGCCCGTCATACGGTAATGTGAGACCACTGATAATGGCCATGCTTGGAGAGAATCTGGTCCTGCGTCGCGCTGTGTTCCCAGCTTTAAGACTGGTTTAATGCGCGCTGTACTGGTACGTGCCAATGGCATGAAAGGGCTGCCTGCATGTTGCAAGCACATCAGGCACCTGGGAGTAAAATAGGGCAAGCATTCAATGATTGAAAGAATATCTGGGCAAAATACTGTTGTGGCCATATGCAACCCCGGGCCCGTGTCTGTGTCCCTGGCGGTCACACGTGGGTTAACACAGTGGCTTCGCACACTTACAGAGGGTCGTGGATTTGGAGCATCTGGAAGGCTGAACGCACCAGGGCCTCCTAGACAGTGTTTGTCTGTGTGTTCACCGGGTGCACGCCAAGCGGGGCACTCGGCTGTGGCTTGGCCTGTCGGAAATCTGATCGGGAAAGGGAATTTCAATAATATGAAGGCGATCATCAGACAGACCACTTGCCAGCTCTATAAATCCATTTGCTGGCAGTGGAACTCATGCGTGGTGGGGTCACTGTGTTGTCCTGGCAACAGGTGGCTCCTGTTGAACTGGGGATGTGCCTGCAGGCGGAGTAGTCACATTCTGGCTTTCTGGCTCAAGGCTGCAGGGAGTGATTCCCTGGCGGCCATCTTGAGGTGGTGGGGCTGATTGATGTAAGCACCAAGGCTGGAGGAGCCCCTTGCTGGCTGTGTCACTGTAGTGCCATATTGTGCATGAGAGAACAGAACTTCATGGACCCATAGGGCAAGGGGCCCTTGGGTCACAGGGGAACTAGACTAAATGAAATAATTTTAAGTAATGAGGGCTGACCATAGGATCCCATAGTTTTGGCCATTGATGTGGGTCTTAAGGTGATGGATCCAAGTCTTCTTCAATTTTAGAAGTTTGTCAGGATTCAGAAAACCATATAAATCATGTTTTAGTTGGTCTAGCACTATCCATGTGATGTCATCAGGTCCATGGTTGTGTTTTTGGAAGTGTTATACTAAGGGGGCTTTGGCTGTCTTATTTCTAACCTTGCTGCAGTGTTCCCCAATGCGAATGCCGATCATTCTCATGGTCATGCCAACATATAATAGACTACATGGACATGCGATCACATAGATCATGTTCATGGAATTACAGTTAGTGAACTGTCATAAAGTCCACTTAACATGTTGGTGTACAAAAGGAGTGGTTTTCTTTGTAAAGGCCCATAATGCGCAGTTGCCACATGGGTGGTACCCTGACATGCAACACTTGTGTGTCTGAGGTCAGGGTCGCTTGTGTGGCATCATCCCTTTTACGGAATCTTGAGTGGACGAATTTGTCCCATTATGTTAGGGCGCCGCTTGAGTGCGAATAATGGCATTTGTGCCGTGCATCATGTGGACATGACCAAACAACAACACTTCTTAATCAATTTGCTTATTTGGTTGGTTTGAGGTGAGAAAGTGGTCACACAGGTCAGAATGTTGGATGGCTGTAATACCTCTCACTAGACAAACAATATATCTTGTGAGGTATCTACGGGGAATAAAAATCTTAGAAAAACAATATTGTAATGCTATTTTCCATGTTAAGCCATGTCCCCACCTCTCCATGTGTCTTTGGTATTGCTGTGATTTTTGGATTACAATTGTGTTGTCCAAACCTATGCAGTGTTTGATGTTTCACTGTAATGCATGATGACAAATGATTATTCTGTGATTCAATTGTTCCGAAATATAAAGAGAATTAAAGCATTATATGCAGGCTTCTGTAAAACTGTGTATGCATTTAGATTGTAAGAAATACATTCATGTTCAAGAAAAGCCACACACACACAAACACATATGTACATATTGCAAGCAGTAGTCTCATATTTAGTGAAAGTCACTTATGTTATGTTGATTTATACCGTGCACCGCTACCACCCAGGGACAGTCTCCAGGCGCTCACGTGGCTCTGCAAGTGAATGGTTTGGGGGTGTTAATGAGGATAGGATGAGAGGGTAGGTTCAGAATTAGGAGGAAATGATGTCTGTGAATGTTGTTTTGCATGTGCGAGTTGGTGCGGAAGGCCCAGTGCATTGCAACCATATGGGCAAGTCTCTGCCTTGGGTGTGTGCTAGTCTTTGTGTTGGTGTTAGTGCTGTGTGATGTTGAGGTGGGTTCTAGTTGTGCGCACTGGTTAGATTGTGTCCATAAGGGATCCAGTGTCCCGGGTGGCTGCTGCTGTATGACTGTCTTGTTTCTTGGTGTGTACTTGTGTCGTTGATGGATTTATGGACTATGTGGATTGTGGTTCAATCTAGGTATGCTTCCAGAATCTCAGAGATGGTGGGGTGTGAACATTGATTGATTCTTGGTGTTTTTGTGTAGTGTGGCTAGCCCAAGGTCTAGTTTCGTGGTGTTGGTTATGTTGGAGGAGCAGGAAGGGGGAATGGGTTAGTAAAGTCACAGGAGCAGAGAGAAGGGGGATACTAGGTATCCCCTTAGCACTCCACATAAGGTGGGGTGTGCTATTCTCTTACAGTATAACGTTCTAGGAAGGATACCAACTATCCCTCTATCCTTAAGAACTGTTTAGTTATTTATTCATTTTATTTATTTTTGCATTCGTTGCAGCACACTGATCCTATGGGTGTCTAGGCGCTAGTTACATTGTGACTCAAAAATAAAATACAGAGTACAGCAAATGCAAGAAACAAACTAGAAAACACGACAGGGAGGGAGGGGTGTAATGTTGTCTTAAAAGTTTTGGTTCGAGGAGCAGGAGTGGAAGAGGGGGAGACAGGTATCTGAATGTCTTAGTTGGTTAGCTCAGGGGATTTTTTAGGCAAAAAGCCACGTTTTTCCAAAGGTCCAGTAGGAGGGTTCCTTTCTCTGGGTGATGGGGGAGATTGTTCCAGAGCATGGCGGCCATAACAGGAAAGCTATGTCCTCCTGCAGTCTTTCTGGTGAAGGTGGGCCCTCTGAGGAGATGGCTGTTTGTGGATATTAGAGGGCGAGGGGGGGTGTATTTCTCCACCCGTTGTGATAGGTAGGCCGGCAGTGTTCTTGGTGCACATGTGTAAGATAGAGAGGGTCTTGAATTTAATCCTTTCACAGATCGGGAGCCTGTGGGCGTCTTTCCTGGCCTTTGTGACGTGGTCGTGTTTTGGACAAACATTGGGCTGCTCGGAGGGCATTGGAGTTACTCGAGGATAGTAAAAGAATCACAGAGAAAAAACCAAAGGGTTCTCAGCAACACTGCACATAGGATGCTGTGTGCTGCAAAAGTTCAACACAGATGAATGATTAGAAAAAGCTGTGCTTCAGTGATTTGAGAATCCAGAATACATGCAGGTTCAGAACGGGGTAAAAAAATTACTGATAAGCAGTTTCGAATTCCAACTTATAGGAACCTAGTGTAACGCTCACCTGATATCCCCGGGAGCGTCTGGAAGGCTCTAAGATCTGGAACCCTGGATACGTAGTTGCCCAGCACGGAATTACAGATCTGCAATCACAGAAGGGAGGATTTGTGATAACTGTTTCTCATGGTTAAATCTCCCACCTCCCTCTGACCGATCCCTCTCCCACAGAGTCTTTCTCACCTTAATTGTTTGTAGGGTGGGCTATCCGTCCTGCGTCTGGTGCAGGGGCGCTTGGCGTTTGTTGGCGATCTGCCCGAGTTGCTTCACTGGTGTAGTGCGCCTTTCTCTGGGTCCAGGCCTCCTGTGACCACGAGTCTGCTGGTAGGCAGGTAGGTTTGTTAATTGTAAGTCTTAGTTCTGTTTTAAGGTGGAAATCCCCTTAATGTCTTTATCGTCTTTCAGGTATGAAGGTTTGATGCTGTCGTGCTGGATGAGGAGGCACGTTTTAAGGTAAGGGAAAGCCCGAAGCGCGGCTTTCTTTATTGTCTTTTTGAAGCTAACCTGTGTTCTCTTTTTCTTCTCCTCACAGGCTGCTGCGGTGCTACGAGTGGATGAGAGCACGATGAAAACTGACCCCAGGGATCCGTTAAGGTAAGTTAAGCGCTATGCGGGTGTTAAATATTGAAAGCGCACCTGAATATTTTTCCTATTCTCTTGCAGGGTGTTGCCCTGGAGTTCCGGATGGAAGCGCTGCGTAGCGCGATGGAATTCAGGTAAGAATGATGGAATTTGATGTTTTGGAAGCGCGCGTCCAATAACGTTTTTCCCTTTCTTGTTTTGCAGAATGGGAGCTGTGGCCGCGAGATGCTGGAATTCCTCAAGCTAGTACTCACAGGTGATGTTTCTTCTTCTCTCGGTTTCCACAGGTTGTGGCCCGGTTGAGATGCCGAGCGTAGGATGGTGTGTTCTCAGGTAAGACAAGTAATCTTGTTCTTGCAGGATTACAGGAAGATGCTGAAGACCAGGAGGTGGACACGGTGAGCGTCACGCTGCTAGTTGCAGAATAACGCAAAGCGTGTTCTGCAGTCTGGGTGTGGTTGATCTAGCCCATGCAAAGTAGTACTAGGTAAAGTAGTTCCAGGCCCAGCCACACCCAAAACACTAGACCGCATGGCTTGGTTCATAAGAACTGAGCTATGCGGTTACTTCCATGTTGGATTTAAGGACCCATGTACATGAATGAAAGCAAACCTGATAGGTCTCTCCTTACCGCATATGAGCCTGGTGCCAAAGGTGCCAGGACTGGCTCCAGGAGCCTTTTTGCAGAAGTTTTAAGGCCCTTAGGGTTCTGGTGGGTGCCTGCTTATGGCACAGCTTGTGACCTCTAACAATGGTCATGACAGCACTCCCTCCCAAGGCCCCTTTCATGGTATTCTTCCTGTCCGGTCCTGGTTTGGTGGGGTTATTCAGTTGAAACCTCTTAATCAGACGTGGTGCATGGATATGTTCACTTGGTTCCCATGTTCTGTCTTGAGGCCCGTACCCTTTCCAGTCCACTAAATAGTATAATTTAGATCTGGTACGTTTTGAATCCAGGATGTCTTTAACTTCAAATTCAGGCTTTCCATCAACTAGCACAGGATTTGGTGGTGTTATGACTTGGGTTCCGGGTTGTACAGGTTTTATAAGTGATACATGGAACATCGGATGAATTTGCATATTTGGTGGTAAGGCTAACTTGACGACCACTGGATTTATCACCGATTTAATGGTATAGGGTCCTAGATATCTTGGACGAAAGGTCCAGGTACCTTTTATGGGCACATGTTTCGATGCTAACCAGACTTCGTCCCAACTTGGTAATCGAGAGCTTTCTTCCGGTGTTGGTCCGAGAATAGTTTTTGTCTGTCTTTGGCTTGCTGTAATTGTTCAGTTGCTTTTCTGAAGGCTTAGGTTATACTTGTGTGCAGAGTCTTAACCGCTGGCATTTCCAAGGTCGTGGGAGAGTCTAGTTCAGAGGTATGTGGATGTCACCCGTAAATTGTGTGGAACGGGCTTTGTCCTGTTCTGGTATGTATGGAGTTGTTGTATGTGTATTCCGGTATCCATAATAAGTCCTTCCAGCTCTCTTCCGCTTGATGCAGCATGCAATGTAGATATTGTTCTAATGTCTGGTTTGTTCTTTCTGTTTGTCCATCAATTTGAGGGTGATGGCTAGTTGATAATCGAACATCGATTTGTGGCATGGTACAGCATTGCTTCGAGAAATTGGATACAAATTGGCTTCCACGATCTGAGATTAGGACTGATGGGAAGCCATGCAATTTTACAATCTGCTCAAGAAATACCTTGGCCAGACCAGTAGCGTTAGGGAGTCCTTTGAACGGAATAAAATGTGCCATTTTAGAGAACAGATCTTCAACCACTAAAATGTTACGAAATCCTTGACTGGGAGGTAAGTCCGTAATAATATCAAGAGAAAGAATATGCCAGGGAGCCGGTGGGATGTGCAGTGGTTGTAGAAGGCCAGCTGGTTTCTGTTTTTGTGATTTATTTTGTGCACATACCCCACAGGATAGAACAAATTGAGCAATGTCTTGAAGTAATGTTGGCCACCAATAATTCCGCTTAACCTTGGCTAGAGTTTTAGCAATGCTGGGATGGCCTTCGATCAGGGAATCCTGATAATCGGATATGACCAACTCTTGCAGATCTTTATTTGGTAGATATAATCGTTTTCTGAAGTAGGGTAATCCGTCTAGGATCGTGTGATGTTCGCTTTGGATATTCCATTTTTGTAAGATCTCGGGGTTCATTAAGAACTAAATCTTATCTTGAAGTTCAATTAGAGTCAATGTGGTAGTAAATCCCAGTAACTTATCACTTGGAATGATGGCAACAGGGTCAGAGGTACTGTTTGTTTTTTCTTCAATACCCATGCGAGATAAGGCATCAGCCTTCCCATTCCGAACTCTCAGTCGATATGTGATTACATAATCGTACTCTGCGAAGAATAAAGCCCACTACAGTTGTCGTGAAGATTGAGCTTTTGCTGACTTTAGGTATTGAAGGTTCTGGTGATCTGTGATTACGGTGATGGTATGTCTGGCACCTAACAGATACTGCCGCCAGGCTTTGAAGGCCGATTTTATTGCTAACAATTCTTTGTCTGTAATTGTGTAGTTAAGTTCTGGTGGTGAGAATTTACATGTCCAAAAGGCATGGGATGTAGTTGGTCCGTTTCTGGATCTCTTTGAGAGAGAACTGCCCCCATAGCTATGCTGGAAGCATCAGTCTCCACTACATAGGGGAGGTCTGGACGAGAATGTCTTAACACTGGCACGGAGGTGAATCTTTTCTTGAATTCTTGCAAGGCCTGTTCTGCTTCTTCAGTCCATTGGAATTTTTTGTTGTTTTTTCTCAGTAATTAAGTAATTGGGTGCACTATCTGTGAGAAGTCTGGAATAAATCAGCGATAAAAATTTGCAAAGCCGAGCATGCTTTGAATTCCCTTAAGCGAAGAAGGTGACGGCCAGTTAAGGATGGCATCAACTTTGTGGATATCCATCCTGACTCCTTTTGGCGAGAGGACAAAACCGAGGAACTCAACTTCGGTGACATGGAAGGAGCATTTTTCGAGTTTAGCGTACAGTTTGTGCTGGCGTAGTTTTGCAAGGACTGAGCAAATATGTTCAATATGCTCTTTTTCAGGGGAAGAGTACACCAGGATGTCATCAATATAGATTAGGGCACAGACATCGATTAGTTCTTGTAATACGTTGCACAGCCCGAAAGGCATTACCTGATACTCGTACAGGCCATACTTGCTGCAGAAAGCGGTTTTCCATTCATCCTCTCTTTTCAAATATACAAGATGACACACCCCTCTGAGGTCTAATTTGGTGTACATTTGGGCATCCTTAACTTGGTCCAAGAGTTCCGAGATAAGGGGCAAAGGGTAGCGTTTTTTTACTTTGATTTGATTAAGTGCGCGGTAATCGATACAAGTCCTCAAATCTCCTTCCTTCTTTGGTACGAAGAATAAGGGGGAGGCTGCTGGTGACTTCAACGGGCGTATAAACCCATTAGCCAGGCATTGATCCAGATAGGACTTCAAGTGGAGATTTTCGGTTTCTCTAAGTGCATAAATCCGACCACATGGAACCTGTGCGCGAGGTATCAGGTCGATCTGACAGTCATATGGCCGATGTGGCGGTAATGTGTTAGCCTGTTCCTTCTGAAAAACATCTTAATAATCTTGATATTCCCTTGGTAAGGTATCCAATGATTACGCGATCACCGACGCTATTCCTTGAACAGATTTCAGGTTTGGCTGTGGTATAGATTTCGGGTAGCAAATGTGGGCGCATTAGTCAGAAAAGGCCAGTCTCTATGCACGCCAGTCTGTGCGAGGATTGTGAGTTACCAACCATGGCATCCCTAAAATCACCCGGAACTGAGGAGCTTTGATGAGGTCAAACGTGATTGCTTACTGATGTCCATCCTGACACAGAAGGGCTAATTCTGTTGTGCATTGGGTTACTGGACCAGGAGCAATTTCTGTACTGTCAACAGTAGTCACCTTTTCAGTTGTTGGTTTTGTACATAAGGGAAGTCCCATTTCTGCTGCCCGATCTCGATCAAAATAGTTTCCGACTGCTCCGCTGTCTACATACGCTTCTATGGCATGCATCCACGACGGTGGTTGGCTATTGATCAAGATTACTGGTAGAGCAAAATGTGAGGTCTATGACTTGCCCTTCTCGCTCGACAAGCGGACCTCTACACTTGCCGGGCCTGGTAGGTTTCCGATTCTTTCCCATCATCTTCTTTTTCTGTAGCGCCTACTACCTTCCTTGGAGGTTTCACTGGGCAGTCCTTGAGAAGTGTCCTGATTTACCACAATACAGGCACAACTGTAGCTGCCTTCTCTTGTCTCTTTCAATCTTGGTTAAAGGGGGTCGTACTCCTCCGATCTACATGGGTTATGTGGTATTTTCTGGTGGACGTTGACCATTGTCTTTTAAACGTACATACATGGCCCGGTTCTCGAGTCTACTTCGATCTGTTCTCCGATCCTGTAATCTATGATCCAATTGCACTACAAGGTTTATAAACTCTGCACAGTTTTTAGGTGGGTCTACCACTTGAGCAAGGACATCCTTTAGGTCTCCTCGTAGGCCCTGATGAAACAATGTGATTCTTTTATCTTCAGGCCATCCTGCTTCCACGACCTGTCTGTTGAAGTCGGCAATATAAGTCAGTAAATCTTGATTTCCTTGGCCGAGAGACAGGAGTTTGTTGTCTAAAGCTTGTCCATGCAAGTGTCGAGCAAATAGCTTATCCATCTCCTGTTGAAAACCCCGGAAATCCTGCAGTAATGGCTCCTCCCGGCTCACTAAAGGTACTGACCAATTTGCGGCACTTCCACTCAAATATCATAAAATGAAGGCCACCCTTGACTGGTTGTTTGGGAAGGCCCCAGGTCTACAAAGAAAATGGAGACGGCACTGGTTCATGAATGTTGCGTACCTTTTGGGGTCTCCATTAAATCGTTCTGGTGGTGTCAGAGGTACTGCTCCCACCAACGTTATCTGTACTGGGTTGACTGAAGATGGTGTAGCAATGGATGGGGCAAATCCGGGCAATGGAGTTTGCCCAGCCTGTGATTGTAGTAACTGTGTGCTTAGTTCATCAGTACGGTCTTTCGTGACTATTAATTCTCGTCTTAAGGCATTGGTTTCTTGCCAAGCTGCGTGTTCCTCAGCGCAAATTTTCCCAAAAGCTGAGCTAAGTGGTCAGTTTCAGATAACGCTCACCTGATATCCCTGGGGGCTTCTGGAAGGCTCTGAGATCTGGAACCCTGGATACGTAGTTGCCCAGCGCGGAATTACGAATCTGCAATCACAGAAGGGAGGATTTGTGATAACTGTCTCTAATGGGTAAATCTCCCACCTCCCTCTGACCGATCCATCTCCCACTGAGTCTTTCTCACCTTAATTGTTTGTAGGGTGGGCTATCCGTCCTGCGTCTGGTGCAGGGGCGCTTGGCGTTTGTTGGCGATCTGCCCGAGTTGCTTCACTGGTGCAGTGCGCCTTTCTCCGGGTCCAGGCCTGCTGTGACCCCGACTCTGCTGGTAGGCAGGTAGGTTTGTTAATTGTAAGTCTTAGTTCTGTTTTAAGGTGGAAATCCCCTTAATGTCTTTATCGTCTTCTTTTCAGGTGCAAAGGTTTGATGCTGTCGTGCTGGATGAGGAGGCACGTTTTAAGGTAAGGGAAAGCGCGAAGCGCGGCATTCTTTATTGTCTTTTTGAAGCTAACCTGTGTTCTCTTCTTCTTCTCCTCACAGGCTGCTGCGGTGCTACGATTGGATGAGAGCACAATGAAAACTGACCCCAGGGATTAAGGTAAGTTAAGCGCTATGCGGGCGTTAAATATTGAAAGTGCACCTGAATATTTCTCCTTTTCTCTTGCCGGGTGTTGCCCTGGAGTTCTGGATGGAAGCGCTGCGTAGCGCGATGGAATTCAGGTAAGAATGATGGAATTCGATGTTTTGGAAGCACATGCGTCTAATAACGTTTTTCCCTTTCTTGTTTTGCAGCTCACGATGTTCGAACGGGAGCTGTGGCCGCAGGATGCTGGAATTCCTCAACCTAGTACTCACAGGCGATGTTTCTTCTTCTCTCAGTTTCCACAGGTTGCGGCCCAGTTGAGATGCTGGACGCAGGATGGTGTGTTCTCAGGTAAAACAAGTAATCTTGTTCTTGTTCTTGCAGGATTACAGGAAGATGCTGAAGACCAGGAGCTGGACACGGTGAGCATCACGCTGCTAGTTGCAGAATAACGTGAAGCGTGTTCTGCAGTCTGGGTGTGGTTTATATAGCCCATGTAAAGTAGTACCAGGTAAAGTAGTTCCAGGCCCAGCCACACCCAAAACACTAGACCGCATGGCTTGGTTCATAAGAACTGAGCTATGCGGTTACTTCTATGTTGGATTTAAAGACCCATGTACATGAATGAAAACAAGCCTGATAAGTCTCTCCTTACCGCATATGAGCCTTGTGCCAAAGGCGCCAGGACTGGCTCCAGGAGCCTTTTTGCAGAAGTTTTAAGGCCCCTAGGGTTCTGGCGGGAGCCTGCTTTTGGCACAGCTTGTGACCTCTAACAGTGGTCATGACACCTAAGCATGCAAGATTTGCTAATACACATAGCTTACGCATATTCCACACATTTACAACTTCACACTTTTATAGAAGAGTTAAGTGAAAAGAAAGAAATGCTCTTACTTTAAGTAGCTGTTCTCTGACACCATACTTGTATTGATGCTGGAGAAAAATAAGTATTTGGAAAAGTGATTGATAAATATCTGTTAGGCAGCTCCTCTCTGGTATCATACTTGTCTTGATACTGGAGAAAAGCAAGTGTCAAGAGATTGTTCAAATAGAGAAATGCTTACCCTTGTACCTTTATAAAACGCTACATATGCAAGTAAACTGCAGATAGACTAATGAAAAAGCAATAGAAATATATAGAAAGTCTAGTATTTGTAGAATATATAGATTGAATATTTGAATGACTTGATAACGAGATTCATGTATGCAGGTAAAATTGAGAAGCTCAGAGAAAATAGAAGGGTGACATTTTTCAGGGGGATGCTCACAAATTGGAAAAATGATCAAATGCATGCAGGAACTTGTAGAGATATATGTATGTTTTGATATTGGTTCAAACACATGTGTCGGGCCAATCTCATCTTGCCATTGACCCAGTCCCACCATCACAATTCAGACCAAAGAACAGGCAGTCAAAAATCGAAATGTATTTAAAAGAAGAAGACAGGTTCAGCAAACTGGTCTTCAGCTTTAACCTGGAGACCACTACAATAATGTATGTAATCAAAATAAATTCTTAAACAAAACAAACTTATCCCTCATAGATTTTACCAATTCTCATGCTGCTGTTGTGTTAAAGTGGATGGTTGAGATAGATTAGCTGAGAGAAATTAGGTAATTTTCTGCGGGCATCAACTCAGTTGCCTGGTACATTGATTTATTTTGAATTCTCATGAATTGCCTTGGACACGTCTTCACAAACCAATTACGGACCAGTTTGATCTCGTCTACTACAGTGCTTTTGAGGTTTTCCCTGAGAGATTAAAACATCCTCAAGCCGGTACTTAATCAGAGGCACTTGCAAGTGAGTGCTTCTGCAACCCTCTCCAATTGTGCTGGAGGTCTGTAGCACAGCTGATGTTGTAGGGTTGGTGTGGTCAGTATAAGGAGCCATAGTGTTATCCCTGAGAAGAGATTGGATGTGTTCTGTTTTGGATGATTTCTATGATGCCTTCACCTATTTGTCATTTATACCTTATGCGTCCAGTGGATGCTGTGCATCGTAGATATACCCAGCAAATAGCATTTCTACCCTCGATGTTGGTGCAGGCAGCCAGGTCTTAGAGCATCCACATCAGAGCTGCAAATCTCTACCACATGGTGTCAGTAATGAGTGGTGGCAACCATTTTTGGGCACCCCAGACACCTCCTTCCCACCCTACCTTTGGGGTGCTGGCTGGTGGACATGCCACCTGGGTATCTGGGATGCCTGTGAGTGCAGCTCCAGGGCAATCACCTACTTAAACAGATGTTACTGACAGTAGAGTCCCACAGCCATGGCACACTCACCAAGCAGAATATAATAGACCCAGGTCGGGGTCAGTCAGGTCCACATATCCAGCCACAGTATCAGAGTCACTAAAGGCCCTGCCTCAACCCCTCCAACAGTCCCTGATTACCAAATAGGAAAGGTAGGCACCGGGCTATGGGCCCCACTCATTTTAGGGGCCCCTGACAAAAGATCAAAATAATATTGATTTGCTCTTGAAAGAAAATTACAATTAAGCAAAATGAATCAACTGAAAGAAATGAAAACCTTATATTAAAGACTCTACAAAGAAAATACTGTATGAATGTAATGTACCCATTAACAAGGTATGGTACATAAACCAGAGACATCAGATTCCCAGACAGTTTGTGTTTTAAAAGCTCATCTTCTGGCAGCTGTCAGTTTGTAAAAACATCCTGCGCAAACTGCGTTTGTGTAATGTACTGTAGTGATGGTCATCTCCATCTAGCGACCGACGTGCGCACTACTTAATTCATTGTTATCCCACAAGAGAACTGCGCGCGCACGAGAAACCTCCAGAAACAAAACTTTCTGTTAGTTGGGGTGCCGCGAGGGTTCCTGCCGACTCCAGACCCTAATAGAATATTTGGAAGTAAAAGCTTTGAGAACACCGACTTTATATACTCAAGTCTGCATTGCTTTAAGTTAACTTTTCTGAGTTATAATGAAGTTTGATTAACTGCACCTAATTTATTTAACAGAACAAATCTATCTTATTCAGGCACTTTCTTATTTTCGGCTGAGACTTAAGAATTCTTTCATTTTCTTGAACAAAGCGTAAATATTGTTTGTCGTCGCTCTTTTGTAGACCCATAATGTTGGCACCGGAGTTAAAGTAATTTGCGAGGGGGGTCCCCGAAATGTCAACTATCTAGGGCCTCCACAGGGTTTAATCCAGCACTGCCCTGCAACACAGGTTTCGTACTTCTCGGGTAAAAGCAGCTGGCAAGGTTTCCCCAAGCACAACAACCAGTGGTCGCCATTTTGGGCATGATCTTAAACAGCCTGTTCTCACAGTGGTCACTTTCTCTCCCCCTCTCCCAGTATGAGTCCGACCTTACAGTGCTGGGCAGTTCTCGTTCACTTGCCCCAAAAACTGTATTGGGAGAACAGAGAAAGAACAGCTCTCAGGACAGGGTGTGAAGCCTGCAGCCACTAGTGAATCCGTACAGTTGCGTGGTGATTCAACCAGTTCCAACAGCAGTCTCCTATACCACTATAGGAGAGAAAAGCTTTGAGTGCTCGTCCCGTGGGCTTGGGACACTGTGCCTAGGAGTAACCAAAAAGGAGAAAACCCTCTTGCTTCCAGGTTTATTGATCTAAATGTTATCTATTAGATAACGGCTGACCAGCAACAAGATTTAATTTCTCTTCCATTGCACACTCCACATCGGCTCACGCTTACACACTAGCAATTTATTTCCATATGATGCATTATGGTCATTGCTAGATGACACGATTTCTGTCATAACGTTTACTTGCTTAAGTGATACAAACACTGCAAACCTGGGTAGTACTGTAAATAGAGTATTTCGTTTCTGGCCCCAAATAAAGGCTTAGCTCATTGAGAAAAGAAAAGAAAAGTAAACACTGATTCTCAACTGGTGTTAAGTACCGAAAAGGTCATTAAAAGAGTTAACAACCTACTTAAGACCTAGGTGGTGCATTCCTAGGAATACATGTGGTGGCTTCTAGGATGGGTTGGAAACCAAGTTACCTGCCTCTTTAGACTGGTATTCTTGTGGCACTCCTCCAGTTTAATATGTGCGCTAAAGTGGCGCACATATACGGTACCATTTTGGTGCCGTTATTTTAGAGGAGTGCCACAAGAAGCCTTGTTGCGGTGCAGGTAAGCAGCTTCAACGTTGCAGGATACAATGCTGCTTACTTTGGTGTATATGAAAGTGTTCATATACACCCGTGTTCTGGGCAGCAGTTTTGCAAAATAACAAATAACTCGTTATTTTACAAAAATGCGGCCGAGATTTCAGGATTGCGCCTGTTAAGCCAAAAACAGGCGCAATGCTGAAGGTGTACTGTCAAGCACTATGAGGACGCCCAGGCCCACTTGAGAATAGTGGTGGAGCTTGTGCGTCCTGATTTAGTAGTGAATCGTGCGCTTTAGCACGTTCATTGTGCCAGCCAAGTTAAGAATCGGGCCTGAGACTGCTCAGCTTTGCAAAGCTAATCAACAGCATCTTCACATCTCTGCACTATTAAAGAAAATCCACGCTTTCTTCTTGCCTCCTGCGGTGTTCGGTTTGTTTTACATGTGCCATTTTCCTAAGACTTTCAAATAAATTCAGACCAGTTGACAGCTGCCAGCTGAACCTACTTATAAAAGTGAAACCCTCGACTAATACGGAAGACAGGTAAAACTGAAGCAGTAAGCATGACCCATTCCCAGTACTGAACAGCCAATGTAGCCAATCCTATAGCAGGGTAAATAATAGAGGCCTGAGATTATGTTTTCTTATTAAAGGAACGTGCCCTCACCTTAAACGGGACTGAGACCAACAGCCAGTTTCACACTGGCCTCAAGTTTCTCAAAACAAGTGCTTTGGAAACCCAATCTTATAAGAAGGCCGGAGAACTACTCTGTTACCTGGCACAATGGGCAAAGGAGACTTTTAGCATATTCAAAAGACTGAATCACTCGCTACGATATCGTGAAAGATGCGGCATGATTTTCTGGAACTTAAATGTCATCGTCATGGGGACATGGGCGTAGAGGATATCCTGTGCACACATTAGTGACTGCGTGGAACCCACAGGCATGTGGTTAACCAGTTCATTTCAGACATCTCTTACTAATAATGAGACGTCGACTTTTATTAAATAGAAGCAAGTCATGAAATGGCAAAGGGAGTGATAAAAAAGAAGACATACCCAAAGAGACAAGAACGAATACTCTCTCACAGGCAAGGCATTGTGATGTTGTCTACTTTCATAGACCACCAAGCATTTGAACTGTGCAATGGGGTTACATGTGATTTTAACGCACTAAAAAATGAAGACTACGTTTTTAACAAATCCAAAACAACGAAAACATATTTTTTTTGTTTGTTTCTTTTTTGGGATGGGGCAAGCCCCCCGTTTCCCCTTGTTTAAAACCCCCTCCCCACAAGATTTAACCCCTTACCCCACCCCCACATATATATTTTTTTAAAATCGATATTCTTTCGTTGTTTTTCATTCGTTAAAATGTCATTCTTATTTGTTTTTTGCTCTTGTGGCTTCAGCTCTTGACATGTGTGTTGGGTCCTGTCACGGCTCGTAAGCAGCCGGAGACAGCGAGTGTGAGGCCCGCGTGGGTAGGCCTCGCTGACGCAGCTCCAGCGGGAGCTAAGGATACGCAGACACACTCAGCTCGTTTCACTGCCCCGGAACTGCCTCCGCGGAGCGGGGGTGGGGCCTTTATTGACGCCTTGCGTCACCGCGTAGCGGGACGCAAGGTGGACATAACATTCCTCCTTTATTTTAATTTGAACCAAATAAACATAACATACATTTGAGACTCTTAAACCAAACGGGTTACCCCTCTCTTAGAGTCATTTGTTGGGTTTGTCTACCACTCATAGGGCCTCATTACGACCCAGGCGATAAGTTACCGCCTGGGTCGTACCCTTACCACCATGGTGTAAACTATGTTTACACCATGGTGGATGGTGGATTTACCGCCCCATTCCAAGGTGAGTGGGGCGGTAAATCCCCATTTCCCATTTTACCCTTCCCCATTCCCATATTTGCCCCATAGGGCATAATGGGAGTGGGGAAGGCGCTAATTACGCCACCGTAAATTACGGTGGCGTAATTAGCACCATGTTCCCTTAGCACCATGGATTTTAACGCCTGCAAAAAGCAGGCGTTAAACTCACCATGGCGCAAAGGGACCTCGGAATCAGGCCTTAAGGGTCGGCGCCGTTTACGGCGCCGTTAACCCCTTAACGCCTGATTCGTAATGAGGCCCATAGTCTCTGAGCCGGGCCGGCGGCCTGGTGGCGGTTCTCAAACCATATCTCCCACCCCTGGAACTGGGCTCTACTGTCCCCTCGGGTGTCTCGCCTTCAATGTCCGTCCGGCTCACCCATTTCTGGTTCACTCAACAGCTCCTGGGTTCCCTCGTCTGTGTCGTTTCTGTCCTGCGGGTTCTCGTGTTCCGCATCACTTGGCATGTGGCCATCTTCTTCTTGGGGGTATTCACCATCAGTCCACAGTTCTCTTGTCACTGCCTTAAACCATGACACATTTCTCGTCACTTGTTTATGTCCTCTTTGTACAGTTATCATTGTTCCTTGTCGTTTGCTGATTGTCCACGGGGCTGCCTCATAGCGGGTGTCCAACTTAGATCTAGACAGATTCCTCATCATGACCACCTGGTCACCCACTCGGTGATCGGATTGTTTTGCCCGCCTCTTGACGCTCATGTGTGTGTTGGCTCCAGTCCTTCTTGCTTCTGTCTGCTCGTTGTCGATCGTGTCGGGGCTTCTGCTGGGGTGATGTGGTATGGAGGAATTTATCATGGTGCCAAACATCAGGTCTGCCGGCGGGACGCCATTCGTGCTGTGAGGTGTGACCCTATAGTTTTGCAGGAACAGATAGAGGTCAACCTGCCAGGGGCTAGCGTTGACCCTCGACAGTCGCAGGACCTTGTTGAGTGTCCTCATAAATCGCTCCACATCACCATTCTCCTGCGGCCATCGTGGCATGATGTGGTGGTAGCGGATGTTGAGCTCTTGGAGTTTTCTTTAACTCCTCCCCTTGAAAAGGTGGGCCATTGTCGCTCCTGATTCTCGTCGGCAGTCCGCGAGTCGCGAACATTTTTTCAATCGCGGGGATGACCACCTCAGCTGCCGTGGAGTTGCCAATCTCGACCTCTAGGTACTGAGAGTGGTCGTCTATGGCTGTCACAGGTTTCCCCCCTTCTCACCTGTCTATGTTGCCTGATGTCCTCTTTAGGTGGAGTCTTCTTTCGTATGGTTCGGACTTAAATAAGCCCGCTGGGCCGTCCTCGGCTTCCAGATTACGTTCAGCTTCTATGTCCAGGATCACGGGAAACTCCGGGAATATTCAAGAAGGAGTAGGGGGGCAAGCGGAAGTGACGCAGGGATTCCGGAAAGTTAGGAAAGAGGGAAGAAGTCGGGAGAAGGGAATCCAGGGGCCAGGGGATAGCAAGTAGCACTAGAGAAGGTTCGGAGCACACGTTCGATCACAGCTAGTAGCAGCGTTCAAACGCGCGGGGCCGCGGCTTCTTTATAGAGGACGCTGCGTAGAACGTGAAGACTGGCGAGCAGCGTTCTGATCTTGCCGCCATGTTGGTAGTATTATGGAGTGTAAGGCCCGACGTGTCGGGGACCAGGAGGCTGTCACAGGTTTCCCCCCTTCTCACCTGTCTATGTTGCCTGATGTCCTCTTTAGGTGGAGTCTTCTTTCGTATGGTTCGGACTTAAATAAGCCCGCTGGGCCGTCCTCGGCTTCCAGATTACGTTCAGCTTCTATGTCCAGGATCACGGGAAACTCCGGGAATATTCAAGAAGAAGTAGGGGGGCAAGCGGAAGCGACGCAGGGATTCCGGAAAGTTAGGAAAGAGGGAAGAAGTCGGGAGAAGGGAATCCAGGGGCCAGGGGATAGCAAGTAGCACTAGAGAAGGTTCGGAGCACACGTTCGATCACAGCTAGTAGCAGCGTTCAGACGCGCGGGGCCGCGGCTTCTTTATAGAGGACGCTGCGTAGAACGTGAAGACTGGCGAGCAGCGTTCTGATCTTGCCGCCATGTTGGTAGTATTATGGAGTGTAAGGCCCGACGTGTCGGGGACCAGGAGGCCCAGAAGGTGCGAGTTCGATGGTTCATGACAGTATGCCTCCTCCGGAAACTCGTTCCACCGGGTTTGCCCGGGTGTATGAGATGGAACCTTCTGAGTAACCTGGGGGTATTTAGATTTGAGATAGGTTACCAAGTGCGTTCACTGGCGGGATATCCTTTCCATTCCACCAGGTACTGGAGTTTGCCACGTCTATATCTAGAATCGCAAATCCTGGAGACCTCATACTCCAGTTGGTCATTGATGAGTACTGGTTTG
Source organism: Ambystoma mexicanum (assembly GCF_040938575.1). Taxonomy (NCBI): domain Eukaryota; kingdom Metazoa; phylum Chordata; class Amphibia; order Caudata; family Ambystomatidae; genus Ambystoma; species Ambystoma mexicanum. The sequence goes on along the minus strand of NC_090923.1, from coordinate 1,207,264,123 downwards.
GGCCGAAGGTTAGTTCGAGAAGTCTGAACACATGGCTTCATTAAGGACGTGTGAAAGACTGGGTGGATTTTCTTCCAAGAGTCTGGAAGCCTGAGTCGGTAGGCCACTGGGTTGATGATTTCCTTTATAAGGAATGGCCCATAATATAGAGGAGCCAATTTATTTGGTCGCAAATGCTGTGGTAGCAGTTTCGAGGACAGCCAAACCTTATCCCCTATTGTGTAGGAGGGGCTTGGTCTTCGTTTGGAGTCCGCATACAGTTTGGTCTGGGTCCTGGCCTTTTCTAATTGTTCTTTGGCTTCTCTTTGAACATTAATGAGCATTTCAATCCAGGAATCGACTGTTGGAACTGGTGTAGGATGAGGAAGGATAGAAGGTAGAACTGAATGGTGGAATCCTTGGCTGCAGAAAAAAGGGCTGGTCTTAATAGCAGAGTGGTCCGAATTATTATAGGCGAATTCAGCCACTGGTATTAAAAGGGACCAATCGTCCTGGACCTTGGTAGCGAAGCAACAGAGGTATTGTTCCAAGGTTTGGTTTACGCGCTCTGTGGCTCCGTTGGTTTGGGGATGATATCCTGAGGAAAGAGCGCGTTGGATTCCTAGTATTTGGCAAAGATGTTTCCAGAACTGACAAATGTATTGGGGCCCTCTGTCTGATATGATCTTGGAAGGAAGTCCATGCAGTCGGAATATATGCTCCAGGAAAATTCCAGCAAGTTCTGACGAGGATGGCAGTTTAAACAGAGGTGTAAAATGGGCCACATGGGTGAACAAATCAATGGTGACCATGATGGTTGTGTATCCCTGGAAGGTGGTAATTCCACAATGAAGTCTGTTGCTATGAATTCCCAAGGCCTTGTTGGAAGTGGAGGTTGCTGCAATAGACCCACTGGTCTCTTGTTGTCATGTTTGTTTTGATTCAGACAGAACATGCCTGGATATACCTTTGTACATCAGCTTTCACTCCAGGCCACCAAAATTGCCTTTGTATTAATCGGAGGGTATTGGTAATGCCATGATGCCCGGAGTAAAGAGTATCGTGACAGAGATTTATTATCCTTTGCTGTAGTTTTTGTGTTGGGATGACCAAGGCATTGTCCTTGAACAAGTATCCATTTTTGATTTTCAGTTTCCACTGGTTCTTGTCCGAGATATCTTTCCAGAGTTCCGAGGATTGAGTCTGAATGCGGACTTCATCAAGGAGGCTGGTCGCCTGGGCTACACTTATTGTGTGGGGAAACATCTTGGGAAATGTTCGGTCATCAGGGGGTTCATAGTCGGGGCGCCGAGACAAGGCATCAGCAATTACGTTTTGTGTTCCCGGAACATGGTGAATCTGGAACTGGTATTGGGCAAAGAAGAACGCCCAACGGGCCTGACGGCTGTTCCTGCATTCCAGGCCCTGTAACACTTGGAGATTTCGATGGTCCGTCCGGACCTGGACATGATGTTTAGCTCCTAGAAGTAAATGACCCCACTCGGTGAAGGCTTGACGGATGGCTAGAAGTTCCTTTTCTAAGACTGAGTAATGAGTTTCACTGGAGGTCAATGTCCGTGAAAGATAGGCAATAGGATGTTCTAGCCCGTCATCAAGTTCCTGTTTCAGAACTACTCCGATGGCATAGTTAGAGGCATCTGTTTCCACTAGGAATGCTCGATTTATATCAGGTTGAACCAGGTTGGGGGCTTGTGTAAATTCTGTTTTCAGGTGTTGGAAGGCCTTCTCCTGGGCTGGGGTCCAATGATAGGGATTATCTTTCTTCAACAAGGAGATGATCGGTTGAACAATCTCGGAGAAGGATGGTATAAACTTCTGATAGAAATTGGCCAAACCCAGGAAAGATTGGATCTGTTTTACGGAGGTCGGAGTTGTCCAGGATAGTGTGGCCTTAACCTTGGATTGATCCATGCCTATGCCATCTGGGCTAAGGACAAATCCTAGATAGTGAACAGTGGAAACATGAAAAAGGCATTTCTCGGGTTTTGCTAGAAGCTTGTGTTCACGTAGCCGTTGTAACACTGATTTAACATGTTCTTCATGCTTGAAAGGATCCTTAGAGAATATCAAAATATCGTCCAAGTAGACGATGACGAAAAGAAACAGCATATCCGAAAACACCCGGTCCATAAAGCGTTGGAAGATTGCCGGAGCATTAGAGAGTCCAAAGGGCATGACCAACTACTCGTAATGACCAAAGGGTGTTCTGAAGGCTGTCTTCCATTCCTCACCTTCTCTAATACGAATCAAGTGATAAGCACCCCTGAGATCCAATTTGGTGAATATTGCGGCTCCTCTTACGGCTTCCAAGATATCTGAAATCAAGGTTAATGGATAACGATCCTTTAGGGTGCACTGATTAAGACCTCGATAATCAAGACAAGGTCTGAGTTCCTTGGTGTCTTTTTTAGGAACAAAAAATAATGAGGCTCCAGCCGGAGACTTGGATGGTGCCGTTTTTTAGGTTAGTATCTAGGTATTCATGAAGGGCCTTTTTCTCTGGTTCAGACAGGATAAACATCCTTCCAAAGGGAATCACGGCTGAAGGTTCGGTTTCAATAGCACAGTCCTCAGGCCTATGGGGTGGTAGGGCTTGGACAATAGCAGAAAAAAACACATCGGCGTATTCCTGGTAGGGTTTAGGAACCTGGATGATGTTGGAGACCATAAGAGGATCTTGCTGAGTTGTTGAGTTCTTCTGATATTGTCGGTGAAGGATTCTGGAGCAGACAATGGGACATGCAAAATTCGGAACCTAGGAACAGGGAACCAGCTGTCCAATTGATGTATGGGTTGTGTTTTTGTAGCCAGGGCATTCCCAATACCATTGGGTAATGGGCAGATTTTATGATGTCAAACTTTATCCTTTCTCGGTGATGGTTTATAGCAAGCTCAATTTCCTTAGTCTGAAGGGATATGGGTCCAGAAGAAAGAGGTCTTCCATCAATTGCTTCTACAGGTTGCAGCACGTTCCGGGATTCGTAAGGAATATGATGTTTAAGGACCCATTCCTGATCTATGAATATTCCCATGGCCCCACAGTCCACTAGTGCCAGAATGGGTAGGATTCCTTCTTGGATGACGATAGAAAAGCCTGTAAGACTACCAGGGAGTTTTGTCCAGGAGAGTTCAAGGATGGTATAGATGTGGAGCCTGCATCTCTCTCCCGAAACTGAGCTCCATCTAGGATCGGGAGCTGGCGTTTCCCGAACGCCGTGGAGGGGCTAAGAGACATTCTCTGACTAAATGCTTGTCCGAGGCACAGTACGTGCATAAGCCAGTATGGATCCTTCTCAGCCTTTCTTGGGGGGATATGGGTCCACGGAAGGCCCCTAGCTGCATGGGTTTGGGATCATTTGTAGGAACAGGAGAATCTTCGGATTTTGAAGGGCCCACAAGAGGATTTTTTTGGATGGTTGACTTGGTCTTCCTTTTCTCTGCCCTTCTTTCCTGGATGCGGAAGTCAATCTGTAGAGCAAGATCCATAAGTGCCTGGTAACAACTAGGACGTGCTACTCTGGCTAATTCATCCTTAACATCTTCATTTAGCCCTCTTCCAAAGAGGGTGAAGCAAGCTTCAGAAGGCCAACACGCTTCTTTAGCCAATTGCTTGAATCTAGTTACGTAGGTGAGCATGTCCTGAGAGCCTTGCTGGAAATCGAGTAAACGCTCTTGAGCACTAAAGACCTGTTCTGGGTGGTCAAACGTAGTCTTTAGTGCTTGAATGAATCCATCATAATCATCCAAAAGGGAATCTCCGGTGTTAATTAAAGGTGTGGCCCAGGCTAAGGCTTTCCCGGAGAGGTGAGAAATAATAAAGCCCACATAGCCCTGGGGGTGGAAAAATAATAAGGTTTAAAGGTAAAGTGGACCAAAAAAGAATCTAGGAATCCTCAGAGGGTTTTTTCACAGCCGTCATATTTGTCAACAATGCCGCCCAATAGCACAGTGTCCTTTGAGGCAGAGTCACGTGAAAGTACCAATTGTTTCAGCGTGGCGTTCTCTGCTTTCAAGTTCTGTACTTCGGTCGATATCCTGGATGGCCGCCTCCATGTCTGTATCGACTTCGGTCAGGTGGCGTCTCAATCTGTCACAGGTTTCCCCACTTCTCACCTGTCTATGTTGCCTGATGTCCTCTTTAGGAGGAGTCTTCTTTTGTATGGTTTGGGACTTAAATAAGCCCGCTCGGCCGTCCTCGGCTTCCAGATTACGTTCAGCTTCGATGTCCAGGATCACGGGAAACTCCGGGAATATTCAAGAAGGAGTAGGGGGGCAAGCGGAAGCGACGCAGGGATTCCGGGAAGTTAGGAAAGAGGGAAGAAGTCGGGAGGAGGGAATCCAGGGGCCAGGGGATAGCAAGTAGCACTAGAGAAGGTTCGGAGCACACGTCCGATCACAGCTAGTAGCAGCGGGGGTGTGGCTTCTTTATAGAGGACGCTGCGTAGAACGTGAAGACTGTCGAGCAGCGTTCTGATCTTGCCGCCATGTTGGTAGTATTATGGAGTGTAAGGCCCGGCGTGTCAGGGACCAGGAGGCCCAGAAGGGGCGAGTTCGATGGTTCATGACAATGGCCACTAGCAGGTGGATGCCTTCTTGTAATTTGCAAAAGTCGATGCTTATTGCGTCCCATCTGACAGACCCTCGAGCTGCCGATTGGATGGGTTCCGGGTCGGTTGGAGCCCCTGTTATTTGTCATGGAAGGCAGGTGCTGATCAACCTTTCGACTTTGTCGTCTATCTGGGGGAACCATACGCGATGCCTGATTCAGGCTTTTGTTCGTACCATTCCTTGGTGGCCTTCGTGTGCTAACGCCACTATTCTGTCCTGGAGGTTTAGGGGGATAATTATTCGGGTTCCCCTGAGTAGTAGCCCTTGTTCCGTGATGGAAAGGTCTTGTCGGATCGTAAAGATCCCTGTCAGGAAGTTCTTCACCTCTGCTGTCTTGTTGTGGGTGTTCCTCAGGAATGACCTCCATTCCCCTGATATTATGGTGTCCTTTATCAAGTTGCAACACGGGTCCTTTTGTGTTTCCTCCACAATGTCACCAGGTTGACGGCACTGGGCCTCATAGTTTGCACTATCTGGCAGATGTGCTCCTTCGTCTCTTCTGCCACATGGATTTCCTGGGTTGTTGCCGCTCTTGGGTGCCTTGACAGGAAGTCCGCCGGGTTTCCACTGCCAGGCTGGTATGCCAGTTCAAAATTGTATTGCTGGAGGTGTAATAGCCATTTGGCAATTCTAGCCGCGGGTGGGAGGACGTACCCATGAATATGGGCAGCAACGGTTTGTAGTCCGTGTAGGTTGTAAATTTCCTGCCATACAGGTAGAGGAGGAAATGGTGACACCCCCATAGCACCGCTATTGCCTCTTTTTCGATGTGGGAATATCGTTGCTCCGTTGGTGTTACCGCTCTGGAGGCATATGCAATTGGCCTTTGCTCACCCGCCTTCGTCACCTGTGTGAGGATGGCCCCTAGGCCCACTGGGCTAGCATCTACATACAGTTCCGTTGGGAGCGTAGTGTCATAGTAGGCCATCGTAGTGTCCGCTGACAGTGATGCTTTTATGTGCTCAAAACCTTCTTGCCAGGCATGTCCCCATTCCCATTTAGTGCTGGCTTTGGTGAGTTCTCGAAGGGGTTCCGACAGTGTGGCCAGATTTGGGATGAACCTCCCACAGTAAGTCACCATTCCCAAAAAACTGCGCACCTCAGTTGGCGTGGTGGGTGGCTTAGCGGCTTGGATGTCTGTGACTTTCTGGGGGTCCGCTGAGATGCCTGTGCTGCTGAAGATATAGCCAAAGAAGGATATCTCGTTCTTTAGGAATTCACATTTCTCTTTATGAATAGTTAGTCCTGCCCCTTCTAGCCTGTTGAGGAGTATGTGAAGCCTTTTCATGTATTCTTCTCTGTTGCTGGCATGAATCAAGATATCGTCACTGACATTTAGGATGCCGAGTATTACTTCCTGTATTGTTTGTTGGAAAACTTTGGCGGCTGAGGAGATCCCAAAGCTCAGGCGCTTGTACCTTCGCAGGCCAATGTGTGTTGAGAATGTTGATATATACCGGGAGTCCCTGTGTAGCTTCAACTGGTGATAGCCCATGTTCAGGTCCACCTTGGAGAATATCTTGGACCCCGTGAGGTCAGCCACTATTTCGTCTAGTGTCAGGGTAATGTGGCGCTCCCGCTTGATGGCGGCGTTTGCAAGGCACATGTCTATGCAAATTCGAACCTTGCCAGGTTATTTTGGCTTTTTGGTGACTACCATGGGGGAGACCCATGGTGTGGGTCCCGTCACCTCTTCAATTATGCCGGCCTTCTCCAAAGCCCTGAGCTCTTTTTCTACTTGTTCGCGCATGTGAAATGGAGTTCTTCTGTGCCGTACTGCTCTTGCTTGGACCAATTCGTCGATGTGGAGCCTGATTGATTTCCCCTTCATGCATCCTATCCCTTTTTGTAGGTTGGGGTATTTCTCCAGGACCCTCTCGACCTCTTGTGAGTCTGTCACTTCTCAGATAAAGCTCACCAGCCCCAAGTCTTCTGCGGCATCTCCACTCAGTAGGCATTCAATGCCCGCATTCACCACATAGATTTTGGATTGTAGCACAGTTTCTCCGTGGCTGAGGGTGGTGCGGAACCTGCCTACGACGGGTAGCGGGGTCTTGCACCCGTATGCGAATATCAATGTGTCCGTCGCCTCTAGGTCCGGTTGTGGCTGGAGTGTTCTGAAAGTGGTCATTGGCATAACATTCACAGATGCCCCAGTGTCTATTGTCATTAATACTTGCTGGTTTTGGATTGCCACCTGGCATTTTCGTCGTCTGAGTTTTTTTCTTGGCGTGGCGTTTCCATGGTTGAGGGCTAACACCAGGTAGACTTTTCTCCCTGTTTCCCACTGGTCATTGACAGACACTTGTTGGGCACCGGCGGCGTCATCACCTTCCTCCTCTGTGGAGGAGTTTGTGGTCTCCACTCGGCGGGCAATGGCCTGTTTCTTTTTCTTGCCCCCACTCTTTTCCTGTGTTGTTTGCGGTGTTTGTTGTTGGGGGCCTGGTGACCGGCATACCTTGGCATAATGGTCCTTCCGGCCACACGTGCTGCAAGTGGTCCCCTGTGCCGGGCAGTTGCGTCTTCTGTGGCCTGTTCCTCCACACCATCCACGTTCCATGGGCCCCGGGGTCCGAGGTTGCCATCTGGCGTGCATGTGGTTTCCGACAGTTTCATCCCTCTTGATTGTCGATTCGTGATCTGGGCTATGATGGCTGTTGCGAGGGCTGGCTGTAGTTTCTGAAGGGTTGTGCCCATGTGTGCTGCTCTGGCGTGAGCCAGTTCCCTCTGGCGACCCAACTCAAGGATTCGGGTTAACGAGATGCCCTTTTCACTCAGTACCATCCTTCTCAGTTTCTCTGATTGGATGCCGTTGAGGAGCTGTCTCCGAATTTCCTTCTCAATGTCTGTGAATTCGCACGATATCGCCAGCTTCCTGAGCCTGGTGTGGTAGGCATCTAAGGTCTCCTCTTCCAGTTGGATGGTAGTACAAAATATGAATGTTTCGTCATCTGGATTGAACTGTGGGAGAAAATGGGCCGTTAGGGCATCCTTCGCTTGCTGGTAAATGTCCTGGCCGTCATCAATTGTCAGAGAATTGAAGATACGTAGCACTTCATCCCCCACGTTCAACAATAGGTGCAATCTAATTTTTCTCGCGGTGGTGATGTCCTTACACTCCATTGTCATCTCAAATTTTTGAATCCATAGTTGCCATCTTGGGCCAACCGATGAAGGATCAGTGTATGGGTCAAAGGGGTGTATCAATACTGAAGAGCCACCTTGTGGGCGGGCTTGCGCTGTGGACACCGATAGGTTGGGAGCTAGTCTGGACGGCGTGCCGGGCCTGGGAGTGGATGTGCCGGTCGCCATGACTGGGCCTCACTTTGCCACGTGCAGGGCCCGATGCCTCACCTTGGTGTGCCCCTGCGGGGGTCTGTTGTCTCCCTTGTGTGTGTGTACCCGAGCGGGGCGTGGATGGAGTGCCTTCCCCTTCCCAGGGTCTTGTTGCGCAGGGTTGATGTATCCTGGTGTAGCCTTTATAACAATATGTGTGTGGGTTATGTATGAGTCTAAACAATGAGTGTTTTTGCCCTAATTTAGTGATGCCAGAAAGGATCTTGGATGCCTTGTGGTTCTATTTTGGCTATTTGGGACTGAGGAACGAATTGGGGGTTTTATTTATTTATCTTATTATGGCTGGTGCCTTAACCAATAGCTATATGGACCACTCACACCATTTATCTATGTTACAACCTGCTTTAACAGCAATCAACACCACAATCATGAGTCTAGTCAAGTTGATCGAAACTTTGGATGCAAAACTGACTAGACAAACCTGCCAATTTGATGATCTAGTTAAATGGCAAAATGACAACTGCCTAGTGTTAATGGTTAACAAGGGACATGAAAAACCGAATCTTAAAGAATTAGAAGACTCAGTGATAGCTGTTGGCGAATATAACACTCTAGAGGATATGGGAAGGGGGTAGACTCTGCTGGGTACGATAGTCGAACCAGCATCTCAGCTGCCAGCAATTGCAGGGATTATTCGCCCCATCAAGCCTTACCCTGATGCAAATGATAGACCCACAGCAGACGACTCATGGGTTTCTTCTGCGTCCCCGATTCCGAATCCAGCCCCTTTTGCTTCTGTCAAAGGAGGTGCGCTGCCGAGCTAGCGCGACCTGCCAATTGTAAGAACAAGTCGGCCAAGCCATCTATCAAAGGGCCTCGCACTTTTCTAAAAAAAATCTAGAAACATGGCTGGAACCAAGATTGCAAAAAGCACTCTAAATGCCTTTTTTTCAGGTGCTTGGTAATTCGACCAAGCTTAAAACCCTAAATATTTCTCCTCGTGTAAAGGCACAACTAAATGCAATTGCATTGACCTCAGACTGTGCCAGCACACGAGAACATGACATTCGAGCTTCAATGGGGCCTGAACCAGTTCTGCCTGTTATTTCGTACTCTCCTCTTAATGACCTGGTTCATATCATTCAACAGAAAGAGCGAACAGAAAAGGCCTCTATATCTACCAAATCTGTCAAGAAATCAGTTACTTTTTCCACATCTGACTCGTTACCATCCTCTATAGAAAGTGCACAACTCAAGTGGTAATGGCAGAGATGAAACATATGGTCGATACATACCTGGCCGCACGGCTGCCCCCTCCAAAAGACCAGCAGCAGGGAGCTCAAGCCCAAATCACAATAGAGGATTGCACGCGCCAACAAGCAAATGGGCTTCTGGGGAATGCTAAGCAAACTAGTTTGGGCTTAATGCAAACACTGTGCCTAATGAAGAGCCAGGTGGGCCACATTCAAACCGTGCATACAGATTAGCAACCAATGAGGTGGGATTCTGGTACGCCTCTCACTCAGAATCCATCAAAACAATCACATTTAATGAATTCACCTTATCATACTTTGATTTTGAAATGTAGAGAAGGCAGTTTTCCAACATACGACCTTAACAGTCGAAGTATATTGAATATTTTTAGCGATGTGGTGGCACTCGAGGATGTCTCTTCAAGAGACATCGATCAGATTGAATTTATATCCGACGAAACGCGGTCCATAATTGGACTATGGATTCCCTCTGGGGTGGTTTTGAATACCATCTGGCAGTCAAAAATGAAATTATCTGAAATGGAATTTTTAATCGCACAAGACCCAGATCGGCTTGTAGCCAGGCTGCAATGTGAAAATCCAAAACCTAACATCTATTTAGGATCACATGCAACAGGTGGCAGACGCACCTTGGCTTCTGATTCTACCTGCAATTAACCATCAACCCAGCAGGTAATTTCAGTCCTGAAAATTGCAAGCTGGAACACCCGAGGGCACTCACACTTACAATCCTCTATCAATAACTTGTTCTGTACTCACCACATCATAGCCTTGCAAGAAACCTGGCTGATCACCCCAACTGCTTGGGATAGCTATGACTTTGTGTTTCGTCCCGCAGTGCCAAGTAGGGGCAGAGCATCATCAGGCCTTTTAGATGGTGTTAACACGAAAATGGGTTTATCTATCTCTCCATGGTCTTCTGAAAGTGCCTACATTCAGCTAGTAAAGATAACTAGTAAAGATCAAACACTAGCCTTAGTCAATCTATATAGGAACACAGCAGGTATGTCCAATGAAGCCTTTTATGTTGGTCTAGCCAGAATCCTTGATTTGATATGCATGAATGACCTACTAACACCATCATATGGGCGATATAAATTTAGACTGCTGAAACACCAAGCGGGCTAACAAATAAGTGTCTAAATGGATTTCATTCATGAAAGTTCGTAACTTTCACATGGTTAATGGGTCCGTGTTAGAGGATATTCCAGCCCAGCACACCTGGCATAGGGGTATTACTACCAGCACAATCGATTATATTTAGGTCGATGCACGATTGCTTCAGCACGCTTTAAAAATGGCCATCAGCGATCATGATCAGAGTGATCATAGGCTTCTATCCTTGGACATCGCTTGGAATGTCCTCCAAATTAGGAAGACTGTAATCACTCAGGATCTGGTCATCAATGCTTCCAGGACTAGGCTTCGGTGGATTGCGTCGAAACTGGCTGCCTATCATTGCTCAGTTGAGCATAATGATTTGGCCTTTCAGCCAGGGCGATACACTGACCTGTTACGCCCCTTTGTCAAAACAATCACTATTCCATCTAAAAATAACATAAGCATTCGTTTGACCTAGAGATTAAACTCAAACGTGCTGAATACAGGAATACAAAAAAAGTAATTATAGCCACAAATTCACAAACCTGTTGGCAAGATCTTAAAACTGCTAAATGCTGATACAAGAACAGGCTGATGAGCAGAAAATCTTTAATGTTCCAAAAAGCTAGTGAAATTATGGAACAAGCCATGACGAATAAAAATTTGGCAGAAATGTGGCAAATACTATCTTATCATTCCTGCAATTCACAAGGAGACGCCCAGATCAATGGCATCCAGGAACATCAATGGGTTAAGCACTTTTCTGAATTATATGCTGATGATCGGTTTGCTAATTCACATTATGTCCAAAAGACAGTAGGTACTTGCTGTGTCAACTTTTCAACTGCAATCCTTCAGGATTTGATAATGAAGGCCAGTTCCTCAAGAGCTGCAGGTCCAGATGGCCTTAATAATGCAATGCTTAAAGCAAATTCACACGAATGGGCACTGATCTTAGATAAGATATGTCGCCAAGTTCTAAGATCATGTATGGTTCCATTATCATGGAAGTTGTCAATCATAATACCAATCTTCAAAAAGGGGATCATATTGTCTCCCAAAATTATCATCTGATAGCATTATTACATGCTCCAGGATTTTTTTTAATGAAATTGATCCTACGAGACTTCAATGCCTGGACATTGAAACATCAGCTGCGCGATCCTCAACAGACTGGTTTTGTCACTGGCATGGGAATCAACATCAACCTGCTTTGCCTGAATGCCATCAAAGCACAATGCCAGTCGACAAAACAACCAGTCTTTTTTTCATTTGTAGATCTGCACGCAGAGTTTGACTCGATGTCCCGCGTCATCTTGCTGGCGAAATTAATCCGAGACCAGTGCCCCTCTACGTTGTGTGATGTCATCCATGCCTTGCACTCCGACACTACTGTCAAAATTAGATTGACTCTGGATGGTCTTTTGTCGGAGGCCATTCACACTGCCAGAAGACTGAAGCAAGGGTGCTTATTAGCATCTGGAATATTTAACTACTTCATCCACGATGCCAGGTACATCTTTGACAATGTGAATTCAGACTCGCCTAAGTTTAATGACCAACAGATAAAAACTTTAATGTACGCGAACAACCTTTTCCTGATCTCAAAGACCCAGGTGTGCCTGCAGAACTTACTATCGGCCTTTCAAGCCTGCATACAACAAAATGAATTAAAAGTTAACACTGTCAAGACTCAGATAGTGATGTACTCGCTGAAAAGATCTGGGAATAAAACATTTGTCTGGTCCTTTAATCAAATCCGATTGTCACTGGTTCCACAATACTCATATCTAGGCATAACCTTTGAAGGTAATATACATGCCAGAGGCCAGATAGAGCAAGTAGAATCCAAATTAGCCACTGCAATCTCGCAGGCAAAAATCATCATGCATAGATATGACAAATTCTCTATCAAACCAGTGTGGATCAGTCAAGTTGCCTTTTCAGTTTGACAAATAGGAGGCCAAATTTTGGAGGCAAATCCTACATCTACCGCAATTCACCCCGGGCGCCTGGGTGAGATTTGAACTGGGGCTGGTTTCCCTCCAGGCGCTTTATCATTCGCTGCTCACTGCGCTGTTTAGGAAATGTTTATTGTCCACAGAGTCATTGGTCATCTTAAAAACCCTAAATCAATATATTTTTTCTGGGAAACATAGCTTTGTGACTGCCTGGATAGGGAAAGTTTATCAAGTATTGGCCAATGCAAACGTGTCCATTGAACTGCTGCTTACCAATCCTGACAAGGCCAAAGCCAAGATATATGAGCTGGTTTAGATCAGGACAAGAGAACTGTGTCTAAAGTATATAGACGGTGACATATGCAGGATCCCTCAAAAAAAGTGCGCACTCTGCCACCGTATTTGGTGAGGGTACCAGCGTTGAAATACCATGCAGGCATATTGCGATTACGCTTTAATCTATGGATTACCAAAGATTTACAAGCTGAACGAAAACTGCTTTCATCGCAGCTTAGTTATTGTCGCTTTTGTCTAAACCGTGACATACCTGAAACCTTTTTTTTTCATCTGATCACAGAGTGTGTACATTGAGGGATCGTAGAGAGATTTACTTTTCAAGACACTGTAAATCACTAGGACGATTGGAGGTTGACCAATGTTGGACGGTCATTTTGAGCTCCACATACATGTCGATACAAATTGCAACAATTCACTTTCTGTCAAGCCTGAATCTGGACACATTGGTTATTTGACATGTGAAGCCATAGTATTTTGAAACATATGAATTCTCTCTTAAATGTAAATGAATGTAGTATAGAATCTTTGTTGTTGTTGATGAAGAATGTTTTGATTGATTATAGTTTTCTATATATTTGCAATATTTTATTTTTTGATGTATACATTTTGAAAGTTTGATTTTAATACAGCTGATTCAAATAATAAAAAGAAAATAGCTATGCTTATGTCTGGGAGTTGAATTAGTAGCAGCACTAGTGCTTTTGTAGGTGCTTAGATGATGGGAGATGCAGACTGCCATGTTATCAGGGCACTAGAATGTGTTGGGTTATCAGCCTTGCACTGTATGGCCTTTACTTAGAACAGATTGATAAGAGATCAAGTTTAATCTTTTTTAAATGTATTTATTTATTTAATTTATTTATTTATCATTCTTACACTTTCAATGTCCTCAGGGTTGACTAAAAAACGTGGTTATGAAATGCTTCACTTTTCGGGAATGGGGTTTTATTTGAATAGTTACGATAGATTTGAGCTCTGTGAAAGGGGTGAAATCCTTCAAATGTTGCTGCTTACCTGCTTTGAAATAGTAGTGTTTTAGGTTGCTGAGTTTCCAGGTAATTTGAGACGGTAATTGTGTAGAATGCTGAAAATGTAATTGCTTGGTGTGATGACTGAACATAACTATGGAAACGGGTAAATGGCGTGGGTATAAGAATGCGGGTGGGTTGTGTGTTGGGTATATGGGAGAGTGTGTATAGGCACAATGCTTTAGAATTGGGATCTGTTGGATGTATGTCATTCATGATGGTATGTAGGATGGATCTTTTTGATTAGCCCTTGTTTTACACATAGCTGTGTGCATTTGTTAAGGATTAATTGTTAGGTCTCAGTTTGTTAGGTTGCCTGAGACTTGTATCAATAATAAGGTTGTAGGGTGGTTGCTGTTTCATTGTTTTATGGGTTATGTTAGTTCTATATATGGTTTATGCTGAGCAAATATGTAAGCTCAATTTTTTTTTATGTTTAATGTTTTGGTACATTTGCTTGTTCTTGAGTTCTTTTTATCTCTTTTGTTTTATCTTTCTATTCTTATTCTTTCTGCATTTGGTTTCAAGTTACACGACTTATGCTTTTATTTGTGGTCTTAGAATGTGATTGGATTGTAGCGGTCCTTGGATGCATCCCCATTAAATGTTACTATTTGGGAAAAATTATGGATGGGAGATGGACGGGAGTGCAAAATATAATTAACACATGCATACAATGTTGGAAAAGATTGACAAGAGGTGCGGTTTATGCGGTACTAGAAAAGGAATCTGATTCATCCGGAATGTTGTCCGCAAATTTGACATTTATGAGTTGGAATGTTAAGGGTGGTAATAATCCTGTTAAGCGGTGGGAGGTGTTATCAATGATAGGTAGGCGTAGGCCTGATATTGTATTTTTACAGGAAATCCACTTGAGTGGAGATCAAGTGGGGTATATTTTGAATGGCTTGTATGTAAAAGAGTTTTCGCGTAATTTTGCAAGTAACTCCCGTGGTGTATCTTTTCTTTTCAAAAATGGCTTAAGATATAGAAACAACACTGTATGCATAGACCCAGAAGGGAGGTATGTCACATTAAATGTACACATAGAGAATAGGTGTTTGACTATTTTGAATGTTTATGCGCCTGATGTGAATCTGGATGTTTTCTTTAGGAAACTAGATGAAGTGGTAGAGCACCTTGATTGCACTGATATTATAGTTGGCAGTGATTTTAATACCACAATTGATGTGGAAAAGGAAAAGACTACTCTGGTAACTTCCTTTGTGGAGTTGAAGGCGAGGAAAGGTCTTTTAAGATTATTAGAATAATGGGATATTCATGACATTTGGCGATATCTTAATGTAGACAACAGAAGATCTACTTTTCATTCAGTGGCAAATGGTACATCTTCCCGTATCGATTTTTTCCTCTTAGTAGGAGCATTTGTGGAGACATTTGTACTGCTTCAGTTGGAGATGTGATAATTTCTGATCATGCTCCAATTATGTTGGCATTGGACGAAGCCGCTTGTGGTTCACCGTCTAAGAGGCAGTGGCGCTTGAATACGCAATTACTTTTGGACAGTGAATTTGTCACGTACATAGTAGCAGAGATAACGCTATTTCTGGAGGATAACTTATATTCAGTGAATAGTTTATCAATGGTTTGGTATGCACATTGCGGGGTAAAATCATAAGTTTTGCGTTGTATCGAAAACGTCTACGGGAGAAGGTTATGATTAGGCTAGAGGGTGAGTATAAGGCATGTGAAGTAGGATATTGTGACGGTCTGAGTACGGAAAATATGTTGGCCTTGGCCCACGCAAAGCGAGCTGTAGATTGTGAACATCATCAAAAGGCAGAAATGCAATTGTTTTACTCGAGACAGGTAAGCGGTCGGGGGCCAGATTAGCGAGTCGTATACAACAGAAAGAAAACAATAGACAAGTGCTCTTTATTGTAGATAATAAGGGGGTGGCGAAGAGGAAGAATGCAGAAATTTGCAAAGGATTCAGACAATATTATGCCTCTTTGTACAGAGGTAATGAGACAATGTCTGAGATGGAGATTAATACTTTTCTTAGTGGGTTAGAAATGCTGAGCTTACATGAACAGGAGAGATTAGGTTTAGATGCACCAATAACGGTAGAAGAAATTGAGAGCTCAATTGAAACATTGGCCAGAGGTAAGTGCTTTGGCGTGGATGGATTTCCAATAGAATTTTACAAGACCTTTAGGCAGATCTTATCACCTTTTCTTGTTAAACTGTTTGCAGAAATTCTGAATAATGGGGAGATTGCTGATTTGATGAAGACCGCATTTATAACGGTTATCCCTAAACAAGGTAAGAATCCTTCACAATGTGGTAATTACCGACCCATTTCACTTTTAAATGTGGATGTGAAGATTCTGGCGAAGATATTCGCCAGAAGATTAAATGGCCTGCTTCCAAAGTTAGTTCACAAAATTCAAACTGGTTTTGTGAGTGGTAGGGATAGTAGTGATAATTTGCGAGAGTTGCTTGATGTAATCTATCTAAAGAGAAATTTTACGGATGCATACTCAGCAATAAGTATAGATGCTGAGAAGGACTTTGACAGATTGAGTTGGGTTTTCTTGCGTCAGGTTTTGCTTAAGATAAATTGTGGGCCAGTTTTTCTTAGACTTTTTGGAGCCTTATATGGGGAGGCAAAAGCTGCGGTAATTGTTAATGGTAGCCGTTCGGAGTACTTTCAGATTTTAAATGGAACTAGGCAAGGTTGTCCTTTATATTTGCTATTGTTGACCTATTCATTGAGCCTCTTGCCATTATGCTTAGGAATCATTCTTATATAATGGGTATTCCGTTTGGGGAATATGTGTCCAAGGTGCTTTTGTATGCAGATGACCTTTTGGTCCTGATCTCGAACCCGGAGCGTTCATATCCGCAACTTCTAGTAACTCTGCAGGAATTTGGCAAATTCTCTAATTATAAAGTCAATGTAGCAAAGACTTTGATTTATCCAATTTCAACATCGTGTTATAGGGGATTGTTTGAGGTGGGTCGGAAAATGTGGGCTGATTCGGGTCTTAAATATTTGGGTATTCATATAAATAGGGATGTGGAGTCCTTGCTTGCACATAATGTCTGTTTGAAAGTTACAGAAGTGGACAGTCTTTGCTGTAGATTGGAGAAGGTAAAACTAGCCTTGTGGGGGAAAGTTAATGT
Organism: Ambystoma mexicanum; assembly: GCF_040938575.1. Classification (NCBI taxonomy): domain Eukaryota; kingdom Metazoa; phylum Chordata; class Amphibia; order Caudata; family Ambystomatidae; genus Ambystoma; species Ambystoma mexicanum. The sequence continues at coordinate 1,207,247,407 of NC_090923.1, read as the reverse complement.
AGTTAAGATGTTCCTTCTTCCAAAATGTTTATATGTTTTTAGCATGCTCCCCCTGCGGCTTTCAAATAATTTATTAGGTAGCATTAATACATTCTTGTATAAGTTTGTGTGGGGGGAAGGAAATAGAGCAAGAATTCTGAAAGATGTTCTTTATAAATCTGTGAAACTGGCTGGCTTTGGTTATCCTGACATAAAGCGGTATCACTCTGCATTTACGTTACGCGCGTTGCATCGTTGGTTGATGTCTGATCGTAGTACTTTTGCAGGTTGGATTAAAATAGAGGAAGAGTCCATTTCTCCTGTCCCACCAGATTTTCTTTTGTTTATGGATAAAAGATGGCCTGCTGGTACTACTCCGTCTTTTGTAAAGCATCTTGTGAAGGAGTGGTGTAAATGTAATGAGATTCGGGAAGAGAAATACTTATTGTGTGCAGACTCCAGTTTATGGAAAAACCAGGCTGTGAAACAAAATAACCGTGTCTTGTCATGGATCTCGTGGCAGAGAGCAGGTATCTGGAAGATTGGGCATGTTTACGACGATCAGAATATGCTTGATTTTGAGTTTCTGCGCTTTAAGTATAAGCTGAAAGCGTCTAAACTTTATCGATATAATGTTCTGCGGGAACTTTTTGTTGTACTTTTCTCGCCGTTCAATGCTGCAATGCATGCTTCACCTACAATTTTTGTTCTTTCAAAGACTGTGCCCTTGTCTGTATCTACTCTGTATAAATTGGTTACACCCTCTGCATCTAAGTTACCATCAAAATGTGGTAGAGGGTATTGAGATTTGGATCTAAATTGCACATTGTTGGATATTGATTGGTGCCGCATATGTACAGGTCCAGATAAATACAAAGCAGATTTAGATTTGAGATACACACAGCAAAGAATTAATAATTTATATTGGTCCCCATGGAAGATGAGAATGAGTAAACTGTGTAATGGGGACTTACGTTGGAATTGTAAAAGGGAGGTGGGCACTACGCTCCACATGTTGTGGTTATGTGATAAATTACAATTATTCTGGGATAGTGCCTTTCAGAGGTAGGAGTTGGTTCTGGATCTCTCTATACGCAGAGATCCACTTGTCCCTGTGTTAGGTTTACTGCCCTCAAATATTAGGTAAACTACAAGTAAAATGTTTTGGATATATATAGAGCCCTTTTGTTAGCCAAGAAGCAAATCTTGAAATTTTGGAAAAGTTGTACTTCTCCTAATATTGACAATAGGCTGCAGAGCTTGTTCCTTTTGTTCAGGAGGGAGAAAATATCCTTTAAAGCAAAAGACCAGCTTGATAAATATGGGAGGATTTTGGGTACATTTAATGATCTTTATGCTTGTATTTTTTGATTGTGTTCTAGGGTTCTTGTTTTGCTTTGTTTTTATTTTTGCTCTTTCTTTTTATTTATTTCAATTACATTCTGTCGTCTTCTTCCTTGAATTTTGTCTCCCTCTGTTACTACTTGTAGATTATTTTAGGAGATGTGTGAATACGTGTTATTTTGTACATTTGAGATATTGTATTATTTTGTATTGCTTCTGTATGGTCCTAAATGTATAAATAAAGTTTTGGAAAAAAAAAATGTCATTCTTCGTTTTCAATTCGTTAAAATCACTGCATACCCTGCACTGGTCCTAGAGAAGCTTCTCCCAGTCAGAGAAACTAAAATTAGCTATAATCAGGTCATAATAGTTATATTTCCCGATAAGAAGGGACGGGTTAATCTGCATTTTGTGATAATTGCAAACACCCTTAGATTTATTTGGCACCTTAATCCTAAATCTGAACCTTCCAATGAGGCCTAACAACCTGGGCAAAACTGTTAGGTATCAGCCAGCTACCCAAGTTAAAAGCCCGAGCCAGGCCAGGGTGCACTTCAAAGACGTGGAAGCCAAAGCTTTAAAAAAATAGGCATTGGCAATGCCAACCGTTTGGGCTTTTGTGTAAGCATGGAAAAGGCACCCGCTAGCCATAGTGGTATTAACTGCCCATTGATGGTAGCAGGTGCAAAATGGTGCAAGTACCTGGGCATCTAATAGCAGTGCATGGCAAATGCATTATAACTGAACACAAGCTGAAATCTTCGACTTGGCCAATGCTTGGTTTTAACAGGACTACAGTGAAGGACATGCAGAGTGCTTATACATCGAGTGACTGAAGGCAGACTGGGTTAAAACATTTTTATTACACCAGTAGTGGGTTTACAACTCCAAATAAGTTATTAGCTCTCAGAAAACTGCTTTGAAAAAGCACTGGCATGTACTTTGAGTGCACAATTTGATGGTGAGGCTTGATTAAAGCAAGCTCAAAGAGTACCCATGAGAAGGTGTTTTGGGAGGAGCAGGAACTGGGTGGGGATTGCCTTTGGGATTAGCATGGCCATGGGCAGCAAATGGGTGGGCAAATAACCAAATAACACCTACGTGCTGTGTTTCCCTCCTTGTATGCCCTTTCTCCCTTTCTATGCTGTTATGCCGTAGTTTCGGCTTATAGATGTCACTAGCCTTAACTAAAAAAGGAAATATCTTTGCCTGCCACATAATGATGCCTGTTGCCAGAGCCTTTTGCGTGTATTCCATATTTGGTGTTGATTATCCGCAGGTAAGGTTTAACATTTCTTTTTTTTTGATTAACTGTTATTATACCAGATTTTTACAAATTCCACCTTAGACTGTTTTTTTTTCTTTTTTTCTTTTTTCCCCTCTTTCTTCTCTAGAGTTTCCAGAAAGTTCCCCACAGCGATCACTGGTCTTCTATTTGCCTCATTCATTAGATATGTCCACCAGTAATCTTTTTCCAAGTTACAAAAATGAGTATGAAGATGGCCTAACTGGGTACTTCGATTCGAGGATAGGCCCGGACATGTAAGGATCAGATGTTTCAAGGTTTCCATTGTATTTGGCTCCTCACAGATGCGACACAAGCTTTCTTTGGTTTTGTTTCTGAGACCCAGAATTTCGTTAGTTTTCAAGGTGTTTAACCTCGCTCGCATAAAGATTGATCGTATCCCTTTGTTTGGGAACTTGACCAGATAGTTTACAGGTTTGTTCAATTTTTTGGCGTAGGTCGGTAAATGTGTTGTGAGCTTTTAACTCGCAGCCTTCTCCAAAGTGTTGCACCAGTCTGTTTCCTTGAATTGTTTTGCCGTTTCTGTCGGGTTTTTCTGGAGTTCTTCCTCCGTGTATCTGATTTCTTCCTGTAGAGCTGAATTTTTCTAGGCCCAGTTTAGAAGCATTTTGTTAGTTCTTTTGTTCATTTCTTCATGAATGAGCTGGTGAACTTTTTGCTTGGATGATTGGATTTTTCTATACAGCATCAAGCCGTTAAGGTCCACAGTTCCTTTGAGTGAAGTTAAACGTAGTTCTCTTCGAATGGATGCCACCGGGATGCCAGCAGTTTTCTCCAAAATAGACATTCAAGTTTGTTCCAGATGGTGTGTGGAATTGCCGGCATGGCTTCGGCTCCATGAACTAGTGCAGGAACCACTTTAGATTTATAAAAAGTCAGTGCCGCTTTTAAGGAAAAACGCCCAAACTTTTTATCTAGCAAGATTATCTGGTTTGTCAAACTTTTGGTTTTTAATCTAAGGGTTTCTAGCATTGGTGTTTCTTGTGCGTTATTGCTGACGGTGACCCCCAGGTACCTAAAGGTTTTAACTTTTTCTAGGCGTTCTTTTGCAAGAACCCAGGACCCTTTGTCTTTGCGGCTTGTCATTTTTTTCGAGACTCATCACTTTGTTTTTTTTGTGTTGATCTCTAAATCACTGAGTTTCAGGTATTCATGTAGGTTGTCTAGTTTTCTTTGCAGACCTATCATGGTTTGATCAATTAGGATAATGTTGTCTGCGTACAAGAGCCTGCTGATTTTGTCCGTGCCCAGTGTTGAAGGAAAGGGGTTGATGTTTTTTTTCTGCGTATTGGTAGTGCCCTGTGTAGGTGTTGTAGAGCACTGGAGCCAGTGGGCAACCTTGTTTTACGCCTCGATAGGTATGAATGTCCTTTGAAAGGAGACCTGCATCAATGAGACAAATTCTCATACAGGTGTCTGTGTAAAGTGCTTTAATCAGGGCCAGCAATGAATCCGAGCATTTCCATTTGGCAAGTTTTGTCCAGAGTTTACCTCTGTTCACTTTGTCAAAGGCTTTTGAGAGGTCAATGAATGCCAAAAATAGTTGTGGGGCGCCTTCCAGAACTTTGGCTTTAAGATACTAAGGATCATTATATTGGTTGTTGTTCTTAGTAAAACCCGTTTGAAATGGGTCTAGCCCTTCTGATGATGAAACCCATCACTTGAAATTGTCTAAAAGGAAGGCCCCAAAGATTTTGCCGATACAATCCAACAGGGCTATTGGTCGATAGTTGCTGGGGTCCCCTTTGTCCCCTGTTTTATAAATTGGGACAACGTTTGCGGTTTTCCATGAAGGCGGTATGGAGCTTGAGTCAAAGCAAGCTTTAAATATTTCCGTTATTAGCTGTGACCAAGGACAGGGGTTTGCCTTCAGGTCCATGTTTGACAGCCCGTCCGGCCCAGGCACACGGGATCCCTTGAGTTTGATGATTTTGTCTTTGATAATTGCTTTGTCTAATTCGATGTCCCAATTCTCAGTGTTTATTTTCGAATCAAGTGATATCGATGGTGATGACCCAAACAAAGATGAGCAGTGCGATATCCAGTCATTTTCATTCACAGTGTTAACTAGTGAATCCTGAGCATGTTTTCCTCCTGCTGAAATTAGTGACCAAAAAGCTTTCGGTTGTTTACCACTGAGAGTTCTTAACATGGACTCAGCGTCTTCCTGATACAGGAGGATTTTGTAACCCTTTAGCCAGTTTTTATAGTTCTTTGGGGCTGTAGTGGCTTCCTCGTTGTTGGATATTGAAGGGAATCTATTTGCTTTCCTTATTTCTCTCTGCATTTCCAGTCTCTTTGCCCTCAGGGTTAGGTTGTTTTGGTGATGGAACTTTTTGGTCACTTTGTGGCCTGAAAACGGCACTTGGTAGGGCATCAACAAAGGGCAGTAGTCGGTTGTAGCCGGGAGGCCATTTTCCTTGTCCGATGCCTTCGTCTGGCGGTAGCGGTTAGTGATGTCAGTGATTGATGACGATTTCAGCCGCAGTCGAGTTCACCCCTTATTGACCTCAAGGTTGGCCCACATTTGTGGTCGGGTGGGTTTGATTGCGGGAATTTCAGTTTTCCATGACATCTTCAAAAGGTTGTGATCACTGTTTACAGTGCGTATTACCTCGAAACCGGTAACCGTAGCCAGTACTTCTCGTGAGACGTATATGTGGTCCAATGTAGACTGACGGCCGGCTAATTCCCATGTTGGGATCACTGGTTTATTTGGTTTTTTCAGGGTGTGCAGGTTATGCATGTCGCAGGATTCTATCGATGCAGCCCACGTCTCATTGGCCCTGGTTTCGCATGGAGAATGTTGGATTCTTGGCTGAGTTAAGTTCTCTTCTTTTCCACGTGCTTTTAGCATTCAGGTCACCACATATGATAGTGTGAACGATTTTATGATCGTGGCCTGCGTCTTCTAGGATTGCTTCTATGTTGGAAATGAAGAGGCTGGATAGTAGTTCTTTTGAATTCCAGTATGTGTTTGTCACCAGGTAAGTTTTCCCTTCGCTACCCGTCCTGTTGAATTGAGTTGGCGTCCATAGGATTAAGGTTGCTAACATATGAGGGTTGTTCTTTAAGATTTTTTCAAGGTGAAGATTTCGGCCAGAACGGATGGTTGTAAGCAGCCTTGCCCGTGGTCTGCCAGCTGGTCCTTGTAGTGCTGGCGAGAAGGCTATGTCACAGCCATCTGTCGATGTTTTTTTTGTAATCCAGGTTTCCTGCAAACAAAGAAGATCGAATGTACCTATGTTGACATCTGAGTTGTTCGCCAGGTGGGAGAAACCTCTTGTGTTCCATGATCCCAGAGTCAGATATTCGGTAAGTCTTGTGTTATCCAAGTTGTGACCTCGTTTTTAAGATGCAGTTGAGTTGTTCGTTGCTAGGATCTTCGTTTTTCTGCTAGGGCTGATGGGAGCCAGGCCCTACTTCTCGCTTCTTCCTCTCTTCGACTATGTTTGAGGGCCTTCATTGATTCAATGTGTCTGTTTTACGGTTTTTCTTGGTCGATTGTAATCTTCCAGTTTTTCTGTCGGCCCACCGGCACCCGTTCATTCTCCAATGAGTTTTCCCATGATCTGGCTGCTGGGACCGGTTTAGCAAGATCTTGTTTTCTCCTGGGTCGCGAACTGGTAGAATCATTTCTGCTATATAGTTTCTTTCCAAGAGATCTATCTCTAGATCTACTACGGAATTTTCCTTTTCCAATTTTCTTTTCCTTTTTAACAAACAGGCTTTAGCACCCATAACATTTGCGGGTGCTAATGGATGAGCCAGTTGGGTGAAAGTGTTGTGAAAGGGGCAAAGGGTACTCAAACTGCATAAGCATCATGTGCACTTGTCATTTCAATTCAGTGTGATAGTTCATCTTCTGTATTACTTCCTAACCCAGGGACAAACATTAATTAATTGCACAATCCAGAAAAATGACGTCCGGTTTATAAAATGATCTCTTGCAACTAACCTATTTGTACAAGGAGTCAGAAACAGGACATGTTTCTAAGAGAGATGCTTCGTTTGCCACCAGAAGATGGTCATTTTGGACCGAAACATATGCGTGTAATGGCGGGATAGGTTTAGTCCTTGGAACAGTTACAATGTTGAAGTGAAATAATCATGGATATATAATATTTTTTAAATATAGTGATTTTCACTAATTGTAAGAGATCATCTCCTACTTCAAAGGTCATTTTTCTGGATTGTAGAATTAAAGGGGCAAATGGTGGTGGGACAGCTGATGGGACAGCAGCTCTCAGGCTGCTCCAAACTCAAGAGTAGTATTACGTTTAATGCCTGCATTCCCAGAGACCTGATTGGCTGAGCACCCCTGACAGGTGCAAATGTGGAATTTACAGTAGACGGTTGTCTTGCCTATCTTTGAAAATGCCAAGTGGAAGCAGCGACGTCATTTGGGGGTTGGCAGGGGTTGCAGCTGTGACCCCTGTGGTCACAGCCACAACCCCTGCGGTCTCCCTTGCGACCCCTATATTAAACACAACAAAGACCAGGAAAATGTCCCAAGTTGAGACAGCCAGTCCAGCTAGCAAGAAATACCTTGGAGAGGATGAGGAACAGCTCAGGAAGGGATTTGAGCTTAGTAGTAGTGAAGAGCAGTAGAATGTGTGTCGTAAACTCTAATCTGAGATACACAGCAGAGTCCTAGGGATTCTGGATTCTAGGGGCCTCATTACGAGAATGGAGGTAATGAAAATAGGAAGGCGGAATGGTATTACCGGCATCGTTAATGGGTCCGGGCCATTACGACCCGAAAACCCGCCAATACCGCCACCGCCCGTACCGTGCCCCTTCATACCGGCTCGCGCGCATATACACACCCCTTCGTGGAACAAATACCGGGATGCCGGTAATAGGAGGACATCACAACTCACGCGGGCATGCAAATACTGTCATCCCGAAGGCGATAATTAGGGTCTGCATGATGGCAGCCCTACAGGCATTGCGGACCACCCGTAAACAGCAACCTGCAGTCAAGGCAACTGCCACAGGTGCACACAATCACCACAGGTGGAGTCAATGGAGCCTGTCCTAGTATAAAAGGATTACACCCACATACCACACCATTTCCCACACTAAAATGATACCACTGGCTGTTGCAATCATGGGGCTGGAGGACATACCTATACTGCTGAAACTACAGCAACAACACCAACTACAACAACAACCACTGCCAGCACAGAGGAGGCGCAGGAGGAGAAGGAGGGTGAGGCAGGCCCAGCAATTCCCACCAGTGCAGCCAGTAGTACCCCGTAGGCAGCCACCAATCCCTCGCATCAGACCCAGTCCATTCAATCTAACCCCTGAGCAGATCCACACCCTGTACCAGTTGGACCGGGATACCATCACCACCATTGTGGACATGATACATGACGACATCGTCAGCCTCATTAAAATACGCACTGCCACCCCCCCGCTACTAAAGGTGGTGTCTGTGCTCCACTTCCTGGCCGCAGGCACCTACCAGCACACAGTTGGCCAGCTGCATGGCATTTCACAACCATTCTTTTCACGCATGCTGACCCAAGTGCTGGATGCCCTCCTGAAGCACGTTAGCACCTACATATCCCTATCACGGACTGGCCAGGAGATTGCCGACACCAAAGTAGGCTTCCATGCACTGGCAGGCATGCCCAATTGCGTTGGTGCCCTCGACTGCACCCATGTTGAATTGGTAGTCCCCCATGACCAAGAGGCGGTGTGTCGCAATCGCAAGCAATACCACTCCATCAATGTGCAGATGGTATGTGACTCCAGCAAGGTCATCACACATTGTTGCGCCCGATATCCCGGATCTAATCATGATGCCATTGTGCTGCATAACTCCACGCTACCCCGTCACATGGAGCGACATGCTGGACGACGTGCCTGGCTGCTTGGTGAGTTGCCTGACTGGCCCATGGCAGTGCATCGTGGGGGGAGGCATACTCCACCAGGGTGGGAATGGGCGGTGAGTGGACAATGCACGCAGAGCTATACACTCCTTACCTGAACCTCCCAACCCGAACATTACACATCACTGCCACAGATTGGATCAATGCCGTATATCAATGACAACATGTAAGACGCACAACCTGGCCACCATGGGTATGTCAAGCAATGCATGACCAAACATGATTGCAACTGTGCCAATGTGGCTAGTGTGATCATGCACAGAGTAGTATACACAGCAATCATGGGAGGCAAGACATCGTCCTGCATGCACAGTACATCCGCATCAGCATGCAAGTAACCACCCTGCATCATCTGTTCAACGCCATCCTGACTAGCACACCATATTGCAGTATACAATGCATCTAAATAATATTTGTGCATACGTACAGGGACATGTGCATGTCAACAGCAAACTGCTGCAGCCATGGCTGTGAATCCTGAAGGTGGCAGGTCAGAGTGACTCACACAGACCTCTTTGTATTCGCATGCCAGTGATGGAGGATATCCCTTGAAGCCGTGGCTACTTACCACTGTGCGGAACCCGCGGAACAGCCATGAAGAGGAGTACAATCGGGTCCATACCCGTACCCGTGTCATGATTGAGCAGACCTTTGGCCTATTGAAGGCGCGGTTCTGATGACTGAGCAGGTCTGGTGGAGCACTCCTTTATAGGCCTGAGAAGGTGGCAAAGATCACCATGGCCTGTGTCATGTTGCACAACATGTGCGTCCGGAGAAATGTACCACTGCCACCTGATATTGGCCTGCATGCACCGGGTGTGGATGATGAGGATGAAGACGGAGGAGAAGCAGCACCCCTGCCAGTACATGATGCACAAGATGGCCGTGCTGTACACCAATCACTGATTGACGAATACTTCTGAACCACAGGGACGTTGATGGATATGTGTCAGTGCTACACTGAGCACTGGGTCCCGTGAACAAGCACACCGGGTATGTGGGGAGTTGGGCACTGTGCACTGACATGAATAAAATTGATACACACGAAATGAACAATGTCCAGGCATTAAATGATTTTTTACACAATGAGTGTATTAATGTAAACTACAGAAAAGTGCTACCCACCTCCCCCCCAAAACACCAAAACTCCCCATACCTCCAATGAACTCCCCATACCCCCAATGAACTCCCCATAGCATACCCCAATGAACTCCCCATACCCCCGATGAACTCCCCATACCCCTCAATGAACACCCCCTTATACACCTATACACCACCGACACCATCTCCCCCACTCCCATTGTTGTCCCACACTATTTCCATGCTTTCTTGGTGACCGCAGGCAGCATTTCTGACTGCCTCGCACTCCGCCTTGTCAGATGCACAGGGCTGGAGGATGCAGAGAAAGCGGGTGTGGAGGATGGGAGTGTGGTGGATGGGGTGGATGCCGTAGTGATTTGCACGGCTGGCGTGGGTTGTTGCTGCTGCATGTGCTGCAGTATTGAGGTCAGGACCTGCGTGATGCCCCCAGACTGTCAGGCATCATCACTGCAGAAGCATTTATGGCAGCAGTGTTCCCTGCGATGGCCTGTGCTATCTCCGCCTTGTATCCTCTCCCTCCGCCACATACTGTCTAACAAGTTCCAGCATGGAGTCCTGTCTTGCCTCCACCCTTGATAGCCGTGCCTCAAGGTCGGTGGGAGCAGCAGTGGTTGAGGGTGCTGCGACCGTGCGTGCATTTGCAGGGCTGGCCTCAGGGGTGGTGCTGAGGTCTGAGCTGTGGAGTGCAGGATCGGCAATGGTGCTGGTGGGTGTGGCTTGAGTGTGGGGTGGGGGGTGGACAGGGGGCTTGGCGTGTGTGGACATGCCACATGGATTAGGCCTTCCTCGTCCACATACTCCTCCGCAACAATTTTGATGTCGCTCAGTGGAGCTGTGGCTGCTGCCTCGCCCACGGAACTTGTTTCTGCAGAATGGGTGCCACTGGCCTCGCCTTCCGCTGGTGTTGCCAGTTCTGTGGTTCCGGTCTCAGGCGTAGCTGTGGGGCCCTCATGTGCGGGCATGGCATGGGCACTCGCCCTGGGTTTTGGTGTGGGCTGCAAGGCTTCCCCGGAGGTGGTTTTGCTTGTGGCAGTTGTTTTGGCCCGGGATGTGGATGCCCTTGTGGGTGGTTCTTCACAGGCATCTTCTCCATCGATGCCTGGGGGGTAGAAGAGATGCAGGGCATCAGTGATGGTGTTACATGCAAGATGCATTATATGGTGCTCTGGAGACTTTCATTTATCATGCATTCACATCTTACAGGTGTGTCACACATGGTAGTTTTAAGGGGGGTATTTTGGCATTTGCTGTGATGTCTCAATTCAGGAATGCTGCATGGTAGGTGGCATGCCGGTGTATTGGGGTTTGTGTGATGTATGACATGGGAATGGTCCGTGTGTGTTGGCTGTCTGTTGGTAATGGGATTGGCACTCGGCATGAATTCAGTGTGGCAGGGTTTGGGACTCCATCTGGACATGGATATGTTGATGTGTGTGTGTGTTGGGACATGCATTGCCTTGCCTAGACTCTATTCCAGATCACTTGTGCTACGTCATGGTTTCCCCTACTGGGGTCTGCAGGGTCACTCACCTCCATCTCCAGATGTTGCGGCACCCGTCTCCATCTCCCCGAAGCCTTTCGATAGACTCCATCTGGATGAAGGTACTACACGTCTCCTCCCAGCGCATTAGTTTTGTCGGGGAGTGGGCACCCCCGCCTGTGGCCATGGCCTCCCTCCGATTGCTGACCAGGATGTTGCGTACCCTAAGGCGGAGGTCATCCCACCTTTTCTTACAGTCTTTGACTGTCCGTGGGGTGGTGCCGACTGCAGATACCTTGTGGGCTACCTCCTCCCAAATCTCCTTCGTCCTCTGCTGCGCCTCCCTTTTGAGGTTATGGGTGTATATGTCCTCAGCATGGGCAGCGAGGGTGTCCGCCAACATGTTGAGTTCCTCATCGGAAAAACGCTTCTTGCGCAGGCGGGGGTTTGATTTTCTGGTTGCCTTGGACATGTTGATTTAGGAGGTCCTGGTCTCTCCTGTGCAACACTGGTGGTTTTGGAGGATTGCAATTGATTGTGTTTTTAATGATGGTCGGCGCGCATTTCCCGTTCCGACGCAATGACGTTACTTCTGGGTCCGGTATTACGAGCCCGGTATTAGCATGATGTTATTACCGGGTCAGTATTAAGGGGTGCCTCCTAGGCGGAGGCGGTATCGGCGGATTGGAGGGCCTTTAGCGGCATGGGGGTTTGCGAGTGCTAGCACACTCGTAATCACCCGCTATTAGCGGCGTCAAACGAGCACGGACCTGCTAGTTCCTCCATGCCGGTAATGACCCCATTTTTAGCGCACTTCTCGTAATGAGGCCCTAGAAGCGGGACAGTTAGATAAGAAATGATAGGAGCTTAGAGAGGTGAAAGGAGGGCAGCAAGTGGCAGAGAGTTGTATGCACGGTTGTTGCATGCCAAACTTGAAACAAATAAAAGGGAACTTAAATCAGTTTACCTGCGTACCTCGATATTTCAAGCAGTTTAGGAAGAAACCGTGGCAAATGCAAAGGAGCCAGCCACCAGCCAATATGGCCTTACCGGGTCCTCCGATGCAGCAGCCTATCTTCAGAGCAGTCCTACAGAAATTCAGGTAAGAATCTGAGGAAAGGATATGGACACCCCAAAATAAACACATTCACCACGGGTTGACCTAATTTAGCCTTCCAATCACACATTAGCCAGACGCACAAAGGTTTGGCCCAATCTGCCTGTCCCTAAAAACTGCCAAACACCATGGTCCATCCACACAGGATTTGTACTGGGCATTTCTGAGGCAGAAAAGTAGGCCGACCCGGTTGAAATCACTCTAGAGCGTACAACCCAATTCAGCAGAACAGTAATTTTAGGCCTACCTCATGGTCCACACAAAGCGGTGATCTAAAACAAAATGGCAAGGGGTAAGAATTAAAAATAAAATGCATTACTAAGTCAAAGACTATTATACTGGTGCATTGGGCTACTAATGTGTTAAATATGACTGCACCTCTGGTAAAGCCAATCCTAAATGATATCTGCAACCTGCTTACTGCGAGACACTAGTAGTCATATGGCTACTGGTGCAGCACATCAGAAAAAGGGTTGCAGTGGCAGGGGGACTTCAGTAGAACATACACAGTAGAACATATATAGGAACTGGCAGAGGTAAGATATTTTCAATGAATCTGCCAGCTACCATATACCCATACCCAACCGGGAGGCACAAAAGGAGTACCCACAGTTGTTATGAGTGGCAAAGGTGCCCACTGAGGATAGCATTAATTCCAGGAAGATCTTGTTAAAAGGCGCAATGGAAGAAGTTCACAGTCATAGTTTCTCAAGTTGAGCCTGCTGAAAAAGTCTGCATCTAGGTTCAGCTTTCCCGGAAGATGATTGAGTGATTGCAGGCAAATACTGAGAGAAAGCCCATTCTTACATTTTCATGCAAAAGCGGCTGTCTGGTGGATATGGCCGTCAGATCTATCATGTTGATGTGCAGCTCCCTTTAAGGGGGGGGGGGAGCGGGTCAGAATTTGTGTACTTGAAGATTATCTAGCAAGTCTGGAGAGCCCAGCAAAAAGGAGCCCATGTTGATCGTGAGAGCGAAGGTCCTCATCAAAGGGGCCCCCACAGAAAGATTCTAAACCTGATTACACCACAGAAGGCTTCCTTCTGAGCACCTTCTGAATGGAATCATCATGGATTGGGGCTAGTAAACCTGATTCCAGAAGTCCATTAGTTGGACATCACCCCTTCTTAATTTGAAGGGGGAAAGGTGTAGGATGGTGTGCAGGCAAGCACAGTTGCTTTTTGGCAGTGTGTAAAATCCTGAAACAAAGCCTAAGTTCTTTACCATTTGGAGATCATCCTCTGCTACTCTCTCTCTATCCAGGAGTTATTCCACTTCCTACCTAGAATCGAGTGACCATTGACAACAAAATGAGGGGGCTGTGAAGCAGGAACTGGGGGCAGAGAAAAGCAGTAACCACACTTGGTTAACATGGTTGAGGCGAGTTGGCCTCCAGGCTATGTAGCAAATTCAGCTCCCACTGGAGTTGCATGTGTCCAAACTACCCAGTCATTGCTTGGGCTTAGGGCTTTTTATAAAGTAAATTCCATAACCGTGGGAGTTACATTTCCCCCTCCTCCAGCTCTGAGATAGCATGGCGGTGTAAGGAAGGCATGGTATCAAACAGTGAAGACAAACACAAGTAATCACTGTTCAAGGGTGTTTATTGAACTTCAATGGGTTGGTTGAACGCCTATCTAATCCTAAATCTAAGGATGGGAGCAAGCTATGACCATCAAATAATAATAACGCAGTCCTAGTGGAGTCTGTCAAAAAATAAAAGGGCGTATACTAATAAACCTATTATCAAGCCTTACTTCAAAATACGAAATGTGTGGGACAACAATGTAGGCAAAAGAAAAGTGTTCAAGAAATGATATGTCAGGATAGTTGAGCAGTTGGCTTCCCTTCCCCGCGTTTTCAGCAAGGGACAAGGCGGCACGTTTCAGCTTCACACACACTCTGACTTCTTGGCCATGAGGAAACAGTTCAAAACATAGGTATCAGTGCAATCTGCCAAAGTCTCTCTCCCAATGACAGTCTCTTATTGCAGAGGACCTGACGTAGCAAACAAACACCAAAGTTCCTTTCTTATCAGGATTTTCGCATTCACAGTTTCGGAATTGGTCCCCCCCCAGTTCGGGCTCGGACCACGGATGCCCCCCGTTCGGGCTCAGATCCCTTTAGTACAAGGTTCCCAATTGGTCTCCCTCGTTCGGGCTTGGACCACGGATCTCCCTCGTTCGGGCTCAGATCCCTTTAATACAATGTTCACGATTGGTCTCCCTCGTTCGGGCTCAGACCCCTTTGTATCAAAAACCTAAGACTTTCGATTGCGCGATGGGTTTTGCTTAAACCGTCGCAGGACCACTTAGATTCACACCAATTCTTATTCTTTATCTTTTACATTTGTTTCTGCCACTTCTTGTCTGAATATCTTACAGAGACCTCCGATTGAGCACACTCGCAGTGCCTGACCACTCTGTCATGAATATTGCAATCTTATTTGCTACAGTTCAAACATCCATCAGCCGTTAGGCTGTCCTCGCATCTGTCATCAAACGCATTCAGCAATCTTTATCCTTGCTCTTTGTATACAATGTTGCTGTTTGCAACCTTGACTTCAACACAGAACGGTCTTGCATCAGTTTCCCCAACTCACCTGCTGTGTTTCATCTTTCTTTGATCTTGGAGCCAAGGATGGTTCCACATCGGCTGCTGCTTCTCTCCTACTCAATCAGCCATGCAAGAGGGCCCCGGGTATCTGCGACACACAATACAGGATTCTTCAGTCTGGTTTCCTGGCATTATGCTCTGAAATCCAAAGGTGTCTAGAAAGTAACAGCTTTCTGTCGGAAAGGTTGAGTGCATATCCCTCCTTGTGCACCCTTCTTGGTTTGCCGTCTTTCGTCCCTCGTTCAGCTGCTGTCTCGAAACTGCTGTTCCTTTGTGTGCTTTACCTCACTTAGAGTATGATCTCGTGCTCTGCCTTTTATCCATGTGGGGAAGTTTAATGGAAGTCAGGTGTGAATGATTACCATTAATTGCGTGACCTTGCCTGACCATAGTAGTGGGACATGTCAGGTACACAGCTCATGTGTGAGTCTGTTTTCTTACAGAGTGGGCTGTCCATGTGAAAGTGTTCCTGCAGGAAAAGGGGGGAGGGTACATAGGGGGGTAGAGTTTCTATATATCCTACTGGGTAGTATAGGGTAATGGTGTTGCAGGAAAGAGAGCAATACCACTTCTCGCCATCAGGTGTCACACTCCCACTCCCCAAGACCCCTCACCTAGGTGATCCTCCCGCACTGATCCACTCCGAGGGTATGGATGCAAAGGTGATGGCTGTTCCATGGCCACCTGAGAGAGAGACCCTCAGGAATGAGCTGCTCTCATAGCGGTAAGAGCTATGAAATAAAATGGAGAAGTCTTCTGTTGCTTTATTTCAAATATATTGGGCCTCGTTACGAGTTTGCCAGTATCCTGGCGGTATTACCACCAGGATACCCGCAAATGGAATTGCTGTTAACGGTACTTGATCTGCCGGAATTACCGGTAGATGACAAGTGCTGATAAGAGCAGTACATTCCATGGCATCCCATGATATGATGTGATATGGAATGTATAACTCCCCTATACGGGGACGCAGCAAGGGAGGGGGAACAGAGGGAAGACAGACAACGATCCTACTAGGCCAGGTGTCATTCAGAATACGCAAGTGCAGGGGAAGGGGAAAAGTGCAGAGTGGGAGGGGGGGTGGGGACAGTGCAGTACATGGGATAAATAGAATAATAAAAACAATAAGAGAAGTAGGCCAGTTGATGGCAAGTGCAAGGGTAAGTGCAGACATGAGATGTCAGTGCTGGTGGGGGTCTGTAAGGATACAGAAAACAGTCCCCAGGTGCAGGGGTTGCCAGGGAGGCAGTGCAGGTGTGCAACTGGCAGGGGAGGGGACCTGGGCACGAGATCAGAGGGTGGCCAGGTAACCAGTTCAGTTTCAGCCAGGAGTTCAGAAGGGGAGAGGAGGAGAGAAAGCAGAAGTAAAGAGGAAGGTTTTGAGGTGCTTCCAGAACCGGAGATGGTGCTCCTCAAGTTTCAGGGAGGCTGTTCCAGAGGGAGGCCACAGCCGAGGAAAGAGATCTACCACCAGCTCGTTGCTTGGAGAAGCAACTGCCCCTGAGGGAGTTTGAGGCGGATGAGCGAAGAGCTCGAGAAGGAAGATATTTAGGAAGAGAGAGTTGAAGGTATTTAGGCCCCCAGCCCCAGAAGTCCTTGTGGACAATGCAGAGGGTTTTGAACGTAATCCTTGCAGCCACTGGGAGCCAGTGCAGCGATTTCAGTCCTGGAGCGATACGATCCCTGGGCTTGAGGCCAAGGACAAGTCTTGCAGTCCTTTTCTGGAGGAGTTGCAGAGGACAGGGAGTAGAAGCAGGCAGATTTAGAAAGAGGCTGTTGAAATAGTCAAGCATAGAGAGAACCAGAGCTCTGGAGACAGTGAGCTTCTGGGGGAAGGAGAGGAAAGGAAGAATACCTCTGAGGAGGTGCAGTTGGTAGTGTGACTTTTTAGAGACGCCAGAGATGTGAGGAGAGAAGGAGAGAGTGGAGTCGAAGATGACCGCAAGGTATCTAGCCTCGCGGGTTGGAGCAGGAAGAGGGCCAAGAGAGGCCGGCCAGAGAGTGACAGGAAAGGAGGGAGTGGGTGTGCTGATGAGGAGAATCCCAGTCTTACTGTCATTAAGGCAGAGATCATTGGCGGCACACCACTCCTGGATAGCAGACAGATAGTCAGAGATGAGAGAAGGAGAAGAGGTGGCTGAAGGTAGCCCGAAAATGAGCTGAGTGTCATCCGTATAGCACTGAAAGTTGGGGCAGAGAGCGGCAATGCGGTGGGCCAGAAGTGCCAGGTATTGGTTGAACAGCCAGGGAGAGAGATTAGACCCCTGGGGGACATCACAGGTATAGATAGAGATAGAAGAGAGGAAGGACCCAAGTTGGACCTAGGAGGGTCGATCAGAGAGGAAAGAAGTCAGCCACGCAAGGGCCTGACCAGTGATACCCAGGTTATCACAGAGACAGTTGAGCAGGATGGCGTTGTTGACCGTGTCAAAGGCAGAAGCGAGATCAAGTAAGATAAAGACACAGGGGGTGTTGGAATCAAGGTTGGAGAGCAGGTCTTCATGGATGTTCAGGAGAGCAGTTTCCGTGCTTCTGGCAGCTCTGAAGCCAGACTGATGGTCATGAAGGCAACCAATAGATTCAGTGTGAAGATTAAGCTGGGAGATGGCCAGCTTTTCCAGGAGTTTGGCCAGGAAAGGAATGATGGAGTTTGGGCGATAGTTAGCCGGGCAGGAAGGGTCGGCAGAGGATTTCTTAAGAAGAGGGTGCACAAGGGAGTGCTTCAGGGGGGATGGGAAGACTCCAGTGGCGAAGGAGTGGCTGCAGAAGCAGGCCAGAGCAGGAGCCAGGGAGTCAATGTCATCGTTGATGGTTTTGGAAGAACAGGGATGTATCTGTTTTGATGAGACTTTCATAGATCGCACTTGTCTAGAAACCTCGCCTGGGGAGAACAGGGGAAAGGCAGAGAAGGAGGGAGGAGAGGTGGCTGAAAAAGGGCCAGAGGAAGAGCAGGAGGGAGAGGGGGGATGGGGTGAGGAAGAGAGAGAGGACAGGATGTCCGGAGTTTTAGAGATGAAATGAGAAGCCAGAGCCGTGTAGGGGGCCGGAGAAGGGACAGGAGAGGTAGAGAATGCAGCAAGATTGGCCAGTTCCTTGCAGATTTTAAAGAGTTTGGCCGAGTTGTTAGATGCCGCAGAGACACAGGCTTGGATGTGCGCTCTCTTCTTGATGCGGACAGAGAGCCGGTATTTCCTTTTGGAGCAGTCGGAAGGCCAGTTTATCGGAAGATGTACCAGAAGCACACCATTTCCACTCAGCCACCCTGCAATTGTGTTTGAGGGTGACAAGGTCTGAGTCATTCCAGGAATTTCACTTGGCTTTGGGCTTCAAGCGGATCCTTATGACAGGGGCAAGAACATCAAGAGTATCAGATATAGGAGAGTGGAGCATGGAAAGGGCTGTGTCAGGGTGTGAGTCAGCCAAAAGGGGTTGGGGGGGGAGAAAGTGGCGGCGAAAGCCTCAACTGACACATGCTTCATGGGTCGGATAACCGAGAAGGTGGGTGGCAGTGCTGGAGTTGGCTTGGCCTGGGGGATAGAGAGGGTGAGCAGGGAGGAAAAGCGAAAGTGATCACTCGAGGAGAGAGGAGTGGTGAGAGGGATAGAAAGGGGACGGTCTGAGGAGATCAGTACATCCAGAGTGTGCCCTGCAGAGTGAGTCGGGCCAGAGGGGAGGTTAGAGAGTAAGAGAGAGTCGCAGAGGTTGCGAAAGAGTCCAGAGGAAGGACAGGAAGCATCCAGGTGGATGTTAAAGTCTCCAAGAAGGAGGAGGTGAGTGGTCGAGACCAGGAGGGAAGAGAAAAGGTCTGCCCACAGGATGCCAAGGGTGATTTGCCGGGAAACCGGCAGATTTTTGCTGGTAGGGTGTTGGATTTACCTCCAGCTTAGCTGCAAGTAAATCCTCCATCCCTACTGGCAAGCTTGCAGTTGGCCGGTCCGGTAAAAGTGCTGGTAAACTTTTACAGGCACTTTTACTATGCACCGGCCAACTTGTAATGAGCCCCATTGACTCTTTTAAAAATGTGTATAAGGGACTTCCAAACCTCCCATCCCCCCCATGTTCTCTGTAAACCACGTTGCAGCTGTAGAGTGGGCGTTGCAGCCCACAAATCATACATTTGCACTAATTCAATTTATGTATTTTTATTTTGGAACAACGCAGCAAGTTGGAACTGTGATATCTAATAAATTAATGCAGTTCAAGACCATTTCCTTAATACAGTGTACATATTGAGGAACAGGGCTCACTTATTTTTAGAACCATGCTATAAAAACACATCCCAACCAGGACCCTATTATTGGGTACCAAAAATTAACAGTTAGTCCAAAAAAAAGAAAAAAGAAAAAAGGGATGGGTGCTATTACGGCTGTGTGGATGGACCTTCGATCACCTTAACCCAAAGTAGGCCCACCTCTTAAGAAGTGAGTGCACGTTGTCCGTAAAGCAAGTTTATTGTACAAACGGGGTGAGGAGCTAGATGACGCTGTGGGGTCAAATTAACCTGAATCTCCTGTAAGGGAGGATTTGTATCACAAGTATGACACAGACACATAAGGTACAATTTGTAAAAACCTTTATTGATGTTTCAATGGGGTTGGAGAAACTCCTACTTTGCTCTATAGATTAATAAAGAAGTAGGGTATGACCGTAGGATGGGTGCGCTCGTGCCCTTGAATCTGTTGTTTAGGCTGGCTGCGTTGCCATCACTGGGTGGTAGTACCCCAACCACCCCAATTTGTAGAAATTAAAAACTGTGTTTGGCGATCCGCACACAGCCAATAAGGTCCAAATGTGAGTACTGAAATAATAGTCAATTAAATATGTTCACAAAGTCCATTCAAATTTCCATCTGTTGCTTTAATCTTATGTTCAGCTGACACGTGTTTCAACGCTAGGTCGTTCTCAAGGCTGTACGATTATTAATGTGTTCCAAACGTAGTGCCATATACATATGGTATCAAAAAGTAGAATAAAGGCAATGGCATCAAATAAATCAACAAAATAAATAGGTGAAAAAGAAATAACATACCAGGATGGGCCGTCAGTTGGGGCATAGATGAGAAAGGCACAAATATGGATATGTCAACATCGGTCACATGAATTATTCCATGTTGAAGTGTTGAAGACCTTTCTCAAGTTTACACTTCAAAATAATGAGTTTCTTTTTGCAGACAATTACTATGCTCAAATGAAAGGAGTGGCTATGGGGGCAAAGTATGCCCTTTCATTAGCCAACCTATTTATGGCAGAATATGTACAGACACATGCCCTAAGCCACATAATGCATTACAACAGATTGAAGGGCACAAGCTCATCCATCCTACGGTCATAACCCACTTCTTTATTTATCTTTACGCTAACCGTTTGGGTGCTGCAGATAGCCGAATTTCAGGTCAACATGGCCAATTACTTACCAGGGATGGAGATCGAGCTGCCTTGTTTGCATTCTCTTAGACAAAAATGTATACGACTGAAGCGCCTTTCGAAAAAGAAATTAACAAATATTGGGAGCAAGCCTTTTTAACCAACTATTTGGAGAATGATAAAATATTGAGAGGGTTAAGAATATTGATTTTTGCTAATTTTGAAAACAAAGAGGATGAAGATCTAGTGGAAAATGGGAGGGCAATCTTAACCATCGTACAAAGGTGATGTTGGAACTTTTGGTGGAGAATGCCAATAGAGAGCATTCACGAGTACAGGAGCAAATAGAAACTGTCAGACAAGAGATAACACACATGAAGAGTCCGGAAGCCACTAAAGAGAAAAACTATACTAAAATGTATGACATTTTAGGACAATATCAGGATGAGGTGAAATTAAGAAAATGTAGGAAGTATTTTCGGGATGAACGGGATTACTGCGATGATAGGGTTTATACATTTCAGATTAAATTTGATGATGCACATAAGAAATCAAGGGACAACACACCCAATACTTCAACGGGCAGCTCTGACTTTGAGACAGAGGGAGAGAACACCACTAATACCGGAGACCTTACTTACAGTAATGAGAGGGAAAACACACAAGGCAGGAGTTTTTTAGACCAAATACGAAGATACCGAAAAGGTACATAGCGAAACACCAAACAAGTAAGGTTTCAAGATCCTCAAGTACCAAATACTACAACATGGAATGTCACACAAGGGGCAGAAGGCGGGCAGCAGGAGGGGGTGCAGGAGGAAGCTCCGATGAGAACATGGGACCCACAGGAATCTTGACAAGGTTGGGTTCCAAGAAGCACTTAGAGAAGTGACCAATATCAATCTGGTGGTAAACCGTTCTGACTGGCAGCTCACTGATTCAGAGGTTCATGCTTGTAATCTGAAAGTACAGGAACTCAAACGCAAAATCAAAATTCACTCCAAATTTGTCAAATGAGAGCTTCATTGAGACATTTCACCAAGCTGGTACTAATGACATACACTCATACCTGGACAGCAGGAACACTAAAAATCAGAAAACTAAGAGCAATATAAGCAAAGGAGAGAGAGCGCCACTACTACATCTAGCAAAGTATAAGGATATAGTGATCAAGGAGGCAGACAAGGGTGGCAACGTGATAGTAATGAACACAAGAGATTACATCAGTATGGGCTATCACACCTCAGTACTCCAGGGTGCTACAGGAAATTGACAAAGAAACAAACACCGACCATATTAAAGAATCTGCTTTTATTGATCCAAGAGTGGTATGCAAAGGGATTACTCTCTGATGACGAGAAAAGCTTTTTGACCATAACAGATCCAACAATGCCTACTATGTACTTCCTGCCAAAGATACACAAAACATACGTTGTACTACCAGAGGTCCGGCCCATTAAGAGTGGGATAGGCTGGGCAATGGAGGGTCTGTCTAAATATATCGACAACACCATTAAAGAACATGTATCTCTGCTTCCATCTTACATTAGATATAGTACACAGGTATTACAACTACTGTACGAAATCCAGTGGCAAAAAGGGTATGTCTAGGCCACATTGGATGTTACGGCCCTGTACACTTCCATCAACCATGACTTGGCACTCAGAACTACACCTACGAGATTTTTCTGTATCATACCGATCACATGTCGAAATATTGAAGAGCTACACTTCAAAATAATGTGTTTCTTTTTGCAAACAATTACTATGCTCACGTGAAAGGAGTGGCTATGGGGGCCAAGTATGCCCCGCCATTAGCTAACCTATTTATGGGAGAATATGAACAGACACATGCCCTAAGCAACAATGCATTTCTGAGCCATATAATCATGTGGAGGCGTTATATTGATGACATACTAATCATATGGCACGGGTCTCCATAAACTTTTGAAGAATATAAAGAACTTTTCAACAACTATCTGTTTGGTATCTTGCTTATGGAATATTGTAACAATTCCTGTATTGTATAGACTTTCTAGATCTTCATATCTATATCGTAGAAGGGAAAATAGAAACCAAAACATTTTGCAAGACCACATAGGTAAATTGTACCCTGTATGCAGAGAGCTGCCACCGTGGGTCTACCATTAACAGCATAACTGCAGGAGAATTTGATCGAGCACGCCGTAATTGTAGTAAGGAGACATGTTTTGTGGAAGAATGCAAGCTATTGACCAAGAGATTTAAAGAGAGAGGCTATTCAGCAGATATTGTCAAAGAAGCGTATCAGAGAATCCAATGCAAGGATAGAACTTCCATGTTACAAACACATACAAAACTGAAGACCGCACCAGAAAAGATTGACATCATAAATCAATACTCTAAAGACTCAGACACACTCTTTAGAATTGTCAGCAACATTGGAATATATTGCTCATGGATCCAGATCTATGTCAATATTTGGACAATAGACTAAATTCATATCCACTCGAGCCCCCACCATCTGGACCATACTCTGTCCCTCCTTTCTTAAGATTGAATGACCTAGTGGCAATGATTGGCTAACCAAAATACCAGGATTCTACAAATGTGGCACATGCAGCATGTGTAAATATGCACATGCAGACTGCCAGGAATTCCAAGACAAGAATGGCATTACAATTACAATCAAAGATTTCATCAATTGTAAAACTACATTTGTGGTGTATACTATTATATGTGTCTGTGAAAATATATATGTGGGAAGCACAATTAGACAGCAACGTGTGTGAATTCAGGAACACATGTGCAATCTGAATAGCCAAGACAATAGGCTACTACCATTGGCTGTTCACTGGCAGTTATGCTACCAGATGGCAAATAACAACGATTTAAGATTCATAGGCCTGACGGGGGAAAATGTGGAAAAAGGGGCGGTGGTCTCAAATTAAAACTCAGAAGAATGGAATCAAAGTGTATATGCCTTTTACGGTGTGTTAAACAGGGACTTAACGCAGAACGTGACATTTATGTTTTTTATAAAATATGTTTGTGATGGTATCATTGTTTTACTATAGTAGGAAGAGGAATAATTAGTGTGTGGCACCGACAAACCACTGCCAACCACATCAATCTGACCAATTAACCATGTGCCCATGGATACAACTAGTATCCAGAATGTTGCGCACAGGAATGCTAGTGAGTGTCTCTGTGCGGACAGGATATCATCCCATAATACTAGCTAACACTTGAACACCCTACTGCCTTAGGCAAAAGGCTAACCAATATGTCAAGAATACATCAGTGAGTTGAGCCTTCCCATGTATACCAATCACTACTGGTACACAAGACTTATTTCATTAACACATTCTATGAAGAGTTTCATAGCAGCACTTAATTGATCACAAGTAAGCAAGAAATTACATGTCTAAGGAGGTCAAGCTTGACAAAATAGTGTTAAGAGTCATTTAAGAGGCATAACGCTACCCCTTTACGACATACTACAATACAAAAGAGCACTGTGACGTCACACGCATGTACGTAAAGCATTAAACGTGAATGAAGAATATAAACATAGGGCCTCATCACGACTTTGGCGGTAACCCTTAAATCCGGCGGTCTCGCTATTACCGCCGGATGTAAGGGTCCGCCAAATCAGGACTTCGGCGGATTTCGCCCCAGCTCTTGGCTGGGGGAAATCTGCCGAAAATTCACGCTATTACCGCCGGCGAGAAATCCGCCGGCGGTAAGAGTGCACATTTTCCCCATTGAGCCCAATGGGCAATGGGGCATTCCCGAATGGGCTCAATGGGGAATAGGGAGTTCGGCGGTAGGGCTAATACCGCCGGCGTTACCGCCAAAGTCGTGATCATATGGTGCTGACGTGCTACCACACGCGCGGTGCCTGGATCGAACCCAGTGACTTTCGCACACATCAGGCAAGTGGGGTGAGGGAGGTCAGCATTCGGGCAATCAGATAATTAACCCCAACGGGTAGACGGCTGCTTTTTCTTTGCTGCGGCTATTGCGGCTATCAACAGTGAATGATTAGAAAGATATCATCTGCACTTTATTTTGTATGATAACAAATCCATGAGAAAAGCATAGTGACAGGACTGAGTACCAGTAACCCAGCAAGCAATTTCTTCTACTAATCACATGTCTGGGTAAGTGTAAAGACATGGAAAATCGTCCGTTTGACACTACAAATCAGTGAGAGCCCAATGCTAGTATGATTGGTCAGCACATAACATGACATTATATTTCAATAACAGGTACTGGAATCACAGATAATAGGTAAGAGACCTTTGTACTAGAACTACCCCACTATTTGCACGGTGACTAGACGATTTGGCATGTTATCAGACAGAATTGCACTTTTAGAATACACAATGACAACTACCAATTTGTAAACCACTTGGCATGGGTTATAGGGTGCGGCACACTACTGCGCCTCAGAAGGTATACCAACAAAGTGTTACTGCAATAATGATGCATAGATACGCGAAACAGAGAGAACTGCTTATTTACTTGAATGCCCAATATGGAATTATTCATGTGACCAATGTTGGTATATCCATATTTGTGCATTTCTCTTCTATGCCCCAAACGATTTATTTTTCACCTATTTATTTTGTTGATTTATTTGATGTCATTGCCTTGATTCTACTTTTTGATACCATATGTATATGGCACTATGTTTGGAACACATTAGTAATTGTACTACCTTGAGAACGACTTAGAGTCGAAACACGTTTCGGCTGAACATAAGATTAAAGCAACAAACAGAACTTTGAATGGACTTTGTGAACATATTTCATTGACTATTATTTTAGTACTAACATTTGGACCTTATTGGCTGTGCGCGGATCGCCAAACACTCTCTTTAAATTCTACTTTGCTCTATAGCTAGGATGGGATTAGTCTCGACCATCAAATGATAAATAAAACAGTCCTAGTTGTGTCCGTCAAATCAAAATGGCCTATACTAATAAAAACCTAATGCCTGCCCTATATCTTGTACAAAAAGCGTGAAAAGGAGAATATGTATGCAAAGGAAAGTCAGTGTTAAAATATAAAGAATAGGGAGCCACCAGGGGGCGCTGAGATGTGCTGACGCTTCTCAGCCGATCTCCTCCCCAGGGCGTCTTTTTTCGGTTCTGAGCCCCCCCCAACCTGGTTGGAGTCGAGTCCTGACCCCCCCTGGTGCTGTCTATGCTGTCTAACTAGTTGGTGCGTTGGAGGAGCGGAACCCTGGTGTCTGGAGGTGCTGGGAATCCAGAGATTGCGGCTTCCCAAAGGGAGAGCGGCCAGGCCCTGGAGCGTGTGCCTGCTGTGGAGACCGCACGCTACGGGGCCAGTAGTCAGTGGGGGAGGGGCGGCAGCCTGCTGTACGGCATCGCATCCTGTGCCTGTGTCCCCCCCCGTAGCTGCAGTGCTGTTGATCTGGGAGGCCCTGCGGAAGGCGGCGGCTCGCTGAGCCGTGGAGGAATGTCCCAGTGTACTGGAGGAAGGCGAGGGGTGGCTCCCGAGGGCCGGGGAGGCGAAATCCCTGTGGCGAAGGAGTGAGGGCTCGTGTCCCAGGTGCCTGTGGTGTGGCCTGGAGGCGGTGGGCTGCGAGGCAGGTGGGGGATGCTCTCCTGGTGCTCGGGAGGGTGGATGTGTGGCCTCCTGGTTTTCGGCAGGCCGGCGTCACGGCAGAGGGTGGAGGCGCGGACGGGGGTGGCCTGTGCCTGAGTTTCCCTCGCGGCTGTGGTGCTGCCTGACTGGGAGGCCCCCACGGAATGAGGCGGCTTGTCGAGCCTTGGACTGGTGATCGGAGGTCTCGGGAAAAGGTGAGGAGAGGCTCCCGCGGGCGGGGGAGGCGGAGTCCCTGTGGAGAAGGAGTGGGGGCTCTGTCTGTCTCCGGCCCGTGCATTGGGTGCTAGCGGAGTGGCCCAGAGACGGTGGGCTGAGCGGCAAGGAGTGGACGCTTTCCTGGTGCCCGGGAGGGTGGGAGCGCGAAAGGGGGATGGCTGGTCTTGAGTTTGGGGCTGGCCGCCCCCCACCGTGTAGGTGTTGGAGGGACTGCGTATTGAGCCCCCGATCTGAGGGACTGCGGAGCGCTGGGTGGCTCAGAGCTGTGTAGCCAGCCTTTGATGGACTTTCGGAGGACTGTGCCCTTTGGCGCCGTTAGTAGGGCGTGGGGCTCCCCCGGCTGTGGCTTTTCCTCTGCCAGCCTTTGCCTCTCGCTCCAGTCATCTCCCCCTTTGCCCTTCTGGTGACTTTTCTGTTATAGGGCTGTGAGGGGACTGGGTGTGTTGGACGTTCCCCTCGCCCTAAGACTGGTTCACACTCTGTGCAGCATCGAGGCCCCAGATGTTCCCCCCCGGTCTTTGCGTGTTTATGGGGGTAGCCTGCTTGTATCTACATTCCCTGGATCTCCCCCTTCGTGTGGTTTCTCCCACCGCTGTGTAGCCTGAACGGGGGGACAGCACTTACATTCGTGGTGGACCACGCCGAGTCTGGTTGGGACTGTGAGGCCATCGGCGGGGACTGTTGGCAAGAGGAGAGAATTGTACTGCTCGCCCCCCCCCCCCCTCTCTGGAAATTTGCTGTCTCCCTGGTCACCGGTTCCGTCTGGTCTTGTATGGATGGAGTGAGGGCACCGCAGAGGTTTCGGTGGTCACCCTGGCGGTCTGAGAAAGAACCAGTCATGCAGGATTCCGTCCAGAAGGAAGATTCTGAAACTCAGGCTATGAGTCGTAATATGGTAGCCCTGCTTGAGGAGATCCGGGGTTCCAGGGCGGACATTAGTAAGAGACTAGACTCACTTGATAAGAAAGTGGATGATGTTGAAGATCGTGTCCAGGCCCTTCAGGCTAACCAGACTTCGGCCAACCTCTTTGAAACCCAGTTTGACTTGTGGCTGGCGGAGTTTGAGAGGAGTGGGGAAAGGATTACGCTCAGGCTGGACGACCTGGAAAATCGGGAGCACCGCTCAAACCTAAGATTTCTTGGTGTTCCGGAGCAGGAAGGAGAGACACAGGCGGATATTGTACGAAAGGTTGAGGAAATTATAAATATCCTGTTTGGTGGTGAGAATACCAATTTCCCTACGATTGATAGGGCCCATAGGGCGGGAGGTCGCCGAGGCGGCCCTCGCTCTATCCTGGTGAAATTTCACTATTTTGTGGAAAAGACCAAGATTCTTGAG
Source organism: Ambystoma mexicanum (assembly GCF_040938575.1). NCBI lineage: Eukaryota > Metazoa > Chordata > Amphibia > Caudata > Ambystomatidae > Ambystoma > Ambystoma mexicanum. The sequence goes on along the minus strand of NC_090923.1, from coordinate 1,207,220,023 downwards.
TTAGCTCGTAAGAGGGGTCAGATCGACTGGAGCGGTGTCAAGATTTCCATTTACCAAGACCTTTCAGCGCTTACTCTTGCGCGCCGACGGCTGTGTGGACCCTTGACAAAATGGCTTCAGGCCACGGGAGTATGTTACAGGTGGGGTCACCCGTTCTCGCTCCTATTTGAACTCAATTGAGATAAGTACTCCCTCACCTCAGAAGCCGACATTCGAAGAGCGATGGGTGAGCTGTTGGAAGATCCTTCTTCGGGACAAGTCAGGGCGAATGTCAGCCCGGCGAAGGATCGTCAAAAGGAGCCTTCGGAGTTCCTGGGGTGGCGGCGAGTCCGAAGGCATAGGAAATACAGAAAGATCACCCCGCCGGCCCCGGGGCATCCGCCACCTTGAATGAGAAGCAGAGTTCCTATTGTCAGTTTTTTTGTAATTGTTATGAAGTGTCTCTGTGGATGTCTGGCTGGGTTGGACCTCTGGATTATTGGTGTGTTTTTATTTGCATGCTCAAATGAAATGTTGACAATGTTCTTGTTCCTCTTGCTTGTAGTTGGGGGGCTCAGAATTTTGGGGTGTCATTTGGGGTCCATCGCCCTGGTAGAGACGATCCGTGGTGGTCAGTTTGTTGATGCAGTCCTTTCAGACGCTCAAATGTTGATGGGGTGGGTGTGGGGGAGTTGGGGCTGGGAGGGGAGGGAAGGTTGGAGCTGCTTGGTTTTCAGGATCTTACAAGTTTGAGGGGGTATTTGGCATGTGCACTTGGGGTTTGGGGCTGGGTCTGCATGGGGGTCTCCTGCGAAAGGCGAGTGTGCTCTCTGGCTTCACTAATGGGTGACTCTGTTCAGCCTATGTCGGTAGGGTCCCTCAATGGGCGTGGTTTGAATTCCCCGACTAAAAGGTCCCTAGTGTTGAGGGAGTATGTGAGACTGAAACTTCATTTTCTTTTTGTGCAGGAGTCCCATTGGATTAAGGGGAGGGAGCTCAATTTCAAGTCCAAGGCTATTCAGCAGATGTTTCGGTCTTCCTGTGGGGCGAAGAAGCGAGGGGTTGTGCTCTTGGTCTCCCCAAATGCCCACTTCACTCCCAGGGCCCACAGAGCCGACCCGGAAGGGCGCTATATAATGGTTAAGGGGGAGGTGAAGGGTCATCTTTTCACTTTTGTGGGAGTGTACGCCCCGAATGAAGGGCAGGACGTTTTTTGGCAGGGGATGGGGGAAAGATTAGGGAATTTGCAGAGGGGGCGTTGATAGTCGGGGGAGACTTTAACATGGTGTTACGCCCAGATAGGGACAGAAAACCTTCAAAGCCCGTTCCTGGTCTTAAGCCCCAGATGAAGTTGGCGAACTCCTCTGCCGTGTAAATGAAGAGCTGGGTCTGGTTGATGCACACCCAGTCGACGATAGTCGAGACCCTTTTTATACCTTTTTCTCTGGAGTGCACCAAACTTTCTCTAGAATAGATTATGTGTTTGTAGACTCCTCGATCCGGGAGTGTATTGCGGATTTTGGTTTAGAGACTATCCCCTGGTCCGACCATGATCTAGTAGTTCGAGTCAAGTTGGGCTTACCACAGGTGGTACAGCACAAACCGAGGTGGATATGCAACGACTCATTGTTACTTAATAGGGAACTCAGGCAGTCCCTTTTGACCTCTATTACTGAATTATTCCTCTTGAATGACTCTGGGGAAGTGGAAGTTAGAAGCATGTGGGATGCGTTTAAGGTCACAGTCAGAGGTATCCTGATGGAGATGGGAGCCAGGAGGAAGAAGATCAGGGTTAGAGAGGAGCTTAAATTAAGGGAGCAGATTTTGGCTATTCAGCTGGGAGTTAAGTTGAAAACACAGATGGGCCCTGACGAGCGTGGGAGATTGCAACATCTTAGGGCGCAGCTGTCCGCCATCCTTGTGGGGCAGACGGAGAGGAAGCTTGCGCTTCTTAAACAGCGCTATATGGAGAAGGGGGAGAAGGCAGATAAGTTCCTGGCCTGGAGACTGAGGGAGCAACGGCAAAGTAGGCGCGTTAACTGTATCTCCGATCAGGAGGGTGGAAGGCTGTTATGTGATATCCAAATTGCAGAACGGTTTAAGCACTATTATGAACAGCTTTACACTTCCGAATACTCCGGGGACGGTGTTGAAGTGGACCAGTTTCTGGATTCTCTTCCAATCCCATGTCTCGCTCGGGAGAGCTCTGCCTCCTTGGAGCTTCCCATCTCACCCCAGGAAGTACATGATGCCATTTCTTTCCTGAAGAGCGGCACTGCTCCGGGCGATGATGGATTCACTGTCCCGTTCTATAATACGTTCCGATCCGCATTGGCCCCCTTCCTGGCTAGGGTATACAACGACACCTTGGAATCTGGTTCTCTCCCCCCTTCCATGATGTCAGCTCTCTTTGTAGTTATCCCGAAGGAGGGAAAGGATCCCTCACTCTGTCAGTCTTACAGACCCATTTCCCTTCTTAATGTAGATGTAAAAATGTTGTTTAGCGAATAGGTTGTCTAAGTGTCTCCCCTCTTTGGTCCATGGGGATCAGGTGGGGTTTATTCCCGGGCGTCAAGGCTCGGATAACATTCGGAAAATGCGGGGTCTTATGTATGAGGTGTCCAAGCAGGAGTTGAGTGGCCTTACATGGGGAAGGTGCTCCAAAAGATGGGTCTTGGTGTTAGATTTTGTGGTTGGGTATCAGCCCTGTACAACGGTCCCTCGGTCCCTCGGTGCGGTGCTTGTTAACGGTTCTACTTTCTCGCTTTCGAGAGGAACTCGCCAGGGATGTCCCTTTCTCCCCTTTTGTATGCCCTGGCAATGGAGCCTTTTGCCATAGCTGTTCGACGCGACAGAGAGATTGCGGGGGTACGGTGTGAGGACTGTGAATTTAGACTGTCTCTTTTTGCAGACAATATCTTAGTGTATCTGTCTGAGATTCATGACTCTCTCCCGCTGTTGCTGGACTTAATTCATTGCTTTGGGGCATTTTCTGGGCTTAAAATTAATGTATCTAAATCCTGCATAATGCCTATAAGCAAGCTCGACCAGGTGACTAATGGTAGAACAGAGGTGTTGGGAATGAGGGTAGAGAACTCCTGCACTAGATATTTGGGTACCAATATACCTAGGGAGCTGGGTAAGATTTATGAGTTGAACTTCCCTCCCCTGCAGGCCAAGATTTTCAATTATCTAATTAGGTGGGCTCCTCTCACATTGTCCTGGTTTGGGCGTATGGTCACTGTGCAAATGAATATTCTCCCCCGTCTTCTTTATCTCTTTTCGGCTCTCCCGTGTAACATTCCGGACTCCTTCTTCAATTCAATGCGATTTCGCCTTCTTCGTTTTATTTGGGCTGGTAAGAGGGCTAGAGTGAAATTCGATACCCTGACCCTTCCTAAGACGCAAGGTGGGTTTGGCCTTCCGGATTTTAAACTCTATTACAAAGCAGCTCAATTACGAGTGATGCTAGAGCATCTTCGTGACGACTTGAGGACTTACTGGACATATATTGAGGACTCGCAGGTCCACCCATATAAGATCAGGGATTTACTTTGGACTCCTCTGCGCTCTTTACAGTGGTTGCTAGATCCCATCCGATTCTTTTGGTTCTTTGGGCACTGTGGGGGCCGAGTAGAGACAACGGGCTCCTTTCAACTTGGCCTTCCCCCCTGTCATCTTTGTGGGGCCCGCCGATCAATTCAGGGACCAGGGGATTCCGTCGGACGCAGTCGTGGTCGGACCAGGGGCTTCAGAGGGCGTCACAGTTGTTTAGTCAGGGTTGCTTTATTGACTTCACCCAGTTGTCAGAAGCACTTCCGGAAAGGCCAATATCTATCTTTGATTATCTGCGGCTCAAGGGTATTCTCATGCGGCCGGTCTGGGCTACCCCCCTCTCCCGTCCTTTGACTTCCTTTGAAAGAGTTTTTATGGAGGCTAAGTCCAGGAAGGGCTCTCTTTCTAAACTTTACAGAGTGCTGGTGTCAGCCAATCTAGAGGGTAGGCGAAGGTTTCGGGGTGTGCGGGAGGTGAGGATGGGGGTGGCCTTGAACCATCGAGCGTGGGAATCCGTATTTAGGGCAGTTTTTGAGGGGAAGCTGTACACAGCAGCCATGGAACATAACTTTAAGGTTTTACACTCCTGGCACCGACCCCCTGTCGCCCTTTCCAAGATGTTCCCTGGTGTGTCCCCCCTATGTCCCAGGGCGTGTTCAGGCAGAGGAACGTGGTTCCACATGTGGTGGGAATGCCCGGTCATCCAGGTCTACTGGTCGGAGTTGCTCAGTTGGATCAGAGACATCTTGGGAACGTGCCCCTCCCTTCACCCTATGGAGGTTCTGTTGGGTGCTCCAAAGCCTGATTCTGAGTCGCTGTTCTTCTCTAAGGTGACGAGGGCTAGGGAGAATGGCCCTAGCCCAGAAATGGAAAAACCCCCAATCCCCAACGAAAGTGGAATGGTTGAACAAACTTTTAGCAATCTTCACTTATGAGAAACTAACGGCTATAGCTAATGATAACATGTCTTCTTTTTTACAGGAATGGTCGATTGTGTTGTTTAATGCGGACTGTGAGGCCTTCAAGCTTTAAAATAATTGGGCCTATGTTGGGACTTGAAGATGGGGCTGGTTGAACTGGGGCGAATCTTTGGAACCCCGCCTCCAGAGGGGGGTTATGGAAGGATTACGGAAGAGTTTCCTCATGTATATGGCCTTTGCTCGAACTCTAGTGCACGTTTTGACTGACTGTATTTCCTGTGTAGCTCCTTGTTTGGGGGGGTCTCGGGGTGAGGGGGAGAGGCTGAGGGAGATGGGGTATAAATTGGGGTATTGGTTAGGTATGTTCTTGTCTTGTTTCGCTATTAGATGTTTTCTGATCTCTTTGTTACTTTTTGAAAAGCTCAATAAAGACAAAGTGGAAAAAAAATATATATAAAGAATAAATGTGGCTGAGTCAGCTCTCCTTCCCATGTCGGAAAGCACGGGGCAAGGCGGTCTCTGTAGGCAAGATGACCCACTCTGGCTCAGGATCTTAACGCAAAGGCAATTCAAAACGTGGATTGAGACGTGCCTGGCCTTCCACGTTAAAGTATTACTTCCCAATTTCCAAAACACAGTTCACCAAAAAAGTTCATGTCGGTCCCCCTCTGTCAGGCTCAGACTTCTTAAAGCAAAAGTTCACGTCGGTCCCCCTCTGTCAGACTTAGACCTTTCACAGCAAAACAAAACACTTGCAGGGGTTCCCTTCCCCAAGCTTATTATACCTTCGGCCTCCCTCAGTCGAGCTCGGACCATTTCCTGACGTCAAAGACCTTCGAATGTGCATGGCTTTTTTTCTACAGACCTCAACAGGACCACTTTGACTTTCCAGCTTTCAGCTCAAACTCCTAAGTTATTTGCCCCAGTGCTTCTTGTTTTTGGTAGTTCACTGTATTATGCACAAAAGTTCAATGTTCACCTTTTTACGATCCCCTTTTCTCAGGGTTAATTTCAACCCCATCACTTTTACAGTTCATTCACATTATCTCTACAAACTTTTCACCTTTCACTGAGACTTTTGACTGGGCTACTTCCTTTCGCCAGACCACTGCGTTACTCAGTATCGCTGACTTTACAGATATTGTTACTTAAAGGTTCATTTACAGGTCTGCCTTTCTTTGCATTTCATCCACACGTGTGCAGCCTTCAATTATGTGATATAATGTTGCCACTTCAATCTTTCTTTAGCACACACTGGTCTCGTATGTCGCTTGCAACTCAACGGATGTGTGCATTTCTTTCTTTTCTTTACTGTCTTCCAGTTTACGAGTCAAGGTTAGTACCACAGGCTTGGCCTCGCCCAACTCTGCTGTTCACTCAGGAAGGTCGCTGGTATCCTTGAAACACAATGCAGCCTTCTTGTTTGGGATTCAGCCTTCTCCATGTGTCTTTCGCGCCTTTTGGAGGCAACAACCTGTTGCAGGAAACTCCTGGGTTCTCCACCAGTGGCTCTCGTCCCTCGGTCCATTGCTCTGCTCCAGTAGGTTGCCTTGGCACCGGACGTTCTGTTCCTTACTTGTGTTCCACCTTGTTCAGAGTGTGTCTCTATGTTCTGCCTTTTATCCATGTAAGGAGAGCTAATTGGTATCAGGGTGTCCAGACATTTGGTCGACTGAAAACTGGTCGAAAGACATTTGGTCGACGCAATTTGGTCTGGTAACCGGTATCAGAATTATGCAGTTAGAGTCAAGTGCATTACTTTGCCTGACCCAATTAGCGGGACATGTCCAATGCGATAAGTTAGCATTGTTACGCTCAGTCATCCTCTTCCTCGCCCTAGTGTTTGTGTAGAAACGGGGGGGGGAGTTGGGACATCAGCGAATCCTATGAAATAGAAGGGATCATGGATACGGGAAAGGGAGGAAAGGGAGGAATACTGCGTCTTGGTGTCAGCAGTCTCACCCCCACTCCCTGAAGACCCCTCACCCAGGTGATCTTCCCGCACTGGTCCACCCACAGGGTCTGGATCCAAAGGCGATGACCGTGCCCTAGGCACCTGAGAGAGAGATCCCCAGGCACTATCAAGTGAGACACCCTTTGGTTTCTCACACTCCCCGAACCACACAAGTTTACAAATTTTATATATTTTGCAACAGTTCAAACACTCCTACATATTATATTATAAATGCCCCCCCCCATATGATTGCTCAACCCTAATCAAAGAAATGTCATCCCCCTTAATTCCATGAATTGGAAAGGGTGGGCACTGCTGAGTATTCAAAGTAACTTCTTGGATTGAGATAATGCCAATTCGATATTTAGGGCACACCTTAAAACCCTGGCACAGGGTATAAGTAAACAATGAGCAAAAAGGATACAGAACTTAATCTGAACCTAGGTGTGCTACCCCTCGCTCTCCAAACGGAGTTGCTTCAACTTTGTGTAAATATAATATATAATTCCATCAATTCCAAAATCATCACTCTGTGATCAATTGTTAAAATCATGAAGATTGTTATCTTCTGTTTATTGCTGAGGCTTGGCCATCATGCACTCAATTAGCGCCATATAAGTTTGTTATGCCAATGCATTTCGGACACAGTCCGTCATCAAGGCTCTAGGCGCTCTCATTTACACTTTAACATAAACAATAAAACATAAAACATCTGTATATTTTTAGACCAAAATGAACAACATGTCATTAATGTCAATAATAACCAATAACCATGTGTATATATATCGTTTTGTCACCACCAATCAATTGGACTGTCATAGTACATTATTGTATATCACGGTTGTTTTTTCATAGATTAATCGTAATGCATGAATTCAAATATTCAATTTAGTGCAGCAGATATTATATAAATTGAGTCCGATCATATTATAACAAAAGATAGAAATTAGGACACATACCATTGTTGCAGGTTTCAAATTCACCAGGTGTGTGTTATCATAGGTAAGTAAAAAAATAATAATTAAATGCATGTGAGTGTTTAAATCGGGCATCTATTGCGTTTTCACTCATTGTTCAAAGCATATCAAGTACCTCTTAAGTGGCTATGCTAGCCTCCCTCCTTTCGTGATGCTCCGTGATGCCTCAATTTCATATGTTCACGGTTGACCTATAAAAAGTCATCGTGTTAGTGTGCCCCTCGTGTCTAGATATTCATTATCATCCTTTGCACCCTTGCTTACCTGTATCAACCGTCAGCAAATCGCTTTTCCCGTATCGCGAAAACCTGCGTTCTCGCAGAACGCCGGTTTTCACTGTTTTGGTGCATTGCTATGCAACCCACGCGTGCGCCCATGCTACGCGGGCGCCTACTTTCGTTTTGTCATGCTCACCGCGCGCCGGCTCTTCTATCAACAACACTCTATTAAAGTGACAGTATCATTATTGCTGCTCTTCATCCAAGCGCAGTATCATTGTAGGCTCAATGTAACAATTATATTCAAAAGTTGTGTTTGATGGGTAACATTCAGATGCTATGTTTACATGGACGTCATTATTACAAAAATCTAAAGGTTGTGTGAATAAAGACTGGTTCTATGTGATAGTACCAAGTGCAAATGCCTCCTGAACAAAAATATCTGCAACAATTACAGTGTCCACCAACTCGGGATGCCGAGGCAGGAATGCCATTGCTGCCTTGGGTCCCGCTCAAGAACGTGTTCTGAACGGGAATGTTCCCTCGTCGTGGGCACTGCACAACTCGTTTAATCTCATCACCCTGTTGTGATGTACAGGTCCCCATTATGTTAAACAAGGTGGGTATCATGTGAGTATGTGTGTAAATGTATGTGAGGAATAAGGGCTGGAAGCGCACGGGAGTAACACGTTTTGTTTCTTAACCTCCTAAGGCAAGTATGGAGGCAAGACTACAATTCCCAGCAAGTCACGGGGGGCTTGTAGTTTAGATCACGGCCACAGGTGTATGTCACGTGCGCGTTGCCAGCTGCAGTGATTGTGAGCAGCATGAAGGGCAACGGCGCGTAAATCAGGTGTGGCTTATTAATGATCTGGGTGCGGTTGGTGTGAGGAGCAGGTCGACGGAGCGCTGCGGAGCCAGGGACGGCGAAGCTCTGTCCCTTTGATTGCTGCAACGAAGCTTCGCACGATGGACCATTGAAGCCGCCAGCGTTCGCTCGCACAGTGCAGAGCAGGTGGACCGGCTGCGACTCACGGCGTGCTACAAAAACTCTGAGGTGTCCCGAGGGGCCCTCAGAGATCAGATAAGTGCTGAAGCCATTGCGGGGTGGGGGCTCATTATGTACTTGCTTTCACTCGCATTGGATTTGGGCTTAGCAATCACGGAAGGTCTGAATTGGTTGCTAATAGTTGGTTTGTTAATATGATGCGAGGACTTCACGGAGTGCTTATGCAAGTATAATCTCACCTGTTTAAACTTCAAGGACATTAAGTTATGTGTTTGTGTATTGCAGCTAGCTTGCCTTACGGGCCATGTGTTTTGTCCTTCATTTATGGGGAAATTTCCCTTATCCTGTGTTCATCCCGCTTGCTACTACATGTGAATGTTTGCTTCTCTATGTTTTCTATTAAGTCAAGTGCATACGTATTAAGGTGTGTCTTGGGTTATGCTACAGTATGTTCAGGTATTAAGAAACAGGAACCAGATAGGGAGGGTTTTTTCCCAGTGCTTCCCCCTACCTATCCAACTTAGGTTGCCCTGACCCTTTTTCCGGTTTTCCTAACTTCCCCCACCCCATCCACAACCTCTCCCTAACTCCTCTTCCCCCCACTGGCTGCCGCGTGGTGTCCTATGTTCTACTTCAGGCATCTGTGCCAACCACGGTGGGAGGGTCGAATTAATTCGGCTTCTGTGGTTCGGGGGAGAGTGTCGATTCCTCTCCTCCCTCATTGTAAGTGTGTATTGACATAATAAGCCACCCCATATTGGGATACTTACAACCACCCAAGCCAAATGGAGTCGACTCCTCCGCCTTTGGCTGATGTGCTAAAGGCCTTACAAGATATCCAAGTAGAATTGACACATGCCCGTCAAGAGTCTGACGCTTTAAAAGCGCAAGTACACGGTTTAGTGGCGCAGCAAACCCCTTTGGAAGGGCCAAGTGGATCTACAGCAAGGCCCAGGGAAGTAGTTCCTAATCAGAGTGCTACAGTAATTGTGCAACCTCCCAGCAGTGTACCTTTGGCAGCCCCTGAGCGTTTTTTAGGGGACCCTCGCAAATATATGATGTTCTTGACTCAATGCAGATTGCATTTTCTATGTAAACCTACAGCATTTGAAACAATACAGGCGGCTTGGGCCATGCCACTAGTTCAAAAGGATGACCCTTTCTTATATAATTGGGATGGGTTCCTGGCAGAGTTTGGTAGATTATTTGACCGGCGGGAGGTATCTTTGGCCCAGGATAAAGAATTGTTGAACTTGAAACAAGGTAGTCGAGATCTAATGACTTATGTGACTCAGTTTAATTGGTTAGTGATTGAGACGGAGTGGCCAGTAGCAAAACAGACAGTGCTATTTTATCAGGGTTTGAAGGAAGAATTAAAGGATGCCATTGCTCAGGTAGAACCACAACCAGGGACATGTACAGCTATGATTGCTACACAGAATGAATGAGAGAAAGGGAGACAAGAAAAAAACGGAAGTGGCACCCTTTGTGAGATTGGGTAGGATTAAGGGAGGTAGGGGAAATTAAGTGGAACCCATGCAGATTGGTAGTATTAAAGGACCTCTATCGGTAGCAGAAAAGGAGCAGCGTAAAGCTAACAACTTGTGTTTGTACTGTGGGCAGGCAGGACATTTCATACGTACCTGTCCCAACACTCCACAAAGAGGGGCGGTGTATTGCTCTCCCAGAGTGCACGGAAAATCATAAATCACCAATGCAATTACAGAGCCAATACTTTGAACGCAGAAAGATGCAATAACTTGCAACCACACACTCTTAGAGAATAATGAGCACTTATACGGCTATTTATTCAAAGCTTAGAAGCAACCAGTGATAACATAGATCACAGAAGAAGCAAAGAATTCAAAAGGAAATACATCACCGTGAGCGTAACTGGATTCCTCATCTCGCCAGAAGCGGCTGGAAGACCCCGATAACAGCCAGGCCGAGAGCACAACACAGGAATGCCGGACGAAAGAGTCCCCCTCCTGCTGAAGTCCCACCTGACTACCCCCGGGGTTCCGCATATATGCACACTCCAAAAAGGGGTGGCGATTTCTCGAACCTTCTGGCAACGCACTTGCACATTGATGAGCAGCCGTTGGTTGCCAGCTGGGATCAACCAACAGTACCCTCAAGGAGCAGAGTGCCTCCCTCCTCTAAAAACAAGTACCGCGAAAAACAGTCCCATAGCTCATAACAAGACATAACAAAGTTAGCTTTCCTAGCATAAATGTCCTTGACTGCATACCAGGTTTGGAAAGCATGTTTTCTTCAGCACCGTGAATCTAACTCTCAGCAAAATGCGTGCAGCTCTTCACTGCGGCATGAAGTAAATATCCATCATGGCTCCGAGCGCTCCCAGAATTCACTGCGCACCAGCACCATTTTAGTTCAAGCATAACAATTCCACCCTTGGATATTTACCTTCCATGGCCCAGTGGCAGAGGAGCCGGTCTCTGAAACCGACAAAATATTAAAACTAAATTAGGAATGCATTGAATACAACAACAACAAGCTATTATGATGGCTAATATAATGCAAATGCAAGCAAAAGCGTAACGTAATGTACCCCCAATATCAGGAATCCATGAAAATAACCAATCCCACCAATTCCCAGTATGATCTTGGGACACTTGAGAAATGAGATCCCTCAAACCTCGAATATGACTTTCAACGGATCGTGAATGGTCACTTAGATTGAAACAACACATACCTTCAACTGCGTTACACCCTAAATTATGCTTTAGCAATAGATAATCAAAAGCAGCTCTGTTTTGCAAAGTTGCTTTTCTAATAACTTGACTATCAAGGAGTAATTCTTCTAATGCCTGAGAAGTATGATTAAGGCCTTTGACTACTAAACATGCTAATTTCATCAAAGATTTGTAACCCCCAGCAGCTAAACCCCAAACTCCCACTAATGAAAGGGTTAATGCTAGAACCTCAGCTTCTGATAACAAATGTACATGTGAATCACAATCGGGAGATAGACCCACAGACTCGAAAGTTGACCTTTTGCCTCAAGTTATCGCTGGGTGTAAAGGAAACATCATTAGTCCTAATCGAGTTAAGGCACATGGACCTCCGGTAATGTTAGCTGGAATATAAGGATATGTGATGTTGCCACATGAAAAGAGCCATCCTGTTGGAAGTTTCACATGATTCAAATGACTGGCAGCTATCACTGTATGATTACAAGACATAGTATTATTTACACTGGTACATGTGCGTGGCACTCGCGAACATAATCGTTGCTCAAACATTGTATGATTTTGCTGTTTGGTTAAATTGAGCTGGTGGCATTTGCCAATTTCTTGTGCATTACATGTCATAAAGTAGCATACATCACCTTGGGTTATATTATAGGTAATAACACGTGTCAAATTTCTCCATTTGCGATCAGTTTCTTGGCAAAATCTGCAGTACTCATAAACGGAAAGAGATTGCCTAATATCAGAATCTTGAACCAAAGAATCATTTTGTGTGACGCCGAAAATATGCTTTAGAACCGGAACCGGCGTCGGCACTGCCACTAAGCACATAGTTAGTAAAGCTTCAGCATTGGGCACATCAGTAAGGCAAAAGTGCATTATGTTGAGCACCTGCTGTGCCAGGTATATCCACATATTCTCCGTTTGCGTAATCATGGGAGAATGTCTTCGCCATCCTGAAAATGCCTCTCGCATGACTGGCATCAAGGTTGTTTTCACTTTCTCCTGACGTGTTTGCCGCATTTCACAAATCCATGTCTTCGGTCTGGCTGGCTTTTCGGCATCGGCATAAGGCTGCTTTTGGACAACATTAATCATCACTATCAGTATTCCCTTGATCACTGGCACAGATGTGACATTTTTCGTTGGTAGCAGCATGCTGTGTAACTCTCCCAAATGGAGTCCATTTAGTACCACAATTACACCAGCCAGACACAGGATCTACAAGGCAAACCCAGAAAAGAGATATCAGTGTTGTACATCACTCTCTCAGGTAACATTTGTCTGCGGGCACATATTGCCATTTCTTTCTACCGGGCTCCATGACTAAAACTACTTGGTCCTTGCCTGATGCAATGACATCTGCGGGCACTGGTGGGCCACTTGGCCTTTCCACCCACACCTTCGCACCCGGTGCCATACTGTCTGAAGAGCCAAAACCACAATCGCCACGGGTAGTTAACACTGTAGGAGGCTCCCCCTTCTTAATCATGGACAACTTAACGGGAATGATGATCAGTTGGGCCACCCAATCACCCTTGTGGATCGATAACAATTGGTTGCCACTATTCATCAGGATGACTTTGATCTCGCCTTGGTAATCAGCATCAATTACCCCTCCTAACACTTGAACTCCCTTCAATGCTAGGCCAGATCTAGGGGCAATCCATCCCATATGCTCTGGGGGAATTTGTACTCCAATCCCTGTTTCAATTACAACAATCCCTCTTGGGTCTAATCTGATTTCTTCATGGGAATGCAAGTCTACCCCTGCTGACTCTGGAGTCGCTCGATAAGGAGCTAAAGAACCCGGGGTAATTTCCCAGTACAATGGGTTTCTCTGACCGAATTGGGTTGAACCTGTAAAGTAGGAGTCATTAGTCGCATCAAAGGAGTTTCATGCTCATTCACAGGCCTATTGTTTAATACTTGCACCGCATCAAACACACGATCACGCCAACCTGCCAAATTGCCATCTCCAGATTTGCGCAGCTGTTCTTTCAACAACCCATTCATTCGTTCAATTAACCCTGAAGCAGCAGGGGTAATAAGGCACGTGGCACAGCCACTCAATGCTCTTTTCCTGGCAGTACTCCTGTACTAGTTTGCCTTTGAAATGTGACCCATTGTCACTTTGAATCTGCAAAGGCACTCCATAATGTAATATGATCTGATCTAACAACTTGATAGTGTTCAGTTGTGTTGCACGCTTGCACGGCAAAACCATCAGATATCCTGAGTATGTATCCACAATAGTGCATGCATACTGACAACCTTTACTGATTGGCATGGGACCGATATAATCAATCTGCCAAATTTGACCTGGTAGTTTTCCTCTTCGCAATGTACCCCCAACAATCTGAGGGATAGGTCTATGCTGTTGGTGTTGGCATACTGGACATTGCAAAATGATCGTTTTCACTACCTCTAAAGGAAGACTGATTCCTCGAGCTTGTGCCCACCTGATAGTAGCCTTTTCTCCAAGGTGCGCACATTTCTGGTGAGCCCACTTGGCCAAACCCTCCAAATCGTCTTCCTGAGCCTCCGCATCCACAGATGAAATCTTTGTGTGTTCGTCTGCAACAGAATTAAACCAACGTTCTAATGAGTCTGTGGCACAATGCGCGTCCACATGATACACAGTGACTTCACTTTGTAATAACATTTCTGCAATATCTTGCCACAATTCTTTTCCCCACACCTCTTTTGAATGAATCTTCCACCCATTCTTTTGCCAGGTTGGCAACCACACTGCCAATCCATTTGCCACTGACCATGAATCTGTGTACACATAACATTGACCAGGGGTTTCTTGTTTCAAGTCTTGGTAAACTGTGTAAAGCTCTGCAAACTGACTGTTCTTCCCTTTCCATGACGTCGTCAACATCTTTTTTGTCTTGGGATTGTACGACACTGCTTTCCAGTATCGCTCAGTTCCCACATATCGGGATGAGCCATCCGTGAACCAAGCATGCTCTGTTTGTTCCATGGTCAAATCGCTGTAAAGTACTCCCCATTTCACGGGAGACTCACATTTTTCAGGCACTTCCGGTGGTATGTAATCTGAGGGCGGTATGTTGGCTACTTGCTCATGTAATTTTGCAACTCCACCCTTCCCTGATTTGGCCCTGTCTTGAATGTACCATTTCCATTTAATTATGCTGGCTCCTTGAGCATGTCCTATTCTGTGCGTCTTAGGAGAGCTCAGTACCCATTGCATGATTGGTATTTCTGGTCTCATCAATACATCATGGCCCACCGTCATTTGCTAGGTATCAACAAGGGCCCAATAACATGCATACAACTGCTTCTCAAACGGAGTGTATGAGTTGCCAGCATCGGGCAACTTACGACTCCAAAACCCCAATGGCACACGTTTCCTGTCCTGTTTCTGCCACACACTCCAGTTAGCATAATTGTCTTGTACAGACACATTTAATTCCACTTTGCCTTCCTTCAATGGCCATAAATCAAGCACCTGCTGCACTGTGTCTTTCGCCAGCTCAAATGCTTTCTGCTGCTCTTCCCCCCACTGAAACTCATATTTCTTGCGTGTCACCTTGTAGAGGGGGGGCAATATCTACCCTAAATGAGGAATGTGCTGTCTCCAAAACTCAAACAGCCCTATAAACTGCTGAGCTTGCTTTTTGTTCATGTGGGGAATTCAAGTATTTTCTGTCTGGCTTTTGGCACAATTTCTCGATGGCCATAATGCCACTGAATCCCTAGGAATATCACTGTTTCAGCTGGACCTTGAATTTTATTCGGGTTAATCTCCCACCCTTCCTTCTTCAATCCTTCCATGATGACATCTAACTGGCTTTGCACACTGGGCTCATCCTGGCCCTGAATCAAAATTTCATCAATGTAATGAGAGATTTGTATGTCAGGTTTACACGGTATCTTGTCTAAGTGCTCTGCCACCAGCTGGTGACAGATAATCGGGCTATGTATGTACCCCATAGGTAGCCTTGTAAAGGTGTATTGTGGGGAGTGACAAACTTATGGACTGGAAAGGCGCTGGTTGGATTTGATAGTCCAGGACTATCAAATCCAACCAGCGCCTTTCCAGTCCATAAGTTTGTCACTCCCCACAATTCTTCTAGACAGAGGAACCACGGAGTTGGTTCCTTGACAAACTACGACTCTGGCTGCAGGTTTTATTCAACCAACAATCAAATAAAGGGTGCGCAGGAGTAAGTGGGTCCCGCCACAAACTCCACTTCCACGAACAAGCCTTGTAAAGGTGTACTGACGTCCACTCCAAGAAAATGCAAACTGCTCTTGACACTCTTCAGCTATTGACACAGAGAAAAATGCATTGGCTAAATCGATCACTGCATACCAAGTCCCCTCAAACGTTTGGACATTCTCAATCAAGGTAATGGCATCTGGGACTGTGGGCACTAAAGGAGGAGTGTGTTTATTCAACTCCCGGTAATCCTCCACAACCCATCCCCCTTTTTAATAAGCCAGAGAGGATTGTTTCATGCGGTGGTGGTAGGGCGTAAAACACCCGCCTCCACGTACTCCTTAATGGTGTCTGAAATTTCCTTGTGCCCCCCAGGAATGCGGTATTGCTTCATTGATACCCGCTTGGTTGCCACAAGCACTTGCACTGGGGGCATCTTCAATTTGCCTACGGTAATGGGTGTACAGATCAATGCACTCGCCCCAAACTGGTACGTTTTACCGCCAAGTCCCAAAGTTAACCCTTCCAGAATGTCAAAGCCAATTATATATTCAGGTCTCGGGACAATCAACACTTGATATTTCTACCTATTCAAATTGCCTATTTTCATCTCCCGTTTCGTTTGTACTGCGGGGGTCTCCTTTCCCCCGAGACCTGTAATAGTAAATTGTTTGCCTTTAAATCGTGCTGTATTGTCATGAATCAGAGAGGCCTTCGCCCCGGTGTCTATCAATGCTCGCACCCCTTGTGTATTTCCTGGCCCCCAAAAAATCTGAACATCAACATGGGGCCGCCTATCAACTTTTATGCGAGCAGACGCTGCCGGAGCTTGGCCGTAGCCCTAGTCAAATTTCGAATGAGTGTGACTCGATTCCGCCTCTAACATTGCACTCACCACCTTTCTCAAATCAGCGTATGTTGGCTGATACGGAGAAGGTGTCCCCATAGACCCTTCTTCTTGTTCTTCCGCAGGAGGAGCAGAAGGTGTGGTATCCCCCTGTGGCTTGGTTACTACCTGTTTCTTAACCTGTTTATAGCGTTCTTTGGCTGCAAGTCCTCTTTTTTTGTATAATTCATACATTACTTGGGTTTCAATGGCATCAATCTCTTTGTGTGGCACACCATCTTTTAACAAAGCCAAAAACATGTCCTTTCGGGACACTCGGGAGTCTCTGCTATCTTGCTGCCTGCCTTCGGTTCTTCTCTCACTACGCCCCTCTCTCTACCGTGGCTTGTCCTCACTCTTGTCCCACTCCCCTAAATCTGCAAGTTGCCGAATGGCATCCACTACCTCATCAGTGGGTTTGCCCATCATGCCTACGAGCAAAGTCATAATGACACTTTTGTATGCGGGTGGCGCAGTTCTAATCACCATGTTTCGAGTTGAAACTGAGAGCGGCACGGCTCCCATGTGTCCTGGAGCATCTACGTGAATTGCCTCTTTCATAGTATGCTCTCTGACTTTTTGAATTGCCTCTCTCAAAGTATACCACTTTGTTTCTTCACTAGGCCAATCTGTGGTAATGGGGTATTTACAGTTACACGCTTGGGCTATTAGGTGCAACAAAGACACCTGTGCATCGTGACCATTGTCATCAGGTCCTGCCCTTAAGACCTCCTGTACATTGTTGTCAGTTGACAGGGGTAAAAAACGCGGTGAATCCGTGGAATCTACCAACAACCTTGCAGCACCCCCATCTAACAATCTCACCATCCATGTCAATAAAAATTCCCCTGATTTTTGCCTCAAACGGGTAATAATTTCCTCAACCTCTTGCTGGGTGTAATCCTCCAGCATGGTTAAATCCACCATTCCGCCTGCAGGATTCTGCGGGTGGGGTCTGGCTCGCCGTCTTCTAACAGGCTTAGCCGCCACTGTTTTCTGCTTCATTTCCATTTTGGGGTCAGACTCATTCGCGGAACTACTCTCTAGACTGGTTGAGTCAAAAATATCACCATCCCACTTATCTGGATCCCTGTCCACACCGGCGGTAGCGATTACAGCTGCCACCTTTCTTTTGTTGCCCCTCCCCTTCTTTTCCTATACTTATACCGGGATACTCTGACAACTGCCCTCTCGGCCACAGCCTGATATGTGTCAGCCTTATCTTTAAAAAGTTTCATTTGAATCTGCTGCATTAACGCAGTCTGCCTTTCTGCAGCCAGCTCTCTTTCTAATCGTGAAACCTCATTTTTCATTTCCACCTTCATTTGATGTATTTTCCTATAAGCATGCAAAAGAAACCAGCCTCGCCTACCTAATGCAGCGCATTCTCTGCCACGTTCCACTGGAAATTGTTGCAAGCATACCATTACATCAGATGGATCAGCATCACCCAATCCCTGATCCCATGTTTCACTTAGCCCTGCACCACATGCCCACGCCTGGGCCAATTTATCATATGGACTCTTAGTCCAGCCTGGAATGATAACATCAGAACATTCACCGCCAGCGGTAATGCTCTTTTTCTTGAACAAACTACTCATTATCGCAAACAAAACAAAACCTCTTTATATCTATATATTTTTTCTTTCCACACTGCAATCACTCCCACAAGCACGCGCACACCGGTAAAGGGAAAAAAACAACTTCACTGTTCAATACTCACTGCTAAATCAATTTCGCTTGCAAAGTAACCAAATCCTATCTATGTTCAAACAGATTCTTGAATATTTGGAACAATTCATCACAAATATCCTGTTTGTGACGCCAAAAATGTATTGCTCTCCCAGAGTGCACGGAAAATCATAAATCACCAATGCAATTACAGAGCCAATACTTTGAACGCAGAAAGACGCAATAACTTGCAACCACACACTCTTAGAGAATAATGAGCACTTATACAGCTATTTATTCAAAGTTTAGAAGCAACCAGTGATAACATAGACATAGATCACAGAAGAAGCAAAGAATTCAAAAGGAAATACATCACCGTGAGCGTAACTGGATTCCTCATCTCGCCAGAAGTGGCTGGAAGCCCCCGATAACAGCCAGGCCGAGAGCACAACAGCTCACAGGAATGCCGGACGAAAGCGTCCCCCTCCGGGTGAAGTCCCACCTGACCACCCCCGGGGTTCCGCATATATGCACACTCCAAAAAGGGGTGGGGATTTCTCGAACCTTCTGGCAACGCACTTGCGCATTGATGTGCTGCCGTTGGTTGCCAGCTGGGTCAACCGACAGTACCCGCAAGGAGCAGAGTGCCTCCCTCCTCTAAAAACAATCGCCGCGAAAAACAATCCCATAGCTCATAACAAGACATAACCAAGTTAGCTTTCCCAGCAGAAATGTCCTTGACTGCATACCAGGTTTGGAAAGCATGTTTTCTTCAGCACTGTGAATCTAATTCTCAGCAAAATGCGTGCAGCTTTTCACTGCGGCATGAAGTAAATATCCATCTTGGCTCCGAGCGCTCCCAGAATACACTGCGCACCAGCGCCATTTTAGTTCAAGCATAACAGGTGGGAAGTGAAAGAAGCAAGAAGGAAGCAGGAAAAGCGACGGGCCGGCCGTAGCGGAACACAGGTGACAGGCCCCAGTGAAATAATGTTCCCTAGATGGGTAGCTAACACAATTGGTAATAAGACTTCTCACTTGTATATATTGGTGACGCTGTGTTTTGCAGTGTCTAAACAGGAGGTCTGGGCCATGGTGGATTCAGGTGCAACGGGCAATTTTGTGGACATTGCATTAGCGGTACAATGGGGATTGCCAATTCAGGAGAAGGAAAGGGTGGGGGGAGTACAGTCAGAGGATGGATCGCCTTTGATATCAGGACCCATTCGGCAACAAACAAAGAAACTGGAGATGGTGTGTGCATCAGGCTATAGAGAAGAGATTACATTTGATTTAATTGCAGCACCTCAGTTTGGGTTAATTTTGGGCATGACATGGTTAAGGAAACATAATCCTCGAATTGATTGGGCGAAACAGATGGTGTGGCTTGAGGGACAGCAGTGTCAGGATCATATGTTACCAGAAGTAGGAGCTGCATCTTGGTTGGTGGAAAGAGAATCCCCGGAACAAATGGTGGGAGCTGTAGATGTAGGCATCCCAGTGCAATATAGAGGATTTGCAAAAGTCTTTGATAAGGGAGGAGCAGAAAGATTACCTCCACATCGTCCCTATGATTGTGTAATTGAACTGGAGGAAGGGGCAAAATTACCATGTAGCAGAATATATGCTCTCACAGAAACTGAAAATAAATATCTAAGGGAATATCTAGATGAGATGCTGGCCAAGGGATTCATTCGGCATTCTACTTCCCCGGTCTCCTCGCCTTTATTTTTTGTCCCTAAAAAGGAAGGCACCTTACGAACCTGCATTGATTATCGGGCACTAAATAGAGTTACGGTAAAAAATAGGTTTCCTTTGCCATTAATTTCAGTATTGTTGGATCAAGTGAGGTCTGCACAGATTTACACCAAGTTTGATTTAAGAGGAGCTTATCATTTAATAAGAGTGAAAGAGGGGGATGAGTGGAAAACGGCTTTCCGAACTACATGTGGGTTGTTTGAGTACCTTGTGATGCCATTTGGTTTGTGTAATGCCCCTGCAGCTTTTCAGTTTTTTATGCAAGAGGTATTGCAAGACTTTATTGATATTTTTGTTATTGTTTATATTGACGATATCATGATCTACTCAGATTCGCCCGAACAACATATACAACATGTTCAGGCAGTGTTGCACCGTTTACAAGAATACCAATTATGTGTAAAATTGGAGAAATGTGCGTTTCATGTGAAACAAGTAGAGTTTTTAGGGTATATTTTGACTCCATCTGGTGTGGTCATGGACCCAAAGAAGGTGCAGGCAGTCAAAGATTGGCCGTCTCCACAATGTATCAAAGACATCCAATCCTTTTTGGGATTTGCCATTTTCTATAGACGCTTTATTAGTAATTTTTCTAAAATAGTCACACCCATTACACAATTACTGAAGAAGGCAGTGAGTTTTGTGTGGAGCCCGGAGGCAGAGAGGGTGTTTAAAGAATTGAAAGTGGCCTTCACTACGGCTCCGGTATTGAGACACCCAAACACGGAGAAACCGTTTCAGGTAGAGACCGATGCAAGTAACATCGCCATATGAGCCATATTATCACAGAAGGATGAGGAAGGAGTATGGGATTCTGTAGCCTTCTTTTGAAGGAAGTTAACTGGTTGTGAGCAGAATTATTCAGTCACTGACAAAGAATTGTTGGCCATTCGAGCAGCATTCTTAGAATGGAGACATTATTTACTGGGAGCGAGACATCAGGTGGTGGTGGTGACTGATCATAAGAACTTACAGTATTTCAAAACCGCGTACACCTTGAGTCAAAGACAGCTCCGATGGTCCCAGTACTTTAATGAATTTGATTTTGTGGTGACATTCAGACCAGGGAGTAAAAATGGGAAGGCGGATGCATTATCCCGGCAACAAAACATAGACCAGACAGTAGGGGAAGTTAAGACCATTATTTCTCCGGAGAAAGTCATTGGGGCAGTCAATAAACAATTAATTGACCAAATAAAGAAAGCTGTCTCCTCTAGGAAATTGCAACAGTGGAAGGACAGTCATCCGGCACATACTGTGCGAGATGGGTTACGCTACCACCAGGGTCATTTGTATTTGCCCACTAACAGATTGCAAGAAAAGGTGCTGTTTTGGTGCCATGGATCCCCGTTGGCGGGGCATGCAGGTCAGAGAAAGATGCTAAAAATGTTGAAGTATTTTTGGTGGCCTACATTAAGACAGGATGTGGTAAAATCTGTTACAGTGTGAAAATTGCGTACGGAACAAGGCTGATCATGTTAAAAAGAGAGGTTACTTACAGCCATTGCCTACACCAGAAAAAGTTTGGACTCACATTGCCATGGATTTTATAACTGATTTGCCACCAGATAACCAGTTTGATACCATTTGGGTACTGGTGGATTTCTTGTCCAAACAGCTCATTTTGTTCCATGTATTGGTATTCCCGGGGCAGGCAAGTTAGTGGAGTTGTTCTTACAACATGTTGTTAGGTTGCATGGGCTACCAAAGAGTATTGTTTCGGATAGAGGCTCACAGTTTACATCCAGGTTTTGGCGTGCTTTCTGTAAGATGCTGGGAATCAACTGTGCTCTGTCCACCAGTTACCATCCCCAAACCGATGGTCAGACTGAGAGAGTTAATCAGACTTTGGAACAATATTTGAGAGGTTATCTGGGAGATGGTAAGGACTCCTGGGTGCAGGCCCTGTGGTTGGCGGAATTTACTTACAATAATACCTTCCACAGCTCACTGGGAATGGCACCTAATGAATGTTTGTATGGGCAGGAACAAAACATGATCCCGGAGCAACTACCAGAGGTGGAGGTGGAAACCATGCCAGTGTTACAAGACCGAAAACAGTTGCTTCTAGCATTCAGGCAGAGAGCACGCACAAATTTGGAAAGAGCCAAGAAAGCCTATAAGGAACAAGCTGATAAGCATAGGCAAGAGAGTCCACGGTACAAGATTGGGGACCGAGTGTGGCTTTCAACTCGGAATTTAGCCTTGGTTGGATCTAGGAAATTTATGCCGAGATTTATTGGTCCATATGACATCATTAAGTGTGTATCTGATACTGCAGTGAAATTGAGATCGTCAAAGACTTTGCCGGTACATCCGGTATTTCATGTATCTCTGCTTAAACCTGCAGCTCCGGAAATAAAGAAAAAGCGACCTCCTCCTATGATGAAGGAAGGACATTTGGAGTATGAGGTGAAACGCATTTTGGAAGCTAAGAAAATAAAACAAAGGTTATGGTACCTGATTCAGTGGAAAGGTTATGGATTGGAAGATTGTTCATGGGAGCCGGCAGAAGCAGTGCATGCGCCTCAATTACTGAAACTCTTTCATAAGAGACATCCACAAAAAATTGGACCTGGGAAGAGGCTTGGGAGGGGAGTTAATGTGAGGAATAAGGGCAGGAAGCGCACAGGATTAACACGTTTTGTTTCTTAACCTCCTAAGGCAAGTATGGAAGCAAGACTACAATTCCCAGCAAGTCACGGGGGGCTTGTAGTTCAGATCACAGCCACAAGTGTATGTCACGTGCGCGTTGCCAGCTGCAGTGATTGTGAGCAGCATAAAGGGCAACGGCACGTTAATCAGGTGTGGCTTATTAATGATCTGGGTGCGGTTGGTGTGAGGAGCAGGTCGACGGAGCGCTGCGGAGCCAGGAACGGCAAAGCTCTGTCCCTTTGATTGCTGCAACGAAGCTTTGCACGATGGACCATTGAAGCCGCAAGTGTTCGCTCGCACAGTGCAGAGCAGGCGGACCGGCTGCGACTCACGGCGTGCTACAAAAACTCTGAGGTGTCCTGAGGGGCCCTCGGAGATCGGATAAGTGCAGGAAGCGATAGAATGGTTTCTTATGAATGAGGAAGGAGAAATGAGAGTAATAAAGGAATTCATCATGGTCCTGCTGGAGTTTATTGCAGAGAACTCATAACTACAGTACAAAGATACATTCTATCTCCAAACATCAGGAACATCAATGGGGGCAACCATGGCCCCCACCTATGCAAATTGTTTCATGTACAAATTTGAACAAGATCACATATTAACACATACCAATTGGAATGGGGAGATATCTTCGGGATCTGGACTGGATCATACGACAAACTACATTAATTCTTCTCATATCTCAACTCCATTGACCAAAGGATACAATTCACTCATGAAAGTTCCTCCACCGAAATACATTTCTTGGATGTAGCCATATCTGTTAGTGAAGGAAGGTATGTAACAAACATGTATCGCAAAGAGACAGGCCGTAACAACCTACTACATCGACTTAGCTTTCACCAGCCAAGCCTGCTCAAGAATTTATCATATAGCCAAATGAGACGAGTGAAACGTATTGTTAGCGAGCCCATCCTATCTGGAAAAGAGATTGAAACAATGGGAAAGAAGTTTCTGGCCAGGGGATATAAAGAGACAGAGATAACATCAGCAAAAGAATGCTTGACAGAATTGACATCCCAATCACAAGATAATAGGAACTCCAAGAAATCAGAAGCACCGATGGTATTTGTATCGTGCTATTCCCTGCAGAGTAACAGAATAAAAACAGCATTACTTAAAAACTGGCAGATATTAAGGAATGATTCAAGAGTAGAGCATTTATTTGAAGACAACCCCATTTTCGCATATAAGAGGCGCAGAATTTTGAGAGACAGACTTGTTAAAACACGACCCAAGATGCAACAACCTATAACCCACAGAACGGGTACGTATCCGTGCCTACACTGCAGTAATTGCAATTTCGTCACTAAAGGAAATATCATAAATCACCCACGTACAGGAGAAAAAATTGAACTAAGGAGCTTTGCAACTAGCGACACAATGAACATAATCTATGCCATCAAATGCCCATATGGTATATACTACGTAGGACAATCAACAAGATCTGGTCGACTCAGATGGAACGAACACAGATCTAATATACGCACCAACAACAATAATTCCGCATTAGCAAGACATTGGGAAGACAAAAAACATAATATTAACCAGATCAGGATTCAAGTCCTGGAAGTGATCAAACCGAGAGACAAACATGAGGATGTCTTGAAGAGACTTAATCAAAGAGAATCCTACTGGATAGATAGACTGGACTCATTGAAGCCTGGTGGAATTAACGAAGAAATAAACTACACATGTTTTCTGTAATATAGTACAAAGGATAATCAGTCCAAGTATAACATGACAAGAACATTGAACACAGAATTTGACAGAGTTTTTTGTACAACTTACATTTACACACATACTCTCATGATACCCACCTTGTTTAACATAATGGGGGCCTGTACATCACAACAGGGTGGTGAGATTGAACAAGTTTTACAGTGCCCACGACGAGGGAACATTCCCGTTCAGAACACGTTCTTGAGCGGGACCCAAGGCAGGAATGGCATTCCTGCCTCGGCATCCCGAGTTGATGGACACTGTAATTGTTGAAGATATTTTTGTTCAGGAGGCATTTGCACTTGGTACTATCACATAGAACCAGTAACATTGGTCCGCTATCCTTTATCACACAACCTTTAGATTTTTGTAATAATGATGTCCATGTAAACATAGCATTTGAATGTTACCCATCAAACATAACTTTTGAATATAATTGTTACATTGAGCCTACAATGATACTTCGCTCGGATGAAGAGCAGCAATAATGATACTGTCACTTTAATAGAGTGTTGTTGATAGAAGAGCCGGCGCGCGGCGAGCATGACAAAACGAAAGTAAGCGCCCGCGTAGCATAGGTGCACGCGCGGGTTGCATAGCAACGTACCGAAACAGTGAAAACCGGCGTTCAGCGAGAACGCGGGTTTTCGCGATACGGGATAAGCGAGTTGCTGACGGTTGATACAGGTATGCAAGGGTCCAAAGGATGATAATTAATGAATAACTAGACACGAGGGGCACACTAACACGATGACTTTTTATAGGTCAACCGTGAACATATGAAATTGAGGCATCAAGGAGCATCACGAAAGGAGGGAGGCTTGCATAGCCACTTAAGAGGTACTTGATATGCTTTGAACAATGAGTGAAAACGCAGTAAATGCCCGATTTAAACACTGACATGCATTTAATTATTATTTTTTTTACTTACCTACAATGACACACACCTGGGGAATTTGAAACCTGCAACAATGGCATGTGACCTAATTTCTATCTTTTGTTATAATATGATCGGACTCAATTTATAATATCTGCTGCACTAAATTGAATATTTGAATTCATGCATTATGATTAATCTATGAAAAAAACAACCGTGATATACAATAATGTACTATGACAATCCAATTGATTGGTAGTGACAAAACGATATACACATGGTTATTGGTTATTATTGACATTAATGACATGTTGTTCATTTTGGTCTAAAAATATACCGTTGTTTTATGTTTTATGTTTTATTGTTTGTTAAAGTATAAATGGGAGCGCCTAGAACCCTGATGACGGACTGTGTCTGAAATGCATTGGCATAACAAACTTATATGGCGCTAATTGAGTGCATGATGCCCAAGCCTCAGCAATAAACAGAAGATAACAATCTTCCTGATTTTAACAAGTGATCACGGAGTGATGATTTTGGAATTGATGGAATTATATATTATATTTACACAAAGTGAAAGCAACTCCGTTTGGAGAGCGAGGGGTAGCACACCTAGGTTCAGATTAAGTTCTGTATCCTTTTTGCTCATCCCCCTTAATTCCCACACTCTTATTAGACCCATTAATTTAACTACAATCCCCTTTCAGCATATCTTTGCATCAACTCATATTTACAGCAGAGCCTTTTCTGGGATCTTTCAGTAGGTCATGACGTCGTCTCATAGTCACACATTCAACCAACAAACATAATTCCTTACAAGTTCCAACTGCCCGGGGACCTCTAACCCTGAACGTGATGCACATGGTCTTTGCAAGGATACTTCAACAATATGAGGAGGAGAAGGAACAAACCTTTTTTTATTTTTTTTATTTTGCATCAATTGATTTAAATTGAAACCTTAGATGCACAATTTACTAATACAAAACCATGCATTACTTGACAGCATTACACTTTTGCCCCCAAAAACAGTTCCATCTAAAACACCCTCAAACAAAAGTTCTGAGCTTGTAATGTTGCGCCCAAGTTATGGTTTATCCATTTGCTCCAAAGTGGCGAGGATCTCCCTCAAAGTTGGAGCAATGCCAGCGTCATGGATAATCTCCCCCCCATCTTAAAATACCCCACCAGTCCTTCAATTGTTTTGTGTAGGATTCCCCAAGAAATCTCCCCAGAAGTCTTTCTCTTGTATCTGATAAAGGCACACACGACAGTACTAAGTGCTTCAAGGTTTCAGTACTGTTACAACAGATACAGCAATTCAAAATTCTGTCCCGCCGGGCCTTTTTCCTTCTTTCAGTGACCTCCCTCGTGGGGTAAAAGTTCAGACAAAATCTTAGGAAGTTCTGCCTTTTCAACTGGGACAGAAACCTCTCAAGGTAAGAGAACTATTCCTCTTTTGTAATGTCCGTTCGGTTCTTCTGCAATCGATTTGTAGGACCTCAATTTCTCCTTGGTCAAAATCCAGTCCAAGTTTAGTAGCTTTGTCTTTACACCAGTTGGATTTTCAATTAGCAATTTTTCCGATTGAGCAATGTTAGTCAATATAGAAAGACACATCTCTTGCCAACCATTTAAAGCTTGTACCACTTTCACCTTCAATCACCTCCTTAATGATTGTGAACGCGCTTAGTCCTGGTGGATGAAGGCATTTCCTATAAAGGGAAATTGATTTGCATTCCATTAAGGTATACAAGGACGTTAGGCCCAGTTCTCTCCTTACAAGCTGTATTGGCAACGAGTTTGGGAGCGACAAGGCCCTCCTCCAAAAAAATACCTTCCAAGCTAGGCCATAGCTTTGGACTGTTAAAAAGGTTGGCTTCAGCGGCATATGTCAGTATCGGTGAGACTTTCATCTTGTAGAAATCTATTAGTGCGACAAGGAGAATTTGCAGTAGCAACGTTTTAACAGCAGAGCTTGGGGCGCCACATTTTTTGCTTTGCTTCTCAAACGGTTTACTCCTGGAGGATCGTTCACGCTGTCATTTAGAGGTATCCCCAGGTACACCAACGATGAGACTACTGGTATGTGTTCCCGATTCAGGGACCAATTGAATTTTTTCAACTTCCTTGCCCCTCCACCATCCCCCAAGATCAAAATTTTTGATTTCTTTACGTTGATCTTAAAAGCATTATTGTGAACGTACGTGGTCGGGGCCGCCAGCTATCTCGGCAAGCCAATTTCAGTTTGGTCCAGCAACAGCAGGTCATCTGCAAATAGTAATCGGCCCACTGTGTTCCCCGCAATCTTAGGCGGGAAACATATTGATGTTGCAAATGCCTCTGCCATGTCAGATATAAAGAGACAAAAGACAACCGGTGCAAGCCGACAGGCCTGCTTCAGCCCGTTTCCTGAGACGATTTAATTTGACAGTGTGCCTCTTCTGTCCATTCGAATTTTCAATGTAGTTTCACAATGCAAGGCTTCCAAGGGTTATCTCAGGTCCTGGGGACACCCCTACCTTTTCAGTTTGTCCCACAAGATTCTCCGGTCCACCGAATCGAAAGCCTTTTCTAGGTTAATCGAGGCAATGTATATAGTTCTCATCTGTTTCTGTTTTACCATGCACTTGAGTAAGTTGATGATGAACACATTAAGAGCAGTGCCGATCCCCTTTCGGAAACCCGCCTGCCACTGGCCCTGATGGTTGGACTCCAGACTCCAGGCATTCAAGTGCTTCAGGATTATAGCTGCAAATATCTTACCCACCACATCAAGAAGAGCAATGGGCCTGTAGTTGCAAGGATTCGACCTGTCACCCCTCTTAAAGATGGGAACGACGATGGATTTAGTTCAAGATGCTGGAATCTTTTTCTCCCTCTTGATGGTCTCAAATAATTTTAGAATACATTTTGCTCATCTAACCAGATCTTTTTTCAGAATTTCGTTAGTGAGGCCATCTGGCCCCGCCGCCCTTGAAGCGTTAGATTTTTTTATGAGGTCAATTATATCTTGACTGTCGAACTTAAATTCCCAAGGAGCTTCTGAGAAAGTGTGTGGCTCAGTTGGGCCACCTGTCCTGGACTCATACAGTCTTTTGACATGTGCCTCCCACGTGTGTGAAGACACTGGGTTTATAATTTTTGAGTCCTCCAGGGTATTTAAGTCGTTTATTAATTTCCACACACCCGCTGTGTTTTTCTCAATTGCGAGCTTCAACATTCTTTGGCTGTCTTGTTGGTAAACTGACAGCCTGTGCTGAGTTAACCAATTCTTAAAGTTGTTTTTAGTTTTTTTAAGTAGAGCTAGATTGTGTGGCGTCTTGTGTTTTTCACCAGTCTGCTCAACCTATTTACGACTCTCTTTTTTGTGGCTATTTGTTAGTCAAATGCATGCCTTGGTGTGAGAACAGCCTTCTTGGTGATCTTGGCCTTTTCCCTGAAGCCCAGTAAGTACTCCGGGTAGTTCAGTATGCCCCCTCTGGAGCATGGTTTTTTAGAACTTAACACCGTCAGGGAAGTTGTTATTGGCACCATGTCTCTTTTTCTGATTCGTAGACGGTTTCCACCGGGAGTCACCTTGTAATGGTAATCTTGCTGATGGTACTCTGTTGGAGGTGGTACTCTGTTGGAGGATTATTTAACACCCAGTCTTCACATTCGAGCTCCAGGAGGTTGTGATCGCTCAAGTCCGTAAATTTCACCCTTAGAGAGGTACATTTCGCCAACAGCTCTTCCGTGGCAAAAATGTAGTCAAATGTGCTTGCTTGCCCCCCACGTTTCCAGGTTGTAGCCGGGGGTTGGTCACTGTACAGACAACCATTTGCCATGTGGATATTCCTCTCTAGTAGTTCTCTTTCAAAGTCGAGTCCCCTTTTGGCATTTGCTGTTGCTATAGCTGGCAAGACTTCTAATCTCAAACCTTGTGTGTTGAAACATTCCATGTTTAGGTCCCCACAAAGAAGGACATCCAAGTTTGGCCAAGCTGTCCTCGTATCATCAATGGCCCTTAATACAGTGTTTTTGATCCTCGGCTCGGACCCCGAGCTAGACCTCCAATAAACATTGAAAATTAGCATCGTCCAGTGCTCTGCTTCTCTTAGAGCCCTGTTCGTAGATACTGTAGTAAGTTGAATCCAAGGATTTGGATTTGTGTAGGAGACGACCGTTAGGCCACTCGAGCATTTGATGCCCATTAAGAGACCTGCCATTGGTCAACCTTTGACCCCCTTCAATGCAGGGGTTTATGAAGACTTCAAAACCCTCCAGGAGCAGTATTTCCCTTAACCAAGTCTCCTGGAGGCAAATAAGATCATATTTCAACAGATTTAGCTCACTTTTGCCAAAGAAGTGCGAGAATCCTCTTGTGTTCCAGCTTGCAATTAGCCTACCCTTTGATGAGTCGATTTGTCTCCTTTGCTTTTTAACTGGCGTTAAATATCTAATTCGCCCATACTTGCTGGCGTCCTTATTTCAAACTAATCTATACGAATACCAATTCAGTACGCATGGCCTCTGGGTACATCCTGAAAACCTGATCAAAACCTATCAACCATTTGTCAACTCTGTCCCTGGGCATCACTTGCACTTGGTTTATTATTTAGGCCCAAACTGACTCTCCCAGATTGCCAGCTTTCCCTGGACAACGAATAACAGGCTCTCATGTACTTAAAAAGGTGACATCTTCTCTCCACAATAGTACCAAGTCGTAAAAACCCAAGCCTGCACGTAAGTGACCATCTGATTTTATCGCAGCTCTCCACTGCATTTCTTCAACCGTCAACCTTGCTCAACCAGTTTTCTCAGTTCATCTAGCCGCCCCAGGCTTCTGGCCCTGACCAATCCCTAGCTATGAGAAGACTTGCGGCATACAGATTTGTGTATTTCACCATGTACCCCAACTGTCCCAAACAAATGCCCCTAAAGAACCCCATGTATGCATTCTGTGCATGTAAGTTCAAGACTACTGTGTCATCTCACAGTTGTTTCTTCATTATAAATCTATCTACCGCGTGCATATGAAGCTCCTCACTGCCCAACTTTAGGCGCTGCATGGTACACCACACACCTACATTGTGCCTATATTGCATCTGCAAATTTTACATTATCTTGCTGTGCAAGTGTACACTTAAAATGTAACAACTTAAACACAAAGTAAAACTAAAAGTAACACTTATCCTTTCCTTATTAGCTACACGAGATAGATGCTAAATCGTAGCATCGCGTCCACATCACCGTCCCCCAGTCACCAACATGGCACGCGCAACACAAACTCCTCTTTCTCGTTGGCACCTTTATCGACCACCCCAACACTGCCCAAGCCTTGTCAGTACTGCAGGACTACGATAACTTCAAAAGAGCCTGAAAACCAACCAGTTTCATTTGTTCTACACCGGTGTTTGTATTTTGCTTTTTCTCTGTTATGCCTACTGTGGTAGTACTTAGTAGCACACATGAAGACCTCCTTTAGCACAAGAGAAACAATTTGTGGAAGCAATGTCCGATGCTACATGTACTCCAGCATATTTGACATTTAAATACTGCCCTCACCCACCTCTTCCATCTGAGACTGGCTGGGACTGTGGAAGGCGCAGCGGCATTGAGCTGGACTTCACTACCGGTGTCATCAGTGTTCGATTTGGCCCGGTCACGTGAAGATACGGTGGGTGCCCTCCCGGTACCTACCTCTTTTCTCTCTGATGCCTGAATACCAGCAATGGAGGGGGCCTATACCTTGAGGCCGTAGGTAGGCTGGTGACAAGAAATACAGCAAGGGAGCGCCCGGGGCCCGTGTGGTGACTGAACATTGGAGGAAGGCAGAGGATTGCTAAATCACCCAGGAGCACAGAGGGGGTGCCCGAGGAAGGAGCTGGCAGACACTGAATATCGGAAAATAAGCTGCCAGAAGCTGACACAGGCATGTCCATAAAACTTAACAAGAGCGGCATAATAATTATAACTAAAGCTAGATACCACCAGGGCCTCTGTGCATAGGAGGCGGTGGGTCAACCATTGCCTATTGCCTTATTTCTTTCTCGAGGATACAGCAACAGAGCTTGCAATTGCATTGCATTTCTATTTGTGAAACCGCCAGAGACCCAGCTGCTGTTTGGAAGGCACAGTTGATGAACATCCTTGTCTAGCGTACCCATGCAGGAGTCATTGCAGCAGGGGTGTAAGCACCTCTCATGGTTTTTCGTGTTCTATGATTCATGCCATCAGTGGAGAGGCCCGGCTCCTACAGTACTTTAAAGAAGTCATTGCAGCAGGGGTTAAACACTCTCATGGCATTTTTGTATTCTATGATTCACGTCATCAGTGGGGAGGCCCGGCTCCAATAGTACTTTGCAGGAGTCATTGCAGCAGGGAAGTAAGCGGCTCTCATGGCATTTTCATGTTCTATGATTCACGTCGTCAGTAGGGAGGCCTGGCTCCTATAGTACGTTCCCGGCAGAACTCACTCATTGCACTTGCACCCTCCAACAAAAGAAGCCTGGATCGCTGCTATTCAATGGCTCATCAGAGGTTGCGTCAGCAGGCTGGTACTGTGAGAAACCAAAGGGTGTCTCACTTACTAGTCCCCAGGATCTCTCTCTCAGGTGGCCCGGGCACGGCCATCGCCTTTAGATCCAGACCCTGGGGGTGGACCAGTGCGGGAGGATCACCTGGGTAGGGGGTCTTCGGGGGGTGGGGGTGAGACAACCGATGGTGAGACGCAGTATTCCCCCCTTTCCCATACCCATGCCCCATCTTATTTTGTAGGATTCTCCAATGTCCCAACTTCCCTCCCTTTCTACACAAATGCTGGGCCGAGGAGGAAGGCGACTGAGAGTAAAGAGGCTAACACTTACATATCTCATGGGACATGTCCCGTTAATCAGGTCAGGCAAAGTCAGGCACTTGACTGTAATAATGTTCATATGATACCCATTAGCTCCCCCACACGGATAAAAAGCAGAACATTGAGACACACTCTGAGCAACGTGAAGCACGAGAAGGAGCAGGTCTTCCGGGGCAAAGGCAAATGCACTGGAGCAGGACGACCGATTGAGGGACCAGAGCGAGGGATAGAGGAACCCTGAAATTCACTTCAGGAGGTCATTGCCTCTGGGAAACCGTGAGGTGGATGCAGAGAAAGCCAAATCGCAGACCAGAAGAAACCTGCATTGTGTCTCAAGGATGCCACCGACCCTCTCGGGTGAACGACAGAGTTGGTGAGGCGAGGCCGAGCCTGTGGTATCAACCTTGACTCGTGAATCAAAGTCGCAGAAACAAGAAAGGAGTGTACACAGCCGTGGGTTAGTGAAAGACATGAATTGCCGGATTGTGTCAAGGAAAGATTGAAGCCGCAACAGTGTATTGAATGATTGAAGATTGCGCACATGCTGATGAGACATGAAAGAAAGCAAACCAGTAATTAAGTTGTTGATAACAGTGAAGCCAGTGATACAGAGTAGCAGAGTGGTCCGGCGAAAGGAAGTAGCCCACTCGAAAGCCTCCACAAAATGTTTTGATGTCTTGTTATAAAGCGGTAAAGTGAACGAACTTTGAAATGCGTAATGGTCAACATTAACCCAGACGAAAGGGGAAGTTAAAAGGTGATTGCTTTAAGAGGAAGGTTCCTTTGAACTTTTCTGATTATGGTATGGAACTCCCATTACCAAGAGACTTTGCGTCAAAGAACATTAAGGAAGAGATAAAGTGAAAGTCGAAGTGATTGTGCGGATGTCTATGGTAAAAGCCTTGCACATTTGAAAGTCTTCAACATCAGTGAAAGGTCCGAGCCCGACTGAGGGAGACCTACTTAAACTTCTGTTGAACTGTATAGAAACTTTGGAAAGCTGGAGTAAGTGACTTTACCATGGAAGGCCAAGCAGCTCTCGACCCATGTTTTGAACTGCCTTTTTTTTATAACCTGAGCCAGAGTGTGTCATCCTGTTTACGGGGGCCACCGAACTGTGTGCTGTCCAACATGGGGAGGAGAACTGACTCAGCCACACTGATCATTTATGACATGTTATAACACTGACTTTCCTTTGCATACACATTCCCCTTTGCACACTTTTTGTATAACAGATAGGGCAGGCATTAGGTTTTGTTAGTATAGGCCATTTTGATTTGACGTAGACTGACTAGGACTTTGTTTTCTTTATTAATTGATGCTAAAGACTACTCCCATTTTAGCTATAGGACAAAGTAGCAGTTTTTCCAAACCCAGCAAATTGAATAAAGGTTTTGAAACTTGTAACTCTTGTGTCAGTGTCATACTTGTGATACCATGTCTCCCTTACAGTGCCAGGTGCTAAATTACAGTTGCTGCCTCCTCCAAGATTAAGAGCTCGCCCTCCGCCTGCCTTAGGACTCTCTTCACTGGTCTGGACTTCATTTCTCATGCACCTGATTTGTCTGCGCCTGTCTTTCTGGCAGGCTGCCTGGTGAGTTTGTCATGCAGTCTCTCCTTCCCCCTTTCCATCTCTCTGCTCTCTCCCTCCATGTTGCTCTCCATCTCCACCATCTACTCTAACTGCTACCCTATCCTATCTCTCTTTAGAAGTCTGGAAGGAAAACATTCAAGAAAGATCTCCTGTTCACCAATCCAGGCCGGCCCATCGCTAACACCTACACGCTTCTTCCAGACAGACTGTCACTGACATCCTCTTTGTTGTTCCCTCTCTGGACCTTTGGATTCCCCATATGGTTTCAGTCCTCACCCCTTTCTCTTCCTCGCCCCATTAATGGTGGAACCCAATGGGAAGTACTCTTGGCACACTTTCCATCATCTAGGAGCCCAGGGCTCATAGCCCAACTTCCTCCTTCTTGATAGGCGTATTCCGTCTCTCATAACTCCCCCCTGGCCCTGCCATTCCTCCTTTTTCTACCCCTCCAGCCCTTTCAAAGGTGGCAACCATCTCCACTTGCTACCCTCAATGCTCGCTCTGCCGTTAAACACTCCTCTGACATCTGCCACGTACTTGAAGACTTCAACCTTGACGTCCTCGCTCTCACTGAGAAATGGTTCACTGCTGGCTTTGTCACGATTTTTGACCAACTTCTCCTGAAGGGCTACAAGATCCTCTCCAAGTCCAGGCCTAACTGTTAGGACTGATTTTCTATATTCTGGCCTGGTGGACAGGTGTAGAGAAGGCCAACCCAGTATTGGGACAGGGATAACTCTGGGAGCTGTAGCAAAACCAGTTCAAGGTAGCAAGTCTGGTGGTCTAGGCTAAGAGGTGGTGAACTTGTAAGGGGTCCACAATGAGCACACAGAGTGAAGCAGTCAAGTAAAACACTCAGACAAATAGGTATAAAAATACTTCTTTACTTATGGTCATAAAACACAGTGAAAAGGTACTACTAACAGTTAATAATATCACACACACTAATACTAGAGAGATATAGACAATCACTGGAGTAGAGCAAAATACATATCAAACCTCTGAAAAGAAAGGTAAAGATTAGTATAAGCACTACTGGTCCATGGAGAAAAAATCCTAACTTCGGACGTCTATCCGTAAGATGTATGGGACCTTGTGCCCAAAGGTTCAGTAAAGTTCCATACAGTTTTGTAAAGCAGAAAAAATGAAGGTGGAGTCTCTGGGGTCCAATGAACAGTTCCAAGTGTTAGGGGACAAGTTAATCTGACTAACAAAGGTGTTCCCAACTTTCTGAGTGCTTGTGTGAACAAGCAATGGTAAAGCCAAAGTAATACAAAAGTTTCTAAAAGTTACCAAAACGTTTAAAAGGGAGTTAGGGGTGCAGGTAAGTGTCGCTACAACTCACCCCCCATACTCCGATTCTTCATAGGACTTGGCAGGTCTGTTGTAGAGGGTCCAATGTCACTTTTCCTGCTAACAGCCTCAGCCCTTGGTCCCCAGGGGTTGCAGGTTCGAGCAGTCCTCCGGTCGGCGACTAATGCTGGTGCAAGGTCTTCCAGTTGCAACTTGATGCAGGGCCCCTCTCAGGACAGGACTGGATGCATGTAAGCAG
Organism: Ambystoma mexicanum; assembly: GCF_040938575.1. Lineage (NCBI taxonomy): Eukaryota > Metazoa > Chordata > Amphibia > Caudata > Ambystomatidae > Ambystoma > Ambystoma mexicanum. The sequence goes on along the minus strand of NC_090923.1, from coordinate 1,207,184,949 downwards.
TTTCAGACAACGGCCACCGATGGACACAGCGACGCAAAGGGATTCACTTGCTGTGGTCAGACTTTGCCGCCTATCTCGGGTCCCCTTGATGCTAGGATCACAACATTTTACTGAGGTAAGTCTTGTTTCACAAACTGGAGATCCCTCAAGTTCCAGGCCTCAACTCTGAACTGTGACGTCTGCAGCACGGTAGCCCAAACTCAGAGCTGGTCAGCCACTGGGTGGTCCAGGGGCACTTTTGAAGACTCTTTTTCGTAGGACTCCGAGCTGGCATCGAGAATGGATGTTCCGTCCACTCCAAGAGTCACAGTTCCTTCGCAGGACTGCTGGAGATCTTCCACAGGACAGGGCTCTACCGGGCCAACAGCAGAAGTTGGTCATCAGGCCTTCTTCCGACAAGTCCATGGTATCCTTGCAAGTCTTGTAGCTAGATAGGATTCTTTGCTCCTTCGGTTTCTACCAGTAGCTCTCTAGAGTGGGTGCAGGGGTCCTCTTCTTATCCCAAAAGCCAGGTAAGAGCTGAAACACCAACTAGCCAATGACAGATCTGGCCCACACACACACCCCAGCAGTGGTCCGATCAGCACAACGGGCAGCAAAACCCATTCATACCACTCAGACACACTGACACCAGTTTGTGGATTGGGACCAGACAGTCCCAGCCCACCTCCTGGCAGCAAACACACATAGCCCTCCAGTAGCCCATCAAAAACCTCTGCTTTCCCGGGCACTCGAAGTCCATATAAGGATTTTCCTAGACACACAGGCCAGGAAGAAGGTTAAAAGACAGCATGGCCAAAGAACAAGCGAAAAACCTTGTGACATGGCCATTTTTGACCACTAGCCACAGGTAGTAGCCAAACGCGATAGACGCGGTAAGGTTCAAATTAAATGTACCAAAACATAGCCAAAAAAAAGAACTACTTCCACCAGCTTGTCCATTTAGCACACCTAGAGTAACCAAAACTCCTCTGATTGTTAGTCTAGGGCAGGGGGCCTCCAACGTATATGTTAGAAAGAGCTACTTGTAGTTGAGGGCTAATAAGCTGGAGCTTCTGGCATGAGCTACTGGGGCGGCAATGTTCATGAGCATGGGAATGTGTGCAGAGATGTTTTTCAGCGGTTTATTTGCTCTTTATTCAGAAAAGGAAAACACAGGCATTCACCATTATATTAAGAACTTCAAAAGGTTTGTATGTTTTTTGGGGATTGCACAAGCACATACAATATGAGAAGGACTTCAATGTGTTATAATGGTTTAAAAACAAAATCATCCATCATAGACAAAGTTCTGCTTTGTCAAAAAATAAAATTCACTGCCATTTTATCTTGTTCCCAATTTATGCAAATTTGAACATTGTATCATGCTCATATGCCATTTCACAGAAATAAGCCAAGGAAATGTAAGCCAAACCTTAATTTTGTGACTACCTTTAGAAGTTTGGCAGAATAATGTGGAAGATTGAAAAAAATTGACATGTTGGAAGCCATGTGATCAGTTGCTTTAAAAGGTTAAATGCCTGTGCAAAAAGGTGTAAACCACAGGGCTATAGGGCCTCATTACACGGTAAGCGGTAACCATGGCGCTATTAGCACCATGGTTGCCGCCGGTATTTTACCGTGTCCGCCTTGGTGGATTGCGGAATTACCGCCATACTCCAAGGTGAAAGGAGGGGCGGTAATTCCCCATTCACCAAGGCACTTCCCCATTTCCATTTTTGCCCCCATAGGGCATAATGGGATTGGGGAAGGAGTTAATTACGGTACCGCAAACTGCGGTACCGTAATTAGCACTGAGGTCCCTTTGCGGCACCCTACTTTAACGGCTGGTGTAGACCAGCTGTTAAGGTCGGGTCACGCAAAGGGAACTCGTAGTAAGGCGGTAAGGGTTTACCGGTACCGGTGCCCTTACCGGTACCGGTAAACCCTTACCGCCTAACGTGTAATGAGGCCCTCTGTTTTATAGATATCACTTGAAATGCGCACAAATCTTTTAACAACCTGACAAGACAATATATGAATTGTTAATATTAACATGTTATGCACAAAGAGTTTGGTTGTAGTGAGAGGTTTTTGGCCCATAATGGACAGTGCCCTGGCAACCATCAGCCCATTACGTAGAAGGCCTTAACCCAGAGCAAAACGGAAAACATCAGACAGGAGCACTGCCTCTCCCTACAGGAATCTTGCCTTCTGGTGCAAGCACAATGGGCCATTGACTGGCTTTTACGTATTGCTGTCCTAAACATATTGGGGGCACAAGGATCACAACCATGATATGAAATGACAATGATGGCATATTGTGTGCACAGGGATCAGCAACATATGTTTTACAGTGGCAGTGCTGGCACACTTTGTATGCAAAGGCATCATGAAACCTGTTGTAAAATGTCCTATTTACTGTTGGTGACCATGCATCCATCAGATTTTTCCATGTTACCTTTCAGAATTCCTTATCAAAAAATATACCTACAAATCACTGGCCACGTTTCTTACCTAATTACTTCATTTATACTCTTGTTTCATAAAAGATAGTCTGAAACCAAACTCGCGAATCATAGTCTTTAGTCCATATTTATCTGTATGAATCATATTCTTCCCATTCTGAATGAAAGCCTACAACTACTAGCATGCAAAGTAATGTAAACCTAAACACATCCAAAGAACCACAGTGAAAGAATAATTACCGGCCACCCGCTTTGTTTAACATGGCATGCAGTTTCATGTATCCCTCCCCTTTGTAAACAGCTAACACATGCCCCTTTTGAGATCAATCACCAGCACCACCCATTTCCAATTCACTACTTTTATGGCAGCCATTCTATGTTGATCGCCCTGCTCATTAGCCCTCAGCACATGGGTCACCTTGTATAGACACTGTCAGGCGCCCTTCGGTACACTTTTCCGCTTTTCTGTGTATATGCGATGCTTTCTAGTGACATCTATGCCCTACATTGTCTCCATCTGTACCCATGCCTCTTCATTACCATGTTTTTCTTTTGTTTGTGAATGTTCTCTCTTCGTGTGACATGTGGGCCTTCAGGCTATCCAGCATGTGTAATGTAGTGGATACCTCGGCCCTCGTGGATAGACAGTGTGGCTAGCTTGAACAACAGTACAGCATGAGGAGCTTGTTGGATTACAAGTGGTGGTAGGGTAGCGTTAATCCTCATTTTCATGTCATTCCGCTGGCGGTAGTTCCATCTTACCACTAAAATTGTACTACAGCGGTGCAGCGATGTGGCAGCAACAAAATGACTGCCACATTACTGCTGTTTTTACCAACACCACCACACTTGCAATGAGGCCCAATGTCATGAGAGGCGGGAGGATAGTGTGAGTGAAATGGGGCACATACATAGATGTTGTGGTGTGTTTAGACATAGGAGCTTATGATAAATTGACTGACCTTGTAAGAAGAATTGGCCACAGTCTGTGTTAAGAGTTGGGACTGCCATGGAGGACATTAGCCTGCACCGCATTATATCAGCCACCATTCACACGTGCTCAAACCCAAATGTTTCAGTGATGCAGCTCTCAGTGGGTCAGGTTACATTAACGGTAAAGTAGCTGGGAAAATATACTGTGGTGCAAAGATGTTTTTGAATTACCTTTGCAGAAACCGAGTGCAGTCTTTACATTTTCGACCAATGACCATTGCAATAATGACATTTTGCACAAGCTGGTCAGTGCAAGTGATAGTGTTACATAGCCTGTTATTGGTGCAAAAGTAGGAAGAAATATATGAAATGTGGCCCAGTCTGTGCTTAGCACTAAATATCCTTATATAATTATAAACATGCAGTATCAATGACACTCTGCATCAAATATCTTCAAAATTGTACTTTATCAGTTCTTAAATTAATATCTTATTGATATTGCTGCACAAGTGCACATTGGTGCTGGCATTCTGCCCATGCCACCTTTTGTTAGCATATACCTATGAGTGTTAAAGCACAAAAACATGTACATTACTAAATAAATGTTTAATACAAGCTGATGATACATTGCAGCCCCTCTTATCACCGGTGGCTTCTGCTTTGAAGGAAGAGTGGAAGGTAGGGCACAAGTGAAGAGGCCCAATGACCTCAGACAGCAAAATAAACACAGAGTGTTCATTTAGGTGTCCGATGTCATCGAACCACTGGGAAGCTTCAGGCAAGCTACCAGTGGCTCGCGATCGATGGGTTGGCGACCCTGGATCTAGGGCAAAAACAAAAAGTGTACCCCACTGTACTGCATTGTAAGATGCATTGTACAATGATAAAAGTTACCACAAGTGATAACAAGTTACTAAAAGTAGTAACAAAGTAACAAGACTAAGGGAAAAAAAATTCCCATTACTGATATGATATGATGATATGATAGGTTATTTATAACGCGCTTGATACCCAGAGATTTCTATGCGCGGACCTGGGGATTGAAACTGTGTTTCTCTGTGTTGTCTTGCTTCCAAGGCGAGCACGTTGCCACTGAGCTATCCTCCCGAGACTGGCAGCCTGAAGGACATGCCAGTTCCCCCAAGTGAGTGTAGTGATGCTTAAGGATTCACTGCAATGCAAAAAGAGCCGGTCAGATACAAAAATAAAGCAACAGGTTTGAGGGTCCATAGAAATGGAAGGAAAGGTGCAGTAAAGAAGAATCTTTCCTACCACTAACCAGCTTGGGGGCTGAGTGGCCCTGATCTTCCCTGAATGGGTCTGTGCTATTATCATACCCACTCACACCTACTCTTCCTTCGGATACCTCGTCTGTAGACCTGGTGTCTCTCCAATCCTCTCGCTGACTCTTATCACCATCTACAGAACCCCTGGTCCAGTCTCCCTCTTCCTTTCACAGTGGTCCGACCTCACTTCTTCTCTCCTGGCCTCCACCTCCAAGCTTCTCTTCCTCTGTGACTTCAATATTCATGTTGACTCTCCTGATGCGGCCTCTGAGCTCTTCCCCAGCCTCAGTAACTCCCTTTCTCTAACCATTTTTCCCTGAGGTCCGACACACTCAGCCGGACACACCTTGGATGCTCTCATCGCAGCAGACATCCCCATCTCCAACCCTCTCCTTACACCCCTCTCCTGGTCTGACCATGCCCTCCTGTCCGCTCATCTGTATCTCTTAGGTCCCCCGACTAAGCCTCTGCTCACACAACCAGTCTCCTTCTCCGTCATTCGACCAATGAAGTGAGTGTCTGTTCATGCTTTTGCCGCCACTTTCATTACCCCTCCCACTTCTGCCACTGACTCTCACACTGACACAGCCCTTGCTAACCTTCCCCTCTCCTTCTCCAACACTCTGGACATCCTTGTCCCAGTCATGAAAATCTACATGAAGCCTGCCTCCAAACGCAAGACCTGGTATGATTCCGACCTAGCCTCTCTAAAATGTAAGTGCAGAGTTGCTGAGCAGAAGTGGCAGGTCTCGAGCGCATCCTCTGACAGACTGGCCTGCCGCCTGCTCCAAAGGCAATACAGACTCTCCAATCGCTCGAAGAAGAAAGCCTATATCTAAGCCTGCATCTCCGGAGCTACTAACAACGCAGCTGAACTGTTCAAAAGCTGCAAGGAACTTGCCAATCCTTCTGCAGTCTCCACCTCTCCTCTGCCATCCAGATGCTCTGCACTGCACTGGCCTCTCACTTCATAACCAAAACTCAGAACATCCTGTCCTCACTCTCCACTGCAACCCTCCCTTCTCCCTCACCCGCTCTCAGGTTTCCCTTAGGCCCTCTCTCCCCTTCACTCCTACTCTTCTCTTTCTCACCATAACTCCAGATGAACTCTCTAGACAAGTCCTCTCTATGAAAGTCTCCTCCAAACAGGTGCTCCTCCAGAACTATCAAGGACAACATCCCTTGCTCCAGCCTTGGCTGATTTCTGCAACCACTCCTTTCCCGCTACCACTCAAGCACTCCCTTGTGCACACTCTCCTCAAAAAGCCTTCTGCCGACTCCTCCTGCCCGGCTAACTACTGCCCTATCTCCATTACCCCCTTCCTGGGCAAACTCTTGGAGAAGCTGCTCCTCTCCCAGCTGATCCACCACACTGAATCTGTTGGTTGCCTCCACGACCACCAGTCTGGCTTCAGAGCAGCCAGCGGCACGGAAACCTGTGAAGACTTGCTCTCAGATTTCGATTCCAACTCTCCTTCCGTTCTGATCCGTCTTGACCTTTGATAGGTCAATCATGCCACCCTTATAAATCATCTCAGTGATACCCTTGGCATCACAGACCTGGCACTGGACTGGTTGACCTCCTTCCTCTCTGACCGACCCTCCCAGGTTCAACTGGGCCCTTTTCTCTCACCCATTACACTCTCCACCTACGGCGTCCCTCAGAGCTCCATCCTCTCACTGTGGCTCTTTAACAGTTACCTTACCCCTTGAGCCCATTTGATCTCTGCCTTCTCTCCTCACTTCCAGTGTTATGCAGCTCTCATTCAAGCTTCCACCCACTTCTTCCTCTCTCATTCCTGACTGTCTGACTGCTGTTCAGGCATGGTGTGCTACTAACGATCTCTGCCTTAATGCCAGTAAGACTGAGATCCTTCTCAATGGAACCCCTGCTCCCCCCTTCCCTCCTACTGTATCGCCGCCCTCCATGGGCCCCCTCCCATCACCCTCTTGTGAGGCATGAAACCTTGGTGTCATCTTCGACTCCTCTCTCTCCTTCTCTCCTCACATCGCAGACATTGCCAAGAAGGCCCACTTTCAGCTGCACCTCCTCGAGGCATTCTCCCTTTCCTCACCTTACCGCAGAAACTCATTGTCTTCAGAGACCTGGTACTCTGTAGGCTGGACTACTGCAACAGCCTTTTCCTCCATCTGCCTAAATCCTCCCTTCGCCCCCTTCAACTAATCCAGAATAGGACTGGGAGACTTTTCCTTGGACTCAAGCCCAGGGATTGCATCTCTCCAGCCCTAAAATCTATCCACTAGATCCTGGTTGTTGTGACGATCAAGTTCAAGACCCTCAGCATCATCCACAAGGCTTTCTGGGGCCTGAGACCCTGCTACCTCCAACCATCTCTCCCCAAATACCTCCCTGCTAGAGTCCTTTGTTCTTCTAGCTCCAACTCTCTGCAGACCAGGCTCTTCTCCAAGAAGAGAGTGGGTGGGCGGGTGGGGGGGGATAGATCTCTCTATTCCGCAGGAGCCTCCCTGTGGAATGGCCTCCCTGCCCCTCTCAGGCTTGAGCCAGATCTCCTTAAATTCCAGAAGCTTCTCAATACCCTCCTTTTCTCTTCTTCCTTCACTCTCCCTTGCTAAAGTCCCCCTCTGCCGCATTTTGAGTGGTTGCCTGGTTCCTTCTGAGTCATGCAGGGCACCAGGCCCTCCTCACCCAGTCTACCCCAGCACTTCGTTCTTCACTGCCTCCCCCCCCCTACTGCAAACCTGCACTTGCCCTATCGTGCTCGATCCCCTTGTACTAGCCTGGCCGGGCCTACACCTCTACTGAGCTCTATCCAGTCCGTCCTCGCACTTACCATGTGGACCCTCGCTCCATGCACTCCCTGCTTTCCCCTGGTACTTGTCCACCTGGTCTCCCTGTAGCACTCGCCTAGCTCAAGGGCCCTCTTCTCCCCCTCACTCCCGCTCCCCCCCAGCACTTGCGGACTCTCCACTCTTCCCTTCTCATTTTAGCATTAACGCATTCAGCTCTGACCAGCACTCCTCCGCCCCCACTCCGCTGCACTTCTTGTTACAGCACTTGCACAATCTGAATGACACAAGGCCTAGAAGGGCGTTTTTTTGTTTTTCTTCAACCCTGTTCTACCCCCCCAACCCCCTTCTTATGTCTTGTGGCGCCTTCAATCACTATTTGCTGTATCTGCACATTATAAATACCCAAAAAATAAATAAATAAAACCCCTTAATGCAGGGCGGCTGGGATAAAAACCTGGCCGGAGCACCAATAAAAACAAAGCTGCAAATTGCATTTTTTTGCTTTTAGTGCTTTTAGTGATCATCTATTAATTGGTATCTAAAGGCACCTTTATGGTAACATGTGTGGCAAATAGGGCATTTTAAATCACATTCAGTGAATAGCCTTAGACAAAACTACCGTCTGCACAGTGAACCAACTCGTCCAACAAAGCCACAAAACTGGACCACACTTGCATGTTGGACGGACCATTCTGCATTGCCATATTGCAATTAGTCCCCATTCTTCCCTGTGTGGATCAAATGAAAAGATCCCCCAAGTCACTAGTGTGATTCTTTTTACCTATGGCAATACAGGTAGTGTCCAGATTAAAACCATTTTAAACAATCAAACTGAATTGAGTATAATGGCTCTACTCTCTACTCTGTAAATGATGTACATTTCTATATACCTGAATACTCTGCACTGTATGTAAACTTGAATATATGTATGCTCGTTATGTAACCATGCCCTAAGTTGCGCCCTAATGCCTCCGGGCCTGGCGGTGCTAAAACAAATACAAAATACAAATACTTCTAAGCTGGTATGTGAAGATTGTGGCAGTTTAGAGTCAACAGCACAGAGCTAAATCTTGGTCTTATACTGACATCTACTGACCAGAAACAGGTGCACAGAAAAGACACCAGTACTTCTTAGTCAGTCGATGTTCAGGTCAGGAGCTCATTACGAGATTGGCGGTAAGTGGTAAAAGTGGTGGTAACGGAAGTACACCACTTTTTTCACTGCACCAAATTAAGGATTCCCAGAAATTGGGTGTTACTGCCTGAAACTGTCGTATTTAGCCTGGCGGTAATTTCACCAGTGGAATTAACACCATCATCTAAAATGGTAATTCTGCCGTATTACAAGTCGAAATACTGCCAAAATACCACTGAAAATGGGCACTAATTCTGCCAAAAATTAGTGCAGTTACTTCCACCCAAAAGGAAGAGGTAAATGCAAACAGGTGAGTCAAATGAAGCCACATGTGCACCCAGTGAACTCAGAAAGGGTACATAAGCCCCACACCTTCCCCAAACACACTTTCCACCACCATGCTGCCACTAGCAGTTGCTAACCCTGAAATAAAGCACTTCCTGCTGTATATCGAGGTGCAGAGGCAGGAACAGCACCACAGACCACATGCAGCAGAAAGGCAGGGGAGACGCTATGCAAGGCAGCCATTCCCGGGTCAGGCTCAACAGGGACACTTTCTGAGCTACACTCCCTGATCCAGGATGACATCCAGAGCAGGATCACTATATACGAACCGCCATATCATTGTTGCTGCAGCCCACCTTTGCAAACATTTTTGGCCAGGAACTCCAGCGGCATGCACCTGTAATATGGCCAGAGGACTGGGGGGTTCGCACCAATGATATCACAAGTCAGCAGAGTATCGAAGACCCATCCAAATCTCCCCTGGCAATAACGGAAGACTCAGTTACTGTCTTCATTCTCCGATAAACAGGGATCATTCAGGAAATCACAAATCTCCAGCAGTCACAGCTCCTGAGCTGGTGTTACCCGGTTTTGTACCCTGGTGACGTCACAAAAATCTACTCCATTCAAAAAACCTAAGAGGTATCCCAATTGGGCAGCTTGAGTCTATTAACTATAGAGCCAGTATACATTAGAATCTTCATTGGTCTAGCATGCCAGGTGGCTTTGCCTGAGACTTCCCCAAAAACGATCTATTAGATTGTTGCAGGGTTGCACGAAGACCATTGGCCTGGCAACGTTGTACACCACCCCATGATCAGAACATCTGGATTGGCTAAGGCGGGTCCTCCCAGGCCTGAGACCCTGTTCTGTTCACAGCGCTCACTGTACCTTCTCAAGGTAATGGGAATGCCTATGTGGCCCCATTGTTGCCACTGGTCTGATCACCAGGCCTGAGAGACTACCTTCAGGTTGCAGGTTTTGGTGGGCAGCAAATGTATCAATCTTCTCTGCTTTGCTGGGAACTGCTTCTCTTCTCACCACAAGTAAATAGCCATTGTTCGGCTGAGCTGGGTCATGTGTGCAGAGCCTGCAAAACAAAGCCCTTCTGTCTGCAATTGGGAGGATGTTACTGTGAATTCTTGCAGGTGGCTCACTGGCTCGGGAATCAGGAATTTTGCACCTGCCCTTGTCCTCGGCTGCAAACACTGTCTCTGTGCTTCGTGATGCATAGCCTGTATCTCTCCCTCCATGTATTTGAGGCTTGTGGTTTCATGTGTATTCACTACAGTCATTCTTTGGTTTCCCTATGTGTTATATTCTTTAGTGTTTAGTCACAATAGATCCCTATAGGTTCCTTATATGTTCCAGGAGCTCCTTATGATTAGTTGCAATAAAGCAGTTGCAAGCTTGGTTCAATATGTTTGGCTTTCTTGTGTTTCTGCATTTGGCTAAAGAAAAGAAAAGCTTTTGGCAGTATGTAAATGTATCTGTCCTCTTTCTACAGAAGGTACAAGCATTTTCTGCATGTATACTTGTGTGTGTCTGCGTATCTTCATGCAGGAGTGCAAGTTTGCTTCATGACTAACGCTGCTATGTCATGTTGTCACTAGTGAAATCAGCATGGTTGGACTTCGTCGTCAGTCATCTTAGTCCATTGAGGGGACACCTGTCTCCTCAAAGCCATCAATTGGATAGGACTTGAAAGGTCATCTGAGAGAATATCTCTGCATATGTAGAATATATTGGTGAAGTTGGAGCTGAACCGAACAGCGAGTTACATCTTTCATTCTTCATTCTGCGTGTTGACATTCTCATAGGGGACATCAGGGCTATTCCAGGGCCCCCCTGTTCAGTTCCCCATCTGGTCGACCTGTCAACCACTCCTCCGAACCTATTCACCTTCAACTTCAGGAGCCAAATCTTCCTCACTCCCCCTAGGTGTTCATAGAATCTTGCATGGTCATCCAAACTCCACATCACGTAACAGCAATCTCCTCCAGGGTTGCACCAAACCCACTTTCTCCAATAGTCTCTGGTGTCATTGGGGTCTTCGAACATTACCCCAGTCGGGAACAGAAGACAATCTGATATCTGGGCTCCCAGGGCATCTCAAGCTACTATTTTGTCATCTTCGGAACTCGTATCTACCAGTACTTTCATACCTACAGTCTTTTCGGTTGTTTTCCGGGATTGTTTGAGGCATATTCTGATGATGCAAATAGTCAGTAATACCAGTACTAATTCAGCAACTAACACCTTCAGTCCATTGGCCATCCATGTTGGTATCCATGAGAAGATGTATGATAGCCAGCCTTCATCTCTTCCTGCAGCATTTGTCTTCGCTTCCATTTTGGCATGCATCTTTGATAATCTGGTAACAGCTTCAGTGAGTGTCCCGTTGTCCTCGTCCTTTGCTGGAATTAATGTAGAGCAAGACCCGATCTTGGCGCAAACTCCTCCTTTGATGGCTGTCAGGATGTCCAGAACATATCTATTCTGGAGTGCCATCAACCTTACTGCTCAGAGCTCTTCCTTGACTGCATTGAACCCCTTCACAGTTGAGTTTTTTCATCTGCATCAGCTCCCACCTCGTGATCTGGAGCCAGTTTGCATTTGTGCTGGTCTGCACTGCAGGAACAACGGTTGCAGAAAATATTTCCATTCTGCTGAACAGTCTATGCTCGGGTGATATTGCATCCAGAGGCTCCTCTATATTCGATGATGCATAGTTACCTCTTTTAACTCTTGTTAGCTCTATAGCTCTCTTCTTTCTTTTGTTGGAGTTCATCATAGGAAATCCATCCATCATGATGTCCTTTTGTGGTACTACCAGTGCTGGTGTGTTGATGTGCACCAGTGAGCATACTCCTCCCCAGTTAGGTGGTAACTTCTCATATGCCTTTGATCCGCAGGCCCAATAATGATCCATTAATACTGCTGTTCCAACTTTCATGCCTGGAACTTTTTTTATCGTCTGCTTGCATTCTTTGTTTTCTCCAACTTTCACTGGACCATCGTTCTGGAAACATAATGCTGCTCCTCTTATTGGTACTATGAGCATGGGCCCAGCTTCATTGTCTACCCATGTTAGTTACTTCACACTTGCTTCCCATTCTTTTAAGCATTTGTCATTTTCTTCTTGTACTATACGAACTGAAACTGTTAGGAGCGTATGTGCCTTGCTCCAGAACACCCCATCTTTTCATCCATCAGCTGTGTATAGTTGACCCCACACCAGCATCTGTGGTCTTTCCCAGCATCTTGGTTCACACCCTATTTCTGCTGTCCCCTCTTGGGACAGGGTAACTCTTTTAATGTTATTGCTCTTGTTTCTCCCTTTTGTGGACCTTCAGTTATGTATTCAATGGCAATATCTATTTTCCAGTAATCGTCCATCATGTCCAGGGTCTTTATGTAGTTGTCTTTGTATGGAAAGGACGTCTTAGAAATCCACCTCAAGGTTGCTCTTTCCCCTTGGAATGTTCCCCTTATGGTGCACATTGACAGGTACATGAGACATTGTGCTTTTGCTTGTGGGATTTCAGTTGCCACAAAAGTTCTGGAGGCACTCACGGCATAGGGGATAAGGGAGCAGACATAGCAGCTCTCTCCAGTGGTTTGTTTGCCTACTTTGGCCATGTGCTTGTACCACATGTTATTAGAGACCCAGGCTGTATCACTTAGATAGAAATCATCCACTCCTATATCTACACCAGCACTGCGCCTAATTCTCTTTACTGGTTGGGCATTGTTTATCGCCTGACCTGGCATGGTAGCCATACCTGCCGGAACTGGGGTCACGCTAGTAGGGGTCACAGCTTGCCCTTCTACAGGAAGTAATCTTTCACAAAAAATGAGGGCAAAGATGCAGAGAAAAATGGAGACAAAAAGCATCATTATTATGCTTTTAATAATGGTACCCATAACTTACTGCCCTTCGGAATCTTGTATAGTTCCAGGTGTGATGATGAACCCGCCTGAAATTTGCCAGAAATACTTTATTACGAGGTTAGTACATGTTAGCTCAAGCCCCGCGGGTGTAATATTGTGCGAGTGCGATAAAAAATATCTGTTGCCACACAACAAGTACTCTAGGATCACAGAGGATTTCAATTACTGAGGGACTTCCTCAGCAAAGTCGTGGATTTGCTTGGGCCAAGTGGATTAGAAAGGCACGAAAGAATTGGGAGATGGTCTTCTTTGTCGTTCGGCCCTTCCAACAAAATGGACAAATTGACCCTGATAGGATGTGGGCTGGAGATCCTGCGGAATCATGGAATGCAAAGAACAACAGTCGCCACTTTCACAATGAATAGCTACGTGTAAAGAAAGCGACAGTGTGCCTTTACTCTGGATGTACAGGAAGTCCTTTCCATATCTCTCTCTCTCTAGAGTGTGTGAGCTTTGTTTGAACTTTGTCGGGTTGTGACCATCTTTGCTGAGTGATTTGTTCTTCTTCTTGCACGACTTTGGCCCCCTCCTCGTCGCTGCTAGGAGAGTCCTCTGCTCGCTTCACATCACAGAGGAAATTCCAAGCTTTATTTCCATGTATTTTCCCTGCTCTGTCGGTCACTGCTTCTACAGTTTGGGGACCTGTAAACCTGGGCTTGTACCAAGTTCGAACAACATTTCAGAATAAGATTATGGGCCTCATTACGAGTTAGCCGGTCCGGATTTAACGGTGCCGGTAAAACCATACTGGCACTGTTTTCTGGACTGGCTAACTCCGAGTTATCTGGCCGTGTGGTGTTACACCCGCCAGGTCTGACCTGGCTGGCATAACGCCACCGGCCGCACACGGACGTGGAAGCACCAGCACCATTACAGCATGATGCCAGTGTTTCCACTGCCCCCATTCCCCAGGACCACCGGGGCATTCCGGCAAGTCCAGAGCTGGTAAATGCCCATGAGTCCGGCGGCAGCCTGCTGGTTTTACCGACACAGCTACCGCCGGACTCGTAATGAGACCCTATGTCTCCTGGGTAGAGCTGTGGCGGCTTGAGGTGATTCTCACTGAGCTCTGTATTGTTATCCTTTTCGCTCTTCCTGGGCCTCTCCCATCGTGCCTGCAGTTGGCGAGATATAAAAGACGCACTAACCATCAAGGCAGCAGTGAAATCATACATTTCCTTCCCCAGTACATTAGACAAAGACTCTGCATCAGTTAATGCCCTAGTGTGAGAAGCAAGCCAGGGGAAGTCGTATGTGCAGTCCGGTTACCACCTCATGTGGGGTTAAGTGGTGGTCGGACCCTGGTTTATTGCGCAATGTGAACAAAGCTAAAGGCAAACAATGGAGCCAACGTTTGTCCAAGGTTGCTTTTATTTTGGCTATCATCTCCTTAAGCAGCCGGCTGAGGCATTCGAACACCCTGTTCGCTTGCGGGTGAAATACACAGGAGAACTTGTGTTGAATCCATAATAAGGTTGCAATATGTTGAAACATTTCATTGGTGAAGTGATGGCTGTTGTTAGACTGCAGGACCTCACACACACCCCATCTTGGGAAAATCTCCCTAACCAGGAATGTTGCCACTCTAAGGGCATCAGAATGGGAACAAGGACCAGCTTTGATCCATCAGGAAAATGGGCACACAACCACTATCATGTAGCGGTAGCCCTGGCATACTTGGAGCATGTCAACATAGTCGGCATGAAGATGTTGCAATGGACCCATTGGTGAAGTATGGCTCCTCTCACTACCCTCAATTTATGGCCTGCTGTGAAACTCTTACAGACAATGCAAATGGCCATATATTCTGCCACGTGTTCCGCCAAATTGGGACAAAACAATCTTCTCCAATGTGAGCAACAAGTACATCCTTCCCCATGTGGGTAGGATGGTGTAGTTGTGTCAGTTCAGTGTGTAATAAAGACAATTGCATCACTAGTTTGCCAGTGCTTTCCTGTCAACTCACGGCATCTGAGGGGAATATAGAACACCCCCTTTTTACCCAAAACTCCTTTTCGTCCCTTGGCGCATTCCCTTGCAATTCCATTATTTGTGTCACTGGTAATGCATTGTACCCTTCCTTTAGTACCATAGTCCGTGCATAATTACGCGCTCGAGACGGGGTATCCATGTCCAGGATATCCCCAAAATATGAGGCGCGCTGTTACGCTCACCTGGCTCCCACAGGGGCGTCGGTCAGACCCGGACGGCTGCGACCTCCACCAACGTGATGCGTAGTGCAGAGATGACTGACTGGACTGGCCCTCCTAATCTTGTCTGCTTGACCCGTAGAAGTATTCTCCTGCAAGTGGAGAGATGGATTTAGCCACCGGTGGATTCAAGTGATGGCCCCCCACAGTCCTCCCCACTAATCACCTCCGAATTGCCCTCTCAGCAATCTCACCTTATATTCTTGAGAGATGAGCTCTCCATCCTGCATGGATTTCAGGGGCGCGTTAATGCCAGTTACTTCACTGGTTTGAAGGCGTGGGAGAGTTCCGGAGAGTATTGACTCTGAGGTTCCTGGCAAGGACCAGTAAGTATCAAGTTCATAGAGTTCAATATGTCCGATGTTCACTCTTGTCCCCCCTTCCTTCCTTGTCTTGCAGCTCATATCGTGAGAAGATGCTCTCGTGGCAGCTGGTGGCGCTCAGGTAAGAGTCTGTATTACCCGACGCTGTCCGGTAAAGGTTGCACGTGTTTAACGTGTTGTTTTCTCTCTCTTTGCAGGTGCGGCACATGAAGATGTGGAGAGTTATAGAATAATGCCTCCGGTGGTAAATCAGGTAAGTCTATGGTGATAAGAATTATATTTGTTGGTTTTCCCGGCTCACCTTGTTGTTTTCTTTTGTTCCCCGCGTGCCGGAGTTCGGCGAAGAAATGATGGAGGCAGCGCTGAATCGAAAGATGCTGTGAGGACTGGTGAGTATGGCGCGGCGCTGCAGCTGGAGATGCGACGTGTACAGAGATGATGTTCTTTCCAGGTCCGGAGGCGAGATGGATCCGGAATCAGGTGAGGAATTCGAAAATAGTTTGTTTTCTAACCTTGTCCTTTTCTTTCCTCTTTGTTTTAGGAGCTCCAGATTCGAGGCGGGCGTGGCAGAGGACTGGATGCTGACTGCAGGCACGGTGAGCGTTACGCTGCTGGATGCAGAATAACGCGAAGCGTGTGCTGCTGTTCGGGCGTGGTTTAAATAGCCTCCAGAGTAGTTCCAGGTAAGAAGTTCCCTAGAACCACGCCCGAGTAAAAAATAGTCCCTGTACTAAAATAGTCCCATCCAGGCCTCACGTTGGCTTGGACTCACTTGCAGCATGGTCTGCATCAGGTAAGTAAAGTCTATGAGCCTGGCGCCAGGACTGATTTCTATGATGAGCCTGGTGCCTAATGCGCCAGGACTGAACCCAAACAGCCCCCAGACGGGGCTGTTGGGGTTTTAATAAGTATCTGGATGCCTGCTCCCGGAGCTGATGGGCTTGGTCCTGATGCCCGGGGGTAGGCATCATGACACGTGCTTTGCTTTTGCATCTGCCGCTTCATTGCCCCTAGAGACAAGATCCTCCTCCCTCATGTGGGCCTGGCACTTCGTGACCGCTATGCCTATTGGGAATCGGAGCGCCTCTATTAGTCTACCCAATAGGAACACGTGTTGCACAGTTGTTCCATCAGCAGCATGTCGGAAGCCCCTCCTCAGTCAGCATGACAGCCCAGAGTGGACCCTATATGTCATGTAGGCTGAATCAGAATACACTGTCACTTCCTGGTTTTTACTCTGCCTCAATGCCAATATGAGAGTCACCAACTCTGCAGCTTGTGCTGAGAAATGTGATGGTAACCGTGTGCTTACTACTACTTCACTCTTTCCATCCACTTTTAGCCTTGCTACTGCCGTCCCAGTATGTCTTTCTACCGAGGCCTGGTCTATTGTTGATGAACCGTCAATATAATGTACCTCTCCCCCCTCAAGTGGCTTTTCTCTCACTCTCAGAATGCTGTCACAACTTTCTATGTTTGTGGTGCAATCATGTATATAGTCTCCTTCTTCTTTGGGCTCAGCGATGAATGTCGCTGGGTTCATAGTCCTGCATCTCACTATCTTTATAGCTGGATTTGATAGTATTACCTCGTACCCCGAAGCCCTTTGTGTGGTCAGTGTGCTCTTGGGTCATTCGAGTATTGGGACAGAACATGTTCCACAAAGAGAGTTGTGCTGCATCCCATGGTAATACTTGCTGATTTGTCTACTGCAAAGGCAGTAGCAGCAGCCAGGGCCTGTTCACAAGAGTAGTGCCCTCTCATTACTGGGCTAATTTCCAGCTATAGTGAGCTAATGGTTTGTGACCCATTGTTGTTTTCTGTGTGAGCACTGTGGTCATTACCACTCTATTGGAGTGTGAGAACAAATAAAATGTGTCTTGGTAGTTTGACTGGAGCTGTGCATATCGCTGTCTTCAACTCCTCAAATGCACCAGTCATTTCTTCTGTCCATTGTAGTGTGCCATCCCCTCTTTGTGCTTCCTTCAGTGCGCTTAACAAAGGCCTTGTGAATGTGCTGTAACCAAATACCCACGCTCTGCAATAGTTGCAGAGACCTAATAATTGTTGCATTTGTCACTGTCATGGGTTTTGGTATCTTGCGGATTGCCTCTGCCATTTCTGGTGTCACTTTTCGTCCTTCTCGCAATAACAACTGTCCAATGTATAGTACCTGTTTCTGGCAATAATGTACTTTGGCTTTGTCTACTTTGTATCCCTTTTCTGCTAGTACTATGGATATGTTCACTGAGTCATTTCTACACTGCATTTCTGATTTGCTGCAGATCAAAATGTACTTCTTTTTTTATTGAATTAGCTGATATAAATCAACTTTACAATGTATAAAAACAATCATTTTTTTAAAACATACAATTTAAACGCGATACAAAAATATAAACAAAGGTAAAATAAACGTCTAAACAAATTAATAAAGCTAACTGCAACAGAATTCATCGAACACCGGTTGACTTGAATTAAGATACATCAGTCAATTTGAGTTCATGTAGAAACCTAATAGCTCTAAGTCTGATTTGAGTAAGAAAACCAGAGTGAATCATCTGCAATAAAAACTCCATTCGATATGCATCTGTTACTGTTTTGAGATGTTTTTACGATGGCCAATCAGCATGATGCATTCAACAAGTAGATGCGTTAGTGTCTCCTTCTGGTTAAGTTTCTGACAGAAGCATCAAAAGTTCTCAGTTTGGTAAAAAAAAAAATGTCGGGCTAGATCATCCTTGACAGGCCATAGATTGAATCTCAGTCTCGTGAAATCCCTTATGTGAGACTGAGAAGGTGATTTCAGTAGGTATTTCTCTATATCACTATATTTTCTAAATGCAAATGGATGTTCTTTGAAGTCTCGATACGATTCGCATTTGGCTCTAGTTGTCACCCAGTCCTTTTGAAAGAGTTTTGTTTTCACTCGCATTGGGTTTGCTAGAAGAAGCATGAGCGAAATGTACTTCACATACTCTATAATGGCGCTTTCCAATTGTACATTGCCTAAGTCCATTTGAAAGACCCTATTGAAAATGAAAGGGTACTCACAATACCCTTGGGGGAGCCGAATGTGTTTCCATTTTTTATTTCTATATAGAAACAAACAGCCTCATTCCGAGATTGGAGGCAGCCATGGTGCTAATAGCGCCATGGCTTCCTCCAATAACGGTACCGAGTCCGCCCTCATTCAATGGGGACTTACCGGTCTATTCGGACCTTTGCGGGACCGGTAAGTCCCCATTGAAAATACCATTCCCCATTCCCATTTGAGCCCCGATAGGGCTCAATGGGAATGGGGAAGGTGCAAATAACGGTACCGCAATTTGCGGTACTGTTATTTGCTCCCTGCACCCTTTGCGGCTCCCGCTAAGGCCGCTGGGTAAAACCAGGCAGGCTTAGCGGGACCCGCAAAGGGACCTCGGAATAGGGCGCAAAGGGATTACCGGCAGCAGTGTCCTTACTGGTGCCCGTAATCCCTTTGAGCCAGCCTCGGAATGAGGCCCCAAGTGAAGTCCTGTGACTCTGGGCGAAGTGGTATGAAGAAAAAGGCGCTCTTTAAGTCTATTACCGTGAAATGGGTAGCCTCCATAGGAATGCTACACAACATTGTCGCAGGATTTGGAACTAAAGGAAATTCTGCCTCTAAAATAGGGTTCAAAGGGTGCAAATCCTGTATAAAACGCCACAATCCTCCTGTTGCCTTCTTCATAGAGTGCACTGCAGTATTGCACTGCAATTCTGATGGTACCATAATGCCCTATTTAACTAATGCCGCAATAATCTCATAAATGCCCTCATCTGCTTCTCTCAACAGGGGATACTGCCTTGCCCTCTGTAAAATTGCTCCTGGTTTGAGCTTTATCTTCACTGCCCCTATCCCTTTCAAGAGCCCCACGTCATAGGGACTCGTAGTTAAGACACTGGGTACCTTTGCCAAATCTTCATAGAGAATTGGTGGTGGTGCTTGCAGCATCATCACCATTCTCTATGGTACTTCCCTGTAGTGTTATGTCACCCAATATGTGATGCTAATGTTAAACACCATTTCGGGGTCTGAACAATTGTCCTGGAACAGTTCCTCGTCGGTCACTTTAGTCAATCTGTAACCCTCCCCCACTGCAATCACTGTCCTCCAAGCTCATCCTGTATCATCTGTGCCATACAATGTTATTCTGTTTTCTCCCACTATCACTGCCTCAAGTTCTAGTGAGATCACGTCCCCTCTGGCTCAACTAATGGTAGTTCTGATCTGAATATGTACTCATTGAGAATTTTCAATACTTCCCCAGTCCCTATCAGAGTAGGGGATGGTTAAAGTATATAATACTCGGGAAGACGCCAAAGTTTTCCCTGAATCCCCAGAAGCCATGCTATTAGTACTTTCACTCCATTTTTTCTTTTTTAAATTTATTTTATTGTTTTCGTTAACAATACAACCGTAAAATCATTGCCTGGTCAATTACAGCATCACAAGTAACTCCCCCTTTCCCTCCCTCACAACTTTCCAAGACCATTCAGTTCTGCGCCGCAAACCGTGTACCCCCAAGGTTATCATGGGCTATTCGTATCCTCGTAGGAGGAACTATCCACCTTCGGGCAGAACAGAATCACTGTGACCGCCACCCATTGTAGTAGATCGTTAGAAGTGTCTAGTTTTTGTTGATGTTGGGTGGTCTCCCAAGCCCCCTTTTCGGCCGCCGACCACCTCCGGATGTCCTCCCACCACAGTGATACGCTTGGGGCTTTGGGGCATTTCTAGCCCATGGCGATGCGTCTTTTTGCAAAAATGTACATTAGGTCCTTGAGTCTATTCAAAGGCTTGTTCTTTTTGTTTCTAGGGTATCTGGCCAGGATGCATGCTTTAGGTGTCTGCACATCCAAGGTGATGTCCGCCTCTGCCACCTTAGCTTTGATTTGTGCCCAAAAGGTTTGCATTGCAGGGCATCCCCAGAACATATGGGTCATCCCTGCATGGGGTTCTTTGCATTTGGGGCACACTGTGACTCCGGCTCTACTGAATCTGGAGATGTCTGGGGTAAGGTATGCTCTATTGCTAATGTAGAATTGTATAAGTTGTAGTCGGGCATTTCTGGATACTTTTTTATGGTAGTGTTTTATGGCCTCCCACTCTGTGTCTTCGAACTGCAGGCCAAGTTCCAGTTCCCATTTCACCTTACACTTGAGGTCGTGCTGGGTGATGCAGTCGAGCAGTGTTTCATAGATTCTCGAGGTTTCGTGGCCCCCCTCTGCGGCTCCCAGCAAGCTCTCGATGCCCTCATGACCTGCGTTGTGCAGTAGGAACTGTCCTGTTGGTATCCCCGAGGACTCCTGCAGCTCGGCGAACGTTAGGATACCCTGGTCATCCACCAGATCTCCTAGGGTAGCAACACCAAATGGCTCCCATATGTCTCTTATCATCTTCTGGCCTCCTGGTCTGGTTGTCATGATTGCAGCAATCGGGATCTGCGGGGAGTAGGGGTCAGTTAATTTAGCAGTTTTGCAGGCTTGTTTCCACATCTGGGTTCCGAGTTGGATTAAATGTGTGTATTGCTGTTTTGTTCCTGGCGCAATCCAAAGTAGATCCCTGAGTAGCATTTGGGGGATTGCGGGCTACAGGAGGCGAGTGTCAGTTGAGGCGTCATCGGCCATCCACTGGATCAAGTGTTTCAATTGGCTTGCCAAATAGTAGAGTTCGAAATTGGGGACCTTGAGGCTGCCTTTGTCATAAGGTCTCTGCAGTGTTTCCAAGGCAACTCTGTGTCTTCCATCTTGCCACTGGAATTTCCTGCAGAGCTTGTTCAGGTCTTTAAAGAATTGTTGCTGGATATTGTATGGGACATTGGTGAAAAAATATAGGAGTCTTGGTAGTGCCACCATTTTGAGGAGACGTGCTCTGCCTGCAACCGAGAGCGGTAGTTTGCTCCAAAAGTCCATTGATTTCACCAAGCCTTTCTTCGCGCTTACTGTATTCAGCGTGTGCTCAGTCTTAGGGTCTCGGTGAATCGTAATGCCCAGGTATTAGTACTTCCACTCCATATTGAAATAGCTCCAAACCTGCTGGCACCCCACGCTGTACTGTGCACCAGCAATAGGCCTGAATAATCTCCATTGCGTTCAGAAAGTGAATCCCAGGTGTGGAACACACTATCCCTTGGTCTGTAAATGAAATGGTCATGTTAAGTTTGCTCATGATGTCTCTGCCCATTATGTTCACTGGTGTCTGTCGGGAATACAACAGTGGTAGAGCTAAGTCGTGCTCCCCTATAGAAAGTGTAAGTTTATCTGTAAAAGGAACCAAATCCATCACCCCAGAGAATCCCTGCATATTCATGGCATTACCTGACATTGGGTATCCTCCCTCCCTAATGCAGGATCTAGTCGCCCCTGTGTCCACGAGAAAGGAAAACGTCTTGTCACCTATCGTTACCCCTATTCGTGATTCCTCTGTCGGGTTGGGTGTAATCGATAGGATAGAACACATCAGGTCTGTCTGTGGGCTTTCCTATTGTGGGTATAACAACATCTGATTCCCCGTGAATGGATTGCCCCCCACTACAGTACCCCCCAAACTTCTAAATGGGAGCTACTCCTATTGAATCTGAATGTGTCAATGTCCCGTCTTTCTGCTGTCAGCTTGTGGTGACTGTATGTGATTCTACATCTGTGGTGCAGGTGGTGCCAGTGGGTATGGCTGTGTGCGCCCTTGTACCTGGGGTGTCTGCGTCATAGGCTGGTATGCTTGCGTGTGCCCATCTTGAGTCTATACCTGCCGCTTTGTTTGGTCTTGGGCATAATAGTCTGTCTGCTCTCCCTGATACGTGGGCTGATATTGCATCCCCCCATTTTGTTGCATCCTCCCTCTGCTTCTACACACTTGAGAGATGTGCCCTATCTGTCCACACACCCAACACTGAGGTGGTCCTCCCATTGGTCTCTGATAACCTCCTGAAAACCCCTCTTGGACCTGCTGCATCTGATGTCCATAGCCTCTTCCCCTAGGTGCTCCTCCTATCCCTCTGAACCCATGGTGCATGCCGCCCCGCCCGCTGAAACCTCCTCCCATGGGTGGTGTTCTGTACTGCGCATGCAGCGCATCTGTTCCTTCTGCGCTTGTTAACATAGCACCTTCCATTGTATATTTTGACAATTTCTTCTGCACTAACTTCGCCTCTTCCTGCTTTCTTTCCTCGTGCTTCTTTCTTGCGTTCTCTTGCATTAGTGCACAATAGTGTACTATTGTGAGTAGAATTTCGTACCAAGATTTGGCCTCCACCCCCACTAACTTCTTGAGCTGTCTTTGCACCTGCTCAGATAACCCCTGACATAATATATGATAGAATAATCCCACTGTTTTATCCCACGATTCCCTGCGTCTCAAGTCTCCATTTCTCTTGAATAGCCTGAATATATTGAAGGGGATCTTCGTCCTCCCCCATTTTGCATGCCATAACGCAGTAATATCTAAAGTGTCTGGATACTGTATCCTTAGAGCATACCCCACAAGACCGCTTGGCAATTGTTGAATGGCGAACCATTGTGCGCCGTGTTCTGTGCCATTACTCCTGGGTAGCCAGCCCTTTTCCACACATCGGGCCGCATTACGAGGTTGGAGGTAAGGGATTACCGGCACCGGTACCTCCATATTCTGAGGTCCCTTAGCGGGTCCTGCTATGGGTGCCTGGTTTTACCAGGCGCCCTTAGCGGGAGCCGCTAAGGGACCAGGGAGCTAATAACGGGCCCGCTAGTTATTAGCTCCATCCCCATTCCCATTGAGCCCTATGGGGGCTTGAATGGGAATGGGGAACAGTTCACAGAATGGGGATTTACCAGGTCCTCCAAGGTTGGAATGACCCGGTAAGTCCCTATTTCGAGAACCCAGACCCGGAATGGGGTAAGGGGGTAGCCATGGTGCTAATAGCACCATTGCTACCTCCAACCTCGTAATGAGGCCCATCGTCTGCAACCTCCCCAAGAATGGCTGAAAGTAAGCTCTTCATGTCACCCACTGCTAATGTCGTCTCTGTTATCACCCTTTCTATCTCATATATCCACTTCCCAGGTCCTGCAGTCAACAAAGGTAACTTACACCTCAAATTATCCTTATCGATCTGTTGGCATGGTATATATTGAGTAATATAACAAAAATGGTACCAGGAGGACGAGAGAGACTAAAGAAGGTGGGCAGAAGAATGTGAAACTCAAATCATTATATTCATTTTATTTAGATTTGTCTAAAAAACATGTAGAAGCATTGACATTTCATTAATTCTTAAAAACCTTTTACTAATCATGCATCCATACACTCATTCACTAATACAATATCTAAAAGATATATAAACATACTAAGAAGTTACAAAAGCTAATCATTTCATTAATCTACTTCTTTTCATTGTGTTGTTAGTGGTTCACAACATCTTAACATTGTTGATAATAGTTCATTCCAGAAAAATAGATCTAGTTGAGGTTCCCACCGTGGGTTTGTTGTTATGGTATATATTGAGGTCATCCCCTTCCTTCTCTAATAGTGGGCACTGTGTCAGTCCTACCCCTTCACTTTGTCTCCACATGTCTTTGGTGACAGTAAACACTCTGGTCATTGCTTCCTTTCTATGTCTTGGAAGATCTCTAAGCCTTTGCGTGTATGGGGTAACGCTATCTGTGCTGCACAATATATATCTAGAACCCTGTAATCTTTCCGCTTTGTCCTCCCTGCTTTTATCGTCTCCCCACATTGTGTCTCTGTCTGGACTCTTCCCTTGAGAGCGGTGGAAGAGTCTCCCTTCCTCTTCGTCCTCACTCCCCAATAAGTCATTATCGGATCCTGTGTCCCCATCAGTGCTGTAAAAGTTCTACTGGAAGCTAAGCCTTCTCAACACTGCCTCTCTTCTAAGTGACCCATACCTCTGCACTCTACCCTCACCGAGGAAGCAATCTCGTCTTTATCCATCCGTGGAGTAGCCTTTCTCGCTTCGGTCTCGCTCTCTCCTCCCTTGCGTTTCTCTCTCCTCGTCGTCGCTAAAAACATGCTTAACCCATCTTTACTTGTACTTCTCTTACAGCGCGCCTTTCCTCTCTCTGCGCCATCACTCTCTAAGGAGCCGTTCTACCTCCAACTTTCTCTTCTGCTTCTTTATTTGCACTTGCCTTTCCCTCTCGTCTTCTGCCCTTCACCTTGCAATGTCCTCAAGCTCTCTCTTTCTCTGTGCTTCCTGCTCCTCTCGCTCTCACGCTTCTGCCTTCTGATTCTCTCTGCACGCTTTCGTTCTCTTCCTTCTCCTCTCTCTCCCATCTCTCTACTTCTTCCATTAACGCTGCCCATTCCCTTGCTTCGTCTATGTCCTTACAACCCACAGCTTCTTTGTAAGTGCCTCCCGACCCTCCCGCTATCTTCCCGTCTAGTTTAAGCAATATCTGTCCGCATATCCACCCGTTCGGAACTTTGAGCTCCTGTCCTTCCATGTTTCCCCCTTTCCCTGTGTCATTTTCTTTCAATCATGCCTGAATCTCGCTGCGTTCCTAGCTTTCGCCACCTGCGCTTTGCGCTCCCATAGTCGCTTGCTCTGTCTCCTCCTGCCCCTCCTTTTTGCTATATGCTGGAGGTGCAAATATAGGATTTGTATAACCTGCCACTGCTCTTAATTTCTCGCTGGATATAATACCTCGGCCCCCACTGCTGCACTTTTGTTTTTGCTGTCAGGAGAAGAAGGGCGAGAAGGGGCCGAGGGGTTTTCGCCTCCAGCCTCTTGTTGGCAGCATCCAGTGTTGCTGTGCCAAGTCCCCCGCATTGTCCTGAAACATTTTCCATAACTCAAATATAGCCATTTGTTTGCTCAACTTCTTCCCCTTGTAAGCCTTGTGTATATACGCATGTAATGGTTGCTGCACACATTTGGAGAAACCCCCATCTTTTGGCCATGGCTTTGGCAGTTTGACCTCTGTACCTCATGTTCATTCCGCGCTATATTTACAAATCTTGTCCTTATAGCATGGGAAGGACTTACATAGGTGTTGCAGGGGGGGTATCCCTCATACTTTTACTCAAACACATTACCTCAATACGTACATGACTCCAAGTCAGGGCTTTCAACGCTTCCACCTGTACCAAATATGCTTGCTTTATTTCACTTTAACATCAAATGTCTAAATAGGTCTCAAAGCCACAAAAATCACCAGCCTCGCCGGCTCTTGACCAATAACCTGGGAGTGCTCTGTGCACTGCCCCTCTGCAATTATCTGCCCCCCCAAAGGCGCAACCAATAGTTCTGTGCATGCGCCTCCCGCACACCACCCCACAAAGCACGACAACTTTTTCAAACCTCGATCAGCGTTCACAAACCCCCAAATATATCTGCACCCCTAGTGCACTCCCAATCCTATAAAATTACCTGGTTCGTGACGTCACCTCTGCAACACAGCAAAAAAAGAGAACTTGCCAATACCCGCCCCTTCAATTGGTTTACCAAAACATTTCCCAACCGTACTAACACCCCAACAAAGACAAACAACATATACACGGCCGTCTTCCTGCCTCCTACCAGGGCAAACCAGTATTCAATCTGTACCTACAGCGTCACCTGGTAGATAAAACGCCTCTGTGAGACTTAACCAGAAGAACACCTTCCGCGATACAAGCTAGCTTCAGCTGCTAAACCCTATACACAGGGATACCATCATCCATGGCTCGAGCAACAACGCCCAACCCACAGGAAATCCATTATTTACATAACTTATGGCATCCATACCCTTGAGCCAATTGTCTAGGCCAGCTGTCAAAAATAATCACCCCAAGATCGAATGTTCCCTAACCACAAACAATTAACATACACCTCTACTTCTCATCACCACCCAACAACCAACGTCTGTCCACCCGGTCCCTTGTTTGCCGTATGGCTGAGTCTATACTTACACTCTGTGATCAGCTGACGTGGCTCGGCCACTGACTCTCCCCCAACCTGCCACTCCGCCCTTCCCGTCTGCTTGGCGTCCCAGGGAAACCGGGCAGGAATTTCTCCAAGGCAGTACCTGAGGACCTCTTCGCATTGTGCACCTCCTGTGTCTTTCTTGGTCTCCATGGGTCACATCACAGCCCCCAAACGTTGCAACGGAATGTGGCAGCTTCATGCCGATCGATCGTAGCCAACAATCTTCTGATACCACTTTGTAATATGGCCAGAGGACTAGGGGGCTCACATCAATCATATCACAAGTCAGAAGAGCATCTAAGGCCCATCAAAACCACCCCTGGCAATAACGCAAGACTCAGCCATGGGGCAAAGTTGACTGTCTCTATTCTCCAACAGACAGGGATCATACAGCAAATCACAAATCTCGAGCAATAACAGCTCCTGAACTTGTGTCACCGGTTTTGTACCCTGGTGACATCACACAAATCAACTCCATCCCAAAAGCCTAAAAGTTATCCCAATTGGATAGCTCAAGTCTATAACCTATTGCGCCAGTATACTTTAGAATCTTTATTGGTCTAGCAGGTCAGGGGGCTTCGCCTGAGACTTCTCCAAAAACTATTACATTGTTGCAGGGTAACACGAAGACCATTGGCATGTGCAACATTCTGCACCACCCTATGATCAGAGCATCTGGATTGGCTAAGGCGGGTCCTCCCAGGCTTGGGACCCTGTTCTGTTCACAGCGCTCGGTGTACCTTTTCACTGGATGAGAGCTGGCAGTCTTGGAAGCAGTTGGACAGGGCCTCCAGCAAGCTTAGTGAGGTCTTTGGGTGCCTTAGCAACATCCTCGGGTTTGAATAAAGTTTCATCCACCACTGTAATGCTGGCTGCAGTGTCTTTAATGGCAGGGGTCTCCTGACCATTTAAAAGTACACTGTCCTTGTAATATTCTTTTGTTTTATCTGGAATTTAATTATAGACATCTACATTCTGCTGTTCCCACAGACCCAGAGGCACTAAAACACTGGCAGGGACTCCAATGGGGTATTCAGCCAGTAGTTGAAAGTTTCCACTTGCCATATGTACTTCTTCCACTGGGGAAAAGGCTAAGGAGGCAGTGTGGGCCCCTGAAGGTTTACCCTTCCAGCTGGGATCCCCTTTCACATGGTCAGTTGACCCACAAGCATAACGTTTTCCAAATGTTTTGACAAATGGGGGGCTTTTGCTGACCTCCCTCTGGTTTGGCACCAGAGGTTTCACTAGCCTGATTTGGTTTCCCTTGTGGCTTAACCTTTTTCTGTTTGGGGCCCTCTTTTTGAATGGAGGTATTAGAATTCTCTTTGCCGTCTTTCTTTTGCTGCTTCCCTTCATCCTTTTTCCTGAGTTGCCCCAGAATCCTTGTGAGTAGCCCTGTTGGCATCCCACAAGTCAGCAGCCTTTGCTAGCTTCTTGGGATCAAGCCAAATTCTGTCTCAGCTCAGGAGAGCAGGCATCAAAAATAGATTCTAACAAAAATAGATTTCTCATTCCTTCAAAAGTGTTAACTCTGCAACCCTTTACCCAGCCATTTAAGTTTTTCAAACATTCACACACCCAGGTAGCCCAAGGGATACCATCATGCTTTTTGAGGGTCCTAATCATTTTAAGGTACTGGTAAGGAGTTTTCCCAAATCTAGCTATTAAAGCTCACTTCACATTTTCATACTCCAATCTTTCAAGTTTCCCCACCTCCATTACAGCATCAGTTGCAACCTGGGGCAGCCTAGACAAAAGTCAAGGAATCAGCTGATTCCCTGTGAAACCCTGAATCCCATAGTTAAACTCAAAAGCAGCCAACCAATCCAAAATATCAAGCTTCACGTCATACATACCCACAGCTTCCTTAGGCATGCAAGGTCTCTCAGGGCTGGAAGACCTAGAAGACTCTGGGAAAGAACCATTTTCAAGAGACAATTTCTTCATTTCAAGAGCATGATGCATTTCCATTTCTCTGAGTTTGATTTCTTGATGTTTACTTTCAACTTGCATTTGGAGCCCTTTGAACTCTAACTCGAGTCTCATTTCTTCAAGAGAGACACATTCTGAACTCAGTACTAGACCTGGTAGGGTCCCTGTGGCTAAATGTTGAGGCCTAAGAGCTTGATTTGCAGAGGGGCTCACATCCTGAGACTCCTCTAACTCTTCTTGCTCCTCAATAACATTAGAGTTAGACTCTGAATCATTATCATCCTCATCAACATTTTCCACATTTGCTGAAGGAGTAGGTGTGACGGACCCACTTCTCTGACTTTGATAGTTCAACAATCTTTCAATCAATTCATTTTTCTTTAACGGGGAGATTCCTGACATTTCCTTCAGTTGATCTACTGATAAAATGATCAGGGCCTCCTGTCTGAAGTTATCCATATCAGGCATGATAAGATTGCTTTTCGGTTGGTGCTTAGCCTTGTGAAGGTTACTATTTGAACAAAAGTAAAGCAGAACTCTCAATGTAACAACTCTACAATTTATCCTCCCGCCCTGCCACCAGTGTTAGGCAACGTTTGTATGCAGTACCCTTGGGGACCACTACACACAACTAGGACTACAGGTGTAAGCAAAACCAACCTTTGGTATAGGTCTGTACTACACTTTTGGTACAGTTGCTGAGTGGCCAGGCTTATCTCAAGAGGGGAGTGTGAGCTGTAGGGATGTTGCACAGAGGTCTGCAATCACAAGTATTCAAATAGACTCTTGTTTCTTGGTAAAAAACGTATTAATTTGTTTCACTGTTGGTTATAAAGCATTCACTGGAGGGGGCAATATGTCTCGCACACAAATATACTTCAGTACTTCATACTATCATTTTCTGAGGCATTTAAACTACTTTGAAGGAGGAGCAAAATGGCATTCAGGATATTTGAAGTGGAAGCAAAGAGGGATAGGTTAATAAAAAAGATGAGTTGCTTTTGAGCGGTGCGAGTGGTTTGAGTTCACCAGAGGAGTCGATTCGGTTAGGCCGGAGTCGATGGGCTAGGGTCTTGTGTGGGATAAGGCAGTTCTGGTAGTTGAACGGAGGGGTCTTTGCCAAGGTTCATGGAGGTGGTTCGTAGAGGAAGGATTTGTGTGTTGGGTCAAAGGCTGACTGGGCCTGCAAGTTGCTGGGGTTTCAGGCACTTTCGCAGTGAGAGGTGGGTTCTCTCGGTCGGGTTTTCACAGTGCCTTACAATGGGGAAAAGGATGCAGCTGAGGACTTCTGTTCCTGGCGGCTCCTGCAGATCTCCCTGTTCCTGGGCCTCAGTCGTGGGGACAAGAGGTGGGACGTCGGGGGACTCCTGCACTGGGATTGGTCGAGAGGCTTGCAGGTGGCAATCTTCGATTCCAGTGGCTGTAGTCAGGCACATAGGCAGCTGTCCTTCTCCCTGGTTGTTCGGTTTCCTGAAGTACTCTGAGGAAAATACAATCAGCTCCGAGAATGGTATCCAGGTGGCTTAGTGTCGAGTTGATTGGTCCCACCAACTCGGAGGGGAGGGGTCGTCCTTGCTGGGCTTCTCTGTCGAAATGAACTTGGCGATTTGGACCTGCGGCTGGGCTTCACCGGGCAGGCCGGCGGTCCAGGAGTTGCAGCGGCCGTCCTCTTCCAGCTCGTCTTTGGTTCTTTCGTTCCAGTGGTTGACTCTGCCTTCCGGGCTGGCTGACTCCCCTTTTGTTCAATTCTCTCCCATTGGTTCCAGCCTAGCTGTCACTCGCCCAGCAGAGTGGCTGTCCTTGCCGGACAGTCAGCCAACCGGTCACACCGGAGTACATTTGGGCCTCCTAGGAGACTGGGCTCAGGGAGTTTCGGGCACCTTCCCCACTTCTTGGCCACCCCAGACGCTCGGGCACTGGGAATTGTCTTAGGTCCTGAGGACCGCCAAGGGCGTAGAAACAAAGGGACCAACCCTGGTTTGGCGCGCAGAGACAAACTCTAGAAGGACCTTTCCAAAAAGAAATGGCAAAAAAAAGGCCAGGACCTATTTTTACAGAGGGGGCTCAGACGCCATCCTGAAAAACATGGCTCCAGCGATTTAACGCTACCGTTGTTAGTGGTCGGGAAAGATCATGGTAGTTTGTTGTAAAACCACTGCCACCAGTCATTTCGAGAGGAAAGGGTAGCATTTGACTGTACATGAGATTTTAGACACAGGGGATATGAAGTAACCCCTCCAGCACTCTATTGTAAGAGGGTGTGCTGGTCTAGGAATTTGGAAACACTAGTAAAGTCAATTTCACTCTGCTTTCTCAGGGAAACAGTAGTTTATCCCAGAGAAGGTACTTAAACATTGGGACAGCCTAAAGGGCTTCCCTGTGTCACTGAACTGAGGGTGCTGTGTGACACAAATGAAAAGATGATGCCTATGGAGCTGTCTAAAACTCCATAACCAACTAAAACACAAGAGTAAAATACATCAAAATACATGAGAGAGTGGGGGGAAAAAAGGCTCAAACTCTCTCCAGGTAGAAAAATCAAGTACTCAAAATCCAGCAAAGTTGCTGGGGGTCTCTAAGGTAAAGGGAATTAGCACATTTATGAGAACTCTCCCTAACAGGAGTACCTCTGATCTGTACCCCTCCCTGGAAGTCCTTCAATGATGGCAACCTTCTCCATTAGCCATCCAAGGAGCGCGGTGAGTGTGTGCCCCTGAAAGCACCTTTTAGGGCCTCATTACAGGGAAGGCGGTAAGGGTTAATGGTCACCGGTAATGCTACCGGTGACCGTTAACCCTTACCGCCTTACTACGAGGTCCCTTTGCGGGACCCGGCCTTAATGGCTGGTGTAGACCAGCCGTTAAAGTAGGGACCCGCAAAGGGACCTTGGTGCTAATTACGGTACCGCAATTAGCGGTACCGTAATTAGCGCCTTCCCCATTCCCATTATGCCCTATGGGGCAAAAATGGGAATGTGGAAGGGTCACGGCGGCATGGGGAATTACCACCCCGCCAACCTCGGAATGGGGTGGTAATTCCCCATTCCGCATGGCGGAATCGGTAAATTACCGGCATGAACCATGGTGCTAATAGCACCATGGTTTAGCACCTACCGTGTAATGAGGCCCTTAGTGTTTAATTTGCCCATTTTGTTTGTGGGCCCGTGCCCAGGAGCAGGCCCTTGCGTCCCTTCCCTCCCTGCACCCTCTTCCTTGTTCCACAGCCCGTCTGCCTCCCGACCCGCCCTTCCTCCCTCCCTCTCGTCCATCCACTGTATCCATCGAGTCTACCAACTCACGTCTGACTCACCAGCTCCATTAGCCATCCAAGGAGCGCAGTGAGTGTGTGCCCCTGAAAGCACCTTTTGGTGTTTAATTTGCCCATTTTGTTTGTGGGCCCGTGCCCAGGAGCAGGCCCTTGCGTCCCTTCCCTCCCCGCACCCTGTTCCTGGTTCCACAGCCCGCCTGCTTCCCTCCCATTGGTCCATCCACTGTATGCATCGAGTCTACCGACTCGCGTGTGTTTCACCGGCTCCATTAGCCATCCAAGGAGCGCAGTGAGTGTGTGCCCCTGAAAGCAACTTTTGGTGTTTAATTTGCCCATTTTGTTTGTGGGCCCGTGCCCAGGAGCACGCCCTTGCGTCCCCTGCCTCCCTGCACCCTCTTCCTGGTTCCACAGCCCGCCCGCCTCCCGGCCCTCCCACCCTCCCATTGATCCATCCACTGTATCCATCGAGTCTACCGACTCGCGTGTGTTTCACCGGCTCCATTAGCCATCCAAGGAGCGCGGTGAGTGTGTGCCCCTGAAAGCACCTTTTGGTGTTTAATTTGCCCATTTTGTTTGTGGGCCCGTGCCCAGGAGCAGGCCCTTGCGTCCCTCTGCTCCCCGCACCCTCTTCCTGGTTCCACAGCCCACCTGCCTGCCTCCCATTGGTCCATCCACTGTATCCATCGAGTCTACCAACTCGCGTGTGTTTCACCGGCTCCATTAGCCATCCAAGAAGCGCGGTGAGTGTGTGCCCCTGAAAGCAACTTTTGGTGTTTCATTTGCCCATTTTGTTTGTGGGCCCGTGCCCAGGAGCACGCCCTTGCGTCCCCTCCCTCCCTACTCCCTGTTCCTGGTTCCACAGCCCGCCCGCCTCCCGACCCGCCCTCCCTCCACTCCTCCCACTCGCTCTCCCAACTGGTATTAACTGGCCCTCCCAGGGCAGCCCTCTGCCCAGCAGCCTCCTTCGGCTAAGGAACCTGAGGCAAAGGACGGCTGCTGATCGTATCTGCAGGTATCCGCAGGAGAAGCAAGAAGCCAGCTTTAACCAAAAAAGAGTAAGTGTGGCAAGGGTAGGGACTGAAGCAATTACTTCATGCCATACTATCCTACCACTCAACCCTACAAGCCCTGCTGTTATAAACTCTTGCATCTAAACTGTACTCCCAACAACTCTGAGTGCACCTGACTTGTTCCATTGAGTTGATTCTCACTTCCAGATAGTCTACACAACCACCCCAAGTTTAGAATATGTGCCTAATAGCAATACTGTGGTTTAGTTGAATAGAAAGTGTTGAATATAGAAAGTGTGCCTAATAGCAAAACTGTGGGTTAGTTGAATATACAAAGTGTGCCTAATAGCAATACTGTGGTTTAGTTGAATAGAAAGTGTTGAAAATAGAAAGTGTGCCTAACAGCAAAACTGTGGTTTAGTTGAATAGAAAGGGCCTCATTACGACCCAGGCGGTAAGTTACCGCCTGGGTCGTACCCTTACCGCCATGGTGTAAACTATGTTTACACCATGGTGGATGGCGGATTTACCGCCCCATTCCAAGGTGAGTGGGGCGGTAAATCCCCATTTCCCATTTTACCCTTCCCCATTCCCATTTTTGCCCCATAGGGCATAATGGGGATGGGGAAGGCGCTAATTACGCCACCGTAAATTACGGTGGCGTAATTAGCACCATGGTCCCTTAGCGCCATGGATTTTAACGCCTGCAAAAAGCAGATAGAATATAGAAAGTGTGCCTAATCGCAAAACTGTGGTTTAGTTGAACAGAAAGGGCCTCATTACAACTAGTGCGGAATGGGTTTAACGGCGCCGGTAATGGTGCCGGCGTCGTTAAAGCCATTCTGCACTATTACGAGGTTCTCTCGCAGGACCCGCTCTGGAGTCTGGTTTTTCCAGACGTCCATAGCGGGTCCCGCAAGGGGACCAGGGAGCTAACAACGGGCCCATTATTAACAGGCCCATTGTTAGCTTCCTCCCCATTCCCATTGAGCCCTAAGGGGGCTCGAATGGGAATGGGGAAGGACCGGGCCCGGGTTCCCTGAAGGAGGAAATACCGGGCCCTCCAAAGTCGGAAAGGCCCGGTATTTCCCCATTCAGGGAACCCGGACCCGATTTTGGAGGCAGCCATGCCCTTATTAAGGGCATGTCTGCCTCCAAAGTCGTAATGAGTCCCAAAGTGTTGAATATAGATATTGTGCCTAATAGCAAAACTGCGGTTTCGTTGAATAGAAAGTGTGCCTAATAGCAATACTGTGGTTTAGTTGAATAGAAAGTGTTGAATAGAGAAAGTGTGCCTAAAGTGTGCCTTCAAGTCACACTTCCCCGCCTCAATCTCCAACAGTCAGCCAACCATCCCTTCCTGCGAATCTCTTCTAGTCAAACTAGCCTTCCCCCCAACGTTCTCCCACAGCTTCCTAATCATCTACAGACCTCCTGGCTACGACAGACAATTCTCAAGCAACCTCTGCGATTCAATAGCCACCATCCAATAAAACCATCCCACCCTCACTCTTCTAGGAGATTTCAATATCTGGCTCGACATCCCGACCAACCCAATGACCCACTCTCTGGTCGACTGCCTAGACGCGATTAACCTCTGTACTCACATAAATTGGCCAACTCATTGCAAGGGACACACTCTTGATGCCATCTTCAGCTCCTACGACCAGCTACATCTGAACTCCCCCACCCCTGTCATCTGGTCCGATCACCTCATTGTCCCTTTCAGCATTCCGCCACCTGCCCCTCTCCCCGTACCCGAACAGAACCTCCAAATCTGCGCAAATGCTGGAAGAAACTAAAAATCCTTCCCGACCTTGCCGACGCGCTCCTCCAGTCCCCGCATACCTCCACACGCAATGTAAACGTATCCCCCCGACGACTTTGACACATGGCTCAGCACCTCACTAATTGCTAATCATCCGCTAACCATGGCCTATTTCCAAGATGGTTTACACCAGAACTGAAGACTTCAAAACAAATATATAAATCCCTCGAACACAAATGGTGAAAAGATAAAACCACCCTGAGCAGATCCACCTTAGCCCAGCACCACTGCCGCTACAAAGCCGAAATCCGGAAAGCAAAAAAAGCCCATTACAAGTCTCGAATCCTCAACTGTAGAAACCCCAGCCAAGAACTCCACAAAATCATCTCTGAATTCACCAAACCAGCATGTACGAGCACCCAATCAACCCCCTCTCAATCACTCTGCGACTCACTCTCTATCCACTTCTACACCACTGCTCTCGAAAGAACAAACTCCCTAATCAACAAACTAGCCCTCCTGCACTCTCCGCACAATCCACCCACCCCACCTGCTAACCCTCCGCCCGCAATTACAACCTACTCGACTTTCGACTCGTTCACACCGATATCAACTGACCAATTTACTAAACTTCTACCGCCCGGAAACCATCCGTCTCCCCTAGCCAGCCTCAACGCTCAAAGAAATATTCACATCCACCTGCGCAGGAGACTACACGAGAACCATCATAAACGAGTCCCTCTCCTCAGGAGTTTTTCCCGACGCATTCAAAACTGCTCACATCAAACCCATCCTAAAAAGAAGTGCCTCGACCCTCTCGACCCCAAAAACTACCGCCCCATCTCAAACACCAGTTTCCTTGCTAAACTCATCGATCAAACCGCTTACTGCCAACTAAACACCTTTGTCGAAGCCAACAATCTCCTAGACCCCGCTCATTCAGGGTTCAGACCCTGACACGGAACGTAAACCACGAAACCACCCTGACCTCAATCTGAGATGACCTTAAAAACACAGCAGACTCTGCGGTATGCACTGCACTAATCCTTCTTGACCTATCCACCGCCTTTGACACAATCAACCACTCGATCCTCCTCGACCGCCTCCACTCCCTAGGAATCTGTGGAAACGCTCTCAAGTGGATAGCATCCTTCCTTAACAATAGGAAACAAATAACCCTCCTCCCCTCCTTTGTCTCCACCGCCCGACCAGTCAATACTGGAGTTCCACAAGGAGCGTGCCTATCAGCCCTCCTGTTCAACCTCTACATGTCCACCCTCCCCCGAATAATACGCTCGCACAATATCCTGTGCTACAACTACGCAGACGACACCCAACTAATCCTAAAACTCATTAACTCAAAACCCAACTGCCAGCCCGACCTCGCTGCCTGCCTACTTGACATTAATCACTGGATGACTACATACCACCTCCTTTTAAACCCCACTAAAACTGAAATCATGGTGTTGCAACACCGAAATTCTCCCTCACCTTCTACCCTGGCCATCATCCATGGGCAATCCCCCGACAACGTCTACCTCTGTAAAAAACCGTGGATGCACGCTCGACTCCGACCTAACCCTATCGCACCAAGTCGACAACGTCTCTAGGTCCTGCCACTACCACCTCAACATTCTTAAGCGCATTTTTCCATACCTCTCCTTTCCCAACAGACTTGCCGTGGTCCAATCAATTGTAATGACAAGACTGGACTATGCTAACTCCCTCTACCTCGGAATCCAAGCATACCACATGACTAAACTACAAAGAGCACAAAATGCTGCAGCCAAACTACTACTAGCACTCGCACACTCTAAGATCAAGCTCTGCCCGTCTCCTAGTGATACCAAATACCAACTCAGTCAAGTTAGGTGGATCATCATTCTCAGCCTTGGCCCCCTCTCTGTGGAACTCACTTCCACCTCACATCCGACTCACCAAAGACCTCATGTCTTTCCGCAAATTACTGAAAACGTGGCTCTTCCCTTAAAATCAACTCTTAGCACAAACAGAACAAACAACCACAATAAACAGAATCCAAGGTTGTTGAATCAAAAATAACAATCCAGCGTAGAGACCGATCAAACAAGCAGAAAACTAAATCGGCCAAAGTAGTTAAAATGGAGAAACCTAGTAGAATGGATGAAACGGATGAAGTGGATGAATCGGATGAAGTAGACGAAACGGATGAAATGGATGAAGTGGATCAAACGGATGAAGTGGATAAAATGGATGAAATTAATGAAATGGATGGAACGGATGAAGTGGATGGAACGGATTAGGTGGATGGAACAGATGAAGTGGATGGAATGAATGAAGTGGATGGAAGGATGAAGTGGATGGAACTGATGAAGTGGATGAACGGATGAAGTGGATGGAACAGATGAAGCGGATGGAACGGATGAAGCGGATGATTGGATGAAGCAGTTGATTGGATGAAGCGGATGATTGGATGAAGCGGATGATTGGATGAAGCGGATGGAACAAATGAAGCGGATGGAACGAATGAAGCGGATGGAACGAATGAAGTGGATGATTGTATGAAGTGGATGATTAGATGAAGTGGATGATCAGACGAAGTGGATAGAATGGATGAGGTAGATGAAACGGATGAGGTGGATGGAACGGATGAGGTGGAGGGAACGGAAGGACTGGATGGAAACGGAAGGACTGGATGGGAATGGAAGGAGTGGATGGGGTTGATGGAATGGATGGAGTTGATGGTTCGAATATGGCGAACGAGTAGAATAAACGAATGAAAAGGATGAGTAGTTTACAGAATGGAACAGATGGATTGAATCAAGTGGATGGAACAGATGCAGCAGATGAAATGGACACAGTAGACTGAACTGAAGGAGTGGATGAAACAAATAGAGTGGATGTAACAGATGGAATGGATGGAACAAGCAGAATGAATGGAACAGGCAGAGTGGATGGAACAGGCGAAGTTGATGGAACAGGCAGAGTGGATGGAACAGGCGGAGTGGATGGAACAGGCGGAGTGGAGGGAACAGATGGAGTGTACGGAACAGATGGAGTGGATGGAACAGATCAAATGGACGGAACAGATGGACTGTATGGAGTGGACTGGACAGATAAAATGGACGGAAGAGATGGAGTGGACAGAACGGATGGAGTGGACGGAACTGAACAAATGCCACACATGCTCATATTCCTGTTACTGACACATGTGCCCTTTGCCCTTGCAGGCACCGTTGGAAACCCACAGTTGTCGTGGCTTATGACACCTGGCTGCAATCCACACACACCACAGGAGGTGGCCTACAACAAACGACTGATTCTGGAGTGTGTGCAGGACAAGAGATAAGCAAACTTTGGAACATTGAATTTGAATCACAGCGCAGTGAGAAAAAACTGGGGCATCAGAATAGAACATATCTGGACTTGGCCACATGAGGCGTGAACAGGGATTTTTCTTCTTTGGATTTATTGACTAAGAGACGCAAGACACCCCCATACCTGAATCCTTGATCAGTATAGGTACAGAGCCATCTATCACAACTGCAGGATTTAGTCCACCGTTGACACGCGTCTCCATTATTTCATGTGGAGCTATCCGTTTGATGGTTGGACCTCAGTGAATGGCAAATGGAACCTCATTCATAGTGGATCCATAGAAAGAACTCTAAAAAAGAAGACAAACAAAATTGCACATCTGAATGAAATGTGGTAGAAAGAAGTTTTTACCCCTGAAGAATTTCCTTGTTAGTGGTATGAAAGTGTGTAAGGAATGAAACATGTCGGGTATGGTTTGAATGCAATATGAAAGTAAGCATGGGTGATAGTATTACAGAGTAAAGTGGTTTTGGGACTGGGAGGCACCTCTCTATGACAGAGGGGAGCAAACAACAGATCCTTATGATATTTTTATCTAGAAAAAATTGTCAGAAAATGCATTACTACATATTTTTGGATGTGCACAATGAAATTGAAAAGTATTGACATATATGTTTGTTTGTCAACCAATTGTATTGATTTTTCTCACAATTGAACAAAAAGAAAAAAAGAAGAGTGTTGAAAAACGTTTTACATGATGTGTTTTAAGAAAAATAAATAAATTGCTATTTTTGATAAAAAGCAGGTGTGATATATGACAATATAATGATCATAAAACATATAAGAGAGGAATAACCAAGAAGGGATAGTGGGGAAGCAAGTGACCCTTTAAACATGATGTATTGTTTGAATCAAAGTCTATTGGAGGGCTGTTTATAAGTGGTCGGTAAAAAAGTACCTCCGGTCTCTCTGAGATATAGTCTACAACAAACGACAACAGGGAACATATCAGGACCTGGCTGTGCATTGAGCAGACCTTTGGAGTACTGAAGGGATCTTTTGGTGTCTCCATCTGAACGGTGGTGCCCTAATGTATATGCCAGAGAAGGTGGGAAAAATATTTGTAATCTGTGCCATGCTGCACTATTGATGACCAAACTACCCCTTCCCGGGCCTTATAGGCTACTGTAAAACCTCTCCCCTCATTTCCCCACATTTACCTCTGAATGTTCTGAGACAGGGAAGAGGCGACTAAGAGTAATGAACACTCGAACTTCATTTCACCACTCTGGTACTGGGACGAAAAAGATGCCTACAGAGTGCTTTGAAAGTCAGGCATGTCCCTTTAACAATGGTCAGGCAAGCCCAATTGGGAATTCACACCTGCAATCTGTTAAGTAGCTACAGGTGTATAAAGGGAGACCAGTGGGGCAGCAGAGAGAGAGCAACAGAGAGGCCTGTGTAGGCGAGACCACCTGGGGACCCATATTGCGAGGAGGCAGCCGTGGTGGGACCTGGGAGGGAGCCAGGATGCCAGTAGATGTCCCAGACAGGCTATGGAGCCTAAGGCAAGTCAAGCCATTAGGCTGCCACAGGTGTGGTAGCCTCCTTTACACAAAGAAAGCAGCTGGCACTGCGAGCAAGGAAGGAGAGAGAGAGAGAGAGTCAGGAATACTGGCAGGGCTTGCAGAGACAAGTCCACTCACTTAGGAGGCAGAACAGAAGCCGAGCATCCACCGGAGGAGGAGCGCAGAGGACCGGTGAGTGGAAAAAGAGGTCACTCTAGACCGGGGCGATCCTAGGGGCTATGCATGAATACCAAAGTGTTGCATGGCACCGATTGACTTCCGAATTGAATGGAATTTTGAAATTAAGTTAAAGCATGCATATTGGATTCCGAACTGAATTATACCTTGAATTAAGGCAAAACTGTACATGCTGAATATTGTGAGAAACCAGAAGGTGTCTCACCCACTAGTCCCCGGGGATCTGTAATCCAGGTGGCCAGGACACAGCCATTGCTTTTGGATCCAGTTCCTGGGGGTGCACCAGTGCGGGAAGATCACCTGGGTGAGGGGTCTTCATCGCATAGTCCGCGTCAGTAATCAAGGTGGGGAGAATCACCAGCTGCTGTGGTACCATCCTTGGCTCAAATATCAAAGTAGAGTCAGTGAAGTCAACACAGCCGGTGAGTTGGGGAGACCGATACAAGACCGGTCTGTGTTGAAGCCAAGGTTGCAAGCAGCAACATTGTATAGCGAGCGCTGGAACGAACATTGTTAAAATGCGTGTGATAAGAGACGTGAGTGAAGTTAAACTGCTGATGAGGGATTGAGCTTTAAAGCAAGCTACATTACCTTTGACGGAGTGGTCTGGCACTGTGTGGGTGCTTAATCGAAGGTCTCTGTAAGGTAGCCAGCTGATAACTAATAACAGTAGACACATTTTATCCAAGCCCGGCAGAGGGAGACCAATTGAAAGAGAACTAATAAATGTAAATCGAAGTGGTCCTGAGATGGCTCAAGTAAAATCCAGCACACAGTTGAAAGTTTGGAAAAGTATGTGAATTTAGTCTGAGCCCAGCAGAGGGAGACCAATTGAAGGTTGTGTGTTAAAGTGTATCTGACCCTGGCGGAAGGGGGCCTGGCGTAACCAGTAAATCACCCGAGAAGTTCTATAAGTGAAAATGCTAAGACGAAAGGAACTTAACTGTTTTGTTGTGTTGCATCAAGCCATCTGAAATAAGAGACTTTGAATGACAAAGAGACTTTGGCACAGAAGATCCTGACGTTGAAATGTTGAATTGTATCCTCTTCTGGAGAAGCCAGAGACTGTGCATATCTAGATGTGTGCCGCCTTGACGCATACTGACAACGTGGGGAAGGGAAGCCAACGGCTTGAATATCCTGACATATTTCTTTTTTTTCCAATACATTTTTATTAACCATTTTCAATGAAACCAACACAGAAAGGCAACGGAAACCAAAATGAACAACCCCCACCCTCCAAAACTGCCCCCCCTCCAAACCTTCTCCCCCTCCAGATCCAAAAGGTCCGCTATTAGTATAAAATCGACATATGGACTGCACACATATTACTTATCACTATAATGTCTATCGGCCAGGGTGCCAGGGTGAGTCTTTGAACCTGGATCCAAAACCGACTTCCCCTTAGGGTAGCTGCAAGTAACTGTCCCCATTGTTCACAGGTCAGATTCGTCCTGAGGGCTAATAATGGCCAGTAGTTCCATAGCTTTGGGACACCAGGCCCGTCGGGCACCCGCTTTTAAGTAAGTTAGCAAACTGGCCCATTGTGACGTGAAACGCATGTGTTGGCCCTGAATAGAATAGGTGAGCCATTCCACCACCGCCAGTGACCACAGCTTGGCGACCCATTCATGTTCCTGAAGGGGAACCCTCGACTTCCACCTCCGCGCAAGAACCAGCGCCGCCGCCAATATCATTATTGCATAACGTTTGCGGTCCCCTCTAGTGGCAAGAGTCGACAGCAAGCCGTTCAGGCCTAATAAGTCCAGGCCTCTGTTTTGGCCTAGATGAATTCCCAGCACCTGTGCGACGGCATGTTGGACCTGTGCCCAGAATGAGTCAATTTTGGGGCAATTCCACCAGACATGAGCCCAGAAGCCCTCTAGGCCGCATTCCCTCCAACACAACCTCGACACATTGGGGTACACCTTGTTTAACCTAGTTGGGGTTAAGTGCCACCTCATCATCAGTTTCAGCCATATCTCCCGAATTTGAATAGATCTGGCGAGTTTCGGGATCTGAGACCACAGTTTTACCCATTCCTGTTCCTCGATAGCCACCCCCACATCCTGCTCCCATTTCATCATATACTTCCTTGATCGCAGAATTTCCTGCCTTTTAATGAGTTTATAGATGGACGATACCACCCCTTATCCCTTGAGTCAGTATCTAAGTACTTTTCAAACTGGGTGAGGGAGCGTGATCCCGCCTGCCTAAGCGACTGCTGAGAGACCCAGTGCCTGATCTAGAGGTAGGAATATCTCTGCTTTTCCCCTATGCCAAAGTCATTCTTACACTGTTCAAATTGTTTCACCTAGTCCCCCTCCAATATATCCCGTACCATCCGACAGCCGCCCTGGAACCAAGGAAAAAAGGTCAGCGGGTTGGTAACTGCTGGAGTGGATTGTGGGTTCCCATGTAAGGGCGTATACGAGGAAGGGAAAGTGGTGATGTGTGCTTTACTAATGCTTGATCCCATGCCTCTCCTGTGGTTGAGGTTATATCACTACAGTACATTTGTGAAGGCCTGTCCTGCTTCGGCACCCACAGAACTCCCTCCAAGTCCTTCCCCACCACTGCTCCATCCATCGGCCTCCACACCTTCCCCCTGTCATTTCTCTGCCAGTCCCTAATAACTCTAATCTGAGCCGCAAGATAGTAAACTTAAAGTCTGGCTCCACCACCCCACCCCTGTCGGCCAAAGCTTTCATGAGGGAAGCCGCTAGTCTCGGGCGCTTACGATTCCAGAAGAAACGACTGGTTATTCTTTGTAGGGACTTAAAGAAAGACGTCGGGATACGCACGGGGAGTGCTGTGAAATGATAGAGGAGCAGGGGCAGGATTGTCATCTTTAGGGCGTTGATTCTCCCCAGCCACGAGATTTCCAGGTGTCCCCAATCCACCAGTTTCGATTTCACCTTTTGGAGGAGTGGGGGGAAGTTTGCTTTGTATAGATCCGCTGTGGACCTTGTCAGGGAAATTCCCAAACCAAATACTTTAGTGAGGAGTCATCCCACCTGTAATTGTACGCCTTCCTGAGGTCCTGGACCTCACTTATTGACAAAGTGAGGGGGAGCGCTTCCGATTTGTGGGTGTTGATTTTTAGGCCTGCAACTTGACCGAACATTTTTAACTCCCTCGCCACCGCCAGCAGCTAGGTAATCGGCTTGGTCAGAGAAAATATAATGTCGTCGGCGAAGGCCGCTATCTTATGAACCTCTCCTCCAAACGGGACCCCCTCTATGTCCTCTGTCGCTCTTACCATCTCCAGGAAAGGTTCTAAGTGAAGGGCGTAGAGGAGTGGTGACATCGGGCATCCTTGCTTGGTGCCCCTTCCCACCCAAACTGGGGCTGATATTTGCCCATTTATTGTTAGCCGGATAACTGGGTTGCAGTAGTTTGCTCTTACTCGTGAGATGAAGCTGGGCCAAACCCCATTTTGCCCATAGCTGCAAACAGGGATCCCCATTCAACCCGGTCAAATGCCTTCTCAGCATTGTCCACCAGGAGAAGGGCCGGGATGTTCTTTTTCTGAGCCTTTTCAATCAGGTGGGCCAATCTTCTAACATTATCTGAAGTTTGCATCCCTTTAATAAAACCTGACTGGTCACTGTGTATTAGTTTTGGGAGAACCGTTTCCAGACGGTTGGCCAAGACCTTGGTGTGAATTTTAGCATCCACGTTTATCAAAGCTATTGGGCGGTAGGAAGTACAGTCGGTCGGCTCCATACCCTTCTTGTGTAGTAAAATGACTTTGGCTTCGTTCATTGAGTTGGGGAGAGCACCTGTTGACCCTATGCTGTATGCTGTTGAACAATCTGGTGAGGATAGCAATCAAGACTTCTTTATGTGTCTTGTAGAATTCGGATACAAACCCATCTGGGCCCGGGGATTTGCTGGGCGATAAATTATTTATCACCCTTCTGATCTCCAGGTCCAGCGCATCTCTATCCTCCTGAGAGATCTGCCTGCACCTCACTTGAGTGAGATAGGCCTGCTGTTCTGCCCTTATAGGCTCACCTGATCTGTATAGGTCGGAATAAAATGTGCAAAATTCCCCTTCAATGTCGGAATTCTTAGTAAGGAGTACCCTTGTCTGCCCCTTTATTTTCAAGATTGTTTTGTCTCCAGCCTCCTTCCTTAGCTTTCTGGCCAGCAAACGGTCCACCTTATTGCCTCTAATGTAGAACCTTTGTCGCATAGCTAGGAGGTTCCTCTCTGCTGCCCTTGTCTGTATACGGTTCAACTGACCTCTCATTGCCCTATATTCCCTTTTAGTGGCTGCTGACATCCTCCCACCCATTCGAGACATGATCTCCTTAAGTCTGACTTCCAGTTTTTGCTCCTCCAATCTCAGCTCCCGTTCCTTTCTGGCCTTGGTTGCTATGATCCTACGGCTTATAGTGGCTTTGAGGGCGTCCCACCAATTTTGGGGGGTCGAATCCTCCCAGTCATTGTGGTGGGTGAAGTGAAGAATTCCCTCCTCAATCTCCTTTACCAGGACTGGATCCTTAAACAGCAAAATTGGGTATCTCCACTTCCAAATGCCTGGGGGCCCCTTTGGTCTGGCTAATGTGAGAGTCAGTGGAGCGTGGTCTCCCAGGTTAATTGCCCCTACTTCCAGAGCTATGGCTCTTCCCAACAACGGCTTCGAAATCCAGGCATAGTCTATACGTGAGTGTGACCTACGGGCATGTGAGTAGAATGTGTATCTCAGAACATGACCGTAAAGTTCACGCCAGGCATCAACCAGGGCCAGATCTTCCATTTTCTTCACCAGGTCGCCTGAGGGTCCCCCCTGTGTGCCCCATGCGGTGGAACTCCTGTCTTTGGCGTGGTCCCAGGCTAAATTAAAGTCTCCTAGCAAGAGGATATTCACCTTCTCAAATTTCCCTAGGCGGATGACTATCTTTTGTATATAGGGGTCCTGGGCTTGATTTGGTGCGTACAGAGTTGCTAACGTGAGGGACTCCCCCTTTCCCTGAAGTGTCACCGCTAAGTATCTGCCTTGGTTATCCTTCTGCATATCCCCGAATGACATATCCAACCCATCTCTCAATGCTATTAGGACTCCCCCTTTCTTACTGGTTTGTGTAGCCTGTAACATTCGTGAGTATCCCCGAAAACTTATCCTATGGGTGTCTCTAGTATGCACATGAGTCTCCTGCATAGCCACAACATGAGGATGTTCCCGCCCAAGGAATCTCTCCACCTTCTTCCTCTTAACCTGGGAATTGAGGCCATTCACATTTAGTGAAAGCACTTTCAGTGCCTCAGAGTTAGCCATATGG
This sequence comes from Ambystoma mexicanum, assembly GCF_040938575.1. NCBI lineage: Eukaryota > Metazoa > Chordata > Amphibia > Caudata > Ambystomatidae > Ambystoma > Ambystoma mexicanum. The sequence goes on along the minus strand of NC_090923.1, from coordinate 1,207,140,348 downwards.
AAAGGTTATGTGAAACCTGATTAGCCCAGTTGTACCCCCTGTTCCCCTCGCTGAGCACTCCTCAGTGTGTGTAGTCCATTTGGGGGCTGCTACTCGACCCCTCCCGACCATGACCTTGGATCCCCCCCCACCGCCTGTCTAGGCGAATCAGACTGGCACCAAGCACCCCTTGTGACTATTAAGGAAAGCGTCTCTTGGGCGCTGAGTACCTGAACTTCCGGTAGTTGATCGTGGTGAGGTCGCCAGGCTGTCCGACTGATGGCTGCAGAAGGTGTAGCGCGAGAAACCGGTGCAGCCCTCTCCCAAGTATCAACAGGGCTAGGGGTGGACCAGCTCCCAACGCCACAAGTGTGCACCTCCCTGATTCTCGTGGCGCCGGGACAGTGCAAGCACTGTCAGAGAGGGCGGTTCTTGCAGACTGTACGCAGATGGACAACTTCTGAGATGACTCCGTAAGTAGGCTGATGAATAAAGGCAAATGTCCACAATAGAGGTCAGCAAGCTTCCAAGAAATGGCTGTGGACCAATGGTAGAGCAGAGAAGATTGTCCAAGGCAGTGGCTGCAAGGCTCAAGGAAGATGGCAGCAGGCAAAAAGGCTGGTCTGAGGATAATAGTCCACAGCTGAGGGCAGCTAGGCTCCAGGAAGGCAGCAGCAGGCAATTGGCTGGAGCAGAAGCAAGGCTGAGAGGGAAAGAGTGGGAAGGAGAGGACCAAGGCAGCCTATGGAAAAACCAAGGGAAGCAAAGACCAAGACCCAAGGGAGCAGAAGGGAAAACTGGAGGGAACTGGAAACCAACAAGAAAGATGAAGGCAGCGGAAGCTGCGGGAGCGAGGAACGCGATCCAAGAACAAACCGCGTTGAGACGCGGTGAGTCTCAAGACTCCGTCCCTTAAATAGGGCCGGCAGCACCCGGGAGGCTTGGAACGCAAGCCGTGCTGTCCCCGGGTGCTACCGTGCCCAGAACGAGGCTTGGGAAGCAAGCTTGTGGCTTCCCAAGCGTCTCGTGGATCGCGCATGCGCGAAGGACAAAACGCGGCCTTCCGCGCATGCGCAAATCCCGAGACACGGGAAACCCGGAAGCGCCGAATGCCGCAGAAGACCGCGGTCCCCCCAGCCGGTATCGGGGATAGCAGCGCCAGGATGGGGCACGCCGGGACCCATAGGTGCGCCCCCTACCCCAGGTAAGTGAAGTGGAGCGCCCCCTACCCCAGATAAGTGATGTGGTAACAGTGACAACACTACGAGAGCCGGACTCAATAACAAACCTAGAACTCCCCACTCTGGATTTGCAGGAACGCCCCTTCCCATTCCAAGATGTCGGGTCCCTCCCTCCTCCCCGAAGCCCCCCGCAGATGTGTAGGCAGTCGCCTCTGATATTTGTATACGCACGTTAAAATTCAGCCTGTGTGTGCCCTCCCCAGGGTTGGTACATAGATAGTGAACATGCGCCTTAATTTCCCTGTAGACCCCTCTTCCCGGGATGGTCCTCTTGTTCCGGAATCTTGGCCTGGGTGAGAGAACTTGCTGGGGTTGCTTACGCTCCCTCCTTGATTTCTTTGGGCCCGCTTCCGACCATTCCCAAGGCTTCCGTGGTACTGCCCGCCCAGTTGGGGAGGCTCTTGGCAAAGGTGCGTCGTCCTCGAGGCCTAATAATGCCAGTCCTTGGTCGCAGGTCGTAATTTTATGATGCTTCCCCTGTCACAGAAAGCTAAGAGCAAAAGGATGGAGCCGACTTGCTTTTCTCTAAGATGAGCCAGGATCGGGGCCATGCGCCGTCTCCTATTCAGGGTAGATTGAGATAGATCCTGATATAGCTGAATTTCCAAACCATTGTGGGCTATCTGGCCCGCCTTCCTGGCTGCTTGCAAGATGCTTTCTTTCTGGGTGTAGTTATGGAACGCCACCAGCATGTCCCGTGGTCGCGCTCCCAGCTCTTGGCACCTCAGTCCCACTCGGTGGACCCTGTCTATCTTGATGTCATCAATTTGGTCGGCATTGATGAGGACACCAAATATTGACTTCATTGTTTCGGCCAGTTCGTGGTCTTGGACTGCTTCGGGCAGGGATTTAACCCGTATGTTGGACCTTCTGGACCTGTTCTCCAAGTCCTCCGCCCTCAATTTCGAGGTTATGTGTTGCTACCGCCAGGGTTTCCAAGAGGGAGTCCGCTTTTCGTGAGTCTTCTGCCAAGTCCTGTATGGCCCTCTCATTCATGTCCACCCTCTCTTCCATTTTGTTGAGGTCTCTTTTTATATCTTGTAGGCCCTCTGCCAGATCTTCCCTTAGCGCGTCCATCTGTTTCTGGCCTGCTTCAGTGATTTTTTCCACGATTTCCCCAAGAAGGCATCTGAGTAACCGGCAGGTCCTGCAGTTCCTAGGTGGCGACCGAGGCGGATGACATGAACCCTTCTTTGGGCTCCTGAGGTCTCTGCTCACCGAGTTCCTTGGCCCAGATCTGGGCCAGCGACCCCTCCTGAAGCTTTTTCGCCATCCTGGATGAGGCTGGGGTGCCTTTAGACTTACTTCTGGACATGCTGCCTGGGTTTGGGGGCCCCCCTGGTGGGCAGCGCCCTCCACTGTTCTTCAAAATGGAGTTTGGCGTCAATCTCGAAACCGGGCCCCACCCTCTGATATGTCCGGACAGAGACGTCCGCTGCACTGGTTAACCGAGAGAAAGCATTTCGTATCGCCTGATACTGCACCCCTGTCAGGGTCTCGTTCTTGCTCTATGAGCTCCAGGGGGGCCAGGGCTTCTGAAGTATGATGATGGGGGGGCTCTGATCCAGTAAGCCCCCATCGGATCACCCCCCCCGAGTAAACTGGCCTCAGGGCGTCAACGATCCAACTGTCCCAACTATGGTGGGGGGAGGGAGGGGCACGCAGGGGCCCCCCCTTCACTATAACTCGTCCGCGGCCCCCCCGCCTTCCACCCACTTACTTAGCTGGCCAGCCCAAAGAGCGCTGTTCCAGGGGCCAGACCCCCACTGCCGGCAGAGCGATGAGTGCACCAGTCCCGGGCCACTCCCGGCCCCCGCTCCAAGGGCCTGCTTCGCCCGGCACTTCACCCAACGCGAGGTGGGCCCCACTCCGCTGCGGGTCTTCCTTGCCGACGGCCTGCCAGCTGCCCAGCCAATGCCGCGCACCCCCCGGTGCCACCAGGCCGGGCCTCCTCTCCAGGTCTGGGCGCCGCGGATCTCAGGGCCCCTCCCCCATGCTCACTGGTGGCGCTGTCCTCCTTCCTCCCGCGTCCGCACCGTGGGTCTGGCCTCCCCGCTGTCCCGGTGCTTGGAAGGCTTGTGATCGAAGATCCCCCAGGGGGGCCACGATGCCGCCAATTCCACCACGGCCCGCGTTCGTCCCCCTGCACCGTGCCCACATCCTCCCGCGTGGGTGGCGAAGCCCGGGGATCGATGTTCCACTTCTGGCTGAGGTGGCCGCAGCCAAGCAAATGCGGCGGCCGCAGCGGATCTAGTGCAGCTTTTGGTCCACCGGGAGCTTCCTCTACACCAGCCGATATGCGGGGAGGGCACCTGCAGCTTCGTAACAGCTTCTACCTGCTGCTTAATTGAAGCGGTGCGAGAGCTCCGGTCAGCGCAACCTCACACACCCGCTGCCATCTTGGAAAACCCTGACATATCATTTCTTAAACACTTTTCTTTTGAATAACATTGTTTCCCATACTATTTGTATTTAGAAGTAAGGATTGACAATAGGTTTATTAGTATAGGCCGTTTTATTTTGACAAGACACCACTAGGACTGCATTATTATTATTTGATGGTCGTAGCTCACTCACATCTGTAGATTTAGTATTAGATAGGCGTTTTTTAAATCCAATTGAAGTTTAATAAACACCATTGAACTGTGATCACTTGTGTCTGTCTTACTGTTTGATACCATGCCTTCCTTATATATGGTGTCAGAATGGGATGCGACTCAATTGAGACGAATTGGAGAACCCTACAATTCCAGAAGCTTAGTCGCAGAGCCACAGATCCCTCTATCACCATGAAAGAATCCATAGGCTTTGATATCTATAGCAGCAGAGAAGCTACTATCCCTCCAGGGAAAAGAGGAATGATTAGTAGTCTTGGTACCCCGTCCTGGTTGTTATATAAGATTAGCTCCAAAATCTGGCCTGGCCTGGAAGTTCGGTCTGGATGTCCTAGCGTGCATCATAGATCCTGACTTCCGGGGACAAATAAAGGTTCTACTACAGAACCATTTGAAGTACATCGTGGGGACATGGAGGCAAAAAGTGAAGAAGAACCTACCATCTTTCCCGACCTAGCCTTTGCCGAGCGAAATGATACAGCACTCACAGAGGCTTTCTTACAAGTGATTCTTGAAGGTGAAGGATTGGAGAAGGGAAGTCCTTTTTTCTTCCTAAGACAAGTATTACTGTACAGAAAGGAAACCTCCACAGAAGGCCTAAGTAAAACTCAAATAGTAATCCCCAAAACCCATCTGAGGATCGTGCTAGAGATTGCACATTCTCATTTGACAGGGGGACACTTGGGACAATCTAAGACCCAGGCACACATCAGTGGGATGTTTTACTGACCAGGTATCCAAGCTGATATAAATAATTTAATTCAGACATGTGAAATATGTCAGAAAACCAGTGCACATATTCCCTTGCCTGCCCTCTGAACACTTTACCAATAATAGAAGTCCCTTTCACCCCGGATAGGGATGGGTATCATTGGACCGTTGGAAACCTCTAGACAGGGTAACAAATATGCCCTCATAATCGTTGATTATGCTATCCGATACCCAGAGGCATTCCCCATGCGGGACAACACAACCCAACAGATTTTCAAACATCTATTGCCATATTTTTCCAGGGTTGGTTTTCCCAAGGAAATTCTAACGGATCAGGGATTCAATTTTATGAGCAAACTCATGGGTAAAGTCGAAGAATTGCTCCATATTGCCACCTTAAGAACCCCAGTTTATCACCCACAAATGGACAGTTTGGTGGAAAGATTTAACAAAACACTTAAGATGATCCTAAGAAAGTTGGCAGACAAGGACTGGAAGGACTGGGACCACATGATTCCCTGCGCCCTATTTGCAGTAAGAAAGACCTCTCAGGCGTACACTGGATTCTCACCTTTCAAACTATTTTATGGTAGAGAACCAGGGGATATCCTAGACATGCTCCGTGAGACCTGGGAAGAACGAGAATAGGCACCTATTCCCCTCTCACAAAAAGCTACCAGATTACGAGAGCATGTGAAACTTGTTTGAAATCTAGTCTATGTGCACATGGAAAATGCCCAAGCACAACAAAAGTCCACCTATGACAAAAAGGTAAACTTAAGATCTTTTTAATAGGACAAAAGGTATTAATCCTCTTACCTACCTCTAAAAATAAACTTGTCTCAAAGTGGCATGGGGCATATGTAATATTAGAGCGAACATGGGACCTGTACCTATAAAATAGCCCAACCTGACAGGAAATAAAAGACCCACCTCTACCATGTAAATCTCTTAAAAGAGTGGAAAGAAAGTCCTTCCATAGCCACTGCCACGATACTGTCTTGTTTGGTACCAGAGGAAATAGATAATTTTGAATTAATTACCCAAGAGCTATCCAGTGAACAATAAGAAGGCTTAAAAGATTTAGTCACAACATTCCCCGATGTATTCTGTGAGAAACCAGGGAGAGTGCAAGGCACTTATCATTATATCAGAACTCTAAGTGGAAAAGTGGTCCATTTGAAACCCTTTAGAGTGCCGGAAGCCTGTAGACAGATTTTGGTTGAGGATGTGAACAAAATGCTAAGGGCAAATATTATCGAACCTTCTTCAAGCTCATGGTCCTCCCCTATAGTCTTGGTTACAAAATGTGATCATTCCTAGAGGTTTCGCATAGACTTCCGGCAAGTTAATGCCATCTCCTTTGGTGCCTATCCCATGAATTGATTGATAAACTCGGAAATGCCACCTTCCTGTCAACCCTAGACTTAACTAAGGGGTACTGGCAGGTCCCAGTGCATGGACCCGATAAGGAAAAGACTGCTTTCTCAACGCCCCTAGGACTATTCCAGTTCAACATCCTCCCTTTTGGCTTACACAGGGCCCCCACCACTTTCCAACGGCTTATGGACAGGATATTACAGCCCTACTCTGATTTCTGTGGGGCTTATATTGACGACATAGTCATTTATAGTAAGACTTGGGAAGACCATCTTTTCCATCTCTTTACTATTAGGAGAGCCCTCAGAGAAGCCGGCTTAACTGCCAATCCATCCAAATGTAAGCTGGCTCAATCAGCCATGAAATACCCCGGCTTCTTTGTAGGGAATGGCAGTGTCCAGCCTCAACAAGAAAAAGTGAAAGCTGTTCTAGATACCCCCACGCCTAAAACCAAGAGAGACCTCAGAGCATTCTTAGGGTTAATCAGTTATTACCATAGGTTTATCCCTAATTTCTCAGCCAGAAAAGCTAATCTGACAGACAATTTAAAGAACACTGAACCCCAGAAGACTCATTGGACTGACGAGGATGATGTATGTTACAACAGCTTAAAACAAACCCTGTGCCAGAACCCGACCCTAAAGGTAGTATATTTTTCAAAAGAGTTTGGGCCTCATTACAAATCAGGCGGTCCGGAAATAACGGTGGCGGTAAACCAGCCGCCTCCGTTGTTTCCGGACCGCCTGAACCCGACTCCTGCAGGCGGGAGGTGATGTTCCCGCCAGGTTTGACCTGGCGGGTTTAACACCACCCGCCTGCAGGCGGACGAGGAAACACCGGCAGCATTACGAGATGCTGCCGGTGTTTCCATGATCCCCATTCCCATTGAGTCCCATAGGACTCAATGGGAATGGGGATTAACACCATTCTGCCTCCGTGATTCCCAGAAAACCGGGGTTGTAATGCCCTGGTAATTCCGGGAATCATGGAGGCGGAATGGTAATACGAGTCCGGCGGTAACCAGGTGGTTTTACCGCCTCGGTTACCGCCAGACTCGTAATGAGGGCCTTTGTGTTAGAAACTGGTGCCTCTCTTACAGGGTTAGGAGCAGTTTTGTCTCAAGTTTGTGATGGATTAGAACACCCTATCCTATTCACTAGTCAAAAACTCTTCTGACGTGAATAAAAATACTGTGTGGTAGAATTAGAGGCCCTTGCCATCAAATGGGCCATCACCCATCTAAGATACTGACTCCTAGGAAGGAAGTTTACATTCATCACAGATCATTCTCCACTAGTATGGATAAGCCAACGAAAGGACTCTAACCCTCGAGTCATGCGATGGTTCCTAGACCTGCAACCCTACTGTTTCACTGTGAAGCACCCAAAAGGTAAAGACTAGGGGAACATCAATTTCCTTTCTCGGTTTCCCTGTGAAACAGATACGGGTACATCGCATAGGGGAAGGACATGTGCGAAACCAGAAGGTGTCTCACCCACTAGTCCCCAAGGATCTTTCATCCAGGTGGCCAGGACACAGCCAGTGCTTTTGGATCCAGTTCATGGTGGTGGACCAGATGGACCTTTCTCACGGACAGCCCGCTCTATTGAAAAACAGACTAACACCCGAGCCTTGTACTTGACATATCCCATTACTATGGTCAGGCGAGGTCAGGCAATTATCGATAATCACTCACACCTGTCTTCCATTACACTTCCCCACATGTATAAAAGGCAGAGCATGAGAGCATACTCTGTGTAAGGCAAAGCACACAAGGAAACAGCAGTTTCGAGATGGCAGCTGAGCAAGAGAGGAAAGACGGCAAAATGAAGTGGATCACAAGGAGGGAAATTCCCTTGACCTTTTCGACAAGGAACCATTACTTTCCAGAGACCTCAAGAATAGAAAGCGTAAAACCAGGAAACCATGCTGAAGATCCTGCATTGTGTGTCGGAGATACCCGTGGCCCTCCCGCGTCATGTCATATCCATATTCCACCAACAATCCGTGTGGAACAGATGGCGAAAGATTAGTCTGATTCTTCAGACCCCTCTCAAGATGGCGTCCAATGCTCCAAGCACCAGTCTAGTTTTTTCCACCAAGATGGTGACTAGAATGCAGTGCAGTTGTCTAATATTCACGAAACCTCTGGTCTCTTATTTGCTCCCACTGACACCTACAATCAAGAATGCATTTATGTGACGGCAAACAGGAGTTCGGCACGTTGCTACTCTCCCAACGTTGGTTTCCTTCGTGAGTATACATGCTCCCCGGTGCTTCACCTTATTCAAGAATCCACACTGACTCTCCTTTCACTCTTTATCAACTACGGGAAGACGCTTCCGTCATCTCACTCCTACACTTTCCATCTCCGCTACGAGCCACCGCTCACCCTAGTGTTATAACTCCTTATCCCAACATTGTCATACGTCACACATCCCACTACCCAGTCACATACTCACCTTACTACCTTTTCAGTAGTACGCTTCCAACCCTTCAGACAATTACAGAAACGTACCCGAACCTGTAGCACCCTGCAAGATATTCCCGGTATTTCTCTTTTCTTTAGATTTCCATTACACTGTTGACTATCTTCCGAACTCATACTTCTATTTCTCGCTCTCCTTCAGCCTAGCAGCAGTATTCAATCGTCCTTTTGCTTCTTGTGACGCGACCGTGATCCCAAACAAGGACTGCGACAAAAACCTGCTCTGCAACCAACACGCCACAGTTTTTCCCCCAGAGGGTTACCCTTGTCTTCCCCCAGCAGGGTCCATCTTGGACTGCAGGGGAATTAAGAGGTCTTAGGGGGCTTGTCCCTTGCTGCACGCTGATGTATCACTTAAGGTCAGTGATTTCTTATGGCTATAAGAAAATGTAGTTCTGATCCTTGGTAGATGACAGATAGCGACGCCCAAGAAGAAATAGCCATGGACCAGATGCAACAGCTAGTGTTGGCAGTACAGTCTCTGACTATGGACGTCCAAGGTTTAAAACAAGAGAACGCTTATTTAAGGCAACAAATGAACCGTCTGCCTATAAGCCCTGAGTTACCTCGGGTACCCCTCCCTAGAGGAAAATTCAACAGCAATCCGGAATTCATAGAGGCATGTACGGTACAGTTTGCTTTCAAGGCAAACTTTTTTCCAACAGACAAAGACAAAGTGGGACATATGATTTCACTGTTAACGAGGGCTGATTTAGCGTGGGCTACTCCGTTAGTTACTTTGTGAACAGTCTGAAAGCCATGTTTGGTCATCAGGAAATCATGGTCTCTTCACAAGAACACATTTTGGATTACAACAAGGGTCTCAGGACCTTCTGACTTATATCACTAGGTTGAAACAAATGGCTGCTGATACGGCTTTGCCCGATGATGCATTGATCACTCTATTTCGCAGAGGACTAACAGAGGAACTTAAGGATGAGATTTCCTGAGTACCTCGCTCTGTTAACCATGCCGAAATGATATAATTGGTAATGCAGTTAGACCATAGGATGCAAGAACGTCACAGGGAAAGAAGGAAGGGAAAACCTATAAAGCATCCGTAGAACAGCCCTGCTCCTCCCGTAGAAGGGCATTTTAAGAGGAACCCATGCAGTTGGGAATGGCTCGTGGTCCTCTATCTGCAGAAGATCGTGCCCACAGGCGCTCTATGGGACTCTGCATGTACTGTGGTTCTAAGGAACACTTGGTGCGTGATTGCCCAGTGGCCCCTCCTAGGAAACAGGAAACGCTGATTCCTGATCGTAGGGGGAACCGTGATCTTGGAAGACATGTTTGGTTCCCCTGAGGCTAGCATAGACCCCACAAACACTCTTATAGTGCTTCTGCTGGTAAAATCCGTCCTTTCGGACAAGGAACTTCACAACGTACCGGCACTGGTGGATTGGGGGGCGGTTGGTAATTTCATAGATGACCAATTGGCAGAGAGCAAGGGCATATCAAGGACAATCACCTCTACTGTAAATTGGAAAAGTGTGCGTTCAAACAGGACCAAATTACCTATCTGGGATACGTACTATCTGCCCAAGGCACTTCGATGGACCCTGCCAAGGTATACGATGGATTGGCCTTCACCATCAATGGTCAAAGAATTGCAAAGATTCCTGGGATTTGCTAACTTTTAACATAAATTAATTCCCCATTTTTCCTGGATCATCCTTCCCCTTACCGCCTTGCTAAAGAAAGGGACGGTCTTTCAGTGGATGGATGGAGCTGAACGTGCCCTTGGGAATTGAGAACCTTATTTTCCTCGGCTCCCATTCTGCTTACCCCAGATCAGAACAAGGGTTTCCTCGTTGAAACTGATGCCTCTCACTATGCTTTTGGGGCAGTTCTTATGCAACTGTCAGAACAAGGTCAAGAATGTCCTGTGGCTTATCTGTCCAGAACACTGTCTCCCACAGAATGGAATTATTCTGTCCAAGAGAAAGAACCCGGAGTAGTAGACAATCTTGATGGACCTACTTCTTTTCAAATAACAAGGGGGTTCTGGGAGTCCCTCTGCCATGCATTAGTCCTGGTTATGAGAGCCTTACCCAGAGTCTTTAGCCCACTATCTTTCACAGAGGAGAAATTCCCAAACATATCAGTCTTTGGTCTGCCCTGGGGCAGTCCAGCACCAAAATGCTAGGCAATTCTCCTCTGAACAAGAGTTCCAACAGCAACATCAGACACATGTTTCTGTCTGGTTGGACCTCATAAGTAGGGTGGAGCTGTGCCTCACTAAGAATAGTGAGCAAGGGGTCCACGTCTGGATTCCCCTAGTAACTTAGGGTGACACCCAAAGTTACTTAAATATGCAAAAAATAAGAGTGGTCCTGGGAGTCCCTCTGCTGGACATTAGTCCCAGTTATGAGAAACTTACCCAGAGTCTGCTGACTATCTTCAGAAATCATACTTACGTCTATTTCTCATTCTCCTTCAGCATAGCAGCCGTATTCATTCATCCTTCTGCTTCTTGTGACGCGACCGTGATCCCGAACGAGGACTGCGACAGAACCCAGCTCTGCAACCAACACGCCAGTGTTTTTCCACCAGAGGGTTTCCCTGGGGCTTGTCCCTTGCCACACGCTGTTGCATCCCTTAAGGTCAGTGATTTCTTGTGGCTATAAGAAAGTGTAGTTCTGATCCTTGGTAGATGACACATCAGTAATCAAGACAGGGAGAATCATCAGCCGCAGTGGTACCGTCCTTGGCTCCAAGAACAAAGCGGCATCAGTGAAGTCAACACAGCCGGTGAGTTGGGGAGACCGATACAAGACCGGTCTGTGTTGAAGCCAAGGTTGCAAGCAGCAACATTGTATGGCGAGCAATGGAATGAACATTGTTAAAATGTGTGTGATAAGAGACGCAAGTGAAGTTAAACTGCTGATGAGTGATTGAACTTTAAAGCAAGCTACAATACCTTTGACAGAGTGGTCCGGCACTGCGTAAGTGCTCATTCAAGGTCTCTGTAAGGTATCCAGATGAGAAGTAATAACAGTAGACAAATTTGGTCCACGCCTGCTACAGGCAGACCAATTGAAAGAAAATAAATAAATGTGAATCAAAGTGTTCCTACGACGGGTCAAGTAAAATCCTGCGCACAGTCGAAAGTCTTGAATCTTGATGAAATAGAGAACATTTGGAAAAGTATGTGACTTTGGTCCGAGCCCGGCAGAGGCAGACCAATTGAAGGGTTTGTGTTAAAGTGGGTCTGTGCCCATCAGAGGGAGGCCCCGGTGAACAGTGAATCACCTGAAAAGTTGTATAAGTGAAAATCCTAAAAAGAAAGGAACTTTAATGTTTTGACGTAATACATCAGGCCTTCTGAAATAAGAGACTTTGAATGACAAAGAGACTTTGCCACAGAAGGTCCTGATGTTGAAATCTTGAACTGCATCCTCATGCTGGAGAAGACAGAATTGTGCTAAGCTCGAGTGTGCCGCCTTGTCGCGTGCTAAAAATGTGGGGAAGGGAAGCCAATGGCTTGAGTATCCTGACATAACATTTCTTGAACTCTTTGCTTTTGCATAACATTGTTTCCCAAACTATTTGTATTTAGAAGTAAGGATTGGCAGTAGGTTTATTAGTATAGGCCCTTTTATTTTGACAAGACACCACTAGGACTGCGTTATTATTATTTGATGGTCGTGGCTCGCTTTCATCTTTAGAGTTAGGATTAGATAGCCATATTTCAAACCCAATTGAAGTTCAATAAACACGCTTCAACTGTGATCACTTGTGTCTGTCTTACTGTTTCATACCATGCCTTCCTTACAATATCAAATTCAGTAAAACTTTATGGGCAAAACGATACCTGAGGAAAGCTAAAATGGAAAGGGCCTTCTTTAAATCAACTTACGGAAAAGAGCACGAGAGTGCGACAGAAAGGTGGGGAATGCATAAAAATACATAAAACCACCTCGAAGAGAACTCTTATGAATGAATACAGTGCTGCAAGGCCAAGGACTGCCAAAGAGGTGTGTGACACATGGTGGCAAAGCCAAGAGGCTGACAAAGAGAAGAGGAGAGTGTGCACCTGTATCGACATACGGTTGAATACAGAAGAACCTGTGTGGGCTGGAGAATCTAAGATTCGTGGTTGCGCGACCTCTGATGGTTGGACCATGTGGTCCGACAACTGCGTCAAGACCAGAGAGCCCTAAATTATGGAAGCCAAAGACATTGTGAAATATACCAACAAGAAGCACTACAAGTAAGCTGGTGATGCAAACCAGAAGGAGGGTCACATTGGCCTGGATTTGTGTTGAACTTTGAAAGACTGAAACAAATATCAGTCATTGCATTGACGTCTTGGGGAAGGGAACCCTGAGACCTAAGGAACTACAAGGTTGTTTTAAGGACGGAGCCTCAAGCCCCTTTTCTTTTGAACTGTGTTTCTTGGAACTTGGGGAAGGGAACCCTGAGGATTGTGTGGAACTGTATTCCCTTGAACTGGGAAAGGTAATCTTGAGACTTTTGTGGAACTTTTTTGAACTTGGGGAAGGGAACTGCAAAAGAGGCCAAGAGCTGGGAGAAGCTCAGACTTTGTGTTGAACACAATTTCATTTGTTATTGACATCCATAAACGTTGTTTAGCTGTTTTTTCTTTTTTCTTTTTTTTATTAGCATTTGGTTTTAAAAGCAAACGTTAGCTATTACTGTAAGAACAGGAAAAAGAGAAAAGAGGAAGAAAAGAAAAATAAAGAAAGAAAATCAAGGAATTAAAATGTAAGTTAACCCAAGAGCAAGGGGTAATACTGCTACACATATTATCCAGTAACATAAAGTAAGAACTCAAAACAAACTCACATTTTACTATTAACTAATAAAAACACGAAGAGTGTCCAAAAATAAGCAGCTTAGAGAAGTAAAAAAAGTAAAGAGAATAGAGAAAGAGGAAAAAAGAAAATAATTTAATATCCTCTTAAAAATTTGAAACAAAGGACGACCAGTCCGCTCAGAAAAGTCTGCAGCTCCTTTCCTGGTCTCTTTTACTGAAGTAGGGGTTAATCCGGAATAGCCGTAGTAACTGTTCCAAAGCTTCTTTCAGGAAGGCCAGCAAAGCCAAGGTTAAAGAAATTTGAGTACTTGACATCAACCTTGACCACCAATCCTCTATGGACAGTGTAGAGTATTTGCAGAAAAAACTGGCCAACCATTTAGTCCTCAAGTGCTTCAATCCCGGGCACAACAGAGTCAGATGGAATAAAGTCTCTCTGTTACAGTTACATAATCTGCACTGATAATTCCGCAGGTTAGCTGGTTTCCGCACTTCTATAATCTCTTTTGTTGGGCACAAATTCAACCTAACTCACAGAAAGTTGGCACGCTTATATCGGCATGGAAATGTGGCTATTTATGGCGGCAGCAAGCCCCTTGCTCTGATGTCCTTAAAGTTATTACCATAGAGTTTTGCCTTTGACCTATATTCTACTGAATGGATCCAATCTAGTTTGTAGAGCTTTTTCTTGACCCGAGCAGGATTGGTCCATAGAGACTCTTCCAATGCTCCCATGTCGTCCAGAATCTCTTTACAGAGTGAGCTCCATGTTAACAATATACCCTCAGAGGGCTTTGACATTGCTTTTCCAATTGCAGCAAGGCCTCCTTCCAACTCCTTTCCACAGCATTTTGTGAAAAACGAAAGTGTTTTCCACACTGTGATCGAGTAGAGGGTGGTCAGACCCAATTCAACCCTGATGATCTGTATTGGGACACAACTGGGCCGGGACAAAACTTTCCTCCAGAATAAGCCTTCCAGTTGACCCCACATTGCTGTTGCGAGGGCAAAGGAGGCTTCTGCACCATATGTTAAAATTGGTGTCACTTTTAGGCAGAAAAACTCAATTAGTGGGGTCAGGGAAAATTTACAGTACCGCTTCTGGATTATGCATGCCTGAGCAGCTAAGTTCTTAGTTTTGCTTCGCAGGATTTCTTCCCTTTGGGCGTCTACTGCGTTATCATTCAAACATAGCCCCAAATATGTGAATGCCACCACTTTCAGAATTTTTTCACCTTTGATGTACCAGGCTTTAGCTGCAGCAGTTTTCTTCTTTTTTTCCAACCAAAGATTAGGATCCTTAATATTTTGGTGTTAATCTTTAGGCCATTTATAGCCACATACTTCTCCAAAGCGTCCAGCTGTCTTTGGAGACCAACCTGAGTTTGGTCGAGGAGAATTAAATCATCGGCGTACAGTAGTCTCCTGATTGGAACTCCCGCCGAAGTGGGCGGAAAGCATCTAATTGAATCAAACGCCATATTTACATCTGAAATAAAAAGGTTGAAAATGGCAGGTGCCAATGGGCATCCTTGCTTAAGGCCATTGAATGTTGGAATTGTATCAGTCATCAGCCCTTTTCTATCCATTCAGACGCGTACAGAGGTTTCATCATGGAGCAATTTTAAGGCTTCCCTTATGTCTGGCGGACACCCCCAAGCTTCCAGTTTTGTCCACAACCGATGTCTGTCTATGGTATCAAATGCCTGAGCCAGGTCTATTGCTGCAACGTAGAGTTCTTATCTGTTCTACATCTTAGCTTTTGTTTTAAAAATGTTCTGGAGGAATAAGTTCACCGTTGTCCTCAGCCCCTTAATAAACCCTGCTTGGGGGCGCTGTTGAGCAGCCGAGGAAAATGGCTGCCTAGCCAGTGAGCTCCATCTCTGCCCACCTGAATCCGTTGGACATTGGTGCTAATCCGCACACCCGCCCATCGAAATTGCCACGATTCTTACCCTCTCACTCTCCTGGTTACGTGGCCGAAATCTGGACAGAAAACGGTGCTTGGGGCCAGTGTGGCGAACCTCAGGGCCTGCGGCACGGTGCGTCCTTCTTGCGAACCCTTGCGGAGGCGGCTTGCAGCCACCAGACACACCGTTCTCGCTGTCCCTGCAGGGCCGCCGCCCGCGGGCTCCCTTCGCAGCCTCATCACCAGGCGGCAAAATTTCCCCTGCGATTGCCCTGAAGAGCGGGCCTTCGTTTGGTGCACCCCCCACCCTGCTGCTGGTCCGGCGGCGGCTGGGAGCTCAGGACGGCTGATCGGCTCCCCTGCGCCCGTGTGGGGTTGCGGCCTCGGAGCGGTCCTCTGTGGCTGTGGACCGGCGGCTCCATCGGGGGGCCTACCAGCGCAAACTCATAGACGTGCCTGGACCGGAGGCATTGGCCGAGGACCGCTCTCCGCTGGCTGGCCGTGCTTCTACGATACATCGGCCCTGGATCTGGACCTGGCCTCGAGGGGCGCGGCCCGACCCCCTGGGGGAGAACCACGCGCTGTGAAACGCACGGGTCCAGCCACCCTGAAGGCTGAAAGGTGGGTGACCGCGACTGTACTGCGCCCCTTTGCTCCACGCTAGCGGGGCCCCCTGCACTCCCCTGCACTGCATCCAGCGGGTGTTCACGGACGCTTGCCGTGCTTCCACCCCAACTCCTGCTGCTTAAGGCGCCTCAGCCCTCCACGGGACATCTCCTGGACATTGACTCTCCGACAACCCCTTGGAGTGGCGACATCTTCGTGTGGCTGCCTTCTCATAGGGCTCCAGATACTGGGCTGCAACTCCTGGGGTGCGGATAAAGGCTGGGTCTCCCCACCCAATCAACCTGCACTGCTGAACAGGGGGGCACCTGAAGGAGACCCCTACCTGCCTCACTAGCGGTTCTTTGCTCAGCGCACCCAAACCACACTCGGAGTGATAACACAAGGCTAGCCGGCCCTCCCTGGCTCACCCCCAACTGCAGCTCCGCCACCATTGCCTTGCTACCAGCTGGCTTCTACACCCTGGCTGTACAATACTACGCCTACTGCTCTTGAACAACTCACGTGCCGCAACCACAGTCCTACTACTGCCCTACCATCGAGGACCTATCCTGGGGCCACCACCAGTCCTAGCTAAGCAGGCGCTACCTCCCTCCATTGCACTGCCCAGCAAGACGCGGCCCAACAGTAAAGTAGGCGCCATGGACAGGTTCGCCACGATAGCGCCTAGAGCAGACCAGGCATCGTCCTCTGCGCCACAGGAGGAGGAGGATGAATGCAGTCCAGACCCCCCTCAACCAGACCTCTCCACGATGATGGCATCCATGGCAAAAAATGTCTCTGCCTTCCACGAAAAGCTGGACGACATCAACGCAAATGTAGCCTCCCTGAGAGTGAAGATCGATCAACATGGGGACAGAATCACAGAGGCTGAGCAAAGGATAGGGACCAATGAGGACAAAGTCCATACCCTACAAAACACAGTCTCAGAACTTGTCCGGGACATGAAGCAGGTCAAAGCTATGTGTGATGACCTAGAATCGAGGTCTCAGAGAAATAATGCCCGCATAGTGGGGGTTCCCGAATCTGCATTGAAGGGCCGCATGGAACTTGCGGTCGAACAACTCATCAGAGACCTCCTGGACAACCCAACACTCTCACCTTTCTTCACTGTGGAAAGGGCACATCGCTCCCTGGCACCCCGGCCTAAACCTGGGGATTTCCCCAGACCAATAATTGCAAAACTACTGAGTTATAAGGACAGGGACCATATCCTCCGATTGGCCAGGGAGAAAGGAGAACTTAGGCTGGATTCACAAGTCATCAGGATTTTCCCGTATTTTTCAGTGGCAGTGCAGGCGGAGAGACGACAATTCAATGGGGTGAAGAAAATGTTGAAAGAGCGTAGAATCGAGTATGCGATGCTTTTCCCTGCTCGCCTCAAATTCACCCACCGCAACAAACACTACTTTTTCACGGTCCCGGATGAAGCCGTCAAGTACATCGAGGCGCAGATCCCACTGGCAGATCCTCCTGAGGAACGGATGGAAGACGACTAATATCTGGATCCCCGAACTCCCGTAGTGGATCCCAGTGGCTGTGGTGTAATGACTGTTGGCTTCTTTGTTGGGCTCAAGGCTCCCCCCTCTCTGTCCGGCGACGGGCCCACCGTGGCCCAGCACCACTGCAGCGAGCGCATAACTTATTGAAGGGGACGCACTCTGGGCTCATCTAATGGTAACACCACTCACTGGGACCGAAATCCGCAAAACTGAACATCACTGTGGTACCCTGTCCTTGGAGGTGCAAGCTATGACTTCGCTGCTCTAAACCATGAGTGTCTTTGCCTCGTAATCTAAGTGTTCTAGTATCCTCTCTTTGCAACCGTTTTTCATCAGCTGATTTCCAGTTCTATATGATATTATTGAAATTGGTATTAGTACACGTGGGCAGAACGGCAGCGGCAGCCCCCACTGCAGCTGCAATTCCCTCTGAGTCTAAATGTTTATGTTTTGGCCCCGGTTGGGCGAGTTCCCCTGCGCTGCCGAGTTGGGGTTGGCGCGCAGTTGTTCAATGTAAGGGTGGGTATCTACACACTGCTGGTTGGGTCAGGGCGGTGAGGGTGGGGTGTGAAGAAGTAGGGGTAGGTTATATACAAAATGGCAGAGGAGTTGAGACTGGGTCTAGAGGGTGGCACCCTTATGCTAATACAGCACACACGGCGGGAATCAACGGCAGATGCTCTACTTGGGATGTTCCGCAAATTGGTAATATGGCGGTCATAATGATGTCATGGAATGTTCGAGGGCTGACAAATTTCACGAAGTCTCGTAGGATTGCGGCCTATGCTCAAAGGCATGGGGACAAGGTCCTCCTATTACAGGAGACGCACGCTCTGTAACACTTATCGTCCAATATAGCACATAACTGGGGTCTCAATAGATACTATACTCAATACTCCACTCAAGCTAGGGGAGTCCTAACCCTTATCCATAAGTCCTTAAACTTCACACTCCGCACGTCCCACATTGACACTGAAGGCAGATATGTCATTCTACACTGTACCTTAGCTCATGAGGAATGCTTGCTGGTCAACTTATACACGCCCAATACTGACTCCCCCGAGTTTTTTGACAATGTGGCCTCCATTCTAATGTGATATCTAGATATCCCCATCATATGGGGGGGGCATGAATCTGATAATCGATAATGACCTAGACAGAACATCAACCACTCGCAGAGCAACTACGCGTCTAGCCGGGCGACTCCGCATACATATGGACTCTCTAAATTTACACGATATATGTCGGACTCTCCACCCCCACGAAAGGGACTATACTTTCTATTCCACGGTACATGATAGTTCCTCACAAATTGATCTGTTGCTGTTCTCTGGTCTGGTGGTTTAGTGGGCAGAGTCTCGGATGTCAGGATCCTTGCACGCACGCTATCTGATCATTCCCCTGTGCTACTACAGCTTGGTAACACAAGGCCAACACGTCCCGCTTGGCGCTTTAAGTCTGCCGCCTTGGCTGACATTGTATTCAAAGCTGAGATATTAGCGGACATTACCACATTCTTTGAAAAAAACAGTGCATCTGACACATCAGAGGGGGTCAGGTGGGAGGCGTTCAAGGTCTACATCAGAGGGATGTGCATCTCTAAGGAAGCAGGTGTCCTGAAAGCTATAAGGCAAGCCCTGAATAACTCTGAAACCAAGTTCAAAGGTCTAGAACGGGAATATCTCGCTACTCCGTCCCCATGGATCCTAGCAGGGATCAGAGCTGAGCTGGAACAGTTCGAGTCACATGCCATGAGAGAGGTGCAATACCATGCTCGTCTTGCCGCCGCCCGTAGATATGGAGAGGGGGACAGACCGGGTAGAACCCTGGCTAGGCTGGTGCAAGCGGAGAGTGGCAAGACTCGGATTGATTGCATTATGGACGAGCAGGGACTGAGGCACTGGTCGGACCAATCCATCCTTGACATATTTGCTAGCTTTTATGCCAATTTATATGGTCCCCAGCCTGGACACTCAGACCGGGACTTGGAGGACCTACTGGAGAGCATCCCTATGACTCTTATTTCTCAGGACACCAGAGAACGTCTTGAAGCCCCGTTCACTCTGGAGGAGATAGTCCAGGTGATATCTGATCTTCCCAAAAACAAGGATCCTGGCCCGGATGGGCACACCTCTGAGTTTTACCATTAGCATGTGGACGCTCTGGCACCAGCGCTACACGGGGTCTGGACCGAGGCGCTTTGATTACACATCCTCCCCCTCTCCTTACGAGAAGCCTTAATAACAGTCCTCCCCAACATGGAAAACCCCTGGAGGAGTGCGGGTCTTATAGACCCCTATCCCTCATTAATACTGACATGAAAATCTTTGCCAAGATAATCGCAAACAGGTTTCTCCCCTTCATGACCCACGTGGTTCATCCGGACCAGAGTGGGTTCACTCCCGGTCGGTCCACGGCACTCAACATCCGTCGCCTATTTAATGTGATGGCCAGGATTGACCCGAGCGCTGATGCTGTAGCGGTAACTATAGATGCCCAAAAGGCCTTTGATATGGTCTTGTGGCAATACCTGTGGGCTGTGCTGGAGAAAATGGGTGTAGGGCCAAACATGGTCTCTTACATAAAGCTCTTATATACGGATCCATTAGCTAGGGTCCTTGTAAACTCTGCTCCCTCCTCCCTCTTCAAGCTACAAGCTACACCGTGGGACGCGCCAGGGCTGCCCATTCTCCCCCCTCCTCTTTGCACTCGCCATCGAACCCATGGCGGACCATGTTAGAGGGCGTCACATCAATAAAGGCATTCGGTTAATTGACGCACCGGAAATCATCTCACTCTATGCGGATGACGTGCTCCTATATATCAGAAACCCCTCCACATATCTGGACCCGATCATCCGCGACATTACTAAAATAGGCACGTACTCCGGTTTTACAATAAACTACTCCAAATCTGAAATTTTCCCTCTTACCGTAGCAACTCAACAACCAACATGTGAGTATCCCCTGCGCTGGTCCCCGGAGGGAGTCGGGTAACTCGGGGTTCAGGTGTCACTGACCGAACCGTCCCTACTAAAGGACAATTATGAGGCTGCGGCTCAGCTCATTATTTCCAAGTTCTCCAAGTGGCACAATTTACCGCTATCCCTGGCGGGCAGACTCTCCCTGATAAAGATGATAGTGGTTCCCAAGCTCCTCTACGTATTCACTAATGTACCAGTCTGGCCCGGGAAGCAATACTTTAAGAGGCTCCACTCGGAGTGCGCCCAATTTCTCTGGCACTCGGGGTCGGTCCGCAAGAAGTGGCAACACATGACAGTACCATATGATAAAGGGGGGTTTGTGGCCCCAGACCTACGGCTGTACTGGAATGTGGCGCAGGCCCAACACGCCTCTCACTGGTACGCATTTCAGAATCCGCCTCTGCATGTAAAACTCGAGAAAATGGCGGGGGTGGGACCAATATCATGACCCTATTGTTACACCGCACGCTCCGAACAGACGCCCAGGCAGACCCGGTGACCACCACGATCAGGGCTTGGAATGCTATTCTGATTTCTGAACAGGAGCGACACCCGTACTATAAGTGGCTTCCCATGTGGCAATTTCCCGGACTCTCCCCCACACACGACCAGCACCTCTCACAACACTGGGAAAATCTCAGCTACCGAGCCCTGACTGACCTCTTCTCAGATGGTAGGTTTATCACCCCTCAAACATGGCGACAAGAACACACTAACTCCCTGCTTGAGATGCTACAGTATTACAGGCTCCGAGCTTCGGTTCGGGCTATGTGGCCCTCATACCCCTCAGAATCTCCCGAACTCTGATACATAGCAAACTCCGCGGGCTCCAAGGGTGTGTTATTCAATTTGTATAAAATGCAGCTGGGAAAAAAAGTGATTGGGTCCCTCAAACCACGTGAGGCGTGGGCTAGGGAGCTTGGAATGGAAATAACCGATGCACTGTGGGGTAAAATGTGCGCACATACGCGCATGGTCTCCCTTAGCGCCAGATTCCGCTGCATACAATTCAAGTTCCTCCACAGGCTCTACTACACACCGTATAGAGCAGCGAAATTCACAGGTACCCTGTCTCATACATGCCCTAAATGCAAATCTCCTGAGGCAGATCATATGCACATGTTCTGGGCCTGCCCTGCAATCAACACATTCTGGGTGGCTGTGGCGGAGGCGCTCTCCGAAATAATAGATTCCCCAGTGGATATGGACCCACTTGCCCTGTTGTTTGGTATCTGGGAGGGGGAAAATGCAAAGAAAATGTCTACATTTTTGAATGTGAGCGTCATTGTTGCTAAAAGATGTATATTGCAAAGCTGGAAGCGCCACAGCCCCCCCACCCTCATGATGTGGCTCAAAGCCCTTACCTGGATACAAATGTGCGAAGAGGAATACATTGGATCCTTGCCACCCACATCACACCCCAAAAACGTGTGGTCAGAATTCTGCAGCTACCTGAATAATAGAGACGGAGTGGAGTGGAGGTCTACCCCTCCCCTAACACGGCCCACTACGCCATGAAACTGTAATTCTTCTTCCTCTCGCCCTGTCTGAGCCACTCCAAGACACTAATCGCTCTTTTCCGATGAAGGTGGGCCCAGCCGTGTTGTGCTGCTGTTTGTGTTGCAATTTTGATTGATTACTGCCATGTAACCTGTACTATGCCTGTCTTAACTTTCTGCCAATAAACAAAGTTTTAAAAAAAAAATAATAAATAAACCCTACTTGCCACGGGTCATAATGAGATGTGGATTTCGTCCACTTCAGGAGGGCTTTAAGGAGCAGGGATCCAAAGATTTAACCACTGACATCTAAAAGGGCAATAGGCCTGTAGTTACATGGGTTCGCCCTGTCTCTCTTTTTGTAAATCGGGACAATGGTTGAAAAAGTCCAAGAAGTAGGAATTTCTTTATCACGTTTAATTTGTTCAAACCATTGCCACAATTTACCAGCCCATTTGTCATGGTTTTTCTTAAGTAGCAATTGCTTGCCCTATGGATCAGGTTGTATATTTCACTCCGGTTTGTTGAAAATGACCAGGGGCCCACCATAACGGTGTCCTTCTGAGGTAGCTGATTTTTAGGGCCTGCAAATACCGCTTCAAAGTGACTCCTCCACTTTCCGGTGAAATCAGATTTAATAGGAATGTGTCTTGAGGGGCATGTAGTGCATTCATAGTCCTCCACATCTCTGCAGTGTTTCTTGTCGACAGTAGATGTAGCATTTTTTCTGCATCCAGCTGCAGCATCCAATACTTATGGCACTTTAACCAGTTCTTGAAAGCTTGTTTCAGCCGTCTCGAGGTCCGTATGGCCTCCTCCGTTTATATTAGGCGATTTGCTCTTAGATTTGCTATTTAAAGGCTTTTTCCTCCTTGCAACCTCCGGGTCGTATTTATTTAGCAATAAATTCTGCTTTGTTACCTACTTGTACCGTTGTCACGAAGGCCTTACAAAGTAGATGCGCCTGGAGGGCGGCTTGATTCAGATACAGAAGTGGTACGACTGTAGTAGTTGGTGATTTAACCCTCAGCCTATTTCTCCCCGAGTCAACTTCCAAGTCCAGATTTTGTCTAAGGCATGTCTTGAGTGGCCATTCGGGAGCCGAGATCACTATGATGTTATTGTCGCTCTGATCTGTTTCAAGAACTTCCAGGTTGAATAGTTGCGAAAATAGTGTTTCTGGTGCAAAAACGTAGTCAAGCACCATCCTTTCCGTACCCCTTTTTCATGTAGGGTTTGGTGGGCGATCACCAGCGATATGCTCGTTTACCAGGTGTATGTTTCTCAATGCCAGTTCCTGTCTCCAAAGCAGCCCTCTCAGAACTTGCGGGCAAGCCGCTAGTGCAAAATCTTCGATAAGGTTTAATGCACCATCAAAACAATAAATGTTTA
Organism: Ambystoma mexicanum; assembly: GCF_040938575.1. Lineage (NCBI taxonomy): Eukaryota > Metazoa > Chordata > Amphibia > Caudata > Ambystomatidae > Ambystoma > Ambystoma mexicanum. Next base: position 1,207,117,242 of record NC_090923.1, on the reverse strand, counting down.
GGTCCCCACACAGGCGAACTTCCATGTTAGGGTGAGTGGCCCTAGCTTCATCAATAAGTGTAACAACTGTCCTCATAAACCTCTCACTCCTAGGCAATGTCACATTCCAATAGAGGTTTACAAGCATAACCTTCTTAATACTGCCACTTGGAGAGGGTCCCGATCTTATTATTATCGACTGAATCCGCGGTGAGGGTTGCATTATCGATATAACTTCATAACCCCTGGAGGTCCTTAGGGCTGTTAAGAGGCCTGCTGTTGGTCTGCCATTTTGGCCTTTTTCTGCCGGATTAAAGAATATGGTAAACTCGTCCAATAGAGGAGGGGACCTAAGCCACGTCTCCTGCAGGCAAACCATATCAAAATCGTGAAGCTTGGGAAACCCTCTCCAAACAGGTGTGCAAAACCATGTGTATTCCAGCTGCAGAGTTTCATCTGGGCAACTGGGACAATGTCCTCTAAGGACCCCTTACCGGCCTTGAGCTATGGATGTACATTTCCTTCGGCCAGGGTCCCCGCCAACCATCCCCAGTCGTCTCAATCCAGGTTATAGCGTAACTCTGGATGGGCTCTCTGGTCGTTAATAGGTGTATGGTTACGTGCTGTGGAGGGTCGAGTTGGGTGTGATGTAAGAGGCTGGATGGTCTGCCTAGAAGGCACTCTTTCCTCTCTCGTTTGCCTTCTAGGAGGGGAAAACAAAGCGTTTGAGCGATGTTCCTCCGGCCTCGTGGAGACTCCCCTCTAGGTCTTCCTTGTAGGTGATTGGTGCGGATTGAACTTTCCACATCATAGTCACTTAACGTTAAAAACCCAAACGTCATAGTTGTTCTCTATTTCCCAGCAGAATGTCTTATTTTATCCAAACGATCTTCATCCAGAAACTCCACTAGCAAAAGATCCTTCGATTTAATTTCCTTACAGACTGGGATAATGTTCAAGAGGCGCATCACATTTGCTCTGTTCAACATCAAATTATCCTTGATAATTAATATTCTCTCTAGTGACAATCTGTGCCCCCCTATCTCGCCCTTGGAGCTTCCATTGGGAAATATTTTATACTCCGATTTATTCTTTGCCCAATTTGAGTCTATTTTAACCTGGCAGAATCTTATTTGATGTTTTGCTGTGTCCCCTTGAGCCAAGGGAAAGCTTGGCATTACCCTGAGTGACCTCCTTCGGTGAAACCTCCACCACCACCTCGTTGTCTGATTCCTCAAGTATGCTGTGGTCCCTGATCCCCACTGTGGAGAAAGAAACCCTAGTCATCCATCTTCTTGTTGGGGCTTTAAAATGCTCTTTTAGGGGCTCACCCAGCTGCCCGACTTCCTCCCGTGCTACCTGTCTTGGGAGAAGGGCTTCACTTCGGGTATCATGGGTAGACTGCCTCTCGCCTCGTGAGGGGCTAGTCTCGGGCCTTGAAACTTCTTCCTCTAAGGAATAGGTGGAGAGATTAATTAAATCTACCAACTCCTCCTCCGACAAGCCCTCTGACTGCCTTGCTACATTGGATATCCTACCACCCCTTACAGGGGACAGGGCAAGGTCTGCATCTCTCTTGGTACTAGAGCCCACAAAGCTTCTCGATTCTACCGAGGATATTGGAAGTAAGTTTCTTATTGGCTGCCTTGTCTTGCCTGATGCGACGGGTAAGGATGGATCCCTGTGGCAATGTGTGGCACCCTGGGAACTTAAAGCGCCCTTTTCTTTGGTTAGTTTCCTCTTTAGGGCAGACCTCTTGGTTTGGGGCGACTCGTTAGTTGTCCTATGATTCGCAGAGAGTTTGGAGAAGATGTCATATTTTTTCTTAGAGTTGGTCAACGTGGAGGCCCTTGTATCTTCGGATTCTTGTAAGGCATTATTTTCTGGGGTCAGCGAGGATATGACTAAAGGCTCATTACTTAAACCCTGGGGCAGAAGGGATTCAGGAGCACACAAGACTTGTTCCACACCCACGTTATCCTCTGCTATGGGGTTTCGAGCCTGCACCGACCTGTTTGATGCCGGCAGAGCACTTAGATCAGGAGCTTTTCATCCATCCACAGTTGCAGTGACCCGAGGGACAGTAGCCAACACACCTGCATCATCAGTTGAATTCTGCGCAAAGGCTCCTTGGATCACGTCACTCCACCTTTTATTTTTGTCTTTAGTCACAGTGTCAATGATTGATTCAATGGAGTATATTGGTAATATCCTCCTTATTTCTGTCGAGATTACCCTGAATACCCATCATAAAATTCTCTAAAAATACCAACTTTGTGTGCAGCATTGCGATTACCGTCATCTGATCCCTGATCTGCTCACTCAGAGTCGCAATTAAACCTGCATCAATAGAACGGAGCCTGAGTGCCTGATCTTCAACTTGTGCAGCTGCCAAGTCCAAGAGGAGGTCTTCGACCGTTAACTGACATTCCAAGAGGGAGGAAGATTTCGTAAGATCCGTCAAAGTGTGGTCCTTTAAGGGGCAGCCGGGAGTCAACGCTGTGTCTTTGATATGAACGGCAGAGCCCCTAGGAGTTGCTGATCCATGAGTTTCACCCAGTAGGTCCATCTTCTTTCTTTTTATGGATAAGGCTGTATGAACCTCCAGGGCCTCTGATCTCCTTTTTAGGAGCAGACTTTCTACTGCCGAGCCCTCTTGCCGGCTTGTCTCCACACATGGGGAGAACTTCAGGTGCTCTCCGCCCCATCTGTAGTAGCACCCCTAGGGCAACGGCCCATGGACCAAGTCCATTCAGCCTGCTGCCTACCCAGTGGGGACAGGTCCCTCGAAGTAGCAGCTGCATGCTCCCGGAAAGCAGGTGCCGGGGCAGGAAGCTCCCCTGTCATCTGATATGAGAAGCATGGTTCCTGAGGCCTGGATTCCGGAACTAAGCCTCTCGGCTGCCAACATTTTTTAAGAGTGGACTGATCCTGCTTTTTTAGCAATGTCTTTCCCGCTGTTTTAGCAAATCTGTAAACTTGGGTGGTCGATGCATCGTCAGAATTCGAGCTCAGACATATTGTCCCAGCATTGAAACTTCGGCTGGCCCTAGCCCCCCCCCCTCACCCCCCCTCCCCCCCCGCGTAGGAGTTTGCAAAGGTAGGGCCAGATGTTGCATGTCCATGGTCTCAGTCTCTGAGCCCTGCTCCTCCACCAGAGGGGCCATTGGTACCTTGTTGGATGGAGAATTTAGGGGAGGTGGGGAAACAGAGCCCCCACACCCTCCCCTAACAGTTCAGGGTCGACCGATGATGTTACAAGTCTGTGGTCTCAGTCTCAAGAATGCTCAGAGACGAGGCAGTTGAAGCTGCGGTACGAACTTGTACATCAAAGGGAAAGTCTTTAGATCTGGCATTTGCCCAAGCCTCCGGAGATTGCGCACATTGAACCTCAGGGGCCTCGGTCCTTACGCGCTCCTGCACCAGAGAAAGGACTTGAGGTAGGGTGAGATCTTGCTGTCTAAGGTCCTGCGACCTAGAGCGTGGGCGCAATAGGCCCTCTCACTCCCCTGTTAGAGCTGTGAGCGAACTGGCCTCCATCGCACTTCAAGCGTTCCGCACCTGGCTATGTAGGGCTGTGTAAGGTTAGGCGGCCCCGCCTGGCCCCTCTAATAGAGGCAACCCCAGTCAGTGGTCATTAACACAGATTCAGATCTCCACTACTAGCCGTACCCGGCCTGTCTGCAACTCCCATGCCCTCGGTGCTCGTAGATAGGATTCTTAGAAACAGTAGAGCAGACGGGCAAGGCCCCGTCTCTCTGCAGCACGCTTGATGGAAATGATACGGGAGTGAAATTAATGTTCTTACAAATAAAATGAGGACACCAGATGGATTACTAAGGCCGAGGTTATGGCGGTGGTGGCACTGCAGACTGCAGACTGACACTTGTCGATACTTCGTGGCCGATTTGCGGTCTCGCAAGGTTTTAAAATTGCAATGGGGGGTAGGCTCCTCGTCAGCCCAACACAGCGTCCCCAATCTAGCCTGGGCCTTAAAGCTGTAGTTGTAAATTTCGATTACACAGCAGTTCCGGATAGAATTACACACTATAATGCGCAAACAAAGGACAACCAGTCAGTACTCCTCACAGCTGCAGACTGACACATGTCGACACTTCACTTTAGTTGTGAGGGCAAGGATAGGTTTTGGACAAAGACAGACTTTGAGGTTGAACTCTTTGATTCAGACTTTCCTCAGTTTCGTTCAGGTAGGGAAATCCCACCTTAGCATAGGGCAAGTAAGGCCCTCTACCATCCTGACATTTGATTTAATAAAACATTTTGTTTTGAAATGTAAATCTGTTGTCTGTGTCATGCTTCATGATGCCTTCATAGGTGGCAAAAGAACATCCTCCTCCAGCTGCTATAAATGAGCTCTGTTTAGAGCATGTTGTTGGGGCAACTGTTCCTGTATGCTCACTGCCCCTGATACTTATGGAGCAACATTGCCCTGAGGCAAAGACCCCCGCCGGCACTGGGCAACATGATCAAAGGGACCAGTTGTGTCCACCCAGCCCAGGTGGGGCTCTCCTTCTCTTGCTACTTACTTTCATTTATGTTTTCACATCATCCCCTGTGATGAATCCTACATACTACTCACTGATACCCTGCCTAAAGTGTAGCCAGGGAAAGGAAGGCACTTTCTGATCCTGACCTTGGGGGGTGGTGTTCTGCGGGAGGCTCACCTAGGAGGAGAAAGAGCCCAGGGGAATGAGAGGACTCCTTGCGTATTTGTCTTCCTCTAGGGAGGACATCTCCTCAATACCAAAGTATTTAATGGCTTGTTGTGATAACAATATGTCTGTTCCTCAAGTTAAACATCTTAATGTGGGTGTAAACAAACAGATACCCTTAGGCATTGAGAGAAATAAAATCCTTCTAAAACCCTGGAGTCTTGTAAAGCTAGAATTTCCCCTAAATCCCAAAGTTACAGTGAACGGAAGTCTGTAAATAATAACAATTCAAACTCTATAGAACTTTATTCCTCTATACAATCTTGTTTTGGGATTGATCCTTATGTTATTCCTTAAATAATATTATGGGGACCAGAAATCAAGTTAAAAAATCTAACCTTTTCATTAGGGACACGCTCGCTTGTGGGCTGGTTAGGGGGTGCGCGTAGCAAGGCTTCCCGTGGAACCTGCGACCTGACTGACCTGGTGGTGGAGGGCCCGGCACACTGCAGCGGCCCATCCGCTAGGCGTGTGAAGGAGGGGGCCCAGCGGGGTTCCAGCTCTGGAAGCATTGTGGAGGAGTGAGCGGCACAGCATCCTATCCTGGCTATATGGCGCATTGCAACAGTAACCGATGCGGTTTCAGAATAAGCCCTGAACCAGTAAGGTAAATTAAAGAGTGATGAGGTGGGTGCTGTCCTCGCAATTTGATAGATCTGGGTGCACGTTGTGCAACCTGCTGAACCCAGAGAGCACCTCAGCAGGGCCGGTCTTAGACCAGATTCCACCCCAGGCGTAAAGCATCCTTGCCGCCCCCAACACCAAAAATGGCAACAACGAAAATTGCATGTTACAAATGTTGTAAATAGGGCACTCAAAAAACGAGATGAAAATGCAATACATAATGCATACATTAAATACTAGGTGACAGGTTTAGAAGATTACATGTATTATGTTTAAAAAAGTAACTTTTCTTGACTTTGCCCTTGTAAATTGAAGCACAGCGTCGGATAGATTGAGAACTGTCCAATGTCATTTTCAATTGATAAAATAGCCAGCTATGTCAGGTTTACATTGGCCATTGTTTGATTGGTGGTACGTTTTAGTGAGCTTCAGTTTGGCAAAACTGCGCTCACCACTTGCAACACTGATGGGCAATATGTATGCATGGATATGTACTTTTTTTCCGATTCATTTCTATAAAACAGAGTATTCTTAAAAGCCAGGCATAAGCACATATTTCTACCAATTATACATGAGAAGATATGTGCTTAAGTGCCAAAGTTGAATACTGGTCTCAAATGCCAGTTTCCCCACAAAGTGTTTGATCCTAGACACATGATTTTAACTCACTGTGGTTTATCTGCCAAAATTTGAAGAGCCTACAAGTTATTCAGTTCACGCTGTACCATGCATGTCAACATTATCCATTCTATTAAGGGGATGCTAGTCCTGTCCTGGTTTTAACTTTGCATTCTGGGGCTTGTAGTTCTAGATTTATAATGGGGACAACCAGGACTACAAGTCCCAGAATGCAGAGTTAAACCAGGACTGGAATAGCATCTCTTGAATGGAATAGAATGGAATTGGCATGCATGGTGTACGGTATTAGAAAATAAGGCGTACTCATGGTATTTTGTTTCATGTATATGTCAGTGACAATTTATAAATGCACATCAAAACATTATGTGCTTCTTGGTTTACTGATGACATCTTGCTTTACTGATGACATCTTGCATGCAAAGTGAATGATCTGTTGCCTCTAGTATCAAAGAATTAGGTCACTCACTGTAAGATCATTTTCTGTGATGTCAATACATATGCAAAATAGGGCATCCTGAATGCCCTTTGCCACACAGCACCTGACAAAACCTAGAACCATTCCTGTGTATTTCAGGGTAAATTGACATTGTTTGTTAACCTTAAAATAATAGTAACAGCTTGCTTACCTAAAGCCGAGCAATGTTTAAAAGCCACATTTAATTCCATTCCATGTACTACAAACTATCTGAAACTGAAATCACTTCACTTTCATTGTGTTCTTTTAATTAGTGTACAACAGGACACTGACCATAAAGAAAGGTCATTAGTTAGTGTGGGTTTTTATATTAAAGGTAGGAGAAAGTGTCAATGAGTTGACTCCTCTCCGCTCTCCTGGCTAAGGCGACAGACTTTATTTTTGTAGTGCCTTTATTTCCATTGGACTGAGTATCCACAATGCACCAAACAACAATCATTTCTGACCCTTCTGTGAGCTTATTTCAGGTTAAAAGCAGCAAGCATTTTATACAGTTTGGCTTGGCACCAGGAAAAATGAATTTCTGTTAATGCTAAAAGCATTTTGTGAGATTCTCATTTTCTATGTACAAAACATCCTGTGAACAAAATGTTTTTTTCTGAAATGTCCATGGTGCTCAGCAGGGGTACTCTTCAATTAACCAACAGCCCTTTCCTTATAATTACACAGGCTTTTCTTGGCTGTGGTTTATACTAAGAAAGAGTACCTTAAGTATGTATGCTATCCTCGTAAATATTAACAAAGGGTGTTGGGGGTGGGGGCATGGCAGACCACAGCCTCCCAAAACATTTCACAAGCTGGCAGCGTTTCTCTTATCTACATGTAAAAAAAAAAAAATATATATATATATATATATATATATATATATATATATATATATATATATAATTTTTGTTGATATTTTGCTTTCCATTGTATTGCCATTTTCTAGTTATTACCCTTTTCAAAAAAATCAAACTTACACACGCACATATGGATGTACGTGTGTTTGTGAAAATCGAATACACACACACGTATAGGTTTGATTTTCAAAAAAGGGTAATAACTAGAAAACGCAATGGCACAGAAAGCAAAATAAATAATCAAATAGCACTGAAAAACATAAACAGGGCTAGATAAAGATTGGTTTTCGCAACAATGTGCTGTTGCCCGGATTACACAAAATGTTCAAGTAGGGGTGCCGATATTTAGAGCACCTAAATGCAAAGTCAGGTAATGGAAGGCTAGGCTATGTCTCCTTCAGACAGTTGAACCGTATGTAAACCTTGGCTGAGCATTAAACTCCTCATGCCTCCCAACCAGCCCTCCCCTCCAGAGGCAGTTAGTGAGCTTTGGGTTTGTGGTAGCAGCCAGGAGTGCAACTAGACTAAAATATCAGGGGGGCTAACCTTCAAATTTTGGAAGAGGATCTAACTTCGGAGACTGTAGAGGATGGTCAAACTTATTTGCGTGGGGGTGTCTTACTTCTTTACACATACTAATAAGACCATTTTAGTGCAGCTTCAATGTTACAAGCAGTTAACTCTCTCCTCCACGTCTGAAACCAGACAATTAAGAACTGTTGTGAGAATGAGCTGTCGCCCCTCCACCCTTGCAATCACTCCCTTGACATGCAAGAAGTACTAGCAACCCATCACAATTTCAATTTCCTAACAAAGTATGCATACAAATGCAGTTGCTAACAATGACACACTTTACAGTAGTAATTGTCAGGCCCTCGTTAACTGTGCTTTAATGTCTGTGTCCTGTTCTGTCCTGCCAAGGGTCTGTAGCTCAGTCAGGTCAAGTCAACATTACCCAACATTTCAGGGAGGGGGCGCGATCAGCCACTGGTAGCAGCACGTAACGTCTTCTTATAATGTTTGTACTAACCTGCTTTTACTGTTTGATCGCCATAGATTTGACAGTTTAGCTACGCCTTATCTGCACTTGCACTTGCCCTACCCTGCAGATTCGAAATGTCCACTATGCCTGTAACCTGTAACGTTAACTAATCTGTAACCTGTAAACGTTAACTAAGCTGTAAACCTCCTTGTTCTCTTGCGCCCTGCTACCCTAGGGTCTGGTGCGCACAATAAATAAATAAACAAACAAACAAACAAGCACCTCTAGTTAATTGCATTCTGGCACTTGTAGTTCTACTTTGCCCACATTACAGGCACCGATACACAAGTTAAGTTGATGTTTGCCTCCCTCCTTCCCCAATGCCAAGCCAACACTGGCATTTTCCATGAAATCCCAAACTAGCATGCCCTCAAACCATGTGACCAGAACCCCCTTACCTGGCTGCCACTGGTTCAGGCAAGGCCAGTCTTTTCACCTGCAGATCTCTCTCACCTTACTGCAAGGAGGTGGTATTTGTACATGATCCCAGAGCAGGGGCTAACAAATGCCCATATTGTCACAGTCGGCTTCGCAAATAGAGCCCACACTAGCTATCTGCGCCCAGCAATGGGGGCGAAAGATGGGATAAGGCAGCAGCTGGGGGCGAAAGCCCAGCCTCACATTTATGTATGCTCAGGCGATTCTCAATTGTTATGACAAACAGTGAGATGAGTATTGCGTAGCGAAATGGTAGCAGGGCAATAGATCAGCAAGTGTTTCAGAGGGAATAATAGGGATCCACAAGTAACTTATTTGTAAGTGCCCCTCATAAATCACAATAAATATAATACATTTGCCAGATGAGCACAGCAGTTTCATTAAATTGAAACTCGAACAGTACCTTTCACAAACTGAACAGAGCAAACACGATAGATCTAACACTTTGGAAATCACAGAAATATTCATGGGGCTGTACATAAAATGCAACACAATACATGGCAGCGAAAGCTCCTAAATAGGTGCATTTATTTTGCCTATGGAGCAACAAAATGAGGATCCATAAAATCTTAAAATACATTAATCCGATTACTGAGGGAAATTACGTGTAAACTAGGAAAGGGGTAGCTGCTGTAGACTTAAAGAGGGGCAGCTTAAAGGCTCTGAGAGGGGGCAGCTCATTGTCTCAGAGGGGGCATGGCGCTGGCTCATAAAAAAGCCCCTAGAAGTCTCAATAAAAGGCTGCTTGAAGGGGCTGCTTGAAGTTTCATATAGGGGCAGCATGCAGGCTCACAAAGGTAATGGCATTACTTCATATATTAGTTATAACACAGAGCAGATTTACAGAGAGCAGAGCCTCTTGACGGTCAGGGTTGCTATCTTGTTTGCGATCTATCTTCCAGACTCTGGTCTGGTCTCTTCAACCCAGGGCAAGCCAGTTCAGTTGCATGTGGTGGGTGGGCTTAGCAGTAGCTTGCCTGCTGCCTAGGCATCATTGATCTACCCAAGCCCGACCCCCAACTCCGCACAGCACATGCACTGAGAACTCATGGGGCAGGGGCGGTCGGGCCAGGCCTGGGCCTGCAAACTGTCTGATAAGCAACAAATGTTGCTTTTAAGATAAAATCAAGCTATGACACGTGCAGAGTTCAGGTGCTAGGCATCGCCTGCACCACTGCTGACAGCAGCAGCACCTTGGCTGTCTTTTGGTGCTACTGGCCACTGCTGCAGTGTTCAGTGTACGAGATTTCGCGCCTCTTTTTATGTACAATTAAAAATAAATGATGCATGATTGGAGTAATTCTGTCGCCCCCTACCAGCTGGCACCTCAGGCAGCCGCCTGCATAGCCTTATGCAAAGACCGGCCCTGCGGTGACCTCAGGTACCCGCTTCTCCACCTCTCCTCGAGCCAAACAGCTCTTGTCTTGATCCCCCTGCAGAGGCCTTGATGGTATTTGGAGCAGTGGGACAAGATCAGGCCCCCTTTTAAATCCAACCAGAGAGTGAGGCGGTGAGTGACTAAATAGCTGTGCTGGAGGGAGACTGCAGACGGTGGGCAGCTGTAGGGTCAGAGGGCGGACCTGTTTGTTAGCCACTGGGGTGGCTGGCTCTCGCCCCATTCTGGCCCTCACTTCGACGCACAAATCCTCAGAGGTTTGCTTCCCCTGGAGATGTCCAAAGCTGGAACGAGGGCTAGGACGGGGCACATTAAGACTCTCCTGACCTTGCAGGACAGCAAAGGGAAGCAGGCACAGGCGGTCAGAGCGGAGGTCCACTCTTGACATGTTCTCCACCTTGAGGAAAGATGTCATGTCCGAAATGAAATCCACCAAGGAAGCAGTGACGAAATCGATTGCTCAGCTTAACTCCCACTTTCTGGACTGGATTCCTGGGTCAGAGATATGGAAACTAAAGTATGTGACCAAGCCCATGACCATGCTGAACTGGCTAATAGAGTGGCTGGGATAGAAGAACAGCTGGAGCTAATCTGGGTCAAACAGAAGGACCTAGAAAATCAATCACGCAGGAATAATATCAGGCTTTGTGTGGTCCTACATCCCCTCCGTGGGGTCCTGTGTCCCATACCTGACCAGGAGCTGGATGATTACATCAGAATTTGTTCTGTGCCCTGTTAGACCTCCTGGACTTAGCAGATAGAAGTCAAAATGGCTTTTCCTCAGCTCAGCAGCGTCGCAATCTGGTGCCTGACGTCCTCTCGAGGGTGCATTATTTCCAGCAGAAGAAGGCTATCATGGCGGCGGCCCGCAAGATAGAGCCGGTGGAATTCCGGGGGTCCAAGCTCTCATTGTTCCAGGATCTCTCTCCACATACTCTAGTCAACAGGAGGAAGCTGCAGGTGGTGTCATCGTGGCTGCAGTTACTACAGATTCGCTATAGATGGGGGTTCCCATGCAAGCTGTTGTTTGAATACCAAAACCAGCATTATGCAATGAGCTCAGAAGAGGAGGCGGCAGACTTAATGGAAGCTCGTCAAAGCCTCGAGAGAAGGGCGGCAGAAAAGAGGCAGCGGATGACCTGGGATCTGTTGTTTGGGATAGGTCCAGTAGGCCTAGGGGTAGAGACGCGATTCGTTGAAGAAGTCTTTGGGGTCAGACACTGAGCCCCTGCCTGCTGACCCGGTTTGAAATGTCTGAGCTGGCCGTTAGATCAGCACCTTGCTAATTATCTAAGTGTACAACCCTCGTTTATCAGAGTTTGTAAGAGTTGAGTTTGCTAGTTAAAAGATGTGGTTATGCAATAGTTTTTTCTAATGCAGTTTGGAAGGAGGAGGGGGAGATTGAAGCTGGGTGCCCAGGTGGAATGGCACCTATTTTTCCTTACTTGGGAGTTTCACAATGAGTTTGTTCTGTTATGATTTTTATTTTTTTAGTTGCATGGGGAGTTAGAGTTTTCTTGCTTCCCCAGGGGCCGAGCCTGTCAATGTCTTCCCAGCAGGTGCCTTTTGTGGGTTTTGTTTTCAGGCTGTGCATGAAGGAACGCGTGTTGGTGACTAATGACTTATCATGTGTGACCCTAAACTTGCAGGGGGCTAACTCTTTGATCAAGCACAGGGCCCTGCTTCACAGATTAGCTGCCCTTGACACAACCCTGGTTTTGTCCAGGAGACTCGCCTTTTGTCTGCAGATAAACCCTGCCTCGTCAATAAAACATACCCAAAGCATACTTTGCCTCTTGTGGTCTTAAAAAGCATGGAGTCGCCATCATGGTTCATAAGGGCACACCCCTGAGGTGCAGAGGGTGTTGAGGGATGGGGAAGGAAGCTACCTACTTATTACTGCATATTTGCAGGGACGTAACATTACATTAGCTTCCCTATATGGCCCTAATGACAAACAAGAGGGGTTCATGGCATCGTTCTCAAAGGTACTGGCTAATTTTGCAGAGTGGGAACTAATCATCGGGGGGATTTTAACTCTGCAGTGGACCAACAATAGACAAATCATTAGCCCCACTCATAATGAAAAAAATTACTTTTTTGCCATGACCATTTTCTTAAGCGAACACTCACTAATAGAGGCATGGCGGTTCCCACCCTGGGGAAAAGGAATACACCTTTTACTTGGTGGTACACAAGGGGTTCTCGAGGTTAGACATGTTCCTCATCGCTAGACATGTTCCCGCGATGGTTGGGATAAACATATACCCGAAGGCCCTCTCAGACCTCTTACTCTTGACCTTTGTCACGCCGCCCCCCACGCTACCTGCTGCACCTATAAAAACAAGGACACGCCCTACCCCGTCTGTGACCTCCACCCCTCTTGCCACCTGACACTCACACCTTAACACATGTACCGCTTTGCCTCCTCGATTCCTGTACAGCAGGGCACGGCAGGGCATGATTGGCAGGACTGGCGTTTATCGCCCTTCACATCGCTGGCAAACGAGGTGGAGACTTCTTCATCGCCGAGGCATACGGCGTTCATGGAAACCTGCGCATCACGGCGCGTCACGGATCACGTGACTCATGGTCCCTTAGCAACGCCGCAGCGTTTTGCTTCCACACCTCACGTGATTACGGTCACGTGTTTTCTCACAAGGGATAAAGGGAGACCGGAAACTGTAGACGTTGCTTCACAGCTGTTTTCGTCTGGATCACGTGTCGCCCTCTACTTCGTTCTAAGGATCTTTACCCATCGCCTGACCACGGTTTGCTTCACGGACTGCTTACGCTTGGCCCTTATCTGTTTTTGAACTTTGGATTGAACTTTGGATTACCTGTTGACTGTTACGCTTCGCCCAACGGACTGCTCTGTGCTTAACCCTTCATCTGCCTCGACCTGGATCGCCTGTTTATGACCACGGACTGCTTGGTTTTCTCTACGGATCACGTACCATTTTGGGATTTCGGTCCTGCACTAGGTGTTTACCTTGCCCTTTGCCTGGCCCAATAGCTGTCTGAAGGTCAACGCCTCTGTCGGCCTTTCCGGAACCACCCTCATATCCTCACAGGTACATTGTGCTCTGGTATTTTGCATTCAGTATACATTTCCTTGTCCTGTATCCTAACCACATTGCACCTTGCCTTATTTATTTATTTTATATAGCGCAGACCAGGCCCAAAGGCAACCGGGCGCATATCTTGACAGAAAGTTACAGGTATGACAAATCATCGCACTGGTACCAACAGATTGCGATCAGAATATACAGAATATACAATTGACGTTTACAAAGCAAAGCAATGAGCGGGACAGTAATGTCGGAGCAAAGCAAAGCCGGATGGTCCGTCAGAGTCAGTGAGATGTAACTAGCCAAAGCTTGGCTTTGTGTTTGAATAGGTTGAATGACGGTAAGGTTCTGATGGTGAGTGGTACAGTGTTCCAAAGCTTGGCTGCCAGGACAGGGAAGCTGGCACCACCAGCTGTGTGAAGCTTGAATCTAGGGATTGCAAGACCGTGGGACTGTGCAGATCTGAGTACTCGCGTTGGTATATGTTGAGTGAATCGAGAGGCTAGATATGAGGGGGCCTGTTGGTTGACACATTTGTATGTAAGAGTGAGTGCTTTCAGTGAGATCCTTTGGGCGACGGAGAGCCAGTTGAGGTTCTTCCTTGTTTCTGAGATGTGGGCAGATCGAGGGATATTAAGGGCCGCTCTAATGGCATTGTTTTGGGTAGTCTGAAGTTTGTTGAGATTGCCCTGGTTAGTGCCTTGGTACAATGCATTACAATAGTCCAATTTGGACATAACCAAGGTCCTGGCCAGGGTAATGCAGTTCTTGGCGGTGAGGAATGGGCGACAGGCTGAGATCAATTTGCAGGTGTAGGCAGACGCTCAGCCACTGCATTGGTTTGTCGGGTGAGAGATAAGGAGGCGTCCAGGTAGATACCCAGGGTTTTGGTATCTTTAGATACTTTAATTAGATTACCGTCAATGTTAAAGGAGCCGAACAGGGGACTTAGTTTGTTAAGTCTCTGTTGCGTGCCTAAGATGAGAAGCTCAGTCTTATCATCGTTGAGGCACAGCTCGTGCTGGGCCATCCAAGCTTGAATGACAAGGTAAATGTCATTGAGGGCTTTGGAATCAGCAATGTAGTCACCAGTGATGGGTATGAGTATCTGGGTGTCATCGGCGTAGTTCGTGTAGGTGACACCCAGATAGTCAAGCACATCAAATAATGGTTTGGTGAAGACATTATAGAGAGTAGGGGAGACACAGGACCCTTGCGGGACTCCACACGGGACTGGTGTAGGGTCGGCCGATGCGGTGGGTGAGAAAACTCTCATGTGTCTGTTGTCGAGGAATGAGCTGATCCAGTTGGATGCATTGTCAGAGAAGTGGGCAGCAGATTTCAGGTGCCGACATAGTATTTGGTGGTTTACCAAGTCGAAGGCAGCAGATAGGTCCAGTAGTAGCAGAAGGGACAGTTTACCGTTGTCTTTAAGGTCCTCAATTTGAGTTTTTAGGTCAAGAAGAGCTGTTTCAGTCCCGTGCTTGGGTCTGAAGCCAGACTGTCTTGAGCCGAGGAGGTTATAAGTTTCTAAGTAATTCTGAATCTGCAGGTATGCTGCTCTGTCAAGTATTTTAAGTAGGAACGGTACAGTGGTAATAGGTCTATAGTTCGTTGGTGTTTCAGGGTCTAGATTCGGTTTTTTTAGGAGAGGGATAACCCAGGCGTCCTTTAAATTGTTGGGTACTGTTCCAGTTAGGAATGAGGAGTTGATGAAGGTGGTTATGAACGGAGCAAGGTCATGTGCCGCTTCCTTAATGATAGGTGCTGGGCAAGAGTCACCTTGGCAGTTAGAGGGTTTTAGGTTGCGAATGATGTTTTCGACCTCGAGGATGGTGAGTGGGGTGAAGCTGAAAGGGGTGTGAGTAAAGGAGGCCGTTGGCGTGGTGGAGGGTTTAGTGGGGGGGTTGGTGAGTAGGGAAGTTTGTTTGGCGTTAATTTTTGATTGCAGGGTGGTGATTTTGTTGAGGAGAGCGTTTTGAATGTTATTGCACCATTGCCTGTCTTTAGTGCAAGTATCAGGGGCAGGGGAAGGGGCTTCCAGTTCTTTAAGGACTTTAAACAACTCCTTAGTGTTGGATTCTGCTTGTATAATACGTTGGTTATAGGTCTCCTTTTTAGCTTGTAAGATCGCTTCCTTGTAGTTGTGGGTGGCCTTGCAGCGCTCAAGGGGTTCTTCCGGCTGTGTCCCACGTCCAGGCTTGCGGACTTCCACCTGTGGCTTCAAAGATCACACAGACAGTATTTCTGGTGTTGTCAGTGTGATACTTGGGGACAGAGGGGTTGCCCATACTCTGCACGACCATCAAGTTTGTAACAGACTGTGAAGCCTTTTTTGGTCATCCAGAGTATGAATCCCTCCACCGGGGATCCAGTGACCGCGTTGATGCAGGCAGTGGCGGCCCTCAGGACCGACATGGCCGCCGCCACAGCAGCCATACATCACCGTCTGGACGCCTTACAGAGCACCCAACACCCATTACCCGCAGACGCTGAGTTTGGGGACCCAACCCCTCCAGACCGACTAGCACCTGTTCAGGCCCCAACACCCACTCCAGTATTACTCCCGACACCCGTTCCTCTTGCTGCTCCAGAACGCTACCAGGGGGACCCCCGGAAGTACCGTACTTTCATTAATCAATGCAAGCTACATTTCTTGTGCAGACCCTTGGCTTTCCCCGATTCAGTCACTAAGGCCGCATTCCTTCTGTCACATCTGTCTGGGGTGGCGGCCACCTGGGCAAATCCAATGTTGGAGAACGATCATCCCGCTTTGTATGATTTTGATCTTCTCATAGCAGAAATGGCTAAAGTCTTTGACACTCGTTATAAGGCCCAATCAAGGGACCTAGAACTGTTGGACTTGACACAAGGGAAACAAACACTAATAGAGTACATCACACAGTATACCCAGCTGGCCGCCGAGACCTCCTGGCCGGAGGAGAAAAAGGCTATCGTGTTTTATCGTGGGCTATGCAACAGCATGAAGGATGCACTCTCGGTGATTCCTGCCCTTCCTTCGGTGTTCACGGATCTGGTGGATCTTGCCTTACAGGTTGACGCAAGGCGATCCGAGCGGAGGGCAGAAACAACGTTCACTAGCCAATCAAGCCTGAGCACTTCTAACACCGCTTCTGAACCTATGCAAATAGGAGGTATCCGAAGTCCAATAACATTATCCGAACGAGAACGTCGGAGGACTGAGAACGCCTGTTTCTATTGCGGGTTGAATGGGCACTATGTAAGGGAATGTCCCCGACGCCCCAAGAACAAGACCCCGGGTTTTCAGAAGGCTCGCCCATGATACAGGGGGCACCGGCGAGCCTGTCTACGACCCCCGCTGAACCCGCCTTCGGCCCCATCAGACCGGTGGTAGTCTAAGCCCTTTTGAAACCCACAAGAGAGATCGCACACATCGTTCAGATTGTGATTGACTCTGGGGCCACTGGTTGTTTCATCGATATTGCCTTGGCCCATCGTCTCAATCTGCCCTTGGTCAGAAAAGAACACCCAGAACCCGTACACGCGGTTGATGGCACTTCCCTATCCTCCGGCCCAATCAAATTCCAAACTGCTCCTCTGGAAGTAATGATACAGAGTAACCATAGAGAAACCATGTCGTTTGACCTTATCACTACACCACAGTTTGGCATCATTTTGGGGATACCCTGGTTGCGACAGCACAACCCCTTGATAAATTGGGGGATGGGACAAGTCACATTTGAGTCAGAAGTGTGCCAACACTTTTGTCTCACAGAAGTGGATTTGGTCTCCACTCCCACTACCATCCTTAGTGCCATGGCTTCCACCCGCATCGATGACATAGCCTCAGACCCTGTGCCCTTGCATACCGTGGGGGCCGTCATGTCGAACATACCCGCTGACTATCACGATTTTCATATGGTGTTTGACAAAGCTACTGCAGAAGGATTACCCCCACACAGACCATACGATTGTCCAATAGATCTGGTCTCAGATGCTCCCATTCCCAGGGGTAGGATCTATTCATTGTCCCAGTCAGAGGAACGAGCCTTCAAAGAGTACATCCATCGGGCCTTACAACTAGGTCACATCCGTCCCTCCTGTTCCCCTGCTGCTAGCCCGATTTTTTTTGTGCCGAAAAAAGAGGGCGATCTACGCCCTTGTGTGGACTACAGGCGATTGAATTCTGTCACAGTAAAAAACAGGTATCCTCTCCCGCTCATCTCCATGCTGTTGGACAGGTTGACCAAGGCATCCATATTTACCAAGCTGGACCTAAGGGGGGCGTACAACCTAGTCCGGATGAGGCGTGGAGATGAATGGAAGACGGCATTCTGTTCCCGACAGGGGTTATTTGAATATACCGTGATGCCCTTCGGGCTTTGTAATGCCCCCGCAACATTCCAACGATTTATCAACGACGTATTTTCTGATATCTTGGATACGTTCGTGGTGGTATATCTGGACGATATATTGATATACTCATCCTCTTTGGAGGAACACGTCGGTCATGTTAGGGAGGTCCTCTCTCGCCTCAAGGCGAACGCCTTGTTCGCCAAACCTGAGAAATGTCTGTTCCATACAAAGGAAGTGGAGTTCTTAGGCTTTCACATCTCCCCCGGAGGGTTATCCATGAATCAGGCTAAGGTACGGGCTGTTACGGAGTGGCCGACTCCCGCTAACATCAAACAGCTCCAGTCCTTTCTCGGCTTTGCTAATTTTTACCAGAGATTCATCGCCGGCTTCTCTTCTATTGTTTCGCCTTTGACCGCTCTGACTAGTCCTCTTGTCCCGTTCACCTGGACCTCCGTACACCAGGAAGCCTTTGAGGCGCTTAAGTCCAGATTTGTTTCTGCCCCTGTCCTGCAACACCCTGACCCTGGCCTTCCCTATGTTCTGGAAGCGGATGCCTCCTCGTTTGCATTAGGTGCGGTATTATCTCAGCCTTGTCCAACCACGGGTAGCTTACATCCGGTAGCCTATCACTCTCGGAAGTTCTCGGCTGCCGAGACACACTACACCGTGACCGAGAAAGAGTTGTTGGCTATCAAAGACGCCCTCCAAACGTGGCGACACCATCTTATGGGGGCAAGATATCAGACGGTGGTTTACACAGATCACAAAAACCTGCAAGATCTGGCCTCCCTGAAATGTGTAAACAGTAGACAAGTGCGCTGGCATTTGTTCTTTGCTGCCTTCAACACAGACCGGGTCGTATCCACGGCAAGGCTGACGCTCTTTCCCGTTCTCCTGGTGGGGAATCACTGTCATTGTTTCCGGACACTTTGTTAGGGAAGGGCCATGTAATATGTATGTGTACACCATCCCCACCCATGCTCACCGCCATCAGACAATGGGTTTCCAAACATCCTCATGCGCTCCCCGAATGGGACATTGCCCTCCAAGAAGGGTTGCCGTTTATCCAAGGCAAATTGTTTCTCCCTACATGTGATGTACGTAACCAGGCGCTTGCCTGGTCACATGATGCTGCTATAAACAGCCACCCTGGGCAACAACGCACCCTGGAATTGCTACAACGTTGGTGCTGGTGGCCATCCATGAGGAAGGACATAGAGCACTACGTAAACACCTGCTCGATATGTGCCCAATGCAAAACACGCAGAGGACGGCCTCTAGGGTTGCTCCTACCATTGCCCATTCCCCCCAGGCCTTGGCACACTATCTCTATGGATCTCATCACAGATCTTCCCCGTAGACAAGGTCACGATACCATATGGGTTATCGTCGATTCATACACTAAAATGGCCCGGTTCATTCCCTGTACGGGTATACCATCAGCCCCAACCCTGGCTGGCCTGTTCTTCAAGTCGGTCTTCTGCCTCTTTGGTCTGCCGCAGGTCATCGTATCGGACCGTGGATCACAGTTTACGTCCTGTTTCTGGCGTGCTCTTACCAAGCTCCTGGGTATTGATGCTCGCTTCTCCTCGGCCTATCATCCCGAAAGCGATGGACAGACCGAGCGGGTTAACCAAGCCCTAGAACAATACCTACGTTGCCTGTCCCTTCAGTACCAAGATTCCTGGACCAATCTGCTTTACATCGCGGAGTTCGCCTACAACAATTCTCGGCATTCGTCCACTGGGTTTTCCCCCTTCTATTCGTTGTATGGGCAGCATCCACGCACCTTACCGTTCCCTGATTTCCCCTCTGCCACTCCTGCAGCTGACACCTGTATGCGCGATCTGGCTGGCGTCCATGAACAGACTTTGGTTCATCTCCGTGAGGCCCAGTCGGTGATGAGGGCTAAGGCAGACCGGAAGCGGGCTAAGGCACCGGAATACCATGTGGGCGATCGGGTATGGCTGTCGACCAGACATTTGCGGATCCCCGGTTGTCGCAAACTGTTGCCTCGCTTTGTGGGCCCTTATAAGGTCGCCAGGTTCTTGAACCCTGTGGCTCTCCGTCTGTCTATTCCTCCTGCCTGGCGGATCCACCCGGTTTTTCATACCTCTCTCCTCAAGCCCTTCCTTGCTCCTACTCGTGTCCTGGTTCCTCCCGCCCCTGTCTCTGTGTCTTCTCAGGACGTCTATGAGGTCAGCGCCATCCTTGGTTCCCGTGTCCATAGGGGTTGCCTCCAATATCTGGTGGACTGGCTGGGTTATGGTCCCGAGGACCGTTCGTGGGTTCCCTCCCGGGATGTCCGGGCTCCGCTTCTGGTTTCACGGTTTCATAGGGATAACCCGGCCAGCCCACGGGGTCGTGGGCCTTTGAGGGGGGATTCTGTCACACCGCCCCCCACGCTACCTGCTGCACCTATAAAAACAAGGACACGCCCTACCCTGTCTGTGACCTCCACCCCTCTTGCCACCCGACACTCACACCTTAACACATGTACCACTTTGCCTCCTCGCTTCCTGTACAGCAGGGCACGGCAGGGCATGATTGGCAGGACTGGCGTTTATCGCCCTTCACATCGCTGGCAAACGAGGTGGAGACTTCTTCATCGCCGAGGCATACGGCGTTCATGGAAACCTGCGCATCACGGCGCGTCACGGATCACGTGACTCATGGTCCCTTAGCAACGCCGCAGCGTTTTGCTTCCACACCTCACGTGATTACGGTCACGTGTTTTCTCACAAGGGATAAAGGGAGACCGGAAACTGTAGACGTTGCTTCACAGCTGTTTTCGTCTGGATCACGTGTCGCCCTCTACTTCGTTCTAAGGATCTTTACCCATCGCCTGACCACGGTTTGCTTCACGGACTGCTTACGCTTGGCCCTTATCTGTTTTTGAACTTTGGATTGACCTTTGGATTACCTGTTGACTGTTACGCTTCGCCCAACGGACTGCTCTGTGCTTAACCCTTCATCTGCCTCGACCTGGATCGCCTGTTTATGACCACGGACTGCTTGGTTTTCTCTACGGATCACGTACCATTTTGGGATTTCGGTCCTGCACTAGGTGTTTACCTTGCCCTTTGCCTGGCCCAATAGCTGTCTGAAGGTCAACGCCTCTGTCGGCCTTTCCGGAACCACCCTCATATCCTCACAGGTACATTGTGCTCTGGTATTTTGCATTCAGTATACATTTCCTTGTCCTGTATCTTAACCACATTGCACCTTGCCTTGCAGCGCTCAAGGGGTTCTTCCGGCTGTGTCCCACGTCCAGGCTTGCGGACTTCCACCTGTGGCTTCAAAGATCACACAGACAGTATTTCTGGTGTTGTCAGTGTGATACTTGGGGACAGAGGGGTTGCCCATACTCTGCACGACCATCAAGTTTGTAACAACCTTGCCCAACCATCTCCTCAGATCAAACCACCCTGGAGGATCAATGACTTCCTTCTACGGGATGTGGTGGCAAAAGCTTATATAGCAGAAGCTATATCTAATTATTTCAGAGAGAACACCACTGGTGTTCTCAATTTTAGAATGGTTTGGGACGCAGGGAAAGCAGTGATCCAAGGAGTTATAATTGAGCAGTCAGTGGCTTGGGGTGGGCAAAGAAACGGATTCAATCCTGTAAGGAAGGCATGGTATCAACAGTAAGACAGACACAAGTGACCACAGTTCAAGGGTGTTTATTGAACTTCAAAAAGGGTTTGAAAAACGCCTATGTAATCCTAAATTTACAGATGGGAGCAAGCTACGACCATCAAATATTAATAACACAGTCCAGTGTCTTGTCAAAATAAAAGGGCCTATACTAATAAACCTATTGCCAATCCTTACCTCTAAATACAAATAGTGTGGGAAACAACGATACGAAAAAGAAAAAAGTATTCACAAAATGTTGTGTCAGGATTTTCAGGCCGTGGTCCTCCCTTCTCCACTTTATCAGCATGGGACAAGGCGGTACACTCGAGCTTGGCACAATCTCTGGCTTCTCTAGCACGAGGATACAGTTCAATCATTAGCATCAGGGCCTTCCGTGCCCAAGTCTTTTTACCTTTCAAAGTTTCTTCTTTCAGAGGGCCTGATGCGACAAACCAACAATACGTTATTTTCCTCTTAAAATTTCACAAGTACTCACTTTCTCAGGGGATTCTCTATTCACATCGGATCCCCCTCCGCCAGATTCAGATCCTCTTAACACAATGCTCGTAGGATGTTCATGCATCCAAAGCTTGTACGATATTCATGCATCCAATTCTCTGGTGATTCACGGTTCACCCCTCATCCCCCTCAGCCAGGCTCAGATCCTCTTTAACACACTCTTCATTTAGTCTCCCTCCGCCGGGCTCAGACCAATTTCAATTTAACTTTTTGACAAAAACTTGCTTTAACCAAAAGCTCTCAGCTGATCTCCCTCTGCCAGACTCGTACCAACTTCATCTACTTTGTCATCAACTTTCTTTATGCTATTTACATCGAAGACTTTCGATTGTGCACAGGATTTAGCTTGACCCGTTGCAGGACCACTTCGATTAAAAATTCTTTGTCACTCTCGCTTTTGCCACCTTTCAGGTGGATACCTTACAGAGACTTTCGAATGAGCACACACGTGATGCCGGACCACTCTTTCTAAGGTATCATATCTTTGCTTCAATGTTCAATCACTCATCTGTTCAATTTCACTTGCGTTGATTATCACATATGCTTCATACACTGTTCGCTTCAGCGTTCACTATACAATGTTGCAGCTTGCAACCTTGGCTTTAACACGGACCGGTCTGATATCAGTCTGCCAGACTCACCGGCTGCGCTGACATCACTGGCGCTGCTTTTTTGTAGGAACCAAGGAGAGTGCCACAGCGGCAAGCGATTCTCCCCGCCTTATCGATGCGGTAGAGCCCTGGGTAACTCTGACACACAATGCAGGATTCTTCAAATTTGTTTCCTGGTCTTAAGCTTTCTATTCTCGAAAATTCATGAAAGTAACGGTTCCTCATCGAAAAGGTCAAGGGCACTTCCCGCTTTGCAATCCCCTTCTGTTTTACTGTTTTTCACCTTATATTGAAGTGCCATCTTGGAACTGCTGCTTCGTTGTGTGCTTTGCCTCGCTCAGAGTGTGTTCTCGTGCTCCACCTTTTATCCATGTGGGAAAGTGTATTGGAAGTCAGGTGTATGTAATAGTCAGTAATTGCATGACCCTACCTGACCATTGTATTGGGACATATCAGGTATACAGCTCAGTTGTTAGTCGGTTTCTGTCATAGCAAGCTGTCCGTGAGAAAGTGTTCAGGTTGGGAAAAGGGGGGCTAAGTTCCTAAGTATCCTACCTGGTATGAGGGGGTAAAGGTGTTACAGGGAAGGGGATACCGCGTTTTGCTATCCGGTGTCCCACCCCCAATCCCTGAAGACCCCTCACCCAGGTGATCCTCTCGCACAGGTCCACCCTCAGGAACTGGATCCAAAAGCAATGGTCATATCCTGGCCACCTGGATTACAGATCCCCGGGGACTAGCGGGTGAGACACCTTCAGGTTTCTCACATATTCTTCCCCTATGCAATGTATCCGCATCTGTTTCACATGGGAACCGAGAAAGGAAATCCACGCTTCCTTTGTCTTTGCCTTTTCATTGCTCCACAGTGAAACAGTAGCGTTGCAGGTCTAAGAACCATTGCATGACTCAAGGGTTAGAATCTTTCCGCTGGCTAATCCAAACTAGTGGAGAACGATCGATGATGAGTGTGAACTTCCTTCCTAGGAGGTAGTATCTAAGGTGGGTAATGGCCCACTTGATGGCAAGGGCCTCTAATTCCAGCACGTGGTAATTTATTTAATGTGGGAAGAGTTTGCGACTAGTAAATAAGATAGGATTTTCCAATCCGTCGCAAATTTTTGACAAGTCTCCACATAGCCCTGTAAGGGAGGCGTCTGTTTGTAACACAAACTCCTTCGAGAATTCTACTCCCTTTTAGGATCGTGTTACGGCACAGGGTTTGATTTAAGTTGTTGTAACATACATCATCCTCGTCAGTCCGATGAATTTTCTAGGGTTCAGCGTTCTTTCATTTGTCTGTCAGCCTAGCTGTCCTGTCCGAGAAGTTAGGGATAAACCTACGGTAATAACCAATTAATCCTAAGAATGCTCTGAGGTATCTTGTAGTTTTAGGCATAGGGGTATCTAGGACGGCCTTCACTTTCTCAATCTTGAGATTGGTCACTACCATTCCCTACAAAGAAGCTGAGTTATTTCACGGCTGATTGAGCCAGCTTGCATTTGGATGGATTGGCAGGTAGGCCGGCTTCCCTGAGGGCTCTCATAATAGTAAAGAGATGGAAAAGATGGTCTTCCGTGGTTTTACCATAAATGACTATATCGTCAATATAAGCGCTGCATAAATCAGAGTAGAGCTGTGATATTCTGTCCATAAGTCGTTGGAAAGTGTCAGAGGCCCTGTGTAAGCCAAAAGGGAGGACTTTAAACTGTAATAGTCATAGGGGCATCGAAAAAGTTGTCTTTTCCTTATCAGGTCCATGCACTGGGACCTGCCAGTACCCCATGGTTAAGTCTAGGGTTGATAGAAAGGTGACTTTCTGAGTTTATCAATCCATTTGTTGATGCGTAGCATGGGATAGGCATCGAAGTCGGAGATGGCATTAACTTGCCGGAAGTCTATGCAAAACCTCCAGGAATGGTCAGGTTTTGTGACCAATACTATAGGAGAGAACCATGGGCTTGAAGAGGGTTTGATGATATGCGCCCTTAGCATTTTACTCACTTCCTCAACCACTATCTGTTTACGGGCTTCCGGGAGTCTTTTTGGTTTCAGATGGACCACTTTTCCCTTGGGTGTTCTAATATAGTGATAAGTGCCTTGCATTCTTCCTGGCTTCTCCTAGAATACATAAGGGAATGCTGTAACTAAATCTTGTAAATCTTCCTCTAGATAGCTCTTAAGGAATGAATTCAAAGTTATCTATTTCTTCTGGTACCAAACAGGATAGTATTGTGGCTTTGACGGCGGAAGGATTTTCCTTCCACTCCTTTAAGAGACGTACGTGGTAGAGATGGGTCTTTTGTTTCCTGTCAGGTTGGCCTACCTTGAAGGTACAGGTTCCTGTTCGTTCTACTATTTCATACGGCCCATGCCACTTTCAGACAAGTTTGTTTTCCGAGGTAGGTAAGAGGACTAATACCTTTTGTCCTATTGAAAATGATCTTCGATTTACCTTTTTGTCATGGGTGGACTTTTGTTGTGTTTGGGATTTTTCCATATGAGTATAGACAAGATTTTGAACAAGTTTCATATGCTCTCGCAATCTGGTATCTGTTTGCGAAAGGGGAATGGGTGCCTCTTCTCTTTCTTCCCAGGTCTCCCGGAGCATGCACCGGACATCTCTAGGTTCTCTACCATAAAGTAGTTCAAAAGGAGAGAATCAAGTGTTCGCCTGAGGGGTTTTTCTTACTGCAAATAGTGCCCCGCGGATCATGCGGTCCCAGTCCTTCCTGTCCTTATTTACCAATTTTCTTAGGATAATTTTGAGTATTTTATTGAATCTTTCTACCAATCCGTCTGTTTGGGGATGGTACATTAACGTTCTTAAGGTGGTGATATGGAGCAGCTCCTAGACTTCATCCATGAGTTTGCTCATGAAATTGGACCCTTGATCCATCAGGATTTCCATAGGAAAACCAACCCTGGCAAAATATGGTAAAAGCTTTTTTTAAATCTGCTGGGTGGTGTTGTTCCGCATAGGGAATGCCTCAGGGTATCTGGTAGCATAATCGACAATCACAAGGACATATTTGTTACCCATTGTAGAGATTTCCAATGGTCCAATGATAGCCATCCCAATCCTTGAGAAAGGGACTTCGATTACTGGTAAAGGATTCAGAGGGGCAGGCAAGGGAATGTGAGTACTGGTTTTCGGACATATTTCACATGTCTGAATGACATTTTTTATATCAGCTTGGAAAACTGGGCAGTAGAACATCCAACTAATGTGCACCTGGGTCTTAAATTGTCCTAAGTGTCCCCCGTCAGATGAGAATATGCAGTCTCTAGTACTAGCTTCCGATGGGTTTTGGGGATTACTAACTGTGTTTTACTTAGGCCTTCAATGGATGTTTCATTTATGTACAGTAATCCCTGTTTTAGGAAGAAAAAGGGACTTCCCTTCTCTAATCCCTCCCCTTTGGGAATTGCTTGTAAGAAAGCCCCAGCGAGTGCTGGATCATTTCACTGGGCAAAGACTAGGTCGGGAAGGATGGTAGGTTCTTCTTCCCTTTTTGCTTCAGTAGTAGATAGTTCATCAGCTTCCCCAAAGCCCAAGGCACCTCTCTGAGTATCTTCCGGTTCGCTCTCTCTAAAACGAGGGAATTACTTGTGCAACTTTGTCCCCACAATGTATTTCAAATGGAATTTCACCATGGTTCTGTAGGAGAACCTTTATATCTCCCCAGAAGTCGGGATTTATGACGCCTACTAGAACATCTAGACTGAACTTCCAGGCCAGATTTTGGGGCCAATCTTATATAACATCCAGGAGGGGGTATCAAAGCTAAGTCTGTGGGAATCATTCCCCTTTTCCCTGGAGGGATAGAAGCTTCTCTGCTGCTACAGATATCAAAGCCTATTTTCTTTTTTTCTTTTTCTTTTTTTAACATATTTTTACGGTTATACATTAGACAACCTTTGATCACATGTTTTAACTTCATATTTAGAAAATAAAAAGAAAGAAAGAACGAGAAAAGATAAGATGAGATGGATACAGAGACCTCAGCATTGTATATATGTCATGTAGGCTATAACAGTTTCCTCTAGTCCAATTTAGCTAGGTGATTATTTATGATGATTAACAGTTTGATCAATGCTAAGGTTATTGATTTTTTTTCATTGGCTAGTAGCATTTTCCACCACATATCCTTCGGTCTGGAACAGTCCATTATCAGATGTTGTAGATTTTCAACTGATTTTCCTTCATTACATAGACGGCAACAAAATGGGGGTTGAGGTGGAGATGCACTAAACACTATATGAATAAGGAACACTAGTAGTACAGTTGATGCTTTAATTGTAGCAGGCTGTTCCTGCTACAATTAAAGCATCAACTGTACTACTAGTGTTCCTTATTCATATAGTGTTTAGCGCATCTCCACCTCAACCCCCATTTTGTATACGATTTTCAGTACCAGCCAGGGTGGACTGGTTGGCGCAGGTGGTAATGCAGCTTACACTTCCAATTCCTTAAGGTTAACTGAACTATTAACATAATCAGTGAACACCAGCGCACAGACCTCTACGCGTTAATCCACATCTTCTGTTTTACATAGACGGCAAGTTTGGGGCCCTGCTTGCATGGTTTTGGACCATGTAGTTCCTTTAGTTTGAATCAGAATTAACTTGAATCGTAGGAATTGATCCCGGAAGAACCAATGAGGGAATATCTTCAAATAGTTTGGGATTGAATGTGGTTTCTGACTGATTTCCCATAGTTTGCCATATCCTTTGTACCTGCGTCTTTGCTCTTCGGTGTTGAACCAATCTAATGAATAAAGTTTCTCTTTGATTTTATCAGGATTGTTCGTTAAGGTTTCATTGGTTTCTTGTAAGGAATGTATCATGGTTAGACACTTTTCTTCCCATTCATTCAATATTGGCTCAGATCTAGTTGCCAGTGCTTTATGTAAATGTAGGAAGCCTCCTTTTGGTTGATCATCTTTGCATTTCCTGTAAAAGGCAAGCATCTTCCATTCCACAATTACTGCTAAAGAACTCAGACCCAATTCCATTCTTATTGATTGTATTGGGGTTCCTTTTGGAAGTCTCAACACCGTTTTCCAAAAACGTCCTTCCAGTAGGGCCCAGTTTTTCATTTCAAAATTGAATGATGTCTCAGCCCCATATGTCAGAATTGGAATGACTTTGGCTTTGTAGAATTGAATTAGTGGTATGAGACTGTAGTTGCAGTACCTTTTTAGCCATATTTTAGCCAAATTTGCCACGTTTGCTGTTTTCTTGGTCAAAGCTTGTTGTCTCGGTGCATCTATTTTGCTAGTATTCAAGCAGACTCCCAGATAAACAAACGACTTTACTACTGGAATAGTAGTTCCCAGTAACGACCAGCTTAGATTTTTAGATTTTGTCTGATGATGTCACAAGCCCATGGGTAAGATGGCTGATTTTTTTGGGTTGATCATGAGGCCATTAGTTTGTAGGTAGTTATTAAGAGTATTCAGTTGTCGTTGGAGGCCTACTGGGGTCTGGTCTATGAGGACCACATCGTAAGCGTAAATAAGCCTGTTGATTTTTGTAGTGGCTATTGATGGTGGAAAGTGCCTAACGTCTTGAAAGCTATCACCGGTATCTGAAGTAAAGAGATTGAATAGTTTGGATGTCACAAGTCTCTCCCCGTCTCACCTGTTTTTGTTGAGTACTTGCAACCTTCTGGGATTTCTTCTTTTTTACGGGCTGGAATTTGTATAGACCCGAACGTTGATCTTCGGCATCCAGCGTGAGGATAGCGGTTCAGTTTCCAGGAGCGTTCAGAAAGTCCAGGGTAACACCAGGAAGCAAACAAGTTACGCTCGGAGGCACAGAGCACCGTGACTTGAGCACAGACGGTTTTCCAGGAGATTGGAGAGGGCAGGAATAGGACGGGGAATCAAGGAGCTGGGAACAAGGAATCAAGCGAGAGCCCCGATCGAACTCCGGAAAAGCACGTCCGACTACAGGTAGCGGTAGCGTTGAGATGCGCAGAGCCGCGGGGCGTGTCTCTCTTGTAGGATGAGCAGTGTGGAATGCATAGACTGATCCGGAGCGTTCCGCTACGAGCGGCCATATTGGAAGGAATACTGCATTTAATCCTCTGCGCGTCAGGGACCAGGAGGACCAGAAAGGACGTAGACGACGGTTCATGACAGTATGCCTCCTCTGAAAACCAGCTCCTCTGGGTTTGCCTGGATGGATCAGATGAAATCGTCGAACCAATCTGGGCGCATTCATGTTCGACACTGGTTCCCACGTACGCTCACTGGAAGGGTAACCTTTCCACTCAACCAGATATTGTAGTTGACCTCGTCGATATCTTGAGTCACAAATCCTGGAAACCTCGTATTCCAGTTGATCATTTACAATAACAGGGGTAGATCTAGGAGCTGTTCGGTATGACTGAATGTATGGTTTTAGCAGAGAAGTGTGAAAGACTGGATGAATCCTTTTCCAAGATTCAGGTAACCGAAGTCGAAAGGCCACTGGGTTGATGATTTCTTGTATGGAAAAGGGGCCGTAGTATCTGGGAGCCAGTTTATGAGGGCGCAGGTGTCTAGGAAGGAGCTTCGAGGATAACCAAACCTTATCTCTTACTGAATAGGGAGGTCCAGGTCTTCTCTTAGAGTCAGCATAACGTTTGACATCTTTTCGGGCCCTTTCTAGGTTTTTTTTTAACCTCCTTATGGACTGTGATGAGGTTTTCGATCCAGGAGTCTACTGCAGGTACTGGGGTAGGATGTGGGAGTACGGAGCGTAGGACAGATGGATGGAATCCTTGACTACAGAAGAAGGGACTGGTCTTGATAGCTGAGTGATCTGAATTGTTATAAGCGAACTTGGCCATAGGTATTAGGAGTGACCAATCGTCCTGAACTTTGGTGGCTATTGTTCGAGAGTCTGGTTGACACACTCCGTAGCTCCATTGGTTTGTGTTGGAAGCCAGAGGATAAGGCACGTTGGATTCCTAGAATACAACACACTTGCTTCCAAAACTGATACATGTACTGGGGTCCTCGGTCTGAAATGATTTTGGAAGGAAGCCCATGAAGTCGGAATATGTGTTCCAGGAAAATTCTGGCAAGATCTGATGAGGAAGGTAGTTTGGATAAGGGTGTAAAATGAGCCATATCAGTAAACAAGTCAATAGTGACCATGATTGTTGTGTAGCCTCTAGAGGGTGGTAATTCCACGATAAAGTCAGTGGCGATGAATTACCAGGGACTTGTTGGTATTGCTGGTTGGAGTAGGAGTCCGGCTGGCTTCTTATTATCATGTTTGTTCTGATTGCAAACGGCGCATGTTTGGACATGGATCCTAATGTCATCCTTCATCTTCGGCCACCAAAACTGTCTTTGTCCTTAATGGAGAGTGTTGGTAATTCCACGATGTGTCGAATGTAAGGTATCATGACATAGCCTTGTGATTCTTTGTCTCAGTCCAGGAGTGGGAATAACTAGGCGATTGTCCTTGAATAAATATCCGTCCTTTGCTGTGAGATTCCATCTGTTATTTCTCTTGTGCTCCTTCCAGAGGTCCGAAAGTCGAGTTTGGCCTTGGATATTCTCCAGGAGGGTGAGTGCTTGGGCAACAAAGATTGTGTGGGGAAACATTTTTGGAAAGGTCCGATCCTCAGGGTTTTCATAGTCAGGACGTCTGGAAAGGGCATCAGCAATTATATTCTGTGATCCAGGGACATGATGGATGTGGAACTGATATTGGGCAAAGAAGAAGGCCCAACAGGCCTGACGACTGTTCCTACACTCCAAGGATTGTAGAACTTGAAGATTTCGATGGTCTGTACGGACCTGGACTGGGTGCCTAGCTCCCAGGAGTAGATGTCGCCACTCTGTAAAGGCTTGGCGGATGGCTAATAGCCCCTTTTCCAAGACGGAATAATGAGTCTCACTGGGAGTCAGAGTTCGTAAAAGGTAAGCAATGGGGTGCTCCAATTTGTCCTCAAATTCCTGTTTTAGGACTGCTCCTATGGCATAGTTAGAGGCATCCGTCTCCACTAGGAATGGCCGGTTAATGTCGGGTTGAGCTAGGATGTGGGCTTGAGTGAACTCTATCTTTAATCGTTGGAATGCCTTGTCTTGGGCTGCGGACCAGAGAAATGGGGTATCTTTCTTCAAGAGAGAAATGATCGGTTGAACAATTTCAGAAAAGGACGGTATGAACTTTCTGTAAAAATTAGCAATCCCAGGAAGGATTGATTTTGTTTCACAGAAGTGGGAGCCGGCCAAGATAGTATGGCCTTTACCTTTGAAGGATCCATTCCAATTCCTTCTGGACTAAGGACAAATCCTAGGTAATGAACAGAAGTGACGTGAAATAGGCATTTCTCGGGTTTAGCCAGGAGTTTGTTTTCACATAATCATTGTAGGACTGCCTTAACATGCTCTTCATGCTTTAGAAAGTCCTTGGAGTAGATCAAGATATCATCCAGGTAGACAATGACGAAGAGGAATAGCATATCCGAGAACACCCTATCCATGAAACGTTGAAAAACTGCTGGGGCATTAGCAAGTCCGAAGGGCATGACTAGGTATTCAAAATGGCCGAAGGGGGTTCTAAAGGCTGTTTTCCATTTGTCACCTTCTTTTATACGAATGAGATGGTAAGCACCCCTTAGGTCTAATTTAGTAAAGATTACTGCACCTCTGACTGCTTCTAGGATATCCGAGATGAGGGGTAAGGGATAACGGTCCTTGAGAGTACACTGATTTAGACCACGGTAGTCCAAACATGGTCTGAGTTCCTTGGTATCTTTCTTTGGAACGAAGAACAATGAAGCGCCCGCTGGAGATTTGGACGGGCGTATGGTACCATTTTCCAGGTTAGTATCCAGGTATTCTCGGAGAGCCCTCTTTTTAGGTTTAGATAATATAAACATTCTGCCGAAAGGAATCACTGCAGAGGGCTCGGTATCGATGGCACAATCCTCTGGTCTGTGAGGAGGTAGAGCTTGATCTATAGCGGTCGAAAAAACATCAGAAAAGGCTTGGTAGGCTCTGGGAATCTGGATGATGTTCGAAACGGTGACTGGACTTTGTTGGTTGTCTTGAAAGTCTTCAGAAGGCTTTGGTACAGTATCCAGGGATAGGCACTGAGCCATACAATATTCAGATCCAAGAAACAGTGACCCGGCTGCCCAATTGATGTAAGGATTGTGCCTTTGTAGCCAGGGCATTCCGAGAACCATTGGATAATGGGCTGATTTAATGAGGTCAAATTTGATCCTCTCTTGATGGTGATTAATAGAAAGTAGAATCTCTTTAGTCTGAAGGGTAATGGGTCCTGAGGAAAGAGGTCTTCCATCAATGGCCTCTACTGGTTGCATTGTTACTCGGCTTTCATGTGGAATGTTGTGAGCAGTGACCCAATCTTGATCTAGAAATACGCCCATGGTTCCGCAGTCAACTAATACCAGGATGGGGTAGGATTCTGTCTTGGAAGGCGATAGAAAGGCCTGAAGAACCACAAGGTTATTTTGTCCAGGAGAGTTCATGGAAGGAATTGATGTGGAGCAAACATCTCTCTCCCGACACTGTGCTCCATCTAGGATCGGGAGCTGGCGTTTCCCGAATGCCGTGGAGGAGCAATAGGACATTCTCTCACCAGATGTTTATCGGTGGCGCAATACATGCACAGACCAGTATGGATCCGTCGCATCCTTTCTTGAGGGGTAATGGGCCCATGGAAGGCTCCTAGTTGCATAGGTTCGGGGTCCTGGGTAGAAGGAACAGTAGGCTCTGCTCTAGGAGCATGTTCCCTGCTGGTCTTTTGGAAACTCGCCTTAGACTTCTTTTTCTCTGCTCTTCTTTCTTGGATTCGGAAATCTATCTGTAAGGATAGGTCCATAAGACCCTGGAAGGAACTTGGGCGGACCACCCTTGCTAGCTCATCTTTTATTTCTTCGTTCAGCCCCCTGCGGAAGAGAGTAAAACTAGCTTCTGGAGACCAGTCTGCTTCCTTTACAAGTTGTTTGAAACGGGTAACAAAGGTGAGCACATCCTGGGACCCTTGTTGAAACTCGAGTAGTCTCTCTTGAGCACTGTACACTTGTTCTGGGCGATCAAACATTTCCTTAAGGGCTCTCACAAAGCCATCATAGTCATCCAAGAGGGCATCCATCGCCTGAATTGACCAGGGGGGTTGCCCAAGTCAATGCATTTCCAGTGAGGTGTGAGATCATAAAACCCACCTTTGCTCTAGGAGAAATAGTAGGGTTTGAAGGTGAAGTGAACTAGACACGAATCAAGGAAGGCGCGGAGAGTCTTGGAAGAACCGTCATACTTGTCCACTATTCCTCCCAACAAGACACTTTTTTTGTCGCTGAATCACGTGATAGAACTAACTGCTTTAACGCAGCGTTCTCTGCCTTGAGGTTCTGTACCTCTATTGTTAACTCCTGCATGCCTCGCATGAGGTCTTGAATGGCGACTTCCATCTCTGTATCTGTATCGTTTTTAAGGCATCTCAATCTGTCACAAGTCTCTCCCCGTCTCACCTGTTTTTGTTGAGTACTTGCGACCTGCTGGGATTTCTTCTTTTTTACGGTCCGGGATTTGTATAGACCCGAACGCTGATCTTCGGCGTCCAACGTGAGGATAGCGGTTCAGTTTCCAGAAGCGTTCAGAAAGTCCAGGATAACACCAGGAAGCAAACAAGTTACGCTCAGAGGCACGGAGGACCGTGACTTGAGCGCAGAAGGTTTTCCAGGAAATTGGAGAGGGTAGGAATAGGACGGGGAATCAAGGAGCTGGGAACAAGGAATCAAGCGAGAGCCCCGATCGAACTCTGGCAAAGCACGTCCGACTACAGGTAGTGGTAGCGTTGAGACGCGCAGAGCCGCGGGGGCGTGTCTCTCTTGTAGGATGAGCAGCGTGGAACGCATAGACTGATCCGGAGCGTTCTGTTCCGAGCGGCCATGTTGGAAGGAATACTGCATGCAATCCTCTGCGAGTCAGGGACCAGGAGGACCAGAAAGGACGTAGACGACGGTTCATGACATCGGATGCCATAGGGCATCCCTGCTTAAGTCCTTTGTTAGTTGGTATGGATTTAGTAAGCAATCCTGTCTTGTTGAGTCTGACTTGTATTGTGGTGTTTTGATGAAATGCCTGAATTGGGCCTAGTATGGATTGGGGACAACTCCATTGTTGTAATTTTGCCCAAAGTCGTGGTCGTGATATTCTGTCGAATGCTTGCGTTAAATCAATGAACGCAACATAGATTTTGTAGTTCACATTTCGCTCCTCGGTTCAGGTCTTCAGTAGATTTATAATGAATATGTTGAGGGCCGTTCCGATCCAGCGAACAAATCCTGCTTGCCATATGTCTATATGGTTGGATTTTTTTGCCCAATTACGTAGTGCTTTAAGAATCAGAGTGCCTAAGATCTTGCCAGGGGCATCAAGTAATGCTATAGGACGATAACTTGATGGTTCAGCTCGATCGCCCTTTTTGTGAACAGGGACTATAATGGATTTCTTCCAAGATGATGGAATTTGGTTGACAATAACAATGTGAGTGAACAAGATCGAGAAAAAATTTGCCCATTCGGCAGCATCTGTTTTCAGTGCTACATTGCTGAGGCCGTCTGGTCCACAGGCTCGCGAGGTCGATAGCTTGTTAATGATTTCCATTATAGTTTGACTAGATGTGTCTATTAGATGCCATTTTTCCACTGATTTTGGTGCTGAGAATGGATGTTCATTTTTGTTCACCAGGCATGAATGTTCAGTTTTATCGAAGAGGCATGGATGTTCAGTTTTATGCAAGAAGGAATTGAAGTAAGCAATCCATTTCTCCGGCGCTATAGGTGTCATAAGCATTGAATCTTGTTCTATTTCTGAGTTGTTAATCTTTTTCCACATCTCAGCTGTGTTCTTATTTTTTAATGTGGACAGCATGGTTTCAGCATCTTTTTGGATTAGGACCTTTTTGTATCGCCGTGTCCAGTTTCGATAATGTTGGCAAATTCTATGTTTCTGGATCGAGGCTGTCGAAGTTCTGTCATGTTTTAATGCATTCAATTGATGCCTCATCGTTTTTTTAGTTGCAATTTGTGCATCAAAATTGTGGGTCCAATGTCGATACATAATTCTTGTTCCTTTTTTGTTAATTTCAAAGTTTTTGAATAGGTTTATGTATTCAGGTGTGTCAACTGACCCTTTGACTTGTGGTGAATTAATTGAGGTAATCAGAGTATCGGTTAGCTTTGGTAGTTTTGACGATGGTATTTTCAGCTGATTTTTACCCATGGTTAATTCAAGACATAATGTATCCATATGATCATCTCTGTGAGAGATTGGGAACAATGTCGTAGATAGCAAGTTATAATCGCTATCTCGCATTTGGATTACTCTCATGTTGTTATTTGAAGAGATCAAAGGGTCTGAGATGAATATATAGTCTAGGATCTGCCCGTTTGTGGAGCTTCCCTTGTTATTTGTGCTGGAGAATCATCCATAGTTGAACCATTGAGAATTGACATATTTTTTTCTTCCATGGCCATGTTCCACTGGATACCTCTTCGTTCAGCCGCTGTGGCCATTATGTTATTGGCCTTGATAGGTTCATCATTGATGTTTAAACATTTGCAATTTAAGTCCCCACACAAGATGAACATTGTGTTCGGCCAATTTGTTTTGCAGTGATCGATCCATCTTTCTACTTGACCAGGAAAATGTTACGTTCACCTGACTCCCACGGAGGCGCAGGCCTGGTTTGGAGTGCTGTTGCCTCTTCTATGGTGAAGCGCAGGGCTCGGAAGATGGACAGGACCGGACCTTCAAATCTGGCTTGTCTGACTCGCAGAAATATCCTTCTGTGTGTGAAAAGGGAGTATTAACAATCTGCGGGATAATGTGTAAGCCTCCCACTCCCTTCTCACCCTCCATGAAACCCTTCTGCGATTCCCCGTGAAGTCTCACCTTAGGGTCTGAAAGGACGAGCTCTCCATCCTGCTTCTGATGCAGGGGCGCATTGTAATCCAGTTACTTCACTGGATCATGGATTGTAGAGAGTTCAAGTTTGCTTGACCTTCCCGGTAAAGTACTGTGAGAATTCTGTTTATAAGTATGAGCCCGAAATAATAATTGTCCGTTGTCTCTATTTCAGGTGCAGAACAAAGATTCCGAGATGAGCAATGGAACCGACTAAGGAAACTCAGGTGAGTTGTTTGATGAGAGGTTCCTTTAGTGTCCTTGCATTAATGCACTAATGCTTGTGTCTTTTTTCCCCATAGGGGCCGGGGTTCGGAAATGCCGGAGATATGGCACTGACCCGAAGTGAAAGGTGCAGTTCCAGTAGATATCAGGTAAGTCTTTAATGAGCGTTCAGGTAATGTCTTAGCATTCGCTCACTAACGCTGATGTCTGTTTTTCCCCTTAGGGGCCGGGGTCCGGAAATGCCAGGATGCGGCACCGACCCGAAATGAAGTGGGAATGACCCAACAGGCAAGTCTTATGATGGCAAATTAAGGTTTTCTTATTCTCTTCCCTAGCTCACCTTTGTTCTTGTCTTTTTCTCCCTAGGCGCTGAAATGTGGTTGCGGATCCAGATGGTCGC
Organism: Ambystoma mexicanum; assembly: GCF_040938575.1. NCBI lineage: Eukaryota > Metazoa > Chordata > Amphibia > Caudata > Ambystomatidae > Ambystoma > Ambystoma mexicanum. The sequence continues at coordinate 1,207,081,323 of NC_090923.1, read as the reverse complement.
TGATGAACATGGAGGCGCCCAGTAAAGGTGAGTGGAATGCGGCGCTGCAGCGATCGATGCGATGTGCTTTTAAAATCAATGTCTTCCTTTTCAGGATCGTCAGCGAAATGTCTCCGGAATGCGGATTTAGCAGGTAAGGACTCTTCTTTCTCCTATTCTCTTCTCTTCTCCCTTTGCAGGTGTTCCAGGATGCTGGCGGGCGTGGCAGAAGTCAGGATGCAGGAGCAGACACGGTGAGCGTCCAGCTGCTAGATGCAGAACAACGCGAAGCGTGACTTGCTGCTTGGGCGTGGCTTAAATAGCCTTCAAAGTAGTTCCAGGTATGTATCCTTCCTCTCAGGTATGTATTCTTCCTCCGGCCACACCCGTGTGGTTAAGTAGTCCCCAAAGAGGAAGTAGTCCCATTCAGGCCTCTAGATGGCTCGGATGTTGCAGCATGGTCTGCATCAGGTAAGTTTACACCAAGCACCTTTAAACACAAAGTCATCTTTTATGAGCCTGGCGCCTATGGCGCCAGGACTGTTGTCCAATATGAGCCTGGCGCCAAAGGCGCCAGGACTGAGTCCAAAGGGCCCCTACTTGGGGCTAGTGAGACTTCCCTCGGGGACATGATGTCTGCCTCCGGGGTAGCTGGGCCTGGTCTGGCTCCTTGGAGGTAGGCATCATGACAGTACCCCCTCCCAAGGCCCCTCCCAAGGTTGTTTTCTCCGGGGGTTTTGGCTTGTTTGGGAATTTTCGGTGGAATTTTTGTATTAATCGCGGCGCGTGTACATGGTCACTTGGTTCCCAAGATCTCTCCTGAGGTCCATACCCCTTCCAATCAACTAGATAGAAGAGTTTTGACTTTAACACCTTGGAATCCAATATGTCTTTAACTTCAAATTCTAATTCCCCATCAATCTGAATTGGTTCTGGTGGTTTGATCAGTCTGGTTCCTGGTTGCACCGGTTTCAACAGTGAGGCGTGAAAAACGGGATGAATTTGCATGTTCGCTGGTAGATCGAGTTTAAAGGCCACCGGGTTGATTATAGCTTTGATGGGATAGGGTCCTATGTATCTGGGGTTGAAAGTCCGCGGTCCTTTGAGAGGTAAATGTCTAGTTGCTAGCCACACCTTGTCACCTATTTGGTACAGAGGTGCTTCACTTCGATGTAAATCAGCATTTTCTTTGTACTTTCTCTTGGCTTGCTGAAGATGAGTCGTAGCTTCTTTGAAAGCTCGGGTTATCGTGGAATGCAAATGATCTACCGCAGGCATTTCCAGGTTTTGAGGAGGGTCCAGGTCTGAGGTTCGAGGATGATGACCATACAAGGTGTAAAAAGGGGTTTGTCCTGTTCCAGAATGTACAGAATTGTTATATGCATATTCTGCGATCCAAAGAATGTCTTTCCAATTGCATTCAGATTGGTGCAACATACACCGAAGATATTGTTCAAGGGTTTGGTTAGTTCTTTCGGTTTGGCCATCGGTTTGGGGATGGTGACTGGTGTATAGTCGTACATCAATTTGCACCAGTTGACAACATTTCCTCCAAAAATGAGAAATAAACTGGCTTCCTCGATCTGAGACTAATATGGATGGAAAACCATGCATACGAACTATGTTCTCCAGAAATTCCTTGGCCAAGATGGAGGCTGAGGGTACCCTTTTAAAGGGATAAAATGGGCCATTTTGGAGAAGAGATCCACAATCACCAAGATAGTGTTGTATCCATAGCAAGGAGGCAGGTCGGTAATAAAGTCCATCGACAAGGTGTGCCAAGGTGCCGGTAGAATATCCAAAGGTTGTAGAAGACCGGCTGGTCTTTTGACCTTTATTTTGGGCGCAAACTCCGCAAGACATCACAAAATATTTGATGTCTTTTCTCCAGGATGGCCACCAGAATTGTCGTTTGATCTTTTCCACAGTTTTAGCGATACCAGAATGTCCTTCCATTAATGTATCATGATAATGGGCAATAACGAGTTCTTGCAGTTCTTTGTTAGGCAGAAATAATCGCCCCTGGAAATACGGTAAATCGTTATTAACGGAAAAGTGTAACCCTTTTGGCTCCATTCTTGTAAGGCTGTGGAGTCTAATAGTTGTTTAACTCGAGTTTGAACGTCCTCAATAGTTAGTAAAGAGGTCAAACCCAAAATTCTCTGTTCAGGTATAATCGGTACAGGTTCTAAGCTCGAATTTGTTTCTTCCATCCCAATCCGGGATAAAGCGTCCGCTTTGCCATTCTTGCAACCAGGGCGATATGTGATTACAAAATCAAATTCTGCAAAGAATAAAGCCCATCGGAGTTGACGTGATGATTGGGCTTTGGCCGTCCTTAAATATTGCAAATTTCTGTGATCTGTAATCAACGTGATGGTGTGTCTTGTGCCGAGGAGGAAATGGCGCCAAGCTTTGAAGGCGGACTTAATAGCTAGTAACTCCTTGTCGGTGATTGCGTAATTAATTTCAGGAGCCGAGAATTTTCTGGACCAAAAGGCTACAGGGTGTAGTTGGTTAGTTATTGGATCCCTTTGAGACAGGACAGCTCCCATGGCTAAGCTGGATGCGTCGGTTTCAACAATGTAAGGGAGATCTGAGCGTGGATGCTTCAACACAGGTGCGGAGGTGAATTTAGTCTTTAGGTCTTGAAAGGCCTGTTCTGCCTCATGAGTCCATTCGAAGCGTTTATTCTTCCGTAAGAGAGCTGTGATGGGTTGGACCACTCGAGAAAATTCCGGGATGAATCTTCGATAAAAATTGGCAAAACCAAGCATGCTCTGAACCCCCTTCACAGAGCTAGGAGATGGCCATTTGAGGATGGCGTCCACCTTTCGCGAGTCCATTCAGACTCCTTTAGGTGTCAGGATGAATCCGAGAAACTCGACTTCTGTGGTATGAAAAACGCATTTTTCGAGTTTTGCAAGCAGTTTGTGCTGGCGCAATTTTTCAAGAACTGCCCTGACATCTTTTCTGTCATCGGATTCTGAAGAGGAGTACACCAGGATGTCGTCGATATATACGATGACACAAACATCGATAAGTTCCCGAAGAACATCATTCATAAAGTATTGAAAGGCGGCAGGTGTGTTGCACAATCCGAAGGGCATCACCTGATATTCAAAGAGCCCATATTTGGTGCGGAATGCAGTCTTCCATTCGTCGCCTTCTTTTATATGCACCAGGTGATAAGCTCCCCGGAGATCTAACTTGGTGTACATACAAGCATCTTTTACCTGGTCGAGAAGTTCAGGGATCAGAGGCAGAGGATAATGATTCTTAATCGTTATTTGATTTAGGGCGCGATAGTCAATACATGTTCTAAGGTCACCTTCTTTTTTCGGCACGAAGAACAGAGCTGAGGAAACAGGAGACTTTGACGGGCGAATAAAACCATTGGCAAGGTACTGATCTAAATACTGACGCAAATGAAGGTTCTCAGGTTCAGTAAGAGCATAAATCCTACTGCAAGGCGGTTGAGCATTGGGTACCAGATCGATTTGACAATCGTACGACCGGTGGGGAGGTAACGTGTTGGCCTGTTCTTTTTGGAAAACGTCTTGGAATTCTTGGTACTCAGCCGGTAGTTGTATAGTGGCGGAAGTTACTGAGGCCAGGCCCATATTTGGATTTCTTGGATAACAAGTTTGTTCACAATCAGGAAAGGTTATTCTCTTTGCTCGCCAGTCTATTCGAGGATTATGTGTTTCTAACCAAGGAATTCCTAGAATTACTTGAAACTGTGGGGCCTTGATTACGTCAAACACAATAGCTTCCCGATGTCCATCCTGACCCACTAGTGTCACTTCTGTAGTGGAATGAGTTACCGGCCCTGGGGCTATTTCGGTTCCATCAACTGTAGTAATGACATCCTTGTTAGTTTTCGGACGGAGAAGGAGATTAATTCTGGAGGCCAATTCACGATCTACATAGTTTCCAATAGCTCCACTGTCGATGTATGCCTTTATAGCATGCAACCGCCGAGGCTGTTTCGGATCCACGAGGACCATTGGCATGATGAAATGCGAGGTCAAAGAGTTTGTTTTCAAGCTCGGCAAGCGGACCTCTACGCTTGTCGGGCTTGGTTGTTTCCCGAATCAGGTTCTGTTAAATTGTTGTCAGTGGCTCCAACCACCTTCTTAGGTGGTTTTACTGGACAATCTCGTAGAAAGTGACCAGAAGCTCCGCAATAGAGATAATTGCTTTTGCCGCCTTCTCTCCCGTTCCTTCTGCGTTAACGGTCCTTTAACTCCACCTATTTGCATAGGTTCTGAAACGTCGGTACTCTTGGGGTTAGCGTGAGTTTTGATCAACACTCTGGTTTCAAACTTGGATCGATCTGCTTTTCTATTCTGAAGTCTGTGATCAAGTTGGACCACAAGGTCTATGTACTCCGCGCAGACTTGGGGTGGATTTACTATTTGGGCTAGCACGTCTTTAAGTTCTCCACGCAGACCTCGATGAAATAATGTGATCCTTTTATTCTCTGGCCACCCAGTTTCCACAACCAACCTATTAAAGGTGGCGATGTAAGATAAGAGATCCTGGTTACCTTGTCGTAAGGATAGCAGTTCGTTGTCTAGGGCCTGTCCCTGAGAGTGTCGAGCAAATAATCTTTCCATGCTTGCCTGGAAGCCTTGAAAATCCTGGAGAATTGGGTCATCTTGATTTACCAAAGGAACTGACCAATCGGCAGCACTGCTGCTGAGATAAGATAATACAAAAGCTACCTTGGTCTGGTCATTAGGGAAGGCCCCAGGTCTGCATAGGAAGTGTAAGCGACATTGGTTCATAAAAACGGCATATTTCTTGAGGTCCCCAGCAAAACGTTCAGGCGGGGCCAAAGGCATGTTTCCAGGTAGATTGATTGGTACCGGGTTATTCGAAATCATAGAAGTGGGATTACCCCCGGAACTAGGTAAAGGAGTTTGTCCTGCCTGACCCTGCAACAACCGTTTGGCCAGGTCATCAGTTCTTTCCTTAGATAGGATCAGTTCTCTTTTGAGAGCGTTAGTCTCCTGGCGGGCGGAGTGTACTTCTGCCCGTAATTCCCCCAAAAGCTGGGCCAGCTGGTCTGTCTCGGAAGTTTCCATAGCGCCCGGGTGGGAAATTGTATGTAGGCTTTGCGTTCTGTTACGCTCACCTGACTCCCACGGAGGCGCAGGCCTGGTTTGGAGTGCTGTTGCCTCTTCTATGGTGAAGCGCAGGACTCGGAAGATGGACAGGACCGGACCTTCAAATCTGGCTTGTCTGACTCGCAGAAATATCCTTCTGTGTGTGAAAAGGGAGTATTAACAATCTGCGGGATAATGTGTAAGCCTCCCACTCCCTTCTCACCCTCCACGAAACCCTTCTGCGATTCCCCGTGAAGTCTCACCTTAGGGTCTGAAAGGACGAGCTCTCCATCCTGCTTCTGATGCAGGGGCGCGTTGTAATCCAGTTACTTCACTGGATCATGGATTGTAGAGAGTTCAAGTTTGCTTGACCTTCCCGGTAAAGTACTGTGAGAATTCTGTTTATAAGTATGAGCCCGAAATAATAATTGTCCGTTGTCTCTATTTCAGGTGCAGAACAAAGATTCCGAGATGAGCAATGGAACCGACAAAGGAAACTCAGGTGAGTTGTTTGATGAGAGGTTCCTTTAGTGTCCTTGCATTAATGCACTAATGCTTGTGTCTTTTTTCCCCATAGGGGCCGGGGTTCGGAAATGCCGGAGATATGGCACCGACCCGAAGTGAAAGGTGCAGTTCCAGTAGATATCAGGTAAGTCTTTAATGAGCGTTCAGGTAATGTCTTAGCATTCGCTCACTAACGCTGATGTCTGTTTTTCCCCTTAGGGGCCGGGGTCCGGAAATGCCAGGATGCGGCACCCACCCGAAATGAAGTGGGAATGACCCAACAGGTAAGTCTTATGATGGCAAATTAAGGTTTTCTTATTCTCTTCCCTAGCTCACCTTTGTTCTTGTCTTTTTCTCCCTAGGCGCTGAAATGTTGTTGCGGATCCAGATGGTTGCTGATGAACATGGAGGCGCCTAGTAAAGGTGAGTGGAATGCGGCACTGCAGCGATCGATGCGATGTGCTTTTAAAATGAATGTCTTCCTTTTCAGGATCGTCGGGGAAATGTCTCCGGAATGCGGGTTTAGCAGGTAAGGACTCTTCTTTCTCCTATTCTCTTCTCTTCTCCCTTTGCAGGTGTTCCAGGATGCTGGCGGTCGTGGCAGAAGTCAGGATGCAGGAGCAGACACGGTGAGCGTCCAGCTGCTAGATGCAGAACAACGCGAAGCGTGAGTTGCTGCTTGGGCGTGGCTTAAATAGCCTTCAAAGTAGTTCCAGGTATGTATCCTTCCTCTCAGGTATGTATTCTTCCTCCGGCCACACCCGTGTGGCTAAGTAGACCCAAAGAGGAAGTAGTCCCATTCAGGCCTCTAGATGGCCCGGATGTTGCAGCATGATCTGCATCAGGTAAGTTTACACCAAGCACCTTTAAACACAAAGTCATCTTTTATGAGCCTGGCGCCAAAGGCGCCAGGACTGAGTCGAAAGGGCCCCTACTTGGGGCTGCTGAGACTTCCCTCGGGGACATGATGTCTGCCTCTGGGGTATCTGGGCCTGGTCTGGCTCCTTGAAGGTAGGCATCATGACAGAAAATCCACGCTAATTAATGTATTTGGGTTCCAATATAGGTTACATATGGCTAGTGTTTGCTCTCCCTTGTTATTATTAATTGTTAATATACCAACAAGTATCTGAATTAGACTGGTTGGGTTCAATTCTGCCACAATTTTAAATTGTACATGGTTCTTAACTACGATCAGGAGACCTGATATAGGGCGACCTTTGACGCCTTTGGGTGCAGGATTTAGGTAAGTTGAATATCCTTCCACAATTGGTAATTCACGAAGCCAGGTTTCTTGTAGACAACATATATCATGTTCTTCAATGTTGTCATTCTGCTGAGTAAAAAGATGTTAAAGAAACCTAGTGTTCCATGATGCAATCGTTAGAGGTTTGTTAGCGATTGTCAGCCTGGCCTATGGCATTTGAATTTTGTCCGCAACTAAATTCATTAGCCATTTCCAGTTATCCTCAGTGCCTTTAGCAGGTACACTTTGGTCAGGCTTTCTGAGGGGTCTTTCCTGATGGTCCTTTACCCTGGGTACATATGATCTAGATCGACTTCTTCTGCCTTTTCTTCCTGAAGATCTTCCTTGACGATTTGAGTCTCGATCCAAAGGGGATTTTGATCTCTCTCTATGGGTAGATCGACCTTGTTGGCTCTTTTTTCCTGGTGATCTTCCTCAACATTCTGTATGTCGATCTAAGGGAGATTTTGATTTCTCTCTGTAGCTGGATCGTCTATGGTGATTGGCCGATCTTTGTTCAGGTGTTCTATGCCTTAAGGAGCGACGATAATGGTCACGTCATTCTCGTGAGTGCATGTGAGTGCCCTCGTTGTTGTTATGTGTTTTTGGTTTTTTCGACATATTTCTTCTTGGAGAATGCATTCCTGTCTTCAATGCAATCTTACTCAGTAAGTGTGTTGGCTTGAATATAATTGGGTGATCAATGACGTCAAAGCCCAATGTTCTTAATTGTGATGTTCTTGTTTCAATAATTGGGCTATTAGAGGAGTTGTGGGATGGATAAGTGCTCTGTCCAATCTTTCTTCATCCATGAATTCGACTCTTGCTATATCATTAGATGTCAATGACCTAAGCGAGGGAACATGATGTAGAAGTCGCATGATGTTTGCGCGATTCAGGATGAGACCATCCTCTTCAGGGCAGAGTCTTTCAATTAATAGTCCATCTGCATACTGAACTGGACAAGATCGATGTTTCGTTGTCGGGTCTTGTCGCTTGACTTGGGGATATTTAGATCATTTCAACGGCGATATGTGATAATGGTCTGTAGGAGCTGTGTTTGAAGTTTTATCATTAGCTGCTCCAGTGAACTGAACGAGTGTCAAGTTTTCTTCACTCACTAAGGCCGCAGAATTGAGTTCAGGTGCCTGTAGTTTTTTCGGTTTCAAAGCCTATTGATTCTTTCATGGCAATAGAGGGGTCTGAGGCTCTATGACTAAGCTTCTGGAATTTTAGGGTTCCCCAATTTGTCTCAATTGAGTCACATCCCATTTCTGACACCACAAGTAAGGAAGGAAAGGTATCAACAGTAAGACAGGTTGCGAGTAGCAACATTTCATGAAGAATTCCACAAAGGACAGTGTTTGAAGCGCATGTGATGAGAGGTGCGAACAAGTGGAAACTAAAGGAGTGAATGTACTTGGAATAAGCCAAATCAGACACTGTACACAGTGGTCCGGCGCCACGGGGGTGCTCATTCAAAGGTTTTAGGTATCCAACTGAATGGCAACTGCATTGTAAGAAAGGAACTTTGTATCGAAGTGGTACTGCGACGGTCAAGCTAAACCAAGTGCATATTCGAAAGTCTTTGATAAGTATAAAGTGAACTGCAATTGGTGCGAGCCCGGCTGAGGGAGACTAATTGAATGTGAAGAGGGGATCTGAGCCTGGCTGAGGAGGATCCAGGATAAACCGTGAGTCACGTGAGAAGGAATATTTTTGAAAGCTGAAAATAAAGTGATCTGATCGCAGAAATGGGGATTCCGCAATATCTAAAGAGGTATCTGAGCCCGGAAGAGGGGGAACCGAGTGTCTAAAAAAGGGATCTGAGCCCGGTTAGGGGACTCCAGGGTCAGACACCTGAATCGCATAATTGTAAGAAGTAAAGAACTTGCTTTTTTGTTTTGAACAACATGCCCTATGAAGTAAGAGACTTTGATGAGAAAAGAGACTTGGGCACAGAAGGCCCTGATACTGGAATTAGAACTGTATCCTTGTGTTGAAGAATCCAGAGTGTGTGCTTCGCTCGAGTGAACCTCCTTGCCCCGTGCTGAAAACGTGGGGAAGGGAGGCCCACGGCCCTAACATCCTGATTTATCATTTTGTGAACACTTCTTTCTTTTTCATGAACATTACCCCACACTATTTGTAAAATAGTAGTAAGGATTGGCAATAGGTTTTTAGTATAGGCCCTTTTCTTTTGACAAGACTCCACTAGGACTGCATTATTATTATTTCATGGTCATAACTTGCTCTCATCTGTAGATTTAGCTTTAGATAGGCGTTTTTCACTGCCTTGTGAAAGTTCAATAAACACCCTTGAACTGTGGTCACTTGTGTCTGTGTTACTTCGATGCCATGACTTCCTGTCATGATCACAGGTCAGGGTACTGGCACTATGACACCTTTTGCGGCTACACATATGCAGTTCCCCAACATCCACAAAGAAAGAGGAGACTGGACTGTTCTCATGCGTCGCTGTGCTGCCCCCATTGACTTAAGCATTGCTTCCATTGGACTAAAGACCTTCTAAGATGGCCGCTCTGTTTGCGGCTGGTCAGAGATCCAAGATGACAACGGATAGAGCCATGGAATTGAAACAAGAACTTTGCGCTAGTCTTGCATAGAGACCCACTACTTAAGCCACGCCCATGGCCTCCTGCACCGCTTTGCGTTTATTCTGTTTTAAGCAGCAGAATGCTTAGCGTGTGCTCTGTGTCCACATGCCTTTTACCCGGCAACTCCTAAGGAAGCTGTAAAGAAATAAAGGAAGCAGAAAGACATCAACAAGGACCCCCAAAATCACAGACTTTAGCAAGTAAACTACCCTTACCTGTTCTCAGCACCCGGGGTGCCTGTCGATTTGCCGCATTGCAGCAGAGACCATCTTCTGCTGCACCGTGCTGAGTTTCAGTGCTGCAGAGTCCATCTCCTGCTGCACAATGCTGAGCATCCTCAAGAGGGGAAAAAACGAAAAGACAACCAGACATAAGAGAAACCAAGACATTAAAAAGACACTAAGAAAGAGACTTCCAAAACATCAAAGCAAAGACAAAGACAGGAGGAGATCCTATATAAGGACACTTCCCCAAAGCATCTGGGAAGTAACAGATGGCCTGGACTAGCACACACCAGTGAAGTAACTGGCAACAGGTGTAACAGGAGTCAGTTTCTGTGCCTACATCTTCTTACAACCACAGGTATGTCCAGTCGTCCCAAGGGGTGGGAGCGCTAGCGGCACTGGAGGGGACAGTTTGATGGAGATCCTGACACCTGTGTTTCGCTTTGCAGGCACCATTCCATACTGTCTCCATCACAACTCAGCGCATCCATAGGGGTTTCCAAGCAACATCCCCATCCCTTCCTCCTCAAGGTCTGTGAGGTGTTACAGCACAACAGCCCACAAGCTTGAGGTGGTGAGTGGTGCGGGTCTCGCAGCAGGGAGTCCAGACGCATCCGCAGAGTCCAGGTAAGCGTTAAAGAATGCAAAGCCCACAAGTACATACTCTGCCTGAGCATCATGGAATCCGTCAATGGAACGCAATTGGCTTCAGGCCCTGTAACCCAGTGTACGGAGGAAGTGGTGCTGTTCTGTCAGGATGGACATCGGGAAAACATTGCTTTTGACCTCATCAGCGCCCCACAGTTCCTAGTTATCCTGGCTGGAGTCTCATAAACCTAGCATTGATTGGCGAGCAAGGACCTTAACCTTTTGCATTGTATTGTACTGTATTTGGTTATTTATATAGCGTTCTTTCCCCATTTGAATGGCCTCAATGCGCTTTGTGGTTGGAACTCCCTCGGTGACCGTAGTCAATGTGCTGGAAAATTCTAAAAAGTTTAGATTAGGAGATGCTGGTGTGCATTTCCGCCGGTCTCGGAACTTAGGTGGCTGACCAGGCTCGTCTAAGCAGCCCATAAATAGTTCAGGTAGGTGGGTAGGCGTTGTTGGTGGTTTGTGATAGGGTGCTATTGTTGGGAGAGTCGATGTGTGGCCAGCTATACCGAATTTCTTTTGTTGGCAGTCGCTGTATGCTAGTGGCAGAGGTGTTGCGGTACGTCAGGTGTTTCAGTGTGGATGGCTATATGTGCTGCTAGACCAGAAAGCATAGGGTATCCAGGCATTGTTTCAAAAAAATAGTTTTCGAATGCCAAAGGTTTCGACAAAAATGCATCGGAAAAATGCATTTTTTGTTAGGTAAAGGTTGTTTTTTTTTTTTTACTAAAATGGGTGTTAAGGGGTAAAAACACAGGGGCTAGGGGGGACCCCCCGATGAATTTTATTTTTTTAATGCATTTTTTCGACGCATTTGTTCTCAAAACTTTGCCATTCGAAACTATGGCTGTTGAAACAATCACTATAAACCAAGCATAGCCATAGCTGCCTTCTACGGTGCATGGATGGTTGGCCGTGCCTGCGGCCTGTGTCCACAGGTGTGGTGTAAGGTATACGTACCGTAGTCTTCAAGGTTATACGTACCGTAGTCTTTGGAGTTGTTCGGCTGGAACGATCTTTGTCCAGTGTGGACGGCCTGGTCTCATTGTTCATGGTCTCTCTAGTGTGAGGGTTTGAGTAGGCGGTGGGTGTGGGTTAGTTTGTTGCGGTGTGCCTCAGCGAGGGCTGCTGGCTTCCCTGGTATATTTGTCTCATTATTCGTGGTCTCTCTTGTGCTAGGGTCTGGGAGGGGGCGGTGGGCGCGGGTGATTTTATTGCGGTGTCCCACAGCGAAAAGGTTGCTGGCTTCACTGGTGTATTTGTCGGGTAGGAGTGTTGTGCATGGGGTGATGGTGTGTCAGGTGGGTCACTGCGAAAGCTGCCGACCACTTCTGTTGTACTTGGTTTAAGGGGATGTTGGGTTCGGTAATGTAGTTTTGACGAACAATGGTTCAGGGGGGAAATTGGGAAGAGCCATGATTTTTACAGCCTTTCCGAGTTTCAGACGGTTTTCAGTGTTGCGAATGTGTAGGGTTATGGAGTTCCAGAAGATTGTCATTCTCAGGTTCGAGGGTATGGGCGATGGGGTGGGTGAGTTTATTGCGGTGTACCACAGCGACAGCTGCTGGCTTCCCTGGTGTATTTGTTACTAGTGTATTTGCTGTTGTGTATGGGGGGACAGTATGTCAGGTGAGCCGCTGCCAGTGCTGCCAGTCTCTGTGTTGTAATTGGTGTAAGGGTGTCCTGTCCTGATTAGCTGGCCTGACTTGGTTCGGCAGAGTGGATTCAGGGGGGATATTATAGGAACAGCCAGGATTTTAGGGCCTTTCTGAATTTCAGATGGTTTTCAGTGTTGCGAATGTGTAGGGGTAGGGAGTTCCAGATGATTGGTGCTTGGATGGAGAAGGAAGAAGATCCACCCAGCCTCAAGGAGTTGTGAGTTGGTACCCCTAGGCAAAGTGCTGTGTGAGATATGAGATTCCTTGAGGGCTGGTAGGGCATGATTTTGTCTCAAAGGAAATCCGGTCTGGTGTTGTGGACGGCTCAGTGGGTGATGCACAAGTAGCGTGTCAACCAATCGGGAGACAGTGGAGGACTTTTATCGTGGGGCTGATGTGTTCTCTAGAAGGTAGGTTTATGAGCAGGCATGCTGCCGCGTTTTGGATTCTTTGGAGTTTCCTTAGTTGAGATGCTGGAGCACCTAGGTAGAGGCTCTTTGCGTAATCTAGGCGGCACATGATGATGGAGTTGATGGCCACGAAGCGATGGAGATAGGTGAGGTAAGGGAAGATGTGTCTCCGTGTGTTGGCGGAGGAAGAGATCGGCTGCGGTGGATGTCATCGGGCCTACTAGTGCGCCAGCGTGCTGCTCTGTTTTGACCAGTGCGTGGCATGGTGTCTGCCTGGTCTATGAGAGTGCAGTACCGTGAGAGAGACATCTAGATTTCAGATATAGTAGGTTTGGTAGTATTGGAGGTAGATAATGGGGGGGCGTTCTTAGATTTGTGGGCCCTGTGTGGCGGGTTTCACAGTATACAAATTAGATTATGAACATGGGTTATTGTGGGATACCCTTACTGCGACAGTTTACTATTGCCGTTAATCAGCTACGAATCATGAACCAAGTCGCTTTTAAAGTGTCAATGGAGTTTTCCCTATCCTCCGGATTAATGCATTAGACAAAAAGACACTCTTAATGAATGCACCATGTGTTCATTTAATGCTGCGAGATGGGATCTTAATCCTAAAAAGCCAGGAATTGAGGGATTTCATCCCGGGACGAATGAGCGTGAAGACAAGTAAAAGCTAATGCAAGGGCACTAATACGATGCTCTGGCACATGTCTGTTTCCTATGCCGAAACACGTGTTAACCTATAAACATGAACAACACCATTAAATTAACACATGGCGCATTCATTAAGAGTGTCTTCTTGTCTAATGGGTTTCATAGTATAGTTTAGGTACGGGAGAGACTCACCTGAATTCGAGAGTCCAGTATAATGGGAGAGAGGCCTAGGTTTCGCAATTAATTTAGGATAGGGTGGAACACACCCAAAATTTAGATTCCTGTATAGAGGGGGAGAAAAGAGACAACCTAGATTTGAGATTCCTGTATAGTGAGAGAGAGGCCTAAGATTCACAATATATTTTGGGCACCAGAGAAAACACCTAAGATTCCTGTATAGAGGGGGAGAAAAGAGACAACCTAGATTTGAGAGTCCTCTATAGTGGGAGAGAGGCCTAGGATTCACAATACATTTTGGGTCCTGGAGAAAACACCTAGATTTGAGAGTCCTGTATAGTGGGAGAGAGGCATAGGATTCACAATGCATTTTGGGTACTTGAGAAAACACCTAGATTTGAGAGTCCTGTATAGTGGGAGAGAAGCCTAGGATTCCCAATGCATTTTTTGGTACCAGAGAATACACCTAGATTTGAGAGGTTTTGCAATATAGTCGACAAATATGGGGGGTGCACCTAGATTTGAGATTCCTGTATAGTGGGAGAGAGGCCTAGATTTCACAATAAAATAGGTCACTTAGTATTATAGGCAGATTAGGTGGGCGCTCCTAGCTTTGAGAACCCTGCATAGTATGCAAGAGGCCCAGGTTTCACAGTACAATACCGGTATGGGAGACACTGTTAGATTTGAGAGTCCTGTATAGTGGCAGAGAGGCCTAGGATTCACAATTCAGTAGGTTTACACAGTATATAAATAATGTTCACAGTTCTATTTGAATGTGGCACAGGCTAATATTCACAGTTCTAGTTCAATGTGGCGAGGCTAAAATCCATAGTTCTATCTCAGTGCGACGCAGGCTAATATTCACAGTTTTAGTTCAGTGTGGCAGTGCTAATATTCACAGATCTATCTTAGTGCGACGCAGGCTAATATCAACAGTTCTAGTTCAATGTGGTGAGGCTAATATTCACAGTTCAAGTTCAGTGCAACGCAGGCTAATATTCACAGTTCTAGTTCAGTTTGGCGAGGCTAATAGTCGCAGTTCTATTTGAATGTGGCACAGGCTAATATTCACAGTTCTAATTCAATGTGGCGAGGCTAATATTCATAGTTCTAGTTCGATGTGGCAAGGCAAATATTCACAGTTCTAGTTCAGTGTGGCAAGGCTCATATTCACAGTTCTATCTCAGTGCAACGCAGGCTTATATTCACAGTTCTAGTTCAATGTGGTGAGGCTAATATTCACAGTACTAGTTCAATCTGGCGAGGCTAATATTCACAGTTCCAGTTCAATGTGGCAAGGCTAATAGTCGCAGTTCTAGTTCAGTGCGACACAGGCTAATATTCACAGTTCTATCTCAGTGCGACGTAGGCTAATATTCACAGTTCTAATTAATTGTGGCAAGGCAAATATTCACAGTTCTAGTTCGCTGTGGCGAGGCTGATATTCACAGTTCTAGTTCAACGTGGCGAGGCTAATATTCACAGTACTAGTTCAATCTGGTGAGGTTAATATTTACAGTTCTAGTTCAATGTGGTGAGGCTAATATTCACAGTACTAGCTCAATCTGGCGAGACTGAAATTCACAGTTCTAGTTCAAAGTGGCGAGGCTGAAATTCACAGTTCTAGTTCAATGTGGCGAGGCTAATATTCACAGTTCTAGTTCAATGTGGCAAGGCTAATAGTCACAGTTCTAGTTCAATGTGGCAAGGCTGTTATTCATAGTTCTAGTTCAATGTGGTGAGGCTAAGATTCACAGTTCTATCTCAGTGCGACGCAGGCCAATATTCACAGTTCTATATAGTTGTTAAACTGGTTCATATTAACAGCCTAGTGTGCTATGTTCTTAGGGTAGTTAGAGTGGCAGGGTTTCCGGAGTACAGTGATTGCTCTACTCCCCACCCAGGCCACACCTACCCTGATTGTCGCTGCTGGTTGACTGCTGGCCGCTGGTCCCCTGCTGACACCTGCAGACACAGTTTGGAGCAGCCAATGTAGGAGCCGCCATTTGCCTTGGGGCCCTTAGCTGTAGGGGCTGGAAGTTCAGAGGGCTCCCCTGGGAAGGACTTTTAAAAGGTGGGGATTATCCAATCAGGGAAGGGGGATGAGATGGGAGATGGGAGGAGGGTCAAGAGACGAGGAAATGGGTCCGGAGAGGGTTGGGGCACAGGGAGCACAATCGGGTGGGGGATCACTAAAAAACAAATGCAAACAGGCCAAATACGTCCCTGGGGCCTTTCCACTCACCTGTAGAGGCTGGAAAAAGTGGCGTGCAGGCGAGGGAGCCAGAGCACAAGGCCAAGGCAGGCACCTTTGTGATACCCAATCAGGGAAGGGTGGCAGGATGGGAGGCGGGAGGAGGGTCAGGAGACGAGGAAATGGGTCCGGCAAGGTCAGGGCACAAGGAGCGCATTTGGGTGGGGGAGAACCAAAAAACAAATGCAAACAAAATAGGTCCCAGGAGTCTTTCCACTCACCTGCAGAGGCCAGAAAAAAAGAACTTGTGGTGATACATGTTACTACAAGGCAACTTCCAAAGAGCAGACATCACCAACGATACCCGCTGATCCCAGTCTGGTTTTGGGCATCATGGGGAACCTGCCATCCAAGCACAGGGAATAGCAAGACATCTTCCACGCGGAACAGGCAAATACACTGCCCACACAGGCCTTATGACTGTCAGATTGACCTGATTCCCAGATCACAGACAGCATGTAGTCGCATCTACACCCTAAGGGAACAGGAGAACGCCCATCTACGTACTTACCTGGATCAACTTGGCTAATGTCTTTATACAACCCTCTGTAACGCTCACCTGGTATCCACGGGGACGTCACTCAGCCTGTTCTGACCTCTTACAACCTTGAACTCTTCCCTGGAGTCTACTCGACTGGAGAATGGGCCTGAATGGGCCTGAAACACAGGATTGGTAGAGTTGAACTCCCTATCGTCTCTGTGTGCTTGAACCCCTTCTTCCCCGGGGTCCAACCCTTCCCTTTGATCCACAGCTCATCTTGTTTTCTTGGAAAGTGTGCGCTCCGTCCTGCTTTCAGCACAGAGGCGCGTTGATTGATGCGGGCTCGTTGCTGCCTAGTTACTTCACTGGCAAGAGTCTGACAGGTAAGTATAATGAGTCTTTTGAACAGTGGGGGGCGTGGCTTGAGCAGCCATGGAGTAGGGACTCCAGGGTCAGACACCTGAATCGCATAATTGTAAGAAGTAAAGAACTTGCTTTTTTGTTTTGAACAACATGCCCTATGAAGTAAGAGACTTTGATGAGAAAAGAGACTTGGGCACAGAAGGCCCTGATACTGGAATTAGAACTGTATCCTTGTGTTGAAGAATCCAGAGTGTGTGCTTCGCTCGAGTGAACCTCCTTGCCCCGTGCTGAAAACGTGGGGAAGGGAGGCCCACGGCCCTAACATCCTGATTTATCATTTTGTGAACACTTCTTTCTTTTTCATGAACATTACCCCACACTATTTGTAAAATAGTAGTAAGGATTGGCAATAGGTTTTTAGTATAGGCCCTTTTCTTTTGACAAGACTCCACTAGGACTGCATTATTATTATTTCATGGTCATAACTTGCTCTCATCTGTAGATTTAGCTTTAGATAGGCGTTTTTCACTGCCTTGTGAAAGTTCAATAAACACCCTTGAACTGTGGTCACTTGTGTCTGTGTTACTTCGATGCCATGACTTCCTGTCATGATCACAGGTCAGGGTACTGGCACTATGACACCTTTTGCGGCTACACATATGCAGTTCCCCAACATCCACAAAGAAAGAGGAGACTGGACTGTTCTCATGCGTCGCTGTGCTGCCCCCATTGACTTAAGCATTGCTTCCATTGGACTAAAGACCTTCTAAGATGGCCGCTCTGTTTGCGGCTGGTCAGAGATCCAAGATGACAACGGATAGAGCCATGGAATTGAAACAAGAACTTTGCGCTAGTCTTGCATAGAGACCCACTACTTAAGCCACGCCCATGGCCTCCTGCACCGCTTTGCGTTTATTCTGTTTTAAGCAGCAGAATGCTTAGCGTGTGCTCTGTGTCCACGTGCCTTTTACCCGGCAACTCCTAAGGAAGCTGTAAAGAAATAAAGGAAGCAGAAAGACATCAGCAAGGACCCCCAAAATCACAGACTTTAGCAAGTAAACTACCCTTACCTGTTCTCAGCACCCGGGGTGCCTGTCGATTTGCCGCATTGCAGCAGAGACCATCTTCTGCTGCACCGTGCTGAGTTTCAGTGCTGCAGAGTCCATCTCCTGCTGCACAATGCTGAGCATCCTCAAGAGGGGAAAAAACGAAAAGACAACCAGACATAAGAGAAACCAAGACATTAAAAAGACACTAAGAAAGAGACTTCCAAAACATCAAAGCAAAGACAAAGACAGGAGGAGATCCTATATAAGGACACTTCCCCAAAGCATCTGGGAAGTAACAGATGGCCTGGACTAGCACACACCAGTGAAGTAACTGGCAACAGGTGTAACAGGAGTCAGTTTCTGTGCCTACATCTTCTTACAACCACAGGTATGTCCAGTCGTCCCAAGGGGTGGGAGCGCTAGCGGCACTGGAGGGGACAGTTTGATGGAGATCCTGACACCTGTGTTTCGCTTTGCAGGCACCATTCCATACTGTCTCCATCACAACTCAGCGCATCCACAGGGGTTTCCAAGCAACATCCCCATCCCTTCCTCCTCAAGGTCTGTGAGGTGTTACAGCACAACAGCCCACAAGCTTGAGGTGGTGAGTGGTGCGGGTCTCGCAGCAGGGAGTCCAGACGCATCCGCAGAGTCCAGGTAAGCGTTAAAGAATGCAAAGCCCACAAGTACATACTCTGCCTGAGCATCATGGAATCCGTCAATGGAACGCAATTGGCTTCAGGCCCTGTAACCCAGTGTACGGAGGAAGTGGTGCTGTTCTGTCAGGATGGACATCGGGAAAACATTGCTTTTGACCTCATCAGCGCCCCACAGTTCCTAGTTATCCTGGCTGGAGTCTCATAAACCTAGCATTGATTGGCGAGCAAGGACCTTAACCTTTTGCATTGTATTGTACTGTATTTGGTTATTTATATAGCATTCTTTCCCCATTTGAATGGCCTCAATGCGCTTTGTGGTTGGAACTCCCTCGGTGACCGTAGTCAATGTGCTGGAAAATTCTAAAAAGTTTAGATTAGGAGATGCTGGTGTGCATTTCCGCCGGTCTCGGAACTTAGGTGGCTGACCAGGCCCGTCTAAGCAGCCCATAAATAGTTCAGGTAGGTGGGTGGGCGTTGTTGGTGGTTTGTGATAGGGTGCTATTGTTGGGAGAGTCGATGTGTGGCCAGCTATACCAAATTTCTTTTGTTGGCAGTCGCTGTATGCTAGTGGCAGAGGTGTTGCGGTACGTCAGGTGTTTCAGTGTGGATGGCTATATGTGCTGCTAGACCAGAAAGCATAGGGTATCCAGGCATTGTTTCAAAAAAATAGTTTTCGAATGCCAAAGGTTTCGACAAAAATGCAATAGAAAAATGTATTTTTTGTTAGGTAATGGTTGTTTTTTTTTTTTTTACTAAAATGGGTGTTAAGGGGTAAAAACACAGGGGCTAGGGGGGACCCCCCGATGAATTTTATTTTTTTAATGCATTTTTTCGACGCATTTGTTCTCAAAACTTTGCCATTCGAAACTATGGCTGTTGAAACAATCACTATAAACCAAGCATAGCCATAGCTGCCTTCTACGGTGCATGGATGGTTGGCCGTGCCTCTGGCCTGTGTCCACAGGTGTGGTGTAAGGTATACGTACCGTAGTCTTCAAGGTTATACATACCGTAGTCTTTGGAGTTGTTCGGCTGGAACGATCTTTGTCCAGTGTGGACGGCCTGGTCTCATTGTTCATGGTCTCTCTAGTGTGAGGGTTTGAGTAGGCGGTGGGTGTGGGTTAGTTTGTTGCGGTGTGCCTCAGCGAGGGCTGCTGGCTTCCCTGGTATATTTGTCTCATTATTCGTGGTCTCTCTTGTGCTAGGGTCTGGGAGGGGGCGGTGGGCGCGGGTGATTTTATTGCGGTGTCCCACAGCGAAAAGGTTGCTGGCTTCACTGGTGTATTTGTCGGGTAGGAGTGTTGTGCATGGGGTGATGGTGTGTCAGGTGGGTCACTGCGAAAGCTGCCGACCACTTCTGTTGTACTTGGTTTAAGGGGATGTTGGGTTCGGTAATGTAGTTTTGACGAACAATGGTTCAGGGGGGAAATTGGGAAGAGCCATGATTTTTACAGCCTTTCCGAGTTTCAGACGGTTTTCAGTGTTGCGAATGTGTAGGGTTATGGAGTTCCAGAAGATTGTCATTCTCAGGTTCGAGGGTATTGGCGATGGGGTGGGTGAGTTTATTGCGGTGTACCACAGCGACAGCTGCTGGCTTCCCTGGTGTATTTGTTACTAGTGTATTTGCTGTTGTGTATGGGGGGACAGTATGTCAGGTGAGCCACTGCCAGTGCTGCCAGTCTCTGTGTTGTAATTGGTGTAAGGGTGTCCTGTCCTGATTGGCTGGCCTGACTTGGTTCGGCAGAGTGGATTCAGGGGGGATATTATAGGAACAGCCAGGATTTTAGGGCCTTTCTGAATTTCAGATGGTTTTCAGTGTTGCGAATGTGTAGGGGTAGGGAGTTCCAGATGATTGGTGCTTGGATGGAGAAGGAAGAAGATCCACCCAGCCTCAAGGAGTTGTGAGTTGGTACCCGTAGGCAAAGTGCTGTGTGAGATATGAGATTCCTTGAGGGCTGGTAGGGCATGATTTTGTCTCAAAGGAAATCCGGTCTGGTGTTGTGGACGGCTCAGTGGGTGATGCACAAGTAGCGTGTCAACCAATCGGGAGACAGTGGAGGACTTTTATCGTGGGGCTGATGTGTTCTCTAGAAGGTAGGTTTATGAGCAGGCATGCTGCCGCGTTTTGGATTCTTTGGAGTTTCCTTAGTTGAGATGCTGGAGCACCTAGGTAGAGGCTCTTTGCGTAATCTAGGCGGCACATGATGATGGAGTTGATGGCCACGAAGCGATGGAGATAGGTGAGGTAAGGGAAGATGTGTCTCCGTGTGTTGGCGGAGGAAGAGATCGGCTGCGGTGGATGTCATCGGGCCTACTAGTGCGCCAGCGTGCTGCTCTGTTTTGACCAGTGCGTGGCATGGTGTCTGCCTGGTCTATGAGAGTGCAGTACCTTGAGAGAGACATCTAGATTTCAGATATAGTAGGTTTGGTAGTATTGGAGGTAGATAATGGGGGGCGTTCTTAGATTTGTGGGCCCTGTATGGAGGGTTTCACAGTATACAAATTAGATTATGAACATGGGTTATTGTGGGATACCCTTACTGCGACAGTTTACTATTGCCGTTAATCAGCTACGAATCATGAACCAAGTCGCTTTTAAAGTGTCAATGGAGTTTTCCCTATCCTCCGGATTAATGCATTAGACAAAAAGACACTCTTAATGAATGCACCATGTGTTCATTTAATGCTGCGAGATGGGATCTTAATCCTAAAAAGCCAGGAATTGAGGGATTTCATCCCGGGACGAATGAGCGTGAAGACAAGTAAAAGCTAATGCAAGGGCACTAATACGATGCTCTGGCACATGTCTGTTTCCTATGCCGAAACACGTGTTAACCTATAAACATGAACAACACCATTAAATTAACACATGGCGCATTCATTAAGAGTGTCTTCTTGTCTAATGGGTTTCATAGTATAGTTTAGGTACGGGAGAGACTCACCTGAATTCGAGAGTCCAGTATAATGGGAGAGAGGCTTAGGTTTCGCAATTAATTTAGGATAGGGTGGAACACACCCAAAATTTAGATTCCTGTATAGAGGGGGAGAAAAGAGACAACCTAGATTTGAGATTCCTGTATAGTGAGAGAGAGGCCTAAGATTCACAATATATTTTGGGCACCAGAGAAAACACCTAAGATTCCTGTATAGAGGGGGAGAAAAGAGACAACCTAGATTTGAGAGTCCTCTATAGTGGGAGAGAGGCCTAGGATTCACAATACATTTTGGGTCCTGGAGAAAACACCTAGATTTGAGAGTCCTGTATAGTGGGAGAGAGGCATAGGATTCACAATACATTTTGGGTACTTGAGAAAACACCTAGATTTGAGAGTCCTGTATAGTGGGAGAGAAGCCTAGGATTCCCAATGCATTTTTTGGTACCAGAGAATACACCTAGATTTGAGAGGTTTTGCAATATAGTCGACAAATA
The DNA here is from genome assembly GCF_040938575.1 of Ambystoma mexicanum. Lineage (NCBI taxonomy): Eukaryota > Metazoa > Chordata > Amphibia > Caudata > Ambystomatidae > Ambystoma > Ambystoma mexicanum. The sequence continues at coordinate 1,207,059,843 of NC_090923.1, read as the reverse complement.
TGGGGGGTGCACCTAGATTTGAGATTCCTGTATAGTGGGAGAGAGGCCTAGATTTCACAATAAAATAGGTCACTTAGTATTATAGGCAGATTAGGTGGGCGCTCCTAGCTTTGAGAACCCTGCATAGTATGCAAGAGGCCCAGGTTTCACAGTACAATACCGGTATGGGAGACACTGTTAGATTTGAGAGTCCTGTATAGTGGCAGAGAGGCCTAGGATTCACAATTCAGTAGGTTTACACAGTATATAAATAATGTTCACAGTTCTATTTGAATGTGGCACAGGCTAATATTCACAGTTCTAGTTCAATGTGGCGAGGCTAAAATCCATAGTTCTATCTCAGTGCGACGCAGGCTAATATTCACAGTTTTAGTTCAGTGTGGCAGTGCTAATATTCACAGATCTATCTTAGTGCGACGCAGGCTAATATCAACAGTTCTAGTTCAATGTGGTGAGGCTAATATTCACAGTTCAAGTTCAGTGCAACGCAGGCTAATATTCACAGTTCTAGTTCAGTTTGGCGAGGCTAATAGTCGCAGTTCTAGTTCAGTGCGACACAGGCTAATATTCACAGTTCTAATTCAATGTGGCGAGGCTAATATTCATAGTTCTAGTTCGATGTGGCAAGGCAAATATTCACAGTTCTAGTTCAGTGTGGCAAGGCTCATATTCACAGTTCTATCTCAGTGCAACGCAGGCTTATATTCACAGTTCTAGTTCAATGTGGTGAGGCTAATATTCACAGTACTAGTTCAATCTGGCGAGGCTAATATTCACAGTTCCAGTTCAATGTGGCAAGGCTAATAGTCGCAGTTCTAGTTCAGTGCGACACAGGCTAATATTCACAGTTCTATCTCAGTGCGACGTAGGCTAATATTCACAGTTCTAATTAATTGTGGCAAGGCAAATATTCACAGTTCTAGTTCGCTGTGGCGAGGCTGATATTCACAGTTCTAGTTCAACATGGCGAGGCTAATATTCACAGTACTAGTTCATTCTGGCGAGGTTAATATTTACAGTTCTAGTTCAATGTGGTGAGGCTAATATTCACAGTACTAGCTCAATCTGGCGAAACTGAAATTCACAGTTCTAGTTCAATGTGGCGAGGCTGAAATTCACAGTTCTAGTTCAATGTGGCGAGGCTAATATTCACAGTTCTAGTTCAATGTGGCAAGGCTAATAGTCACAGTTCTAGTTCAATGTGGCAAGGCTGTTATTCATAGTTCTAGTTCAATGTGGTGAGGCTAAGATTCACAGTTCTATCTCAGTACGACGCAGGCCAATATTCACAGTTCTATATAGTTGTTAAACTGGTTCATATTAACAGCCTAGTGTGCTATGTTCTTAGGGTAGTTAGAGTGGCAGGGTTTCCGGAGTACAGTGATTGCTCTACTCCCCACCCAGGCCACACCTACCCCGATTGTCGCTGCTGGTTGACTGCTGGCCGCTGGTCCCCTGATGACACCTGCAGACACAGTTTGGAGCAGCCAATGTAGGAGCCGCCATTTGCCTTGGGGCCCTTAGCTGTAGGGGCTGGAAGTTCAGAGGGCTCCCCTGGGAAGGACTGTTAAAAGGTGGGGATTATCCAATCAGGGAAGGGGGATGGGATGGGAGATGGGAGGAGGGTCAAGAGACGAGGAAATGGGTCCGGAGAGGGTTGGGGCACAGGGAGCACAATCGGGTGGGGGATCACTAAAAAACAAATGCAAACAGGCCAAATACGTCCCTGGGGCCTTTCCACTCACCTGTAGAGGCTGGACAAAGTGGCGTGCAGGCGAGGGAGCCAGAGCACAAGGCCAAGGCAGGCACCTTTGTGATACCCAATCAGGGAAGGGTGGCAGGATGGGATGCGGGAGGAGGGTCAGGAGACGAGGAAATGGGTCCGGCAAGGTCAGGGCACAAGGAGCGCATTTGGGTGGGGGAGAACCAAAAAACAAATGCAAACAGGCCAAATAGGTCCCAGGAGTCTTTCCACTCACCTGCAGAGGCCAGAAAAAAAGAACTTGTGGTGATACATGTTACTACAAGGCAACTTCCAAAGAGCAGACATCACCAACGATACCCGCTGATCCCAGTCTGGTTTTGGGCATCATGGGGAACCTGCCATCCAAGCACAGGGAATAGCAAGACATCTTCCACGCGGAACAGGCAAATACACTGCCCACACAGGCCTTATGACTGTCAGATTGACCTGATTCCCAGATCACAGACAGCATGTAGTCGCATCTACACCCTAAGGGAACAGGAGAACACCCATCTACGTACTTACCTGGATCAACTTGGCTAATGTCTTTATACAACCCTCTGTAACGCTCACCTGGTATCCACAGGGACGTCACTCAGCCTGTTCTGACCTCTTACAACCTTGAACTCTTCCCTGGAGTCTACTCGACTGGAGAATGGGCCTGAAACACAGGATTGGTAGAGTTGAACTCCCTATCGTCTCTGTGTGCTTGAACCCCTTCTTCCCCGGGGTCCAACCCTTCCCTTTGATCCACAGCTCATCTTGTTTTCTTGGAAAGTGTGCGCTCCGTCCTGCTTTCAGCACAGAGGCGCGTTGATTGATGCGGGCTCGTTGCTGCCTAGTTACTTCACTGGCAAGAGTCTGACAGGTAAGTATAATGAGTCTTTTGAACAGTGGGGGGCGTGGCTTGAGCAGCCATGGAGTAGGACGTGCATCTGGTGCAGCTCCGTACGATCCGACGGATGATCCGACAATATCTACCTTCTAAAACGTGCTATCAAGTCCAAGAAGGGCAGCATATGCATGGGAAAGTGAGCGCTGTGCATTGCGCAGAGATCAAGTGAGAAGTGAGCTGCACTTCAAAGGAATCGCCCAACGAGGCCGGCCGCAGCGGATACAATGTTTCCCCAAAATGGCCGGCGAACAAAGGAATCGAAACTAGAGTGCCGGAACAGAAGTATGAAAGTGGCAGCCGTTGTGTTATAAGGAAGGAAGCGGGCGGTGACACAACGAGATCTCTGCCTGGTGAGCCGCGGGTTCGCGCGGTGCAGCGTTGGCCCTGGACACGGACAACAATAAAGGCGGACCGCCCCCGGAGACCAAGTGCCCAGAAACAGCCGCGCTCGGATAAGAGGACGGGTGCATGGGGCCGGGTATTCCCTGCCTATGTGTGCCGAACGCCCGATGTGTGCGCTGCGTGAGGCGAATTCGGACCGGGAGCAGGAGACTCGGCTTGGATGTGGAGTGCGCGCCCGAGCAACAATAAGCTGAGCGCTCCCCACGGGGTGATGAAGAGCAGGAGTGGCCGCGTAATAAAACATTGGATGTGCCCGCCCCGCACTGCCTTCGAAAGAACAGACGGCAAATAAGCGCATGGCAGATGCATGGGAAGCGCTCCAGCGGCCCATGAGGTGGGGAAAGGATATTTGGCAACAAGGCCCACAAGAACACACAAGGACTTCCTGTAGCCCGGCTTTGTTATAAACTGTGCGATGCGGGCGAGGCCAGCGGGAGCTTTGGGTGGCGCCTCGAGCCACCGCACAAGGTTTGTGGGAGACCCGCGTTACACAAAGGTACGGCACGGGTCCTGCCGCAATTTAATGATTAATTGTAACAAATGCACAGGAGCGACACGAAGCGGATACATTGTGACATATAGTTGTCAATAGACTGCATACAAGAAGGACTGCGGATACATGAACGGAAAGAAAATATATTGGACGACGTGCACGCTCTGCTTCCTTGCCGCTGGGCTGGAGAACAGAGCATTGTGCTTCAGCAGAAGGGGCAGCTGATGTACAGGGCAGCTGCTCACCATTAGTTTAAGCAGCCAGAACAGTGGAATCGAGCATTCAACAATAAATAGCTACTTGAGGACACCGTTTTGCGCTGGTGGGCTGACACTGATGGAGATGGTTCTGCACTCATAGGGGCAAAGGGGTGCGCAACACTGGGAGCTGGGGGCATGCTGGGAGACTAAAAACCAGCAGATTACCCTGAAGATGCCACAGAGCCTAAAAATATAAAACACCAAAGAGAAGCACGGCACTTGGAGAGTGTGTAAGAAAGACTGCTGTAGATATATGCAATGGTGCACATTGTGCACAGAGCCCAAACACCGGAGGATTAAGGCAAGAGAAAAAGTGATCCCTACGATGCAATAGGTTAAGTTAATACGTGGGAGAGCACAACCCACTCTGGGAAAGAGCCCAACTAACTCAAGCCTATACAGGAATTTTTCTGGACAACTATCTAGGTTCTGAAGTGCCACACTGGGTTTGCTTCAAAGTAGAAGTGCAGGTTCGATACGTCAGAGACCAAGCAGCCCCAGACACATAACTGCGTCTACAAGATGTCAGGGCGAGGTGCCATAAGCAAGAATAAGAACAAACAATCCAAAATGGAAGCTTTTGCTAAAACGCAGCTATCTCCTGCGACCGCAGCGCCTAGGGGCGCGACGGCACCGGTGGAGAGCACTGTAGCGACGGAAAATCACCAGATTCTGGCGGCTATCATGGAACTGAAACACTCATGGGGATTAGCTTTGGCGGACTTGCGCACTTCCAAGATAGACGCAGTAGGCATCGACGTCACCCTGCTGAGACAGAATGTTAGGGCGTTGGCTGAGAGGACATGCAGCCTGGAGAGTGCAGTGAAAACCAACACGGATACTAGTAGCAACAATGCAAAGGAGGTCCATATTCTGAAGCAACAGGTGGCTAACCTGGAGAATCGTGCGTTAGAGGCGGAAGGGAGAGCAAGGAGGAACAACATCCGCATGGTCGGCCTGCCGGAGGGGGAGGAAGGCCAAGACCCTACAGAGTACGGTGAGAATCTACTCTTACAAGAAATAGGGGCCGGAAAACTTTCACAAGGATTTGCAGTGGAGCGGGCGCACAGAGCCCTTATGAGGAGGCCGAAGCCTGGGGCTCCCCCCGCGCGATAATCACAAAAATACTTAACTATAAAGATCGTGAGAAGATATTGGAGTATTTTTGCAAGGGCGGAAAAATCGAAAGGGCTTCAAGTACTATTACAGCGTATCCTGACTATACAATGCTGGTCCAGGGGCAACGGTACAGTTATGTGGCAATCAAAAGGAGGCTACGTATGGCGGATATAAAATACATGCTTCTGTACCCTGCGAAATTGAAAGTGCAGCACAAGGGCAAGATGTACTTTTTCGACACCCCGGAAGAAGCAACGACATGGCTGGACCTTCAGGGCTGTCCGGAACGAGACATGGAGCAGGCTCGAGAGGAACACGATAAGTGATGGGGACCATGCACGTATATTGAGGAGATGCAGGGCGAGTGTCCCAGAAGAGATAATGATAGTGCTTAAGATTAAGGGATGCGATTGAGTAAAGGTTACATTCTGCTGGGATACCTCAGACTGTGTCGAATTTAAGAGACTGGAATATAGTAGTGCGCATGCATGCACAGATTGAATAGCTAGGCGTAGTTGGACTGTTGCAAATAGGAGCGGCTGGGTGCTAGCACCCTACTCTCCCCCGAGTAATAATAGTTGTTGTAGCAGGTCAGTCACTAGGGCGACCTCACCCTGCGGAGCTTCGAGTACAGGCGCGAGCCAGAAAGAGCTAGATGCGGGGGGGCCTGAGATCCAGGGATGGAGCTGGGCAACAGTTGGGGCGGGTGATGTTGAGGATGGGAGGGGAGGAGAGTGGGGCGGAGAATGGGGAGTTTGGGGAGTTGGGGAAGGGAGGGATGGCGGGAGGGAGAAAGGAAGGGTTGTGTGGGGTGTTTTTAGTTGGGGAAAGTTTGAACTGGGGTATGAGCCTACATAGACAAAAACGGAAAGAGGAACTGATCTGCACTGGTGGGAGGGGAACAGGAATTCTAATATGCCATGGGGGACCTTAAAATGATTACATGGAATGTCAGAGGCCTTAATAGTTATTTGAAAAGGAACAAGGTGATGTTATACCTGCGCAGACAAAAAATAGATATCGCACTATTACAGGAGACTCATCTGACGCGGGATAAGTTGGGAACAGTGGTGAAAAAATGGAAAGGGGTAGTGGTGGGTTCGACATACTATGCCTATGCTAGAGGGGTGCTAATTTGGGTGGCGCCACATGTCCCATTTCACAAGTTGTAGGAATCTGCGGAAGCGGAAGGGAGAATGGTTATACTAAGGGGACTAGTGGAGAACAAGGAGGTATACATTGTTAACACCTATGCCCCCAATCAAAATACAGCTACTTATTTCAGAACCCTGAGTACCACTCTAAGCATGTGTATGGGAAGCGCAGTGATCTGGGGAGGTGATTTTAACTGTGTACTAAACCCTAAAACGGACAGATCAGATTGGAAGTTTGATAGACCTGCTCCAGCGGCAAAGCGCTACAGGCGCTGCTAAACGACTTTGGTCTGGTGGAAGTGGGGAGAATAAAACACCCCTGTGAAAGGCAGTACTCGCATTATTCTGCTCCACAGCAGTTGCATACGTGGCTAGACTATGTCTTCGTCACATCAGAGATAATGACGGAGATGGTGCAGGCAGAATATAAGGCGAGGGTCCTGTAGGACCACTCGCCGCTGGTAATAGGCTGGCAATACTGTCCCGCAAGAGCGAGGATTCCGACGTGGCGTCTCCGGGCAGAGGCACTTAAAGACCCCCTTTTCAGGGAAGACATAAGGGAGGAGATCATAAAGTACTTTGAGGTAAATACAGGAAGCGTGGACTCAGCGGGCACGCTATGGGAAACCTTTAAGGCAGTGTTGCGGGGCATAGCCATAGCAAAATCTAAAGGCCTACAAGGAGGAATCCTAGCTGATCTACATGAGGCAGAAAAGGAAATGGAAAAGGCACTGAAAGGAGGAGATGACACTGGAATAGACATGGAGCTGATACTTAAATGGCAACAGACATGTGCGGAGCTATGGGATAGATTGTCCAACCTTAACTATAGGAAATATATAGAAAGACAGCATGCGGGTGGAGATAAAACAGGAAGGCTTCTGGCATGGTTGTACAAGAGCGAGAACCCTAGACCCACCGTCAGAACAATAACAAGAGAAGATGGCAGTGTAGCTGACACCCAAGAGGAAGTTAATCAGGAATTTGCAAGTTACTACAGGGATCTATATGGGGATACGGGGAGAGGTAGTTCTGACGAAATAAGAGAGACACTAGACGACATAGGTCTGCCCACAATAAGTGCTGAAGAGAGAGAGGAGTTGGATGCACCCATTACCATAGAGGAGTTAGAAGAAGTGGTGAGACAGCTACCTACTAGTAAGACCCCAGGTGCGGATGGGTTTCCGAGTGAGTTTTATAAGGTGTATAAGGCAGAAGTGCTTCCCCTGATGTTGGATATGCTAAATGAAGCGTTTGAGATAGGACGGCTGCCAGAATCACTTAGGGAGGCGATTATAATACCTCTTCCCAAAACAAATAAGCCGGGAGACAGCTGTGGCTCCTATAGACCGCTCTCGATGCTGAACAAGGACAGCAAGATACTGACAGCTGTCCTAGCAAGAAGACTGCACAGAGTCATTGGCAAACTAATACACCCGGATCAGACAGGCTATGTCCCAAATAGGAACATAACTCATAATCACAGGCGACTTCATCGAGTTGTTGAATGGGGGAGCAGAAATGATGGCGAAATGGCAATAGTGTCTTTAGACGCTGTGAAGGCCTTTGACTCAGTCAAGTGGCCATGGCTGCTGGCAGCATTGGCGGGCTATGGTATGGGGCCTGGATAAATAAGATGGGCAAGGATGCTATATAGTGAACCGATGGCCAGAGTCAAAACAGGAGCAGTGATTTCCGAGAGATGGCAACTGGGCAGAGGCACCAGACAAGAGTGCCCATGGTCCCCTATGCTGTACATATTAGCTTTAGAGCCTTTGGCGATATATCTCAGACAACAGTATGATACCATAGGCATCGAAATGGGAGGGGAGGGACATTTGATCTCCTTGTATGCAGATGATTTGTTGTTGTACCTGAAATACCCGGAGGAGAATCTCCAGTACATCTTAGAAGTTGTGGACAGGTATGTGGGGCTGTCTGGCATAGCGGTAAACCCTCAGAAATCTATTATCTTCCCGTTAGGAAGTTATAAGGGGATCCCCGCCGGGCGGTTGCCGGTGCTACAAACTCCTTGGGTTGTTGGTACTTTTTGGTACCTTGGGATAGATGTGTATCATACAGTGGAGGAGGAACATATGCGCAATACCGAGGCAACCATGAGGAAAATCGAAAAGAATATGAAGTTTTGGGCAAAGTTACCTCTAGCAATGATGGGGCGGAGTGCAATGCTTAAAATGGTCGTCTTGCCCAGGCTCCTGCATTATTTTGGAAACATTCCGTATTTTATACCTAAGAAGTTCTTCACCAGACTACACGGCATGTGCAGGGATTTTCTGTGGCAGGGTACCAGGAATAGGGTGGCACTATGGAAGTTGCAGAACTTTTATGAGAAAGGGGGAATAAAACTGCCTAACTATGAGGCCTATTATGTAGCGCGCCAACTGCAATATGTCGCCAAATGGCTCTCAGATGAAGTGACCCCTGAATCTAGGTTGTTTAGAACAGATGGTGCCCCATTTTATTTAAAAGAAATAATTTGGTTACCTGAGACGGAAATGAAAGTGCGTCCTAAGATGATGATGTTTGGGTGGAGGATCTGGCGCCGTGCATGCCGGATGATGGGAAACCCAGTCCCATGCTCCCCACAGATACCGTTGGTTGTGTTGGCTAAGGGAGATGAACAGCTACAAAGGACAATTAGGAACCACTGGGAATCGGTGGGATTGGCAACTATGGGTGATGTCTGGCGGGAGGGGACTATTATAAACTTTGAAGAGTTAAGGGAGGAAGTGGGGTTACATGTGGGGCAATATATTGCATATTATAAAATGGTGCAGGAAATTAAAAAAAATTGGCCAGAAACAATATTGGAAGAAGAGCCTGATGGTACCATAGACATGATATATGATATAACGGAAGGAGGGCATGAGATTTCTAGATTGTACGAAATCTTGATGTCCAGGTGTTGGGAAAGAACTAACGCAACTGAGATCGGACTGGGAGGCGGAGGTGGGAGCCCCAATGGAGGATGGGATGTGGGAACGTGCCCTGGGGTACCACAAGAGGGTGTCAAGGAACGCCAGATTAAAACAGATACAACTATATATTACGCACAGGGCATACATGACACCCCTGAGGATATCGAGGTTTCAAAATGCCGGTAGACAGGCATGCCCCAAATGCGACGAGGAACAGGCTGATATGGTACATATGTTCTGGTCCTGCCCAGTGATTGAGCGCTTCTGGAGTGAAGAAGCGGGGAAACTAGCAGCAAAGGCGGTCACTATTGTCGTAGACTCAGCCTGGGCTTGCTTACTGGGGGGCTACCCCAGATCGCAAAAACTTAAGCATGTCAATAAATTGAAGGATTTAGCATATGTGCTTGCAAAAAGGAATATTGCCATGGGATGGAAGGCTTGTCATAGGCCACGGGTGGAGATGTGGTTGAAAGAGTTGCAGAAGTGGGCAGAGGCGGAAACAATGGTATGGCAGGAAGCAAGTAGTATAGGGGGAGAACAAGAGGGGGGAATCCTGACGGCATGGAAATCGCTGGTAGCGGAACTGTTTGGAACAATACAAAATCTGATGGAATCCACTGGAAACGAGACCCCACCACACGGTGCCGATACAGACTGAGTGGAACAATAGTAGGATAAGGGGAGCAGTGACCAATATTTTGTAATGAACAATGTGAAATTGTATTGCTATTTGCACTGCGTGTTTGTTGATATTTGTTTTGTTTTATTGAATAAAATTGTTTTTTAAAAAAATGAGTCTTTTGAACAGTTCTCTAACTTTGTTCCTTTCCTTCCTTAGATGATGGCCGGCGTCCGGGGATGGCGACGTGCTGCTGAGATGAGTAGCGCTGAAGGTGAGTGAGAGCGCGATGCGCGATGCGACCCTTTCGTATTTGTATTGAACTGAGTTCTTTTTCTGTGTCTTTTAGGTGCCGCAACGTTTTCAGCGTGGATGCCGGTTATGAAGAAGAAATGCGGTGAGTAAGCGCGGTATGCGGCGCCTCTAGATGTTTCCACGCTAACATGGAGTATCTTTTCCCTCTTGCAGATGGATGAGAAGTTCCAGAGACAGAGTTCCCCCAGAACGCCTGGGATTCAGGTAAGCCTTTGAAACTTGTACAGTCTTTAAAAATAAGCGAAGATTTGCTGAATGCTTACTAACGCCTTTTTTCTGTTCTTTTCCCCTTTCCTTAGGAAGCGGCGTGCTGGGATGGGAATGACACCGCCGAAGATGCCTGCAGACCAGAAGAAGCGATGAATGATGGGCAGAAGCGCCGCAAGGTAAGGCTGTTCCTAACGGTGTTCTTGTTCTTGCAGGAGCTGAGCGCAGAAGAAAGATGCAGGCCTACTGGAGACCGATCCGAACACGGTGAGTGTCATGCTGCAGGTGCAGAAAACACAAAGCATGTTTCTCAGCCTGGGTGTGGCTTAAATAGTCTCTGGGTATCCCAGGTGTCTCTGGGCTGAACCACACCCAAAAGACTAGACTGCACATGCAGTTCTGGGAACCGAAATATGTGGGGGCATCCATCTTGTCCACATCAATGCACTTCAAGTCCAATCCCCAATGTTATCCTATGGGAGTAAGTGAGTCTGGTGGCACAAGCCCCAAGTCTGACTCCAAGTGGGTCTTTGGAGGGATGGAGAAGCCCTTGAGAGCCATGTAGGTGATCGTGGCCTGGCTCCAGCCTGACATCTTGGAGGGCTGGGGACATGAGGGGCAGGAATCATGACACCCTCCGGCCTCACTACTTTTTTTCATACCAAAGAAGGAGGGAGACCTGCGTACCTGTATAGACTACAGAGCTTTAAACCAGATCACCGTCAAGAACAGGTATCCGCTTCCTTTGATACCAGTGCTTTTAGACCAAATAAGGAATGCCAAAATCTACACCAAACTCGACCTGAGGGACACGTATCATTTGGTGCGAGTTAAGAGTGTGACGAGTGGAAAACGGTTTTTCGCACCAAATTCGGGATCTGTGAGTATCAAGTAATGCCATTCGGTTTGTGCAGTGCCGCAGCAGCATTCCAGTTCTTCATGAATGATGTGTTACGTGAACTCATGGACGTGTGTGCAATAGTCTACATAGACGATATTTTAATCTACTCAACAACACCTACTGAGCATGTCCGCCACGTACAAGCACGGCTAGAAAAGCTACGCCAGAACCACCTGTATGCAAAGCTTGAAAAAATTTCTTTTCACATCACAGAAGTACAATTTTTGGGGTTTATCTTAACACCCCAGGGGGTTCGAATGGACAATCGTAAGGTTGAAGCAATCCTCCAATGGCCCTCACCAACATCAATCAAGAACGTCCAAAGCATCTTGAGCTTCACTAACATTTATCAGTGGTTCATACCAGATTTGTTACACCTGGTGCACCGCATTACCTCACTACTGCGCAAGAATAAAAGGTTTGCATGGACCCCAGAAGCAGAACAAGCCTTCGGTGCCTTGAAACAGTGTTACACTACTGCAGCCATCCTGCAACACCCAAAACCTGATCTTCCTCATGTAGTTGAGACTGACGGCTACAATGTGGCTATGGGTGCGGTGCTGACTCAACGTCGTCCTGACACAGAACAACTCCATCCAGTTGCGTTCTGGTCTAGGAAGTTCACTACCACAGAAAAGAATTATGCAATCACAGACAAGGAGCTATTGGCGATAAAGGCCGCCTTCAAGGAATGGCGGCATCATCTCTTAGGAGCCAGACACCCCATCACCGTAATCACCGACCATCGCAACCTGCAGTATCTCCGGACAGCCAAAGCTCAATCTTCACGACAACTACGGTGGGCCCTGTTTTTCACTGAGTATAACTTTGTTATTACAATTCGACCAGGTGTGCGGAACAGAAAAGCAGACGCACTAGCCAGAATTCGGTGCAGCAGCAAAGAGGAGGATTGCGTTTACCTGCCTCCAGTGCCTGTGGCAATCATCCAATGGGGCAAGGTGCTCCGTGCCACGAACAATGCGTCCTCAGCATTGGAACAGTTACAGAAATCAGTCAGGCAATTTACACCAAAAGCAATGGAAGCATGCAAATTAATGGAGAAACTTTCGGTGGTGGATACCCTGTATGATGTAGCTGAGGGAGGGCATACCATATCGAGATTATATAATCTCCTACTGTCTAGCGGGCCGCCTTCCCCTTTGGCAATAAGGAGTAAATGGGAATTGTTTCTGGGGACCACCTTTGCTGATGCACAATGGGGGAGGATACTGGGATACTACAAGAAGGTGTCACGAAACACAAGATTACAGTTTATACAAGTGTTAGTGACCCACAGAGCCTACATGACACCTCAGCGGATCTCCAGATTCCTGGGGGCTGTTAAACAGAGATGCTCAAGGTGTAATGCTGTGGAAGCGGGAATGCTACATATGTTTTGGGCGTGCCCAGTGGTGGGACTTTATTGGCGTGAGGTGGCAAATAGATTAAAGAAAGGGGGAGTGGAACTAGATGTGCTTTCCTCTGGTGCATGTTTGTTGGGATGTTTTCCACACCCCAAAGGCTGGAAAAATGTGGCTAAGCTGAACGATCTGGCATGTCTACTGGCTAAACGTAGAATTGCTATAGCATGGACATTGTTTAACTGCCCTGGAATAGAGGAATGGTGGAGGGACCTGCACAGGTGGGGAGGAGCAGAGACTGTTGCATGGAAAAGGGCAGTACAGTGTAATGATGAGGAAATATGTGGAGGTATCAATGAATGGGAGGTATTATTACAAACTCTGTTTGCTAGGGCACCCACTGAAGAAGTAAAAATGGATAGACCCAAGTAAAAGTGAAGGTTGCTCATACCTGACGAAATGCAGTGTGGTTGTAGTACTAGTGCAATGCAGGCAAGCCAGGGGAGGTGGGATTTGGGAGGGTGTCGTGGGAAATGGGGGGGTGGAATGGGGGTGGGGTTTATGACATGCAATAAAGACGCTGTTGATATGGTATATGATGACGGCGTGTCATGTTTTTGTTTGTGTATTCTTAGAAAAATCGATAAACATTATTTAAAAAAAAGGATTACTTCTCCCGCTGTTGATACCTCCAGCTCCCTGGCATACAGGATTGCTTGATTTCATCATGGACCTACCACCCTTTATGGGTTTAATACCATCCTGGTAGTGGTTGACCTGTTATCAAAGATGGCTCACTTTATCACACTCAAAGGACTTCCCTCAGCCAATATCCTTGCCCATACATTCCTGAAACATGTGGTCAGATTACATGGATTCCCATCAGCAGTTGTCTCAGATCGAGGAAGTCTGTTTGTATCACAGTTATGGAGACAATGCTGCGCCATGGCTCAAATAGAGATACGTCTATCAACCAGCCACCATCCAGAGAAAGACGGGCAAACCGAGAGAACAAACCAAACTCTTGAACAGTATGTCTGCTGCATGCTGACACACGCTGACAAGAACTGGGTAGGCCTGCTGTGGATAGCTGAGTCCGCTTACAAGAACACCCTGCACAGCTCAACAGGATTTACCCCGCTCTATTTGCTACACGGCAGACACCCATGGACATCAGTGTACGAACCCGGAAGCCTAAGAAATGTCTGCACTCACAACATTACAGAGTACAATCAGCCTGGCCCTGAAACAAGCCTCTAAACATCTGCAGAAGGCCAGGGACTCTTACAAAATGTTTGCAGACAGGAAGAGAAGGGAGGCCCATGTGTATCAGTTTGGGGACAAAGTATGCTTTCTTTCAGTAATTCGCCACGTACATGATAGTTGAGGATTGTTTTTGCATCAATTGCAATTAGTAATATTACGCTATTTTCTAACCACAGGCAGACGATTGATTCCAAGACACATAATTATATGCATCTAATCATTTTTCTGCCAAAATGGATTACCCGTATTCTTTACTCTCTGGTATTCCGGGGACACTATGATACACCGGCAGACCTTCCTCTCCATTTTCAAGTGTATGCACTCAGTGAGAGCATTGGTGACTACATTCACAGCAGTGGAGTCAGACACTTCTTAACAGCAACAAGGAGTATTTAATCCTGCCCTTGTAGCATATGACTTTGATGGGAAACTTTTGGAACACGCAATAGGAGTTTGGAGTTTAGTTTCTTTGAATGACCTTACATACCGTTAGGGGAACCGGGTAACCTATTTACACAGTCGACTAACACCCAGACCTTTGTGTTACCTAATAGGTACACAATCAAGCTGGAAATTGGCACCACACGAACAAGAAACAATAGGCTCCAAGACCCTGAAGAAGGATTCAGGCAGAATCCGAAATTTGTTGGCAAACATAACTAACACCAGTGGAGGTTATTGGGATGTTTATGTTTACTATTGTTGACAGAAATTTGTAAAATCTTGATGTTATTACACTAAGTTGTATGAGGATATAACACAACTAAACATTGTATAACTGGAGCGTTGGTACACACATGTTAAGTTTGTCTATTTTTGCTCAATTGTATCTGAAGAATTTCTTTTTCCTTCATGATATTCACTTTAAAATTATATTTTTTGAAACAATCAGATTGATTGTGTCGACTTATTTAATCAAGTATTTAACTGTTTGGATTTACCTAAAGTCCTATATTAATCATGAATGTATGTGTTGGTACTATTAGTCCAACCCAGGCTTTGAACATTGGAACAACGCTGAAGATCACTGGATGTCAGGAGATGAGTCTGCAGATGAAGCAATGAAGCACCGGTTTCCTGGAGGTGAGTATGCAGGGGAACACCTGGTTTCAAAGGTAAGTAAACTGGTCCAAGCAGCGGTGAGCGTCACGTTGCACGCGAGTGCACAGTAACGTGAACCACCAGCCTTAAGGATGGAGCAGCTTATATAGCTGAGCCTCTGAAGCCACGCCCACCAAGTTCAGCCTGCCTGCCACACCCTGCCACACCTGATGAGTCAGCACATGAAGACCAGGCCTAAGGAGCCACACCCGATGAGTCAGCACATGAGATTGTATCAGCTCCTGGAAAGTTCTTGTAAAATAAAAGCACTCCTGCACTGAAATAAATTAAAAGCACTTCTGCACTGAAATAAAGTGTTCCTGCTCACATCTCTATAGGAGCCAGGCGCCAAAAGCGCCAGGACTGAGTCCAGCCAGGGCCCCTGTGTTTATGGGTCCCAAAGGGACATAAGTGAGTCAAATGACCCATTGCCCCCATCACTAGATGGTGTGGTTTTGTGACAGACCCATG
Organism: Ambystoma mexicanum; assembly: GCF_040938575.1. NCBI lineage: Eukaryota > Metazoa > Chordata > Amphibia > Caudata > Ambystomatidae > Ambystoma > Ambystoma mexicanum. The sequence continues at coordinate 1,207,044,596 of NC_090923.1, read as the reverse complement.
GAATTGAAGCAAGAACTTTGCGCTAGTCTTGCATATAGACCCACTACTTCATCCATGCCCAAGGCCTTCTGCTCCGCTATGCGTTTGTTCTGTTTTAAGCAGAAGAACGCTTACTCTGAGCTCTGTGTTCATGAGACTTTTACCCTGTAAATCCTAAAGAACCTGTAAAGAAAGGAAGCAGAAAGACATCAGCAAGGACCCCCAAAATCACAGACTTTAGCAAGTAAGCTACCCACACCTGTTCTCAGCACCCAGGGAACCTGTCGCATCGCTGCATTGCCACAGAGACCATCTTCCGCTGCACTGCGCTGAGTTTCAGTGATGGAGAGTCCATCTTCCGCTGCACCACCCTGAGCATCCCCAAGAGGGGAAATAACAAAAAGACAATCAGAGACGAGAGAAACCTTCTTTCAGAGGGCCTGATGCAACAAGCAAACAATAAGTTATTTTCCTCTTAGGATTTCACATGTACTCAATTTCTCAGGCGATTCACTATTCACCTCGTATCCCCCTCAGCCAGGCTCAGATCCTCTTAATGCAATGCTCGTAGGATATTCATGCATCCAAAGCTCGTAGGATATTCACACATCCAATTTCTAGGGTGATTCACAGTTCACCCCGGGTGCCCGTCAGCTGGGCTCAGATCCTCTTTAACACAATGTTCAATTAGTCTCCCTCTGCCGGGCTCGGACGAATTTCAATGTAATGTTTTAACACAAACTTTCTTTAATCAAAAGCTCCCCGCTGATTGCCCTCTGCCGGGCTCAGACCAACTTCATCTACTTTGTCATCAACTTTCGTTATGCTATTAACATCGAAGACTTTCGATTGTTCACAGGATTTAGCTTGATCCGTTGCAGGACCACTTCGATTCAAAATACTTTGTTACTCTTTCACTTTTGCCAACTTTCAGTTGGATACCTTACATAGACTTTTGAATGCGCATGCACGCAGTGCTGTACCACTCTGTATAAGGTATAGTATCTTGGCTTCAAAGTTCAATCACTCATCTGTTGACCAATTTAACTTGTGTTGATTCTCACATATGTTTCACACACTGTTCGCTTCAGCGTTCACTATACAATGTTGCCTGGCTTCAACTGGTATCAGTCTCCCCAACTCACCGGCTGTGCTGACTTCACTGGCGCTGCTTTGTTGTAGGAGCCAAGGACAGTACCACTGCGGCAAACAATTCTCCCTGCCTTGACTATCGACACAGGAGAGCTCTGGGTACCTCCGACACACAATGCAGGATTCTTCAGCCTTGTTTCCTGGTCTTAAGTTTTCTACTCTCGAAGGTTCATGAAAGTAACAGTAATTTGTCGAAAAGGTCAAGGGCACTTCCCTGTGTCAGGTTTCCTTCCCCTATTCAGGTTATTTTCCCTTATTCAAGTTTCTTTCCCATTATTTCTCTTTTATTATCCTTTTTAGATTAGCCTTGTGTAGGTGGGAAGTTTTCTATTGTAGTTGGTTTGGCCTTAACTTCCTGATTCAGAATCCTGGTTCTGACCCAAGGCAAAATGGAGTTTCACAGTGGCAGCTCTGATTGGTTAGAAAACACTGCTGAACAACAATGAACATTCTAAACTGTCACTCTTTGCCTTTCATCATCTAAACCCCAGCTGAGAGGACGTGTGTAGTGGCTGCTCCTGCTTTAGACTTGGGCCTGGTGGATTTTATCCTTCAGGCGTTAGCAGTTGAGCGGCTACTTTCTTGGGGGTTTCAGGAAAAGTTATCAGCTGTCAGGAATGCGTTTTGAAGACAGGAAACTCTGAAGATCTTTAAGAAATCGTTCTGGAGATAAGTGACTTTGTTTTAACTGCCGCTCTGTTTATCTTAAAGACATTTAAGTGAGAACTCGTAAAATGTTACCTTTGAATTTATATTTTTGAACTTTTTAAGTGCGCTTGAAGATTTGCGCGAGGTTAACGTGTGAACGCTATTTGTAAAACGCGTACTACGTGTAATCTGAAACTAACCGTTGAACCTTTGCGCGTGCGAGAGAATTTATCTGCGCGTGTGTTTTCCAGCGCGTGTGCTTCCTAGCGCGAGAATCTGTTCGCCGCGTGAGAACTCTATAGCGCGTGTGTTTTCCAGCGCGTGTGCTTCTTAGCGCGAGAATCTGTTCGCCGCGTGAGAACTCTATAGCGTGTGTGTTTTCCAGTGCGTGTGCTTCTTAGCGCGAGAATCTGTTCGCCGCGTGAGAACTCTATAGCGCGTGTGTTTCCTAGCGCGTGTGCTTCCAAGCGCGAGTATCTGTTTGCCGCGTGAGAACTCTATTGCGCGTGTGTTTTCAAGCGCGTGTGCTTCGGCGCGAGAACTCAATTGCGCATATGGTTACCAGCGCGTGTGCCTTTTAACGCGTGTACTCGACCGCGTGTGAACTCTCTTACGCGTGGGTTATAAGGCGCGTGTGAATAAGCGGGAATTCATCAGCGCGGGAGTTTATAAGCGCGTGTGTTATCTGCGCGTGATTCCGTTTGCGCGTGAATTCTGCTTCGCGTGTGTTTACAAGCGCGTGTGTTTTCTGCACGTGGACTTTTCTTACAGTGTGCGTGTTCTTCAACGCAGGAAGTTTTCAACGTGCAAATCTTCAGTATTGAGATTATCTGCGTGTGTGTTTAGCACGTGTTTCTTCAAGAATTCACAAACTTTATAGAATTGTAAAAAGTTTGGAAACTAAAGAAAAGTTTGAAAGAAAAGAAAGAAAAAATTAAAGACTATTTAACTGGACAATTAGTGAATTTTGGAAAAAAGGCAAAGTGCAAAACTTTCCAGGTTTGCCCAAATTAAGAAGTTGCTGTGAATGTCAAGAGTCTCAAGTAAGAGAGATTTTCAGCTTCTTTACAAGCTCCTCTAAGAAATTTCAAGAGAAGAACAAGGTATGATTTTTAATTATTAGTTAAGGATTTAAAGTCTTTCCCACTCAAAAGGTTAAGTAAGTAATAAAAGGATTTGTATCTGCTTTTCTTATATCCTCTGCAGGTTCAGCTTTGGTTAGCCTTGACGCAGTCAGCCTGGTGTTGTTTTGTTATCCACTTCCCCCTTTCCCTTTGGGGTGTAGTTTGCAGAGCTGAATTAATATCTAGTTCTGGGAATTACATTTCAGGGGGATTGTCAGGGGTTCAGCAGCTTCCGCGGACACAGGACCTCTCAGCCTGACAGAATGAAAGGCCAATAATTTAGTCCGCTCGAGCTGTCATGAACCCCGACGAATCCATGGAGGCATTAGGATCTTTGATCAGGGAGTTACGGGAGGAGTTGAAAATATATCGGGATGAAAATGCCTTACTTAGTCAAAAGGTGGATGATTTGAGTGTTAAAGTAACACAAATTCAACAGAGGGGAGAAAGGAGAGAGGATGAGGTTTCAGGGGGTGCTGGTTCTCCACCTGAGTTAGAAAGAGAAGGTGGAGATCAATTACCACAAATACAACGGGTCCCTCCAGTGGCAGAAGGGGTAAGGAGTTCAATTATGCCAGTTCCTTTGGCGCCTCCAGAACATTATCATGGGGACCCCAAGAGGTTTAGGGTGTTTTTGACGCAATGTGAATTGCATTTTATGAGTAGACCAGAACTATTTCCCACGGATGCATCTAAGATAACTTGTATGTTGTCCTATCTTTCTGGGGAGGCATCTGCTTGGGCTGGGTTGTTGGTGAGTCAAAAGAGTACGGTTTTAGGAAATTACAACAGTTTTTTAGAGATATTCCGAAAGATGTTTGATAGAAGACAGTTATCTCTGGAAGTGGATGGTGAACTTTTAGAACTCAAACAAGGTAATAGAGACTTGATTGCTTATATATCACAATTTAAGTCCCTTGTGTTAGAAAGCAAGTGGCCCGAGGATAAACAGGCCTCGTTGTTTTATCGGGGCCTTAGAGATGAGTTAAAGGATGCATTGTCAGGAGTGGTTGAGCGCCCTTCTACTTGTGAAGGTCTGATTGATTTGGTTATTCAATTGGACTTTCGTTTGAGTGAAAGGAAGGCAGAGAGGCGTCATTGTCAGAGTGACGTAAAGTCTCTAGTTAGAGTGGATAGAACTGAAGTAGAGAGTAGATCCAAAGGGAATAATCCACCTCCCAGGGTCCGAGGTCCTTTAACTGTGGAAGAAAAGGCTAGGAGGAGAGATAACAATCTGTGTTTATATTGTGGAAGAGGTGGGCATTTTTTAGGGAATTGTCCTTACACTCCCAAGAAGACTTCTACTTCAGCAGCCAAGGTACAACAGATCGCCAATACTGTGCAGACAGCGGTTCCCCATATAACCGTAAATGTTCTTTGAGTTGGAGTGTAAGGGAAATGGTCCCGTTATACTTGACTCAGGTGCCACCGGGAATTTCATGGATTGGGGTCTGGCAAAATCTTTGGGAATTCCAATTCTTCAGAAAGAGGTTGTAGAGCAAGCTAGGGCTGTTGATGGTACGTCTCTATCTTCTGGTCCTATTACTCACAGAACTGGTTCTTTAACTTTGGAGTTAACAGGAGGTCACAGAGAGAAAATTTTGTTCGAGTTAATTGATGCTCCTTTGTTAAAGATTATTTTGGGTATGCCTTGGCTTACTCTCCATAATCCTCTGATTGATTGGAGTGCTAGGACAATTGACATGCAGTCAGATTTCTGTAAAGAGAATTGCTTTTCAGGAAGTCTCTTTGAGGAAGATGTCAAACAAAGTAATTCAGTGTCTAGTTTTCTGGCTGAGACTGGAATTGGATGTCATGATGTGGGAGCTGTAGTGGGTCAACTTCCCCAGTGTTACAAAGATTTTTGGGACGTATTTGATGAGAAAGTGGCAGGAGAATTACCACCCCATAGGCCCTTTGATTGTAAAATTGAGCTGGAGACAGGAACAATTTTGCCTAGTAGTAGAGTATATGCTCTTACAGAGAAGGAGAATGATTATTTAAAAGAATATTTGACGGAAAACTTGGCCAAAGGGTTTATTCGTCACTCTAAGTCACCGGCGGCCTCTCATTTATTTTTTGTACCAAAACTGGATGGAATGCTTCGAACTTGCATAGATTATCGAGCAGTTAACAGAGTCACTGTTAAGAACCGGTATCCTCTTCCTCTCATCTCGGAAATGCTTAATCAAATACAAGGAGCAAATATTTTCTCTAAATTAGATTTGAGAGGAGCTTACCATCTTGTGCGTGTGCAGGAAGGGGACGAATGGAAGACAGCGTTTAAGACCAGGTTTGGACTGTTTGAATACCAAGTTATGACATTCGGTTTATGTAATGCTCCAGCGGCTTTCCAATTTTTTATTGATGAGGTCTTGTAACGCTCACCTGATTCCCGCAGAGGCGCCGGTCTTGACTGGGTGAATGCCGTATCTTCAAAGGTGATGTGTAACACACGGTTGGCTCTTCGGGCTGGACCTCTGTGCACTGTATGTCTGACTCGAAGAGTAAGATGTCTGCAGATAGAAAATATGGGATTAATGAACTGGGGTTATTGGGTGCCTCTCTCCTCTTCCCTTTCTCTTCTCCTGTAGAACCCCAAAGGTTAACGCCCTCACCTTAGGTAAGTGAACGCCGAGCTCTCCATCTGCCTCGGGGCAGGGTGCCGTAACCAGTTTCTTCACTGGATAAGGGTGCAGGCCTCTTGACCTCAGAGGACTGCTGTCCGTCGTTAACTGCACGAACGGTAAGTTCTGGGCACTTCAAATGTCTTAAAAGTCTTTTGTAATGATATCTCTTGTTTTGCAGGGTTCCGGCGATGGCGGATGGCGGGCTGATGAGAGTGGAGGATCGAACCCGCGTGAGGAATAGAAGCGCCTAGAAGCACGTAAGTAAGCGCTTGTAGCCTGCTTCACGATGCGCACTAACTGTCCCTTTTATCTTGCAGGTACAAGTTCTGAGCTTTGGAGAAGCTGAAAGGTGCTGGAATACCTACTGGATTCGGCGTGGGAAGGAGTAATGGCACGTGAGTAATAAAGTTGCCCAATGTCTTTAAACGCACCTTCTTTTGTCTTTCAGATGCGGGATGCAGCGCCGAAGGCCTCCGGAGCGTGCGAAGAGCTGGTAAGCTTTTGTCTTTCAGATGCCGGAATGCAGTGCGAAGACCTCCGGAGCATGCGAAGAGTAGGTAAGCCTTTGTCTTTCAGATGCCGGAATGCAGCGCGAGGCGTTGGTGACAGCCGATGGACCAGGTAAGAGATGCGCTGCCACTGAAGACCGTAGTGCTAACCTGTTCTTTCTTTGTCTTTACAGGTGCTGCTGAAGATTGGATTCCAGGATGGTAAGCCTTTGTTCCCTTAGGCCCAGGATCAGAAGCAGAAGACACGATGAGCGTTCTGCTGCAAAGAATGCAGAATAACACAAAGCAAGATTCATCCATCGGGTGAGGTTTAAATAGCATCCTGTAGTGCTTAGGTGTCTCCTTCCACAGCCACGCCTAGGTAAGAAAAGAGTTCCTGCTTTCCAGAAGAGTTCCAGTGTTCTGAACCTAGGGAGTGGCTCCTGCCCCACCCAACAGGAAAAGTAGTCCCAAACAGAAGAGGATCAGGGGTTCAACTGGCAGGTAAGTAAGCAGCATGGTCTGCTGCAGGTAAGTCCACCCAAGCATTATGAGCCCGGCGCTTCCAGCGCTGGGACTGGGCATCTTTATGAGCCTGGTGCCACTGGCGCCAGGACAGGGTCCAAAAGGTCCCAATTGGGACTGGCTGGCACTCGGAACCGGGGTTATGGGTCTGCTTCCAAGGGAGTCGGGCAAGTCCTGATCTTTTGGAAGCAGAGATCATGACAGCACCCCCCCTCAAGGCCCATCCCAAACCGGGCTTCTCCGGGGGTTTGGGCTTGTTAGGAAATGTTCGAGGAAATCTTTTGATTAGACGAGGCGCGTGGACATATTCTGCAGGTTCCCAGGATCTTTCTTGGGGACCGTAGCCTTTCCAGTCAATCAGGTAAAATAGTTTAGATTTGGAGATCTTGGAATCCAGGATGCTTTTGACTTCAAACTCGAGTTCTCCATCAACTAGAATAGGTTTTGGAGATGTAGTTAGTTGGGTTTGAGGTTGCACAGGTTTTAATTGTAACGCTCACCTGATTCCCGTAGAGGCGCCGGTCTTGACTGGGCGTGTACCCTTATCTTCAAAGGTGATGTGTAACACACGGCTGGCTCTTTGGGCTGGACCTCTGTGCACTGTATGTCTGACTCGAAGGGTAAGATGTCTGCAGATAGAAAATATGGGCTTAAGGAACTGGGTTATTGAATGTCTCTCTCTTCTTCCCTTTCTCTTCTCCTGTAGAACCCCAAAGGTTAACGCTCTCACCTTATGTAAGTGAACGCCGTGCTCTCCATCTGCCTCGGGGCAGGGTGCTGTAACCAGTTTCTTCACTGGATAAGGGGAGCAGGCCTCTTGACTTCAGAGGACTGCTGTCCGTCGTTTACTGCACGAACGGTAAGTTTCGAGTAATTCTAATGTCTTTAAAGTCTTTAGTAATGATGTTTCTTGTTTTGGAGGGTTCCGGCGATGGCGGATGACGGGCTGAAGTGAGTTGAAGATGGAGCCCGTGTGATGAATAGAAGCGCCTGGAAGCACGTAAGTAAGCGCTTGTTGCCTGCTTCACGATGCGCTCTAACTGTCTTTTTATTTTGCAGGTACAAGTTCGGAGCGGCTGCAGGGTGCCGGAATACCCACTGGGTTAGATGTGGAAAGGAGTAATGGCACGTGAGTATTAAAGTTCCCCAATGTCTTTAAACGCACCTTGTTTTGTCTTTCAGATGCGGGATGCAGCGCCGAAGGCCTCCGGAGCGTGCGAAGAGTTGGTAAGCTTTTGTCTTTCAGATGCCGGAATGCAGTGTGAAGACCTCCGGAGCGCACGAAGAGTAGGTAAGCCTTTGTCTTTCAGATGCCGGAATGCAACACGAGGCGTTGGTGACAGCCGATGGACCAGGTAAGTGAAGAGCTGTCACTGAAGACCGTAATGCTAACCTGTTCTTTCTTGTCTTTATAGGTGTTGCTGAAGACTGGATTCAGGATGGCAAGCCTTTTTCCTTAGGCCCAGGATCAGATGCAGAAGACACGATGAGCGTTCTGCTGCAGAGGATGCAGAATAACGCAAAGCAAGATTCATCCATCGGGTGTGGTTTAAATAGCCTCCTGTAGTGCTTAGGTGTCTCCTTCCACAGCCACGCCTAGGTAAGAAAAGAGTTCCTGCTTTCCAGAAGAGTTCTAGTGTTCTGAATCTAGGGAGTGGCTCCTGCCCCACCCAACAGGAAAAGTAGTTCCAAACAGAAGAGGATCAGAGGCTCAACTGGCAGGCAAGTAAGCAGCATGGTCTGCTGCAGGTAAGTCCACCCAAGCATTATGAGCCCGGCGCTTCCAGCGCTGGGACTGGGCATATTTATGAGCCTGGTGCCACTGGCGCCAGGACTGGGTCCAAAAGGTCCCAATTGGGTTATGGATCTGCTTCCAAGGGAGTTGGGAAAACCCTGACCTTTTGGAAGCAGAGATCATGACAGTACCCCCCCTCAAGGCCCCTCCCAAACCGGGCTTCTCCGGGGGTTTTGGCTTGTCAGGAAATGTTCGGTGAAATCTTTTGATTAGGCGAGGAGCGTGGACATATTCAGCAGGTTCCCAGGATCTCTCTTGGGGGCCGTAGCCTTTCCAGTCAATTAGGTAAAATAGTTTAGATTTGGAGATCTTGGAGTCCAGAATGCTTTTGACATCAAACTCGAGTTCTCCATCAACTAGGATAGGTTTTGGAGATTTAGTTAGTCGGGTTTGAGGTTGCACGGGTTTTAATAGAGAGACGTGGAAGACCGGATGTATCTTCATGTGCGGGGGCAAGTCCAACTTGACCGCTACTGGGTTTACTATGGTAGTGATGGAATAGGGACCAAGGTATCTTGGGTTGAATGTGCGTGGCCCTTTTAGAGGTAGATATTTGGTGGATAACCAGACTTGATCCCCTACTTGATATTGAGGGGCTTCCTTCCGATGTTGATCTGCTCCTTTCTTGTATTGTTCTTTAGCCCTTTGAAGGTGAGAAACAGCTTCCTTAAAGGCTTGGGTGATTGTAGAATGCAGGTAGTCTACTGCTGGTGTTTCAAGATCTTGGAGGGGATCCAACTCCGAGGTTCGAGGGTGACTGCCGTACAAAAGAAAAAACGGGGTTTTCCCAGTTCCCGAATGGACAGAGTTATTGTAGGCATATTCGGCTATCCAAAGGATGTCTTTCCAAGTTTTTTCAGTTTGTTGCAGCATGCAGCGTAAATACTATTCCAGAGTTTGATTGGTCCTCTCGGTTTGTCCGTCGGTCTGAGGGTGGTGACTGGTCGATAGTCTCACATCAATTTGAGCCGACCGACAGCAACTTCGCCAAAAATGAGAAATAAATTGACTACCTCGATCCGAAATTAGAACCGAAGGAAAACCGTGCAGTCGGATGATGTTTTCGAGAAATTCTCGGGCCAGAGTTGCTGCTGTTGGCAAGCCTTTGAGCGGAATGAAATGCGCCATTTTGGAGAATAAGTCCACGATTACTAGAATCGTATTGTATCCGGAGCATGGAGGTAGATCGGTGATGAAGTCCATAGAAAGCGTATGCCAAGGGCGAGGTGGGATGTCAATAGGGCGTAAGAGGCCTGCTGGTCTTTCCTTTTGACTCTTGTTTTGGGCGCATACTCCACAGGACATTATAAAGTCTCTGATATCTTTTTTCCAAGACGGCCACCAGAAGTAGCGCTTGATCTTTTCTGAGGTCTTGGCCATACCGGGATGTCCTTCCATTAAAGAATCGTGATAACAAGAGATTACTTTTTTCTGTAAATCTGTGCTGGGTAGGTATAATCGTTCTTGGAAATACAATAAGTTGTCCTTTACTGCAAAGTCCTTTCCCTGCAGATGCCAACTCTGTATGTCTGCTGGAGTTACAAGTTGCCTGGCTTTATCCTTAACTTCCTCTATGGATTATGTGGCGATTACACCCAGAATTCTTTGTTCGGGAATGATTGGTACAGGTTTAGGGTTGATCAAGTGTTCTTCCACTCCCATCCGAGAAAGGGCATCAGCTTTACCGTTCTTTGTACCAGGTCGATAGGTAATTATGAAGTCAAACTCGGCAAAGAATAATGCCCAACGGAGTTGTCTAGAGGATTGGGCTTTTGCGGTTTTCAAATATTGCAGGTTTCGGTGATCCGTAATCACAGTAACGGTGTGTTGGGCCCCCAGCAGATAATGCCACCAAGCCTTAAAGGCAGACTTGATAGCCAGAAGTTCCTTGTCAGTAATCGTGTAATTGATTTCAGGAGGCGAGAATTTGCGGGACCAAAATGCCACGGGATGCAACTGATTGGTTACCAGGTCCTTTTGTGATAGAACTGCCCCCATGGCAAGGCTTGAAGCATCAGTTTCCACGATGTAGGGGAGTTCGGGGCGAGGGTGTTTTAAGATTGGTGCAGAGATAAATTTAGTCTTCAAATCCTGGAAAGCTTGTTCCGCCTCGGTAGACCATTCAAAACGTTTGTTTTTCTTTAACAAGGCAGTGATGGGCTGGACTATTCGAGAGAATTCGGGGATAAACCTGCGGTAAAAGTTAGCGAAGCCTAACATGCTTTGCACACCTTTTACGGAGGATGGTGATGGCCATTTGAGAACTGCATCGACCTTCTTTGAATCCATACGCACTCCGCCAGGTGATAATATGAATCCCAAGAATTCAACTTCAGTCACGTTGAAAACACATTTTTCCAACTTAGCGAAAAGTTTGTGTTGACGCAATCTTTCGAGGACCATTTTCACGTGTTTCCGATGTTCAGATTCCGATGAAGAATAAACGAGGATGTCGTCAATGTAAACAACAACACACACATCTATGAGCTCTCTGAGGACATCGTTCATAAAATATTGAAAGGCGGCCGGGGCATTGCAAAGTCCGAAGGGCATGACCTGATATTCAAATAGCCCATACTTGGTGCGGAAGGCCGTCTTCCATTCATCGCCCTCTTTTACTCGTACCAAGTGGTAAGCTCCTCTAAGATCCAGCTTTGTATATATGCATGCTTTTCTGACTTGGTCCAGGAGTTCAGGGATCAAAGGTAACGGATATCTATTCTTAACGGTGATCTGGTTCAGGGAGCGATAATCTATACAAGTTCTAAGGTCTCCTTCCTTTTTTGGAACGAAGAACAAAGCTGAAGAAGCAGGGGACTTGGAAGGACGAAATAACCCATTTGCCAGGTATTGATCCAGGTATTGTCGAAGGTGAAGGTTCTCAGGCTCGGTGAGGGCATAAATTCTACTACAAGGAGGAGTAGATCCAGGTATCAGGTCTATCTGGCAGTCATAAGACCTATGAGGAGGTAGAGAGTTAGCCTGATCCTTCCGGAAAACATCTTGGTATTCTAGGTATTCGGGAGGTAACTGGGGAGTCTCTGAAGAAATTGCTGCCAGTGCAACACCAGGTGGAGGGTGACAAGTAGAGACACATTCTGGAAACTGGACCGTTCTTGCTCGCCAATCGATCAGAGGATTGTGTTTCTCTAACCAAGGTATTCCTAGAATAATCTGAAACTGAGGGACCTTGATCACATCGAACACGATCTTCTCATGGTGTCCATCTTGACTTACTAGCGTCACCTCTTGAGTGGTATGCGTTACTGGCCCGGAGGCTATCTCCGTACCATCCACCGTAGTAATGACGTCCTTTACAGCCTTGGGACAAAGTGTTAGATTCATCCTCAAAACCATTTCATGATCCACATAATTGCCGATGGCACCGCTGTCGACGTAAGCTTCAATTGCATGTAATCGATCCGGATTATCAGGGCTAATGAGGACCATAGGTATCACGAAATGCGAGGTCACGGAACTGGTTTTCACGCTCGGCAAGAGGACCTCTATTCTTGTCGGGCGAGGTCGTTTCCCTGCTCAGAGTTTGTAACTTTGGTAACTGCAGCTCCTACTGCCTTCTTGGCAGGTTTCACCGGACAGTCTCGAAGAAAGTGCCCTGAGTTTCCGCAATAGAGGCATAATTGCAACTGTTTTCTCCTTTCCCGCTCCTTTTGTGTTAGAGGACCTTTCAGACCCCCTATTTGCATGGGTTCCCCGGAGTCTACTCCTTTGGAAGGAGTTGTCGGTTTGGAAAATTCTCGAGCATCAAACTTGGAACGATCGGCCTTCCTGTTCTGCAGTCTGTGATCTATTTGAACGACTAAGTCTATATAGTCCGAACAATCTTGTGGGGGATTCACTACTTGGGCTAACACATCTTTGAGCTCTCCACGTAGACCTCTATAAAACAGCGTAATCCTTTTGCCCTCAGGCCATTGAGTTTCCACTATCAGTCTGTTGAAAGACGCAATATAAGCCAAAAGGTCTTGATTACCTTGTCGCAACGAAAGAAGCTCATTGTCCAAGGCCTGCCCCTGTGAATGTCTTGCGAACAGTTTTTCCATACTGAGCTGAAAAGCTTGAAAATCATGGAGGACCGGATCATCTTGATTTACTAGAGGGATCGACCAGTCTGCCGCATTGCCACTAAGGTACGAAAGCACGAAAGCTACTTTAGCTTGATCAGTTGGAAAGGCTGCTGGCCGGCATAAGAAATGCAACCGGCACTGATTGATAAATACTGCAAACCTCTTTGGGTCACCAGAAAATCGTTCGGGCGGAGCCAGAGGTACATTCCCGGGTAGGTTGATCTGCACTGGATTCATAGAGGATGTAGAAGGAAGATTTCCCCCAGATTCGGGTAACGGGGTCTGTCCGGCTTGTGACTGTAGCAATTGTCTAGCGAGATCATCTGTTCGCTCCTTGGAAATAATCAGTTCCCTTCTTAGAGCGTTCGTTTCCTGACGGGCTGCATGCACTTCTGCCCTTAGTTCCCCAAGTAACTGGGCTAGCTGGTCGGTATCCGAGGTTTCCATAGCGCCTGGACGGGAGTTTTGTGGTAGGCTTTGCGTTCTGTAACGCTCACCTGATTCCCGTAGAGGCGCCGGTCTTGACTGGGCGTGTACCGTATCTTCAAAGGTGATGTGTAACACACGGCTGGCTCTTTGGGCTGGACCTCTGTGCACTGTATGTCTGACTCGAAGGGTAAGATGTCTGCAGATAGAAAATATGGGATTAAGGAACTGGGTTATTGAATGTCTCTCTCTTCTTCCCTTTCTCTTCTTCTGTAGAACCCCAAAGGTTAACGCTCTCACCTTAGGTAAGTGAACGCCGTGCTCTCCATCTGCCTCGGGGCAGGGTGCTGTAACCAGTTTCTTCACTGGATAAGGGGAGCAGGCCTCTTGACTTCAGAGGACTGCTGTCCGTCGTTTACTGCACGAACGGTAAGTTTTGAGTAATTCTAATGTCTTTAAAGTCTTTAGTAATGATGTTTCTTGTTTTGCAGGGTTCCGGCGATGGCGGATGACGGGCTGAAGTGAGTTGAAGATGGAGCCCGTGTGATGAATAGAAGCGCCTGGAAGCACGTAAGTAAGCGCTTGTTGCCTGCTTCACGATGCGCTCTAACTGTCTTTTTATTTTGCAGGTACAAGTTCGGAGCGGCTGCAGGGTGCCGGAATACCCACTGGGTTAGATGTGGAAAGGAGTAATGGCACGTGAGTATTAAAGTTCCCCAATGTCTTTAAACACACCTTGTTTTGTCTTTCAGATGCGGGATGCAGCGCCGAAGGCCTCCGGAGCGTGCGAAGAGTTGGTAAGCTTTTGTCTTTCAGATGCCGGAATGCAGTGTGAAGACCTCCGGAGCGCACGAAGAGTAGGTAAGCCTTTGTCTTTCAGATGCCGGAATGCAGCGCGAGGCGTTGGTGACAGCCGATGGACCAGGTAAGTGAAGAGCTGTCACTGAAGACCGTAATGCTAACCTGTTCTTTCTTGTCTTTATAGGTGTTGCTGAAGACTGGATTCAGGATGGTAAGCCTTTTTCCTTAGGCCCAGGATCAGATGCAGAAGACACGATGAGCGTTCTGCTGCAGAGGATGCAGAATAACGCAAAGCAAGATTCATCCATCGGGTGTGGTTTAAATAGCCTCCTGTAGTGCTTAGGTGTCTCCTTCCACAGCCACGCCTAGGTAAGAAAAGAGTTCCTGCTTTCCAGAAGAGTTCCAGTGTTCTGAATCTAGGGAGTGGCTCCTGCCCCACCCAACAGGAAAAGTAGTTCCAAACAGAAGAGGATCAGAGGCTCAACTGGCAGGCAAGTAAGCAGCATGGTCTGCTGCAGGTAAGTCCACCCAAGCATTATGAGCCCGGCGCTTCCAGCGCTGGGACTGGGCATATTTATGAGCCTGGTGCCACTGGCGCCAGGACTGGGTCCAAAAGGTCCCAATTGGGTTATGGATCTGCTTCCAAGGGAGTTGGGAAAACCCTGACCTTTTGGAAGCAAAGATCATGACATTAATAGAGAGACGTGGAAGACCGGATGTATCTTCATGTGAGGGGGCAAGTCCAACTTGACCGCTACTGGATTTACTATGGTAGTGATGGAATAGGGACCAAGGTATCTTGGGTTGAATGTGCGTGGTCCTTTTAGAGGTAGATATTTGGTGGATAACCAGACTTGATCTCCTACTTGATATTGGGGGGCTTCCTTCCGATGTTGGTCTGCTCCTTTCTTGTATTGTTCTTTAGCCCTTTGAAGGTGAGAAACGGCTTCCTTAAAGGCTTGGGTGATTGTAGAATGCAGGTGGTCTACTGCTGGTGTTCCAAGATCTTGGAGTGGATCCAACTCCGAGGTTCGAGGGTGACTACCGTATAAAAGAAAAAAACGGGGTCTTCCCAGTTCCCGAGTGGACAGAGTTATTGTAGGCATATTCGGCTATCCAAAGGATATCTTTCCAAGTTTTTTCAGTTTGTTGTAGCATGCAGCGCAAATACTGTTCCAGAGTTTGATTGGTCCTCTCGGTTTGTCCGTCGTTTTGAGGGTGGTGGCTGGTCGAAAGTCTCACATCAATTTGAGCCGACCGACAGCAACTTCGCCAAAAATGAGAAATAAATTGACTACCTCGATCCGAAATTAGACCTGAAGGAAAACCGTGCAGTCGGACGATGTTTTCGAGAAATTCTCGGGCCAGAGTTGCTGCTGTTGGTAAGCCTTTGAGTGGAATGAAATGCGCCATCTTGGAGAATAGGTCCACGATTACTAGGATCGTATTGTATCCGGAGCATGGAGGTAGATTGGTGATGAAGTCCATAGAAAGCGTATGCCAAGGGCGAGGCGGGATGTCAATAGGGCGTAAGAGGCCGGCTGGTTTTTCCTTTTGACTCTTGTTTTGGGCGCATACTCCACAGGACATTATAAAGTCTCTGATATCTTTTTTCCAAGACGGCCACCAGAAGTAGCGCTTGATCTTTTCCGAGGTCTTGGTCATACCGGGATGTCCTTCCATTAAAGAATCGTGATAACAAGAGATTACCTTTTCCTCTAAATCTGTGCTGGGCAGGTATAACCGTGCTTGGAAATATAATAGGTTGTCCTTCACCGTAAAGTCCTTTCCCTGCAGATGCCAATTCTGTATGTCTGCTGGAGTTACCAGTAGCCTGGCTTTATCCTTAACTTCCTCTATGGATTGTGTGGCGATTACACCTAGAATTCTTTGTTCGGGAATGCTAGGTACAGGTTTAGGATTGATCAAATGTTCTTCCACTCCCATCCGAGAAAGGGCATCAGCTTTACCGTTTTTTCTACCAGGTCGATAGGTAATTATGAAGTCAAACTCGGCAAAGAATAGTGCCCAACGGAGTTGCCTAGAGGATTGAGCTTTTGCGGTTTTCAAATATTGCAGGTTTCGGTGATCTGTAATCACAGTAACGGTGTGTCGGGCCCCCAGAAGATGATGCCGCCAAGCCTTAAAGGCGGACTTGATAGCTAGAAGTTCCTTATCAGTAATAGTGTAATTGATTTCAGGAGGCGAGAATTTGCGGGACCAAAATGCCACGGGATGCAACTGATTGGTTACTGGGTCCTTTTGTGATAGAACTGCCCCCATGGCAAGGCTCGAAGCATCAGTTTCAACGATGTAGGGGAGTTCTGGGCGAGGATGTTTTAAGATCGGTGCAGAGATAAATCTAGTCTTCAAATTCTGGAAAGCTTGCTCCGCCTCGGTAGACCATTCAAAACGTTTGTTTTTCTTTAACAAGGCGGTGATGGGCTGGACTATTCGAGAGAATCCGGGGATAAACCTGCGGTAAAAGTTAGCGAAGCCTAACATGCTTTGAACACCTTTTACGGAGGATGGCGATGGCCATTTGAGAATTGCATCGACCTTCTTTGAATCCATACGCACTCCGCTAGGTGATAATATGAATCCCAAGAATTCAACTTCAGTCACGTTGAAAACACATTTTTCCAACTTAGCCAAAAGTTTGTGTTCACGCAATCTCTCGAGGACCATTTTCACGTGTTTCCGATGTTCAGTTTCCGATGAAGAATAAACGAGGATGTCGTCAATGTAAACAACAACACACACATCTATGAGCTCTCTGAGGACATTGTTCATAAAATATTGAAAGGCGGCCGGGGCATTGCAAAGTCCGAAAGGCATGACCTGATATTCAAATAGCCCATACTTGGTGCGGAAGGCCGTCTTCCATTCATCGTCCTCTTTTACTCGTACCAAGTGGTAGGCTCCTCTAAGATCCAGCTTTGTATATATGCATGCTTTTCTGACTTGGTCCAGGAGTTCAGGGATCAAAGGTAACGGATATCTATTCTTAACGGTGATCTGGTTCAGGGCGCGATAATCTATACAAGTTCTAAGGTCCCCTTCTTTTTTTGGAACGAAGAACAAAGCTGAGGAAGCAGGGGACTTGGAAGGACGAATAAACCCATTCGCTAGGTATTGATCCAGGTATTGTCGGAGGTGAAGATTCTCAGGCTCGGTGAGGGCATAAATTCTACTACAAGGAGGAGTAGATCCAGGTATCAGGTCTATCTGGCAGTCATAAGGCCTATGAGGAGGTAGAGAGTTAGCCTGATCCTTCCGGAAAACATCTTGGAATTCTAGGTATTCAGGAGGTAACTGGGGAGCCTCCAAGTAAATTGCTGCCAGTGCAACACCAGGTCGAGGGTGACAAGTAGAGACACATTCTGGAAACTGAACCGTTCTTGCTCGCCAATCGATCTGAGGATTGTGCTTCTCTAACCAAGGAATTCCTAGAATAATCTGGAACTGAGGGGCCTTGATCACATCGAACACGATCTTCTCATGGTGTCCATCTTGACTTACTAGCGTCACTTCTTGGGTGGTATGCGTTACTGGTCCGGAGGCTATCTCCGTACCATCCACCGTAGTAATGACGTCCTTTACAGCCTTTGGACAAAGAGTCAGATTCATCCTCAAAACCATTTCATGATCCACATAATTGCCGATGGCACCGCTGTCGACGTAAGCTTCAATCGCATGTAATCGATCCGGATGTTCAGGTCTAATGAGGACCATAGGTATCACGAAATGCGAGGTCACTGAACTGGTTTTAACGCTCGGCAAGAGGACCTCTATTCTTGTCGGGCGAGGTCGTTTCCCTGCTCAGAGTTTGTGACCCTGGTAACTGCAGCTCCTACTGCCTTCTTGGCTGGTTTCACCAGACAGTCTCGAAGAAAGTGCCCCGAGTTTCCGCAATAGAGGCATAATTGCAGCTGTTTTCTCCTTTCCCGCTCCTTTTGTGTTAGTGGTCCTTTCAGGCCCCCTATTTGCATGGGTTCCCCGGAGTCTACTCCTTTGGTAGGAGTTGGTGGTTTGGAAAATACTCGAGCATCAAACTTGGAACGATCGGCCTTCCTGTTCTGCAGTCTGTGGTCAATTTGAACGACTAAGTCAATATAGTCCGAACAGTCTTGCGGGGGATTCACTACTTGGGCTAACACATCTTTGAGCTCTCCACGTAGACCTCTATAAAACAGCGTAATCCTTTTGTCCTCAGGCCATCGAGTTTCCACTATCAGTCTGTTGAAAGACGCAATATAAGCCAAAAGGTCTTGATTACCCTGTCGCAATGAAAGGAGCTCATTGTCCAAGGCCTGCCCCTGTGAATGTCTTGCAAACAGTTTTTCCATACTGAGCTGAAAAGCTTGAAAATCATGGAGAACAGGATCATCTTGATTAACTAGAGGGATCGACCAGTCTGCCGCATTGCCACTAAGGTACGAAAGCACGAAAGCTACCTTAGCTTGATCAGTTGGAAAGGCTGCTGGCCGGCATAAGAAGTGCAACCGGCACTGATTAATAAATACTGCAAACCTCTTTGGGTCACCAGAAAATCGTTCGGGCGGAGCCAGAGGTACATTCCCAGGTAGGTTGATCTGCACTGGGTTCGTAGAGGATGTTGAAGGAAGATTTGCCCCTGATGCGGGTAACGGAGTTTGTCCGGCTTGTGACTGTAGCAATTTTCTAGCGAGATCGTCTGTTCGCTCCTTGGAAATAATCAGTTCCCTTCTTAGAGCATTCGTTTCCTGACGGGCTGCATGCACTTCTGCTCTTAGTTCCCCAAGTAACTGGGCTAGCTGGTCGGTATCCGAGGTTTCCATAGCGCCTGGGTGGGAGTTTTGCGGTAGGCTTTGTGTTCTGTAACGCTCACCTGATTCCCGCAGAGGCGCTGGTCTTGACTGGGTGAATGCCGTATCTTCAAAGGTGATGTGTAACACACGGTTGGCTCTTTGGGCTGGACCTCTGTGCACTGTATGTCTGACTCGAAGAGTAAGATGTCTGCAGATAGAAAATATGGGATTAATGAACTGGGGTTATTGGGTGCCTCTCTCCTCTTCCCTTTCTCTTCTCCTGTAGAACCCCAAAGGTTAACGCCCTCACCTTAGGTAAGTGAACGCCGAGCTCTCCATCTGCCTCGGGGCAGAGTGCCGTAACCAGTTTCTTCACTGGATAACGGTGCAGACCTCTTGACCTCAGAGGACTGCTGTCCGTCGTTAACTGCACGAACGGTAAGTTCTGGGCACTTCAAATGTCTTAAAAGTCTTTTGTAATGATATCTCTTGTTTTGCAGGGTTCCGGCGATGGCGGATGGCGGGCTGATGAGAGTGGAGGATCGAACTCGCCTGAGGAATAGAAGCGCCTGGAAGCACGTAAGTAAGCGCTTGTAGCCTGCTTCACGATGCGCACTACCTGTCCCTTTTATCTTGCAGGTACAAGTTCGGAGCTTTAGAGAAGCTGAAGGGTGCTGGAATACCCACTGGATTCGGCGTGGGAAGGAGTAATGGCACGTGAGTAATAAAGTTGCCCAATGTCTTTAAACGCACCTTCTTTTGTCTTTCAGATGCGGGATGCAGCGCCGAAGGGCTCCGGAGCGTGCGAAGAGCTGGTAAGCTTTTGTCTTTCAGATGCCGGAATGCAGTGCGAAGACCTCCGGAGCATGCGAAGAGTAGGTAAGCCTTTGTCTTTCAGATGCCGGAATGCAGCGCGAGGCGTTGGTGACAGCCGATGGACCAGGTAAGAGATGCGCTGCCACTGAAGACCGTAGTGCTAACCTGTTCTTTCTTTATCTTTACAGGTGCTGCTGAAGACTGGATTCCAGGATGGTAAGCCTTTGTTCCCTTAGGCCCAGGATCAGAAGCAGAAGACACGATGAGCGTTCTGCTGCAGAGAATGCAGAATAACACAAAGCAAGATTCATCCATCGGGTGAGGTTTAAATAGCCTCCTGTAGTGCTTAGGTGTCTCCTTCCACAGCCACGCCTAGGTAAGAAAAGAGTTCCTGCTTTCCAGAAGAGTTCCAGTGTTCTGAACCTAGGGAGTGGCTCCTGCCCCACCCAACAGGAAAAGTAGTCCCAAACAGAAGAGGATCAGGGGTTCAACTGGCAGGTAAGTAAGCAGCATGGTCTGCTGCAGGTAAGTCCACCCAAGCATTATGAGCCCTTCGCTTCCAGCGCTGGGACTGGGCATCTTTATGAGCCTGGTGCCATTGGCGCCAGGACAGGGTCCAAAAGGTCCCAATTGGGACTGGCTGGCACTCGGAACCGGGGTTATGGGTCTGCTTCCAAGGGAGTCAGGCAAGTCCTGATCTTTTGGAAGCAGAGATCATGACAGTCTTTAGAGAATACTTGGATATTTTTGTTGTCGTGTATATCGATGACATTTTGATTTTCTCTTCTGACCTGGATCAACATCAGAAACATGTTCGCTTAGTCTTACAAAAGCTGCGAGAAAACCATTTGTTTTCCAAATTGGAAAAAAGTAAATTCCATATAGATTCTGTGGAGTTTTTAGGTTTTATAATTTCACCTAAGGGTTTAGAAATGAATCCTAAAAAGGTTCAAGCTGTTCTTGAATGGCCCACTCCTACTAAGGTTAAGGAAATACAAAGTTTTTTAGGGTTTGCCAATTTTTATAGGAGATTTATCAAAGGTTTTTCTCGGCTGGTTGCTCCTATAACGAGACTTTTAAAAAAAGGAGTGAAATTTGACTGGGACCTTGAAGCAGAAAAAGCTTTTCAAGAGTTAAAACAAAAATTTACTTCTAGTCCGATTCTAATTCATCCTGATCTCTCTAAACCTTTTTTTTTGGAGGCGGACGCTTCAAATTTAGCATTGGGGGCGGTGCTTTCTCAAAGGATTGAAACTACTGGTCAACTACATCCAGTTGCATTTTTTTCTAGGACGTTTTCCGCTGCTGAAGTGAACTATACAATTGCAGATCGTGAACTATTAGCAATAAAGTCCGCTTTTGAAGAATGGAGGCATTTTCTGAAAGGGGCAAGACATACGGTAACGGTTCTTACTGATCATCGAAATTTATTGTTTTTAAAATCTGCAAGAACCTTGTCTTCACGACAACTTCGTTGGTCCTTATTCTTTGCCGATTATGATTTCGTTGTGACTTTTAAACCTGGAAGTCAGTACAAAAAAGCTGATGCCTTATCCCGCCAATTTCCTGGTAGTGAGGAGAGAGAGATTCTGGAGCCAGAACCTCTAATTGCTCCAGAACGTTTTTTGTTAGCCGGAGCCATTAAAGAAATGGATTTTTTGAACGAAGTTCGCCAGAATATGTCCTTGCAGAAGATGGAGGAGTGGGTGAGACTGGATCCAGCCAGAAGTTTGAAAAACGATCTTCCATTTTTTGATAACAAGCTTTATGTACCTACTGAAGAGTTAAGAGAAAAGGTTTGGAGAAATTGTCATGAATCCATTTTATCAGGACATCCTGGTTTCAGAAAAACTCTGGAATTGTTTCGAAGGAACTTTTGGTGGGAAAAAATTTGCCAAGACACATTGAACTTTGTTAAAACATGTGTAGTCTGTGCACAAGCAAAAAGTCAAGTTGGGAAGCCGCATGGTTTATTGGAGCCGTTACCTGTTCCTCCTCATCCTTGGCACACTATTTCTATGGATTTCATTGTTGATCTCCCTCAAGATAAGGGTTGTACTACCATTCTTGTTGTGGTGGATCTTCTTACTAAAGAAGCGCATTTTTTACCAATGGAGGGAGAGGTTACCGCTGAAAAACTGGCTCATAGTTTTTTGCAAGGTGTGGTTTGACTACATGGACTCCCAAGTCAAGTTATCTCGGATAGGGGATCTCAATTTATTTCAAAATTTTGGAGGGCCTTCTGTAGGAAACTTGGGGTAGACTTTAGTTTGACGTCTGGGTATCATCTGGAGACTAATGGACAAGTGGAGAGAGTAAATCAGGAATTGGAGAAGTTTTTAAGGTGTTATTTACAAGCTGGAGAGGAATGGGTGGATTTGGTATGGTTGGCAGAATTCTCTTACAACAATTGTGGTAAAGATGCTACTTCTATGTCCCCTTTCTTTTTGGGTCGTGGGTTTCATCCTCGCTTTCTGAGTTTTGAGGTGTTGGAGGATTCCGGGAATCCTAGAGTGGAAGATCGTTTGTTGGTAATGAAGAATAACTTGGATAGAGCAAAAAAGGTGCTGGGAGAAAACAAGTTGAACTATAAAAGGTGTGCTGATTTGAGAAGGAAGGCTGGTCCTGAATATAAGGTGGGAGACTTAGTTTGGCTTTCCACCCGGTACCTAAAAATTAAGGGGAAGAATAAATTCAGTCCACGATTTGTAGGCCCATTCGAGGTAGAGAGAATCATCAACCCTGTGGCAGTACGATTGAAATTACCCAAGCATTTGAAGGTACATCCTACTTTCCATGTTAGCCTTTTAAAACCAGTTTGTTCAGGAACTAGATTTAGAACACCACTTTCCCCTGTGATTTTGGAGGATTCATCTGAGGAATTTGTGGTTAAACACATTTTGGATTCCAGGAGAGTGAGGGGAAGGTTGCAGTATTTAATTGATTGGGAGGGATATGGACCTGAAGAACGATCTTGGGAAAATTCAGTTGATGTACATGCTCCCCGTTTAGTTGCTAAGTTTCATGCTAAAAATCCACATAAGGTAGGCCCAGGGACTGGGCATTAGGAGGGGGGTACTGTCAGGTTTCCTTCCCCTATTCAGGTTATTTTCCCTTATTCAAGTTTCTTTCCCATTATTTCTCTTTTATTATCCTTTTTAGATTAGCCTTGTGTGGGTGGGAAGTTTTCTATTGTAGTTGGTTTGGCCTTAACTTCCTGATTCAGAATCCTGGTTCTGACCCAAGGCAAAATGGAGTTTCACAGTGGCAGCTCTGATTGGTTAGAAAACACTGCTGAACAACAATGAACATTCTAAACTGTCACTCTTTGCCTTTCATCATCTAAACCCCAGCTGAGAGGACGTGTGTAGTGGCTGCTCCTGCTTTAGACTTGGGCCTGGTGGATTTTATCCTTCAGGCGTTAGCAGTTGAGCGGCTACTTTCTTGGGGGTTTCAGGAAAAGTTATCAGCTGTCAGGAATGCGTTTTGAACACAGGAAACTCTGAAGATCTTTAAGAAATCGTTCTGTAGATAAGTGACTTTGTTTTAACTGCCGCTCTGTTTATCTTAAAGACATTTAAGTGAGAACTCGTAAAATGTTACCTTTGAATTTATATTTTTGAACTTTTTAAGTGCGCTTGAAGATTTGCGCGAGGTTAACGTGTGAATGCTATTTGTAAAACGCGTACTACGTGTAATCTGAAACTAACCGTTGAATCTTTGCGCGTGCGAGAGAATTTATCTGCGCGTGTGTTTTCCAGCGCGTGTGCTTCCTAGCGCGAGAATCTGTTTGCCGCGTGAGAACTCTATAGCGCGTGTGTTTTCCAGCGCGTGTGCTTCTTAGCGCGAGAATCTGTTCGCCGCGTGAGAACTCTATAGCGCGTGTGTTTTCCAGTGCGTGTGCTTCTTAGCGCGAGAATCTGTTCGCCGCGTGAGAACTCTATAGCGCGTGTGTTTCCTAGCGCGTATGCTTCCAAGCGCGAGTATCTGTTTGCCGCGTGAGAACTCTATTGCGCGTGTGTTTTCAAGCACGCGTGCTTCGGCGCGAGAACTCATTTGCGCGTGTGGTTACCAGCGCGTGTGCCTTTTAACCCGTGTACTCGACCGTGTGTGAACTCTCTTGCGCGTGGGTTATAAGGCGCGTGTGAATAATCGGGAATTCATCAGCGCGGGAGTTTATAAGCGCGTGTGTTATCTGCGCGTGATTCCGTTTGCACGTGAATTCTGCTTCGCGTGTGTTTACAAGCGCGTGTGTTTTCTGCGCATGGACTTTTCTTACAGTGCGCGTGTTCTTCAACGCAGGAAGTTTTCAACGTGCGAATCTTCAGTATTGAGATTATCTGCGTGTGTGTTTAGCACGTGTTTCTTCAAGAATTCACAAACTTTATAGAATTGTAAAAAGTTTGAAAACTAAAGAAAAGTTTGAAAGAAAAGAAAGAAAAAATTAAAGACTATTTAACTGGACAATTAGTGAATTTTGGAAAAAAGGCAAAGTGCAAAACTTTCCAGGTTTGCCCAAATTAAGAAGTTGCTGTGAATTTCAAGAGTCTCAAGTAAGAGAGATTTTCAGCTTCTTTACAAGCTTCTCTAAGAAATTTCAAGAGAAGAACCAGGTATGATTTTTAATTATTAGTTAAGGATTTAAAGTCTTTCCCACTCAAAAGGTTAAGTAAGTAATAAAAGGATTTGTATCTGCTTTTCTTATATCCTCTGCAGGTTCAGCTTTGGTTAGCCTTGACGCAGTCAGCCTGGTGTTGTTTTGTTATCCACTTCCCCCTTTCCCTTTGGGGTGTAGTTTGCAGAGCTGAATTAATATCTAGTTCTGGGAATTACATTTCAGGGGGATTTTCGGGGGTTCAGCAGCTTCCGCGGACACAGGACCTCTCAGCCTGACACCCTGCTTGCAATCCCCTTCTGTTTTACAGTTTTTTGCCTTGTGTTAAACTGCCATCTTGGAACTGCTGCTTTCTCATGTGCTTAGCCTCACTCAGGGTGTGCTCTCGTGCTCCACCTTTTATCCATGTGGGGAAGTGTAATGGAAGTCATGTGTGTGTAAGGGTCAGTAATTGCCTGACCCTGCCTGACCATTGTATTGGGACATGTCAGGTATACGGCTCAGGTGTTAGTCCATTTTCTCTCATAGCAAGATGTCCGTGAGAAAGTGTTCGTGTCGGAAAAAAGGTACGGGGGTTGAGTTCCCAAGTATCCTACCTGGTAGGATGGGGTAAAGGTGTTACAGGGAAGGGGATACCGTGTTTCACCATTCAGTGTCACACTCCCACTCCTCGAAGACCCCTCACCCAGGTGATCCTCCCACACTGGTTCACCCACAGCAACTGGATCCAAAAGAGATGGCTGTGTCCTGGCCACCTGGATGACAGATCCCCGGGGACTAGTGGGTGAGACACCTTCAGGACAACTAGAAGACAAAGTTTGTCGAAGCGAGCAGGAGCATGCTTAAACATGTGCTATTGGCGCTCCCTCCGTGATCTTCATAGGGCCAAACAAGCTTTGGAATCTCATCTCATGGGATAGGCAGCTCACTCTATCCTGCTAACAAAGCAACACTATTATACCAAAGGAAACAAGGCCAACAAGCTACTGGTCGTCAACCTAAAAGAGGTGGCCACGTGTAATTTCATTGGGGCCTTGAGAGATGGGTGTGGGAGGAGGGAGGTTACAGAGACTGGGAAACGGGGCATAATGGAGGAGTTCTTCCGTTCAGTTTCAGCAGCACATCAAGGGAATCATGATATGATATGATAGGTTTATAACACACTTAATACCCAGAGGAGAGGGTTGTAAGCGCGGACCCGGGGATCGAACCTGCATTGCTCCGTGTCGTCTTGCTTGCAAGGCGAACATGTTGCCCCTGAGCTATCCTCCCGAGACACAAGACTTTATCACCCGCTCTCAGTTGCCTCAAATCCCATCAGAGTTGTAAGTATTTCTTGAACCGGACATAACGGTTCATGAAATAGCCCAGGCAATTGGGGCCCTCACAACAGGCAAAGTCCTGGGCCTGGATGGGTTTTCCAATAAATTGTAAAAAGTTTTTTCGGCTGCCCTGATCCCACACTTAACTAAGCTTTTCTACTCGCTTTTAACCTCTGGCAAATTCATCGACTCCATGGCGGAATTGGCCACCATTCTCGTACTTAAGCCGGGGGAAAGACCCTGATATCTGCTCCTCCTACCGTCCCATAGAGGTGCTCAACACTGACGCTAAACTGTATAGTAAGATACTTGCTTTCTGCATGAGTGTTAGCGCTGCTCAACACTGACGCTAAACTGTATAGTAAGATACTTGCTTTCTGCAGGAGTGTAGTTCTCACGCACATAATAGAAAGCGATCAGACCAGGTTTATTAAAAATAGAGGAACCTACGACAATATTAGGAGGGTCGAGGACCTGATCGCCTTGGCACCTCACATTCCAGGGGGACTGTCCCTACTATTGTTGGACGCACATCGTGCGTTCGACAGCATGTCCCGGGACTACTGAAAATTGTTATTGCCTGCTTACGGCTTTGGCCGAAGTCTTCTAAACTAGTCATGGCGAATTTTCAAATCCTGACCACGCGTGTCAAAGTGAATGCCCAGCGGTACCTGTTGCTCCCATTAGACAGGGGACTAGACAGGGTTGCCCCCTATAACCCCTGGTATTTGCACTGGCGATAGAGCCACTAGCTCAGAGTATTCACCTCCAACCTGATATAGCAGGGTTAGTGTGTGGAGGGTCTACAAACAAGGTGGCATTGTATGCCGATGATGTCTTGTGCTTCCTCCAAGACCCGTTAGCTTCCTTACTGGTGCTGATGGAGCTACTGGATCAATTCACCTTGGTATCAGGGTTTACAATTAACCACAGGAAATCTGTAGGGCTTTCTATCACATAACCTCCAGAGATAGTGAACACCCTGAGGGAGTCCTTCCCCTTCCGCTGGGCTGACAAGGAATTCACATACCTGGGAGTTTGCATTACATCACGATACAATTTCCTCTTAAAAGCCAACATTCCTGTTCTGTGGAAGGAGGCCAAAGAGATACTACAGAGGTAGGACAGGCAGGAGATCTCATGGCTTGGTCACGTAAATCCGGTTAAGATGTCTCTACTCCCAAAACTCCCTTATGTTTTCCAGGCCCTTCCAATTTGTATCCCAGAGAGCAACCTACTCGATATGCAGAAAGCGGCGAGGCAGTTTATATGGCACCGCAAACCCCCTAGGATTTCTCGTAGGCTTCTGACTTGGTCTAGGGGCATAGGCGGCTTGGGGGCTCTATCTATCCAGAGGTATTTCCGGGCATCCCAGATTTCCCCAATACTAGATTGGGTTCTAGAAGATAGGGCTCTGAAATGGAAAGATATAGACCAAACCTGTGCACCCTGCCGATTAGCCCATCTTCCTTTCCTTCCTAAGGAAGCTAGACGCCAGCATAAAAAACCCTCATATCCACTTGCACCACATTACAACACTGGGATAAGACCAGCAGCCAGAGAGGGTTTCGGGTAGGGCTGGGCACACTCTCTCCTGTGCTTGGTAATACAGAATTTTCGCCGGGTATGGATAATAGGGCATTCGCACAGTGGGAGTCGCAGGGCACTCTGAGACTGAGGCACGTATATAAAGATAATGCTCCGCTCACATTCACAGAATGTAAAGAAAGATTCCAACCGGCTGAATCTGAACAGTTTCGCTATGCCCAAATATGACACTGGGTCTCCCAGAACACGGTTGAACAGGCGGGTTGTCGGCCCCCTGCAGGGATCGAGCTCAATGTTTTGGAAGGTCAGTAATCAGGTAAAATCATCACTTGTTATCGCTTATTAGAGAACGCCTCTCCGGGAGAAAAGTTCCCATATTGTACAGTGGGAAAGGGAGTTGAATATGGAGCAGAAGATTCATGGTCGAGGATTTGCGCTACGGCTCAAAAAAGTTCCTGGTGTACTGCTATTAAAGAGGGCACCCTCAAGATCTGCTTCAGGTGGTGCATGACCCAGCACAGATTACATGCAATGCATTCAGATTACTCAGACCGCTGTTGGCATGGCAGTGAGCAATTGGGGGATTTAGCACACATGTGGTGGCACTGCCCGATCATGCAAACTTATTGGCAGGAGATCTTCTCAAGAATCAGAGACATTACAAGCTGCTTGCTTCCCATGTGCCCACTGACATTACTATTAGTAGTTTCTCCAGAGGTTGGCACATTCCCGACGTCAGGTCTTAGCGCGGAGCTCATATGTCATCTACTGATGGTTGCAAGGATAAACCGGACCTGGGCGTGGAAAGCTCCGGAAGGCCCATGTACCCCATACTGGTGGATGAAGGTTTGGGAAATACTAGCAATAGAGAAATGAACTGCCCTCACCTTGGATTAACTGACCCCCCTGCATTATTCTGTTCATATTCTCGTTATCGTCCTGGTGGGATCACCGGGTTGTCTGTGCTATCCTTAGTTGGCAGGGAGCAGTGATGAGAGTCCCATCCTCTTTCCGGCTCCAGAATCTCCCAATATCGGTCTCCTCTAGCAGGGTTGGGCCTAGATTGTCTTTTGGAGGCCGCCCTTTCAAGTATGCATGTTTTAGAGAGTGTCTTTGACCAGTTCGTGACCGTGGGTGCCGTCGCTGATTTCCAATGTATAATCAGCAGCTTTCATGATGGGAAGGTTATGAGGGAGATCAGTTTGCAAATGAGTGTGTCATCATGCCAGTCTGTCCCATCGGTGCCTAGGATCAACAGGTTTGGGGTGAAGGCAATGTCTGCCCCCTCAATATCTATTAGCGTTTGGTATATCTGGTGCCAATATGGGGCTATGGTGGGGCAGGACCTTAGGATGTGTCCCATTGTCTCTGTGTCCTTGCATCCTCTCCAGCACTGGGCTGTGGGCTGGAGTCCCATTTTGTGCAGTTTGTCAGGAGTATAATTTAATCGCTGTAGCATCCTAAACTGAATTTCCCTGTTTTTAAGATTGGGGGAGGTTGTAGGGATGGCCGTGAAACCTCTTTGGATGTCTGGGGCGCTAATGGGGGTTCCCAGGTCCTCCGACCATGCTGCTGCCAGTGTGATTAGTCTGTTTTGGTTGTCTGGTATTGACATTGAGTAGAAGATGTGGATACGTGGGAAAGAGTCCGTGTTTTGGCCCATTTCTTTCTCGCATTGCATGGGGGATTGTAGGTGGGATTCTGGTGTGGTGTGTCTGAGGATCGCCGCCTGAATGGTGTGATAGTGTAGCCAGTCGTCTGCCCCCAGGCGCAGTGTTCTTCGCGCTTTTTGGAAGCCCACTACTGATCCCTCTTGCATTATGTCTATTATCCGCACGTTGTCCCATATACCCGTTTGGTGACGATGTATTGTCTGTGTCAGCCCATATGACAGGATCGAGGGTATGCTGGCCCAGGCCGGTGCTTTCCTGATCTGTGCCCCTTGTGCCACCCGTAGTTTGTGCCACTGTTGTAGGGTTGGTCCTATGATCGGGTGTTTTAATACTCGATGGGAGGTCGTGTGAGGGAGTCGCCATGATCTCTATGGGAGCTAATCGGGCCATTAGGGCTACCTCCATATTGTGCCAGCTAGTATCCTCATTCGTGTTCAGCCATCGTTTCACCCATTTCAATTGAGCTGCTTGATAGTAGGGTTTATAGCGAATATTTTGAAAAAAATTGTTCTTTTTTAAATTTTTTGTTTGAAATGGGGGGGTCCCCCAACCCTCCTCCCTTGTTATATAACACTTTTGTTTACTCCCGAAACAAAAAAAAAACACGTAAATAGAAAAAGAAAACATTCGGAAAAAAAAATTTAGGTATAATTTTTTCGACATTTTTGTCATTCGAATATTCGAACCGCAAAGCCTCCCTCAGATTTGTCTGCCTGTAGAACGGGGAGTCGGATCCGCACCTTCTTACCCCGCCAAATTAATTTGCTGATGGCTTTGTTCAGTTCTTTCAGATTGTGAGGAGCTGGGCTGACTGGGAGCCTCATTGTGATGTATATTAGTTTTGAAAAGGATTTCATTTTTATGGCATTGATCCTCCCCAACATGGATAGGGTCAGTGTATCCCATCTCTGAAGGTCGTTTCGAATTTTTCCAAGGACCTGGGGATAGTTAAGGTTGCGGAGTTCCGTGATTGAGACACTTATACGTATTCCCAAGTATTTTATGAAGTGTAGCTGGAGAATGAATGGTGCCACGCCCCCTTGGTCCCATGGGAAGTATTGTCAAAGGGGCATTACTTCGGATTTACTCCAATTTCTTCTATAGCCCACCATCAGACCGATGTCTTGCAATAGGAATCTAATGTAGGGGAGGGTTGTTAGGCTATTGCTTATGTATATTAGTAGATCGTCCGCGTATAGCGAGACTTTGTGTTCTTCCAACCCCTTGTGTATTCCCAACCATGTTGAGTCAGTGCGCATCTTGATTGCCATGGGTTCGATGGATAGGGCAAATAACAGCGGCCATAAAGGGCATCCCTGAGGTGTGCCTGATTGCAGTACGAATTCCGCGGAGGCCACACCGTTTTTGATCACTGAGGCGGTGGGATCCGTGTATAGGAGCTTGAGTAGTTGTATTAAGAGAGGAGGGAGTCCCTATCTGGGTAGAACTCTGAACATAAATTCCTATTGTACCTTATCAAATGCCTTTTCTGCGTCAACAGCTAATATGGCGTTGTGGGAATTTCTGTCTCCTGCTATTATGTGTAGTAGCCTACGGACGTTGTCACTGGAGTGTCACCCTTTTATAAAGCCTGTCTGGTCTTTGTGGACTAGCTGTGGTAGGGTACTTTCTATCCTCTGGGCCAGGCAATTTGCTAAAATTTTGGCATCCAAATTGATTAAAGAGATCGATCAATATGACCCACGGAGTTCAAGGTCTCTTCCGCTTTTGTGGAACACATAATGTTGGCGCTTAACATGGATTTGGGTAACTGCTTACGGGATAATGCTTCTTCGAAGACTTCTGCCAGCTTAGGGGCAATTCCATCTGCTAGGCATTTGTACAAGTCTATTGGGATCCCATCGGGCCCGCTGCCTTCCCTTTGAATAGGGATAATATTGCTTGGGTAATTTCTGCGGAGGTGATGGGGCGTCCAGGTCTTCTTCTTGGGCTGCTGTGATTTGAGGGATGCCAAAACAGGGAGAAGAGGGTTCATGTGAATGAAACCATAGAATAGATCAATGGAATGAACTGCTCACTGTAAAGGAACTAAATGTGGGGATAGATCAGGTCAAGGAGCATAAAAAGTTATTCAATCAATCTTTAATAAACACATATTCAATTAGCATACACATGATAAAAACAGCATAAAAACATATAATCAATGCTGAACATATCCGATTAAAGTGCATATTAGTTTAGTGGCCATCCTAAGATGTAAGAATGAGTACACTGTGCATAAAGTAGTTCAAAAATACATAGCATCAGAGGACAGCTAGAATCCCAAATTGGTGCCCAATCTATATTCAAAAAAGTTTTATTAACCAAAATTAAGGCAGAAAAAGGGGAAAGTGAAAATAGGAAAAGTATACACAAGATTTTAAGAAAAAAGGCAAAAGAAATATAGAGGGCAACCTGCCCACGCAGAACAGGATAATCAATATTTTTTGCGGGGTAAAAGAGGTTGTCCCCTAATCAAACCAACCAATTGTTATTGAAAACAGACAAGTAGGATAGCATCAATACATACTAAAACAGAAGCAATACTTGTCTCCAATCTGACCAAAGTAGTTGTTGGGGACGCCTATTATGGATTACACGTGATTCGAGGGATGGGCACCGTATCGAGGAATGATTCTATGGTTTGAAGCGTGCATGTGTCTGTGGATATGTATAGGTCGCGATAGAACTTGGCAAATAGTGCGTTTATTGCTCATCGCCCTCCACCAGATTGTTGGCGTCATCCCTGATGGCTGTGATTAGCTGTGTGGCTTGGCGCTGTTTAAGGGTGAGTGCCGTCCTATGTAAAGGTCTGTCGCCCTCTAGGTAATAGTTTTGCACCCAGCTGGTGTATGCTTCTTGCACCCTGTCTGTGGTGCTTTGTTTGCAGCAGCAGTTGGGCAAACAGGGAGTCTGTCGCTGTTGTGTTTGCAGTGTCCGGTGTGTCCTCTGGTCGGGGGTGCAATCTATCAGAAGACACATTTTATTGGATGTGTTAGGGTTGTCAAATATTCTTTAAAATCTTCAGCTAAAACCGGTGCTGCCCTATAGGCATTTGATGCCCTCCTGACAGGGAACATGGGCGTGTGCATGCGCCGACCAGTAACCACCTCATGGGGTGATAAATGGTGGTCCTTGCTGGGCTGTGTATGTAAAGTGAAGAGGGCCAAAGGTAAGCAGTGCACCCAGTTCTTCTTCAACGTGGTGCAGAGCTTAAACAGTTTGCTTTTGAGAAGTCCATTGATCCTCTCCACTACGCCATTGGCCGGGGAGTGATTAATTGAACACATGCAGTGCTTAATGCCAAGTAGTGCTGTGATCTCTTTAAAGAGCTGATTGAAAAGGTGTGTGCCGTTGTCGGACCTTAGCACATCGCACACACCCCATCGAGGGAAAACCTCACGAACAAGAAATGGGGCAGCACAAGGTCCTGCTTCGACCCACCGTGAAAAGGGGTAGACAACAGCAATTAAATACTTGTACGCATTGCATCTCGCGCCCATGTCTGCGTTATCTATGTGCAGTTCGCGGAACGGCCCAGTAGAGTAGGGCAGAGTGCTTCGTAGAGTTCGTAGTGTCATGCCCGTGCTGAAACATTGGCACGTGGTGCAGTGTATGATCACGTTAGTGAGGTGTTCCTGAATGTTGGGCACAAACCAGTCTGTATGTCAGCAGCAATGCGCTGCTTTGTGCTGTGAGAGGGGTGGTGGAGTTGGTCGAAAGCTATTGCTAACAGCTCCTGAGCCATCACTGCTTGATCAGTTCATTCCTTCCTCCACAGCAAATCATTCTGGGATTGCTTGCACCGTCTTTTTACCCATAGTTCCTTTTCTTCGTTTGGTGCTTTTCCCTGTAATTCAATAGGTTGCGCAATAGGTAATGCAGTGTATGGGGCGGGCTGCTGATTATTTGGAGGTGTGATCACAACATACTCAGCAGGTGCCAGTACCTGGAGATAAGCTGTCATTTTGGCCACTGTGTCCGTGGCAGCATTTATCAGTGAAATGTTCTCTGTATTATTGGCGACCGCCACTACAGAGGGTTGGGATAATGCAGAGATCAATTTATCTAGCAACGTGGCATGTTGTACAGGGGAACCATCTGCTGTCTGGAAGCCCCTCCTTTTCCATCGCGACAGACTGTCATGCACTGTTGCAGTGACGTACGCCGAGTCAGAAAAAATTATCTCCTCCTCCTTCAATGGACTGTCTCTTGCCTTAGGGATGCCATCTTCCTCCCCTTCATATGACACACAGTCATGTCTTGCTAAATCCTCTTTGGTACACATTTCTGGCAAAAAAGTGGCAGGGTTCACTGTTTTGCATTGTACAATATGGATCTTTGGGCTTGAGACAATAATTTAATACGCTGGAGCTCTCTGTGCGGTCAGGGTGGATTTTGATCTTTCTAGAATGGCGAACACTGAAGGCTCCACATACAAAGTAACGGAACATCCCATCCTGATAGTGGAATTCTTTCGATCGCAAATGCAAATGCAAATGCAGCTGCAGTGAGTGCTTGGTTGCACGCGAACTGTCCTTGCATCACTGAGTCTAGCGTGCCACTGTAATAGGCCAATGGCATGTGGCCCATTGTATTCTTCTGTGTCAGTAGCACAGTCATAACTTGTCCATTAGAATGCGAGAATATGTAAAATTCCCATGTGTAGTCTGGGGTGGCAAGTACTGCGGCTGCAGATATCACTTTCTTTAAATCATTGAAGCTTTTTTTATCATGTTTGCTGTCCACTCTAGTTTGTTATAGTTGTTCTGTGCTTTTTTAAGGGTGTCAGGGAGAATTCTCAGACATTTGCTAATTCCTCTCTTCCTTAGAGACCCCCAGCTCTTTTGCTGGACGCTAGGGCTTTTTCATTTTTACCTGGAGAGAGTGAGACCCTTTTCCCACTCTCTCACGTACTTTAATGTGATTTTAACTCTGTGTTTCTTTCGGTTTTTAGAGTCTGACAAACTCCATAGGCATCTCTTTGCATTGTGTCACACAGCACCTTCAGTGCAGTGGCACAGGGACGTCTTTTAGATTTCCCCAAAGGTTTAAACAACTTTCTCTTGGATAACTACTGTTTCCAAGAGCAGTAAAGTGAAATTGACTTTACTTACTATTGTATCTTTTCTAGACCCAGCATACACTATCTTACAATAGGGTGCTGTAGGGGTTACAGAGTATCCCCATTATCTAGCTTCTCTTGTAACAAATGTATGTTACCCTTTCCTCGATGAATGGCTGGTGGCAGTGGTTTACTTTTACTACCGTGGTGTGTCTTTAATGCGGGCTGTGTTCGCAGCTGCAGTAAAGCACCCTTGGGTGCCTTTTTTGTCAAAATGGCCCCAGTCTTGTTTTTTCACCATTTCTTTGTGGAAAGGTCCTTGTTGAGATTTACTCTGTGCGCCAAACCAGGTTTGTTCCCTTTGTTCATTTTGTCTTTGGCGGGATTCAGGAGTGAAGCTCGCCTCTGGTTCCACGGTGTCTGGTGGGGGCAGGAAGTGAAGGAGGTGCCAGAAACTCCCTGTACTTAGTCTCTTAGGAAACAGGAATGCACTCCTAGGCGATTGGCCGGTTGGCTGTCTGGCAAGGACAGCCACCCTGCTGGGTGATTGGCAGCCAGGTTAGATTGAATGGGAGAAACCTGCATAAAAGGTGAGGATTTTTGGCTTGGAAGACAGAGTCGACCACTGGACGAAGGAATCCGAAGAAGAACTTGAAGAGGATGCCTGCTGCAACTCCTGGACCGTTGGTTTGCCTGGTGAAGCCCTGCTGCTGTGCTGAAAACTCCACATTCGTATTGACAGAGAAGTCCCTGCAAGGTGGACTCTCCCTTTGAGTTGGTGGGGCCAATCAACTCAAAAGTAAGCCACCTGGAAATGTTCTCACAGTTGGTCGAGTATCCACTGCAGTCGCTGCTGGAACCGGATAGTCAGGGAGAGGAACACCAGTTTGTGTGCGTTGCTTTTAAGCTGGCCAAGAGCTCCAGGAAGATCCTCTGGACTCACAGGAAGCAAGACTGACTGAGCCTGAGCCACCTCAACAGAGTGCTGGACCCCAGAAGAAAGGAAAGCACATCTTGACAGCCAGGAGCCGTGGTGGTGCTGTTTGCGGTAGACGCGAGGAGCTGAAACACTGAATTGCCACTTGTTTGAAGATTGCCGGTTATTGTCGGTGACCATCCCATTGCAGTGCAGGAGTCACCAGACGTCCTCCCTCTTGTCCCCACGAATGAGGCCCAGGAACATCAGGATCTGCAGAGCTGTCCTGGAACAGAAGTCATGTGCTTCATTGTCTTCTAACTAAAGGTACTGTAAAATCTAAGAGAACTTACCTCGTATTGTAGATTTGTTTCTACGCCTCACAAGCCTAACAGCTTGTGCCCCTACATTGATTCTTCATTTTCATCAAAGACTTCTACAAACATTGTGCAAAGACTTGTCTTACTTAACTGCAAGAAGTGCTTCAGCCACATAGGCTTTTGCCCATTGACTTTGGCTTAGCCTGTTTCTCTGAAAGACTCTTCTCTCCTCTGACATTGGGGAGGGTTGAAAAGTATTTGCCTGCTTAAGAATAATTGTGATCTTTTGTTTGTTCAAATAACCTTTTCTTTGACACTGATCTCAGTACCATTCTAAATGCCAACAGTAATATATCAATGTCCACAGTGTCCTAACTATTGAAGTCACCTGAGGCTGTAGGAAGTGTCTGAGTGTCATCCCCAATTGGTGTTTTCTGATTTAGAAACTAAGAGTGTGTATTTTGAAGGTATTTGTGTGTTACAATGATATTGCTCCCTTCTAAAGCTGCTTATACAAATGACCGGTAAATAAATAATTAATTGTTTTAGCAAGAAACCCTGAGAGTAAGCGTTTGTTTGAATACTTGTCATTGTGCATCATTGACCCCGCTTGAGATAAGCCTGGCTGCTCTACCACACTACCAACCTGTGTGGTTCAGACTGGTATCCAGTTAAAATTTCGAATGAACAATTTTGAATGCCTTTTTGTCGAAATAAAAATGTCGAAAAAAAAATGTCAAATATTTGTTTGTATTTTATGTTTTTTTGGATTTAGTTAGTAAAAAAAAAGGTCAAAAAAAAAACAGGGTCTTGGGGGAACCCCCCATTAAAAATAAAATTACAAAATAAATAAATAAATTGACATTTTCTTTGCCATTTTTCATTCGAGAAAAATGCATTCGAAATTGTGACATTCGAAAATGTCACTATAAACCGTTCAGACTTATACCAAAGTTTGGGTCCTATTGCCAGGAGGCTGAGGTTCTTGTAGTGCACCCTAAGGGTACTACCCCAAATCTTTACGTAACACTGGTGGCAGCGATGGGATATATTGTAGAGTTGTTACATTGAGTATTTGCTTTGCTTTTTGTTCAAGTAAAACCATCACAAGGCTAAGCTCCACTAGAACAGCAATTGTAGCATGCCAAATATGGATAACTTCAGTCAGGAAACCCTGATCATTTTAACAGTAGATCAACTGAAAGAAATGGGTAAAGTTAGGAATATCCACGTTAAAGGAAAGAATAATTAATTGATTACAAGATTGTTGGATCATCAAAGTGTGGGTAGTAGGCCTGTCACACCTACCAACCCAGGAAATGTGGAAACTGATCATGAGGATGTTGATTCAGAGTCTAACTCTAATGTCTTAGAAGAGTCAGAGGAGGGAAAGGAGAACCCCTCTTTACCTCAAAAGGCCCTTTTGACTCAACCTGTATCCACTGGGACCCCACAAGGTCCATCACTGAGTCCAGAATGTGTGTTTCTTGAGAAAATGAGAATTGAATTAGAGTTCAAAAGATTACAAATCCAAGCTGAAACCAAGCATCAGGACATCAAACTCAGGGAATTAGAAATGCAGCATGCTCTTGAAATGAAGAAACTGGGCATCATTCCGAGTTCGGAGGTAACCACGCCGCTATTTGCGGCATGGCTGCCTCCGAACTCGTCCAAACTCCGGCCTGGTGAATGGAGTAATTACCGGTCCATTCCGAGGTCGGAGGGACCGGTAATTCCCCATTCACCAGGGCCATTCCCCATTCGTAGTAGGTGGTAAAGGTTTAACGGCACCGGTCTCGTTACCGGTGACCGTTAACCCTTACCGCCCTACTCGGAATGAGGCCCATTGTCTCTTGAAAACATTTCTATCCCAGAGTCCTCTAGGACTTCCAGTCCAAAGATGTCTCACCTGCCCAAAGAAGCAGTATGTATGATGTGAAACTTGATATTTTGGATTGGTTGGGTGCTTTTGAATGTAATCATGGGATTCAGGGTCTCATATTGAATCAGTTGATTCCTTGGCTTTTGTCTAGGCTCCCCCAGGTTGCACAGGATGCTGCAATGGAGGTGGGGGAACTTGAAAGATTGGAGTATGAGAATATGACGCTAGCTTTGATAGCTAGATTTGGCAAAACTCCTTCCCAGTACCTTAAGGACCCTCAAAAAGGACTTAAGGTTTAGGACCCTCAAAAACACTGATGGTACCCCTTGGGCTACCTGGGTATGTGAATGTTTGAAAAACTTAGATGGTTGGAGTAAGGGTTACAGAGTGAACTCCTTTGAAGGAATGAGAAATCTATTTTTGTTGGAATCTATTTTTGATGCCTGCTCTCCTGAGCTGAGACAGCACTTGGCTGACTCCAAAGAGATTGATCCCAAGAAGTTAGCAAAGGTTGCTGACTAGTGCGTTGCCAATAGGACCACTCACAAGGATTCTGGGGCCACTCATAAAAGGGATGAGAGGAAGCAGTACAAGAAAGATGACAAAGAAATTTCTAAAACCTCCCATCCAAAAGAGGGCCACAAACATAAGAAGGGTAAGCCATATGGGAAACCAGGTCAGTCTAGTGAAACCTCTGGTGCTAAACCAGAGGGAGGTCATCAGAAGCCCTCATTTGTCAAAACATTTGGAAAATGTTTTGCTTGTGGGTCAACTGACCATGTGAAAGGGGATCTCAGATGCAAGGGTAAACCTTCAGGGGTCCACACTGCCTCCTTAGCCTTCATCCCTGAGGAAGAAGTTCATATGGCAAGTTGAAACTTTCATCTACTGGCTGAAGACCCAATTGGAGTCTCTGCCAGTGTTTCTTTAGTATCCCTGGGTCTGCGGGAACAGCAGAATTTAGATGTGCATAACTCTATTCCAGATAATACCAAAGATTATTACAAGGACAGTGTACTTGTCAATGGTCAGGAATACCCTGCCATTAGAGACACTGGGGCCAGCATTACAGTGGTGGCTGAAACCTTTTTCAAACCTGAGGATGTTGCTAAGGCACCCAAAGGCCCCACTAAGCTTGCTGGAGGCCCTATCCAGGTGGGTCCAATACTACCAGCTCTCATCAAATGCACACTATGACTGTAAGAATACCTGTCAGTGTACAAAATGAGGTGCCTGGGAGAGTCCTGCTGGGGAATGACTTAAAAGCTCTTGGAGTTGTATCAAGCACCCCCAGGCCTCTGAGTAAAAGGAAGCAGGAGCAAACTAGGAAGGCCAGAGAGCTCACTTTGAATGACTCTCAATTGAAAGTTACAGAAACTCCTATAGCTCCCAGTCCACAGGAAGAACAACCTTCTGATCCCAGGAAGAAAGAGACAAAGGGGAAACCCAAGGTCTCAGGACAGAAGAAAAGTAGCACTCCTTTGCACAAAACCAGGACATCCCCGAGAGGACAGTCCCAAGTCACACCTGTGACTCCCACACCAGCTGAGGCTGAGTGTGAGGTTCAACCAGAGGATGGTAAATCAGCTACTGATGACTCAGAACTGGAAGAAGCCCTTCCCCCTGTTGGAGATCTGGAGCCCAAAGACCATCCTAAGCTGCAGATTTTGCTTGCAGAAGGTGGCCCCTGTAGGGCAGATTTCAGCAGAGGTCAAAGAGAGTGTCCTACTCTTGAAGGAAAGGATTCCTCTATACTGTCATGAGTAGCAGGATTCAACCGTTCTGGGCTTCATGGTCCATGATGCACCGCGGCATAAACACTGCAATTCATCCCAAGATGGCCGAAAAGTCAGAACCGTTGCGGTCTAGCCTTTGCGTGCAGTCGCCAGCTTCCTAGAAAACCGGCACGCCCCGCGGCTCCGCACATCTCCACTCTACCCCTACAAGTTACTAGCCGTTGTTAGAGTTTTCTCTCTGCGTTGTCATGTATTTCCCTTCTTATTCAATAGGGGATGAAGTCTGGCTATCCTCCAAACTCCTTCCTCGACATCTACGGCCCAATAAACTGGCTCCCAAGTACTACGGACATTTCACCATCAAAGAAATCACTAACCCAGCGGCATATCGACTGCAGCTCCCAGAATCCTGGAAAAGAATTCATCCGGTCTTTCACACCTCCTTATTGAAGCCAAATATACAATCCAATCAGACTATTCCTAGACCTAATCCTGTAATGATCAGGTTGAATTCGAAGTCTCCAGGGTATGTGATTCCAGATATAGATGAGGCCAACTACAATATTTGGTAAAGTGGAAGGGTTACCCCCCAGCGAGCGTACATGGGAACCAGTCTCTAACATGAATGCTCCTCGTCTTCTGCAGAAGTTTCATTGAATACACCTGAGCAAACCAGGTGGGTCCGGGCTCAGGAGGAGGCATACTGTCATGAGTAGCCGGATTCGACCCTTCTGGACTTCATGGTTCATGATGCACCGCGGCATAAACACTGCAATTCATCCAAGATGGCCAACAAGTCAGAACTGTTGCGGTCTAGCCTTTGCGTGCAGTAGCCAGCTTCCTAGGAAACCGGCATGCCCCCGTGGCTCTGCGCGTCTCAACTCTACCCCTACGAGTTACTAGACGTTGTTCGAGTTCGCTCTCTGCGTTGTCGTGTATTTCTATCTTCCTTCTTTGTTCCTGGAACACTCAACCTTCCAATCCTTACCTTCCGATACCTTCCTTCCTGGATTCATTGACATTTGCTCCTGGAATTCGAACGTTAACGGCTTGGCAGCAGGCTTCCACGCTGGAACCCGAGGACTCGCGTTCCAGCCTGTACAAGTCACGGTCGGTGAAAAAGAAAGAAGCCTCATCCCGGAAGAACACAAGCAAGGAGAAAAAGGTGAGAAAGAAAGAGGCTCTTGACAGAATTGAGACGCCAAGAACCTGATACGGAAACAGATATTGAAGCAGCAGTCCAAGACCTCATGCAAGGTATGCAAGAATTAACTACCGAGGTTCAAAATCTCAAAGCCGAAAATGCAGCTTTAAAACAGTTGGTCTTATCCTGGGATTACGCAGTCAAAGAAAGCATTTTGGTAGGAGGTGTTGTGGACAAGTATGATGGATCCTCTAGGTCCCTGCGATCATTCCTAGATTCATGCTTAGTGCACTTCACTTTCAAACCCTACTATTTTTCTACACCACGAGCAAAGGTCAGATTCATGATTTCACACTTAACGGGCAATGCCTTAACCTGGGCAACTCCTTTAGTTAATTCGGGAGATCAGCTCTTGGATGACT
This sequence comes from Ambystoma mexicanum, assembly GCF_040938575.1. NCBI lineage: Eukaryota > Metazoa > Chordata > Amphibia > Caudata > Ambystomatidae > Ambystoma > Ambystoma mexicanum. The sequence goes on along the minus strand of NC_090923.1, from coordinate 1,207,004,691 downwards.
ACGAAGGATTTGTGGAAGCCCTAAAGGCTATGTTTGATTGACCAGAGCTTGTCTACAGTGCACAAGAAAGACTTCTTGAATTTAAACAAGGGAGTCAGGATATGCTCACTTATGTGACTCGCTTCAAGCAGCTAGCTAAGGAAGCAGATTGGTCACAAGAAGCCAGTTTCACTCTCTTTAGAAGGGGGTTAAATGATGAAGTAAAGGATGAGCTAGCCAGAGTAGCACGTCCACGAACCTTCCAGGCCCTTATGGATCTTTCCTTGCAGATAGATTTTAGGATCCAGGAGAGAAAGGCTGAGAAAGGAAAGGTGAAAACATTCCCAAAAACAACTACTGAATACCAAAGAGAGCGCTGCTCCACGTACCCCGGATCCCAAACCCATGGGTCCAATTTCTCCACAAGAAAGGCTCTGTAGAATCGATACGGGACTCCGCATGTACTGTGCCTCTGACAAACATCTAGTTAGAGAATGCCCTATAGCACCACCCCGGCGTTCGGGAAACGCCAGCTCCCAATCCTAAGCGGAGCACAGCTTCGAGAGAAAGATGCCTGCTCCGCATCCATTTCTTCCTTGAATACTCCGGGACAAAATACCTTAGTGATTCTACAAACTGTCCTGACATCCACCAAGAATGAATCTTTTCCCATCCTGGCTCTCGTGGACTGCGGTGCCATGGGGATTTTCATTGATCACGAATGGGCCACCACTCATAACATCCCCAGAGAGCTCAAAGAAGTGATACAACCCGTGGAAGGAATCGACGGTAGACCATTGTCTTCAGTCCCCATTACTCACCAAACAAAAGAATTGCAACTATCTATAAACAACCACCAGGAAAGGATACGATTTGACATCATAAAGGCTGCCCACTACCCCATGGTTTTAGGAATGCCCTGGTTACAGAAGCACAACCCATACATCAATTGGACAGCAGGTTCCTTGTTCCTTGGCTCAGAGTTTTGTATGTCCCGCTGTCTATGTCAGAACACGTCCCGGATTCTTCCAGTAAACTCCCAGAACCACAAACCATCCTCCTTGAGCGTGTCTAACATTATCCATGTACCAGAATCATACCAGACATACTCCAACGTGTTTTCAACAGAATTGTTCAAGCTCTTCCACCCCACAGACCTGAGGACTGTGCCATAGAAACTGAGTATTCCGCCGTGATTCCATTTGGGAGAATGTTCATATTATCCGAACCTGAAAAGAGGGCTCTACGTGATTACCTGGATACCAACTTGGCAAATGGAACTATCTAGCCTTCAAAGTCTCCCACCGATGCCTCCTTGTTTTTTGTTCCCAAGGAAAACACAAAAGAGCTACGGCCCTGTTTGGACTACCGCGGTCTTAACCAATGTACCCTCAAGGACCTCTATCCGTTACCACTCATTTCTGATATTTTGGAAGCTGTGCGAGGATGTCCTCATCTATATTTTCTTCCAACCCTCTTTTCTCCCCTCACTCCTCACCTGATTCTAAGTCCTCCAAATGTTGCTGCCGATGAGACAGGTGATCCTTTTCCTTCTTGTGTGTGTAATGCCTGTCTCGGGAGGAAGCCACAGTGAATGCTGGTAAACAGCAGTCCTGGGACCCCTTCCCGCGATCAGACCGCGCAGAAGGGAAAAAGCCGTTACCGGCGGAAAAAGCCCTTCCGGTGAGTTGGATTGCCGTATTGCACTGATAGAAGTCCAGGAGCTTGATACTGACGGAGTTCTTGAGAGTAAGTAAATTGGCAGAAGCAGGCTGCAGCAGGTGCGTGAGCGGAATGGGACCGCAGGAATGTAATGCCGCTGGAAGCACCCTCAAGTACACACCGTCCACACGCGACGGAAAGCAGAGCTGAGTGGAGAGCAGAGAAAGAATATGCTGCCGGCAGGAGAGAGTGGCTGCCGAGAAAACAGACGGGCGCCCGCGGCCAGCCAGCGGAGGGAGGAAGCAGGAGCCATGGGGGAGAAATGTGAGCAGCAGCGGGAGAAAAGTAGGATAGCGTAGGAGGGAAGGAAGAGAGGAGACAGCCCGCGAGCTGGGCGGGCCAGACACCAAAAGCACGGGCAGAATAGGCCGTGGAGAGAGAGAAAACTAGCGCATAAACCTAAAGAGAGCGAAAATGCACAGCAAGGGGTTTGCAACGCCATGACCGCTGAGGGAAGCGGAGCTAAGTACCTCCCAGCGGTCGCCATGTTGAAAAACCTCTAGACCGGCAATCTACGCAGGGGAAGGAACGTGGCAGAATGTCAGCTCCACCTCCTGCCGAGGAGCCGCCAGTGCGGAAGCAGGCGCCAAGAGCATCGGTGGATGACAGTATGCCCCCCTCCAGAGCGAAGCACCCCAGGTTTGTAGGGAAAATGGGAATGGAAACGTGCAAGCAATCTGGGCGCGTGGATGTAGGAAGCAGGTTCCCAAGAGTCCTCTGACCTTGGATACCCCTTCCATGAGATCAAGTACTCCAATCTCCCTCCGTAATATCTAGAATCCCGAATAGCAGAAACCTCATATTCATCAGATGAGAATGCTGTTGGGTAGGAAAGAGTCAGGGAAAAAAGCCTTGAGAAGTGAGGCATGGAAGACAGGATGGATGCGACCCAAGTGTGGGGGCAGTTTAAGCCTAAAGGAGACAGGGTTAATCTTAGAAAGGATGGAAAAGGGCCCCAAGAAACGAGGAGAAAGTTTAGAGGGATGCACCCAGCGGGGTAGGAACCTGGTGGATAACCACACCTTGTCTCCCTCCTTCCAATCCGGACAAGGCCTGCAGTGTTTATTGGCCTGATCCTTATTGCATCTCCGACTCTCCTCCAAACACTTTCTGGCCGTGGCATGAGCTTCCACTATAGATAGCAGGACTCCTTCTGCCGTCGGGGAGTTAGTAGGCAATGGCACTAAAGGGAGAAAGGCATGGGGATGTACACCGTAAGTGCAAAAGAAGGGAGATTGACCAATGGCAGAATGATTAGAGTTGTTATACGTGAACTCAGCCGTGGGGAGCAAAGCTACCCAATTATCCTGGAGGTGGTTGCTATAACATCTCAGATACTGCTCCAACGTGGCATTGAGGCACTCCGTCTGACCGTTAGTTTGAGGGTGAAAGCCAGATGAAAGGGCTTGTTCCATGCCCAGACGAGAACAAAGAGCCTTCCAAAGCTTGGAGATGTATTGGCTGCCCCGATCTGAAATTATCTTATCCGGAAGAGCATGGATTCTAAAGATATCCTGGGCAAAAACCTCAGCCATCTCCGTGGCGGTAGGTAGACCAGGTAATGGGGAAAAATGAGCCAATTTGGTCATGGTATCAATGGTCACCATGATGCACGTGCAGGAGTTGGAAACAGGGAGTTTGACGATGAAATCTGGAGAAACCAGACCCCACGGACGTGTAGGCATTTCCGGTTGGTCGAGAAGGCCTAAGGGCTTGCCGGTGAGAGATTTAGTCATGGCACAAACCGGACACGTATGGAGGTATTCTCCTACGTCCTTCTTGAGATCCGGCCAGAAAAAATATCGAGCAACCAGTTCAGTGGTGTTGAACGTTCCACGATGGCCGGCGGTGAGTGCATTGTGACACCAGCCAATGATCTTCCGACGCAGAGGACCAGCAGGAATATACAGGCGATTGTTCAGGTATAATAGACCTTCCTTCTCCGTATATGGGTTTTTCCTTTGGAGTTGCAGACCTGATCTTCCAGAAGTCAACCAGGACCTTATTTCCTATAAAAAGGTGTTGACTAGAGACAAGATTTTGTTTCTGTGGAATATTGGTTCTTTCACTAGCACCTTCGCTTCTAGTATGGAATCCTTCCGAGATAGAGCATCCGCTAACTTATTATTGGTGCCAGGTAGGTACGTGATTTGCAAATCGTATTGGGCAAAAAAATAGGCCCATCAAGCCTGCCTGGAGTTGACACATTCCATAGTTTGTAGGGCCTTCAAGTTCTTGTGATCCGTTCTGATTACAACCTTGTGATGTGCTCCCATCAATAGGTGTCGCCAGACCTCGCAGGCCTGTTTAATTGCCAACAACTCCTTTTCCAGGACCGAATAGTTAAGTTGGCTAGGAGACAGCGTCTTGGAAAGATATGCATTGGGTGTTCCAAGTCGTCAAAGGACTGTAATAGAACAGCTCTGATAGCCATAGCGGAAGCGTCAGTCTCCACAATAAATTGTCTGTCTGGTCGGGATGGCGCAGGATGGGAGCTGAACAGAAGAGGTTTTTGAGACGATCAAAGCTCTGTTCCGCTTCTTCGGTCCAGCGGAAGGGGCTAACCTCTTTTTTGAGCAGTCGAGTTATGGGGAGAATGATCTCAGAAAAGTTCGGGATGAAACTGCGATAGAAGTTAGAAAGTGCAAGGAATCTTTGTACCTCTTTGACATTAGACGGAGAGGACCAATCGAGAATGGCTGTCACCTTGCCCAGATCCATAAGAATGCCTTCTTTAGATAGAATGTATCCCAAATAGGGAACAGAAGATTCAGCAAAAACACACTTTTCAGGTTTGACTAGAAGCTGATTGTCTTTAAGCCTTTCCAATACCTGTTGTACATGCGTCCGGTGGTCCTCCTGAGTGGCTGAAAATATCAAAATGTCGTCAAGATAGATTATAAAAGAGACTGACAACAAGTCTGAAAACATCCGGTCCATGAACCTTTGAAATGCTGCTAGGGCGTTCACCAGGCCAAAAGGCATGACCTTATACTCATACAGCCCAAAGGGGATACGGAAGGCTGTCTTCCATTCGTCCCCTTGTGCAATCCGCAATAAATGGTAAGCATTTCTCAGATCCAGTTTAGTGAACAAGCGTGCTTCTTGAACTGCTTCAATTATCTTGTGTATTAATGGCATGGGGTATCGGTCCCGGATTGTCACCTTGTTGAGGCCTCGGTAGTCTATACAGGGACGCAGTTCTGTTGAATCTCTTTTCTTTATGAAAAACAAAGAAGCTCCAGCTGGGGACTTAGAAGGTTGTATAAGCCCATTCTGCATATTGACACCAAGATAGTCCCGCAAAACTTGTTTTTCAGTTTGCGTCAGGGAAAACATCCTCCCAAATGGGACCAGTGCGTTAGGTCCCAAGTCAATGGTGCAATCCTCCGGCCTATGAGGAGGCAAGGTTGCTGGCTTTCTTTCAATGAACACTTCCTGGTAGGAAGAGCAGTACATTGGTAAAGCATGCACACCGGTCTGCTCCTTGGCCAACACTGTCATAGTCTGGAAATCACTTCTGCTGGAAAAACAATGAAGTTTGCAGTATGAGGAGCAGAAGTTTGATTGATTATCCGTCCAGTTAATGTACGGGTTATGTTTCCTCAGCCATGTGATACCGAGAATAAGCGGGAAATGGCCAGCTCGTATTATGTCAAACTTGATAATCTCGGAGTGTTGGAAGATGGTCACTGGAAGTTCCTCAGTAGTGTGAGTAATGGGCCCTGAAGAGAGGGGAGAACCGTCCACTCCCTCCACCGTTTGATCTTCAATGCGAGGTAGTCTGCGGAGGCCCACCTGTTTGACCCATAGTGTATCCACGAAGTTCCCTGCCGCACCACAATCCAAGAGTGCAAGGCACTCAACTGACCTTCCATAGACGTTGATGAGTACAGGGAGGACCATGAGTCTAGAGTCCTCCTGGATACTGGGAGCCGATATCGAGAGAGAAACATAGGGACTACAAGTCGTACCAGAAGACTCTCAGAACAAGGTCCCTACTGTTGCCGAGGGAGTCCGTTTCCCTGCCTTTTCTGAGGAAGTTCGGAGCATTCTTGGAGAAGGTGTTGATCCGAACCACAATAGGCACATAGTCCCTTCTCTTTTCTTCTCCTTCTTTCCCCTGCAGACAAAGGTCCCCTCGTGGCTCCAATCTGCATGGGTTCTTCAGGAAGGTGGGAAGAAGAAGAGGGAGTAGAAGAGGAGGCGGCAGGATTAGCGAGATAAACTGTCGCTCGATGTCTACGACGTTCCAAACGCTGTTCCTGTAGGCGATATTCAATTTGCAAAGCAGCGGACAAAAAGTCTGAGAAAGATGGTGGTCGGGTAGCTCTGCCGAGTTCATCCTTTATTTCCTCTTTGAGGCCTCGCCGAAAAATGGCGTATTGGGCTTGCTCCGACCACCCGGCCCCTGCCACCAATGTCTTGAACTCTGATATGTACGTCAGAACTTCAGAAGATCCATGGCGGATATCCAACAGATCTTGACAGGTGGTATATGTCAGTTTAGGCCGTTCAAAGGTTTGTTTTAATAAGGTTAGGAATCCTGAAAAATCCTGTAGTATCGGGTTGGCACTGGTAACCAGCAGAGTGACCCATGTCAGAGCGTTGCCGGTCATGTTAGAGATCATGAACCCGATCTTTGTTTGGTCAGTGGCAAACAAACGGGGCCTGAAGGTGAAATACATGATGCAAGCTTCCAAGAACTCCTTGACCCTCTTAGGGGTACCATCAAACTTTCCTGCAGAGAGTGCCATAACAGGTAGTTCTGGTGATGGAGGTTCACGTGTTGAAATCAATTGTTTAAGAACAACATTCTCTGCTTTCACGTTCTGGAGCTCTTGGGACATGCTTTGGATTTCTTTCCATAATTCTTGAATCTGCTCTTCGGCTGACATCTTTACTGGCTGGCGTTGCAATCTGTCCTCTTCTATATTATCTTCCAACCCTCTTTCCTCCCCACTCTCCACACCTGATTCAAAGTCCTCCAAAATTAGCTGCCTATGAGACAGGTAATCCTTTTCCTTATTGTGTGTGTAATGCCTGTCTCGGGAGGAAACCACAGTGAATACTGGTAAACAGCAGTCCTGGGACCCCCTTCCCGCGATCAGACCGTGCAGAAGGGAAAAAGCCATTACCGGCGGAAAAAACCCTTCCAGCGAGTTGGATTGCCGTATTGCACTGACAGAAGTCCAGGAGCTTGATACTGACGGAGTTCTTGAGAGTAAGAAAGTTGGCAGAAGCAGGCTGCAGCAGGTGCGTGACCCTCTTAGGGGTACCATCAAACTTTCCTGCAGAGAGTGCCATAACAGGTAGTTCTGGTGATGGAGGTTCACGTGTTGAAATCAATTGTTTAAGAACAACATTCTCTGCTTTCACGGTCTGGAGCTCTTGGGACATGCTTTGGATTTCTTTCCATAATTCTTGAATCTGCTCTTCGGCTGACATCTTTACTGGCTGGCGTTGCAATCTGTCCTCTTCTAAATTATCTTCCAACCCTCTTTCCTCCCCACTCTCCACACCTGATTCGAAGTCCTCCAAATGTAGCTGCCTATGAGACAGGTAATCCTTTTCCTTCTTGTGTGTGTAATGCCTGTCTCGGGAGGAAACCACAGTGAATGCTGGTAAACAGCAGTCTTGGGACCCCCTTCCCGCGATCAGACCATGCAGAAGGGAAAAAGCCATTACCGGCGGAAAAAACCCTTCCAGCGAGTTGGATTGCCGTATTGCACTGACAGAAGTCCAGGAGCTTGATACTGACAGAGTTCTTGAGAGTAAGAAAGTTGGCAGAAGCAGGCTGCAGCAGGTGCGTGATTGGAATGAGACCGCAGGAATGTAATGCCGCTGGAAGCACCTCAAGTACACACCGTCCACACGAGACGGAAAGCAGAGCTGAGTGAAGAGCAGAGAAAGAGTATGCTGCCGGCAGGAGAGAGAGGCTGCCGAGAAAACAGGCGGTGCCCGCGGCCAGCCAGCGGAGGAAGGAAGCAGGAGCCGCGGGGGAGAAAGGTGAGCAGCAGCGGGAGAAAAGTAGGAAAGCGTAGGAGGGAAGGAAGAGAGGAGACGGCCCACGAGCAGGGCGAGCCAGAAACCAAAAGCACAGGCAGAATAGGCCGTGGAGATAGAGAAAACTAGCGCATAAACCCAAAGAGAGCGAAAACGCACAGCAAGGGGGTTGCAACGCGATGACCACTGAGGGAAGCGGAGCTAAGTACCTCCCAGCAGTCGCCATGTTGAAAAACCTCTAGACCAGCAATATACGCAGGGGAAGGAACGTGGTGGAATGTCAGCTCCGCCTCCTGCCGAGGAGCCGCCAGCGCGGAAGCAGGCACCAAAAGCGTCGGCGGATGACAGAGGAGCTGTTATTTTCACCAAGCTCGACCTCAGGGGTGCTTACCATCTCATTCGAATTAAGGAGGGTGATGAATGGAAGACTGCCTTTAGAACCCCTTTTGGCCACTTCGAATATTTGTTCATGCCCTTCGGTCTTGCCAATGCTCCTGCGGTATTTCAACGATTCATGGACAGGGTCTTCTCAGATATGTTGTTCCTTTTTGTTATTGTATACCTGGATGATATACTGATTTATTCTAAAGATCCCCAAATCCATGAAGAGCATGTTAAGGCAGTTCTGCAACGATTACATGAAAACAAACTCCTGGCCAAGCCTGAAAAGTGTCTATTTCATGCTCAGACCGTTCATTACCTTGGATTTGTGCTCAGCCCTAATGGAATAGGAATGGATCCGGGCAAGATAGATTCCATACTTTCTTGGCCTGCGCCTACTACTGTGAAACAGATACAATCCTTCCTGGGACTTGTACATTTTTACAGAAAATGTATTCCGACATTTTCTGAAATTGTACATCCCATCGTGACACTTCTTAAGAAGGATACACCCTTTATTTGGTATACAGAACAAGAGAAGGCTTTTCAACAACTGAAACGAAAATTCACTGAAGGTCCAATCCTAGCTCAACCTGATACATATCGAACCTTCCTGGTGGAAACAGATGCTTCTGACTATGCCATTGGGGCAGTCTTAAAACAAGAATTTGAGGCAAGATGGAACATCCTATTGTCTACCTATCCCGCACCTTGACACCTAATGAATGCCATTATTCAGTCCTGGAAAAGGAGCTACTGGCCATCCGACAAGAATTCACTGACTGGCGTCATTTACTCCTGGGAGCTAAATATCCAGTGCAAGTACGTACAGATCATCGAAACTTGCAAGTACTACAATTCCTGGAATGCAGAAACAGTTGCCAGGCCCGTTGGGCCTTCTTTTTCGCTCAGTACCAGTTTCAAATTAACCACCATCCTGGAATCAATAACATTGTCGCAGATGCCTTATCCAGACATCCTGACTACAAATCTATCGAGGTCAGAGCCTTTCCCAAGATGTTTCCTAAAACCGTGTTTGTGGCACAAGCTAAATTACTCCTGGAAGACATCCATGCTCATACCCCTTCCTCTGATCTCTGGGAAGATTACACCCAGAACAATCACTGGAACTTGAACACTAAGGATGGTTATCTCTTCAAGGACAAACAACTAGTCATCCCTACACAAGAACTGAGAAACAAAATCATGACTCTTTGTCATGACACCTTTCATTCAGGACATCGAGGCATTACCACTACCCTTCATCTCATACAGAGGCAATTCTGGTGGCCTAGAATGATTACTGACATAAAAACCTACATCCAATCCTGTGCGCAATCAAAACAAACATGACAATCGAAAACCTGCCGGTCTTCTGCTTCAACTTACATTACCGACACGTCCTTGGGAGATCATCGCCACAGATTTTATTGTGGAATTACCCCCATCCCGGGGATATACGACTATAATGGTTACCATTGACTTGTTTACCCATACAGCACATTTCACACCGCTGTTTAAATTACCCTCCTCACTTGATCTTGCTGGGATATTTATCGAACACATATTTAGGCTCCATGGATTACCTTCCAAGATCATCTCAGATAGAGGTCCTCAGTATGTTTCCAAGTTCTGGAAACAACTATGCCGAATACTAGGCATTCAGCAGGCATTATCTTCAGGTTACCACCCCAAACCAACGGGATCACCGAAAGAGTCAACCAGACTCTTGAACAGTCTCTGCTGTTTTGCGAGCAAGGTCTAGGATGATTGGTCACTATTGATTCCTGTGGCCGAATTCGCTTACAACAATTCAGACCATTCGGCCATCAAGACAAGTCCATTCTTCTGCAGTCAGGGATTCCATCCTTCAGTTTTACCATCAGTTTTACCACATCCAACCCCGGTTCCTGCAGTTGATTCCTGGATTGAAACGTTGGTAAACGTTCACAGGGATGCCAATGAACATCTGGAAAAGGCCAGGATAGCTGTTAAACGATATGCAGATGCCAAGCGGAGAGCTAGCCCTTCTTATTCAATAGGGGATGAAGTCTGGCTATCCTCCAAACTCCTTCCTCGACATCTACGGCCCAATAAACTGGCTCCCAAGTACTACGGACCTTTCACCATCAAAGAAATCACTAACCCAGTGGCATATCGACTGCAGCTCCCAGAATCCTGGAAAAGAATTCATCCGGTCTTTCACACCTCCTTATTGAAGCCATATATAAAATCCAATGAGACTATTCCTAGACCTAATCATGTGCTCATCAATGATCAGGTTGAATTCTAAGTCTCCAGGATATGTGATTCCAGATATAGATGAGGCCAACTACAATATTTGGTAGAGTGGAAGGGTTACCCCCCAGCGAGAGTACATGGGAACCAGTCTCCAACATGAATGCTCCTCGTCTACTGCAGAAGCTTCATTGAATACACCTGAGCAAACCAGGTGGGTCCGGGCTCAGGAGGAGGCATACTGTCATGAGTAGCCGGATTCGACCCTTGTGGACTTCATGGTCCATGATGCACCGCGGCATAAACACTGCAATTCATCCAAGATGGCCGACAAGTCAGAACTGTTGCGGCCTAGCCTTTGCGTGCAGTCGCCAGCTTCCTAGAAAACTGGCACGCCCCTGTGGCTCCGCGCGTCTCAACTCTACCCCTACGAGTTACTAGACGTTGTTCGAGTTCGCTCTCTGCATTTTCGTGTATTTCTATCTTCCTTCTTTGTTCCTGGAACCCTCACCCTTCCAATCCTTACCTTCCGATACCTTCCTTCCTGGATTCATTGACATTTGTTCCTGGAATTCGAACGTTACCGGTTTGGCAGCCGGCTTCCACGCTGGAACCCGAGGACTCGCGTTCCAGCCTGTACAAGTCACGGTCGGTGAAAAAGAAAGAAGCCTCATCCCGGAAAAACACAAGCAAGGAGAAAAAGGTGAGAAAGAAAGAGGCTCTTGACATATACATCTACTGGCCCAAGATGGGGTCTGATGAAGATAAGTATTGTTGAAGCTGTCACACTTGTCAGACTTCTGGCAAGAGTGGAGCCAAGAATGTGGCACCTATAGTGCCTCTCCCAGTAGTGGGAGTCCCTTTTGAGAGGGTAGGGATTGACATTGTTGGTCCCTTAGACCCTCCCACATCTTCAGGCAACCTATTTATATTGGTTGTGGTAGACCATTCTACCAGGTATCCTGAAGCTGTACCTATGAGGACTGTTACTGCTCAGGCAGTGGCTAAGGCCCTCCTTGGTATTTTATTTACCAGGGTTGGGTTTCCTAAGGAGGTTATCTCTAACAGGGGGACCAATTTTATGTCCCACTACATGCAAGCCATGTGGAAAAACTGTGGAGTGACCTACAAGTTCTCAACAGCCTACCACCTCCAGGCCAATGGATTAGTAGAGAGGTTTAACAGAACGATGAAGAGCATGATAGGTTCCTTAGAAGAACCACTTAGAAGAAAGTGGGACCTTCCACTGCCATGCCTTCTCTTTGCTTATAGAGAAGTCCCTCAGGAAGGGGTTGGCTTCAGCCCCTTTGAGCTCCTCTATGGTCATCTGGTTAGAGGTCCATTGGTCCTAATCAAGGAAGGGTTGGAGAGGGCTCCTTCCCTCAAGCCAGTGAGAGTCACTGACTATATGTTAGGTCTCGGAAGGAGAATGACACACATGATGACAGAAGCTTCTGATAACTTGAAAGCAGGTCAGGCTCTGGTGAAACATCGGCATGACCAGAAGGCCAACATGGTTGAGTTTACTCAAGACCAGCTAGATCTAGTTATGGTACCTACAAGGCAGAGGGCCTTACAGGACTGTCATGCCGACTGTTGGGCGGCGTTTTTGGGACTCTTGGAGGCGCCATTAAGTTGTCCCAACACGTCGGCGGCCGTTTCGGAATCACCGCTCTAGTGTTTTCCAAGATGGCCGCCGCCACCTTTAGTGCCGGCTCAGTGCAGCGTTCTTCGCATTGCCCTTCACTGCTCCTCCGAAGGTAACGCTGTTTGACCGTCTAGCCTTCGGTCTTTCGCCTGTTTTTTCCCAGCCAGCTCTCCCAACTTATTCTGTTCTTTGTGCTTCCGCTTTTTCTATGCCTCAGCGATCTCCTGCTATTTTTGCTTTTCGCCCTCCTAGTCAGTTCAGCCCTCTTCCCTCCTTTTCTTTCTCGTTCTTGTTTCCTCCTTTTTCTTAGTTCTTTTTCCCTTGTCATATCCCGTGTTCTGTTTTTCCTTTGGTCACCCTTCCTGACTTTTGTCTGCCTTTTGCTCCTGCTCTTGGAATCCGGAGGATCTGCATACCAGCCCGCCTTTAGTCTGGATTCTTTCCCCTGTCTGTCCAGCGCTTACTTACCTCTGTCAACTGCTGAGTCCTTTTGGATACCGGAGGATCTGTATCTGCATACCAGACCACCACTAATCTGGGTCCACCTCGGAAGTGCACCCAGCAGGGTTTTTTCCGCCGCAAAGGCTTTTTCCCTGCTCTGGAGCCGGCTCCCGGGAGTTCCCACTGTTCGGTTTCCCAACTATCCGACAGTGTGGCATCCCAGGGAGCCCGCCCCTACTTACACGAAAAGAAAAAGACCCCGAAGACCTCTCAAAGACGCACCGGGGAGCGACAAGGAAAGAAGTCAGATCACCGGATCAGTTCTTCAGACGTGTCAGGTGAGGAGGAAGGGAGGGAATCTATTGACTACTTTGACAAGGACAAATGGATTGGACCCTTCAAGGTCGTGGGCAAACTTGGAGAGGTCAATTATTTGGTGGACTTGGGCAATCCCAAGGAGGCCCCCAGGGTCTTACACACCAACTGCCTAAAGGCCTATGTCTCTAGACCAGAACTGGGAGCTTTGCTTCTAGCCTCTGCTCAGGAGGAGGAGGAGAGTGAACCTCTACCTGACCTCCTCAGGGTACAACCTTTAGATGAGAAGATAGAAGGAATGAATCTCTCTTCTGATCTGACTCTGGAACAACAGGAGGAGTGCAACATTCTGTTAAATCAGTTTACCTCTCTGTTTTCACTATCACCAGGCTTGACCCCTTGGGGCCAGCATGATATGCTCACTGGTGACTGTCTCCCTGTCAAAAGCAGGGGTTACAGAATATCAGACTATGTAAGAACCCACATCAAGGAAGAGGTAAACAAGATGCTCGATCTTCGGGTTATTGAGCCATCTACAAATCCATGGTCTAGTCCTGTTGTACTAGTGCCAAAGGCAGGATCCAACTAGTTGAGGTTCTGTGTGGACTATAGAGCTCTTAATGCAGTCCCCACGACTGATGCCCATCCTTTACCTAGGACAGATGAGCTGGTGGACAAACTTGGTTCAGCCAAGTTCCTCAGTGCATTTGACCTAACCTCAGGCTATTGGCAAATAGCTCTGACTGACCATGCCAAGGAGAAAACTGCATTTCAACACCAGGAGGCCTCTACTAGTTTCAGGTTATGCCTTTTGGATTAAAGAATGCACCTGCTACATTCCAAAGGATGGTAAATCATGTTCTGAATGGGATGGAGGACTTCTGCATGGCATACCTGGATGACATTGCAGTGTTCAGCCCTACTTGGAAAGAACATATTGACCTCCTAGGATATGTTCTGCAGGCTCTTGAGCAGGCCAATCTGACCATAAAGGCAAGTAAATGTCAAATTGGTCAGAGTAAAGTGGTCTACCTTGGACATGAGGTAGGAGGAGGTGAAATAAGGCCATTGCCTAGCAAAGTACAAACTTACAAGCTGTACAAGACTGGGCCACCTCTACTACTCAAACCCAAGTATGGGACCATAAGGCATTTGAAGGACTTAAGAAAGCCCTTTGTCAAGCTCCAGACTTGAGAGCTCCTGACTACAACCAATCCTTTATTGTACAAACTGATGCTTCCAATACAGGTATAGGTCCAGTTCTGAGTCAGCTGGATGAGAAAGGTAGGGAACACCCAATCTGCTTCATCAGTAGGAAACAGAAGGACCCTGAAACAAGGTGGGCAACCATAGAACGTGAATGTTTTGCCATAATGTGGTCTTTGAAGAAGTTTAGACCATACTTGTATGGATCTACTTTTGTAATTCAAACTGACCACCAACCCTTGAGATGGTTAATGCAGATGAAGGGGAAAATCCTAAATTATTAAGATGGTCTATCTTCCTTCAGGGGGTTGATTTTACCATAGAACACAGGTCAGGGTGTAATTACCAAAATGTTATCCATCCAGGGGTAGATTAAATCCTCCTGTCCCTTAGTCTGGGGGGGAGGAATGTTAGGGAGAATTCTCAGAAATTAGCTAATTCCTCTTTACCTTAGAGACCCCCAGCTCTTTTGCTGGACTCTAAGGGGGTCATTACGAGTTTGGAGGCAGCCATGGTGCTATTAGCACCATGGCTGCCTCCAAAGTCGTGTCCGGGTCCGGATTCTCGGTATGGGGATTTACCGGGTCATTCCAACCTTGGAGGACCCGGTAAGTCCCCATTCTGAAAACCATTCTCCATTCCAATTCGAGCCGCCATAGGGCTCAATGGGAATGGGGAAGGAGCTAATAACGGGGCCGCAAATAGCGGGCCCGTTATTAGCTCCATGGTCCCTTAGTGGCTCCCGCTAAGGGCGGCTGGTAAAACCAGTCGGCCTTAGTGGGACCCGCTAAGGGACCTCGGAATACCGAGGTAGGGGGTTACCGGCACCGGCATCCTTACCGGTGCCGTTAACCCCTTACCTCCAACCTCGTAATGAGACCCTATGACTTTTTCATTTTTACCTGGAGAGAGTGAGACCCTTTTTCCCCACTCTCTCTGTGTTTCTTTTGGTTTTTGGAGTCTGACAAACTCCATAGGCATCTTTTTGCATTGTGTCACACAGCACCTTCAGTGCAGTGGCACAGGGAAGTCTTTCAGATTTCCCCAAAGGTTTAAATACCTTTCTTTTGGATAACTACTGTTTCGAAGAGCAGTAAAGTGAAATTGGGCCTCATTCCGAGTTCGGAGGTAACCACGCCGCTATTTGCGGCATGGCTGTCTCCGTATTCGTCCAAACTCCGGCCTGGTGAATGGAGTAATTACTGGTCCATTCCGAGGTCGGAGGGACCGGAAATTCCCCATTCACCAGGGCCATTCCCCATTCCCATTTGAGCCCCCATAGGGCTCAATGGGAAGGGGGAAGGCGGTAATAACGGTACTGTAAATTATGGTACCGGTATTGACCCCCGGAGTACCTTTGCGGGCTAAAAGCAGGCGTTAAGGAAGGACCCGCAAAGGGATCTCGTAGTAGGGCGGTAAGGGTTTAACGGCACCGGTCTCGTTACCGGTGACCGTTAACCCTTACCGCCCTACTCGGAATGAGGCCCATTGACTACTTACAATTGTATTTTTTCTAGACCCAGCACACACTATCTCACAATAGGGTGCTGGAGGGTAGTATCCCCTTTGTCTAGCTTCTCATGTAACAAATATATGATACCCTTTCCTCGATGAATGGCTGGTGGCAGTGGTTTACTTTTTACTACTGTGGTGTGTCTTTACTGCGTTCGCAGCTGCAGTAAAGCACCCTTGGGTGCCATTTTTGTCAAAATGGCCCGTCTTCTTTTTTCACCATTTCTTTGGGGAAAGGTTCTTCTTGAGATTTACTCTGCGCGCCAACCAGGTTTGGTCCCTTTGTTCGTTTTGTCTTTGGCGGGATTCATGAGTGAAGCCCGCCTCTGGCTCCAGGGTGTCTGGTGGGGCAGGAAGTGAGGGAGGTGCCCAAAACTCCCTGTGCTTAGTCTCATAGGAGACAGGAATGCACTCCTAGGTGATTGACTGGCTGGCTGTCCGGCAAGGACAGCTACGCTGCTGGGTGATTGAGAGCCAGGCTGGGATAAATGGGAGAAACCTGCATAAAAGGCGAGGCTTTTTGGCTTGGAAGGCAGAGTCAACCACTGGACGAAGGAATCTGAAGAAGAACTTGAAGAGGACACCTGCTGCAACCCCTGGACCGTTGGTTTGCCCGGTGAAGCCCTGCTGCTGTGCTGAAAACTCCTAATTCATATCGACAGAGAAGCCCCTGCAAGGTCGACTTCTCCCTTTGATTTGGTGGGACCAATCAACTCCAAAGTAAGCCACCTGGGCATCTTCTCAAAGCTGGTCGAGTATACACTGCAGTCGCTGCTGGAACCGGATAGCCAGGGAGAGGAACACCAGTTTGTGTGCGTTGCTTTTAAGCTGGCCAAGAGCTCCAGGAAGATCCCCCGGACTCCCAGGAAGCAGGACTGACCGAGCCTGAGCCACCTCAACAGAGTCCTGGACCCCTGAAGCAAGGAAAGCCCATCTCGACAGCCAGGAACCGCAGTGGTGCTGTTTGCGGTAGACGCGAGGAGCTTAAACACCGAATTGCCACTTGTTTGAAGATTGCCGGTTACTGTCAGTCCCATTGCAGTTCAGGAGTCCCCAGACATCCTTCTCTTGTCCCCACGACTGAGGCCCAGTAACACCAGGATCTGCAGAGCTGCACAGGAACAGAAGTCATCTGCTGCATTTTCTTCTAACTCAAGGTAGTGTAAAGTCTAAGAGAACTTATCTCTTGTTGTAGATTTGTTTCTACGCTTTACAAGCCTAACAGCTTGTGGCCCTACATTGATTCTTCTTTTTCATCAAAGACTTCTACAAACATTGTGCAAACACTTTTCTTAATTACCTGCAAGAAGTGCTTCAGCCACATAGGGCCTCATTACACGGTAGGCGGTAAGGGTTAACGGTCACCGGTAATGGTACCGGTGACTGTTAACCCTTACCGCCTTACTACGAGGTCCCCTAGTGGGTTGGTACTTTAACGCCTGCTTTTAGCAGGCGTTAAAAACCAACCCGCTAAGGGACCTTGGTGCTAATTACGGCACCGCAAATTTGCGGTACCGTAATTAGCACCTTCCCCATTCCCATTATGCCCTATGGGGCAAAAATGGGAATGGGGAAGGGCAATGGTGGAAGGGGGAATTACCATCCCCCAACCTTAGAATAGGGCAGTAATTCCCCTTTCCACCAAGGCGGTTCCGGTATTTTACCGGCATGGACCAAGGTGATATTAGCACCTTGGTCCACCGCCTACCGTGTAATGAGGCCCATAGACTTTTGCCCATTGACTTTGGCTTAGCCTGTTTCTCTGAAAGACTCTTCTTTCCTCTGACATTGGGGAGGGTTGAAAAGTATTTGCCTGCTTAAGAATATTTGTGATCTCTTCTTTGTTCTAATAACCTTTTCTTTGACACTCATCTTAGTATCATTCTAAATGCCAACAGTAATATATCAATGTCCATAGTGTCCTAACTATTGAAGTCACCTGAGGGTGTAGGAAGTGTCTGTGTGTCATCCCCAATGGGTGTTTGCTGATTTAGAAACTAAGAGTGTGTATTTTGAAGGTATTTGTGTGTTACTATGATATTGCTCCCTTCTAAAGATGCTTATACAAATAAATAAATAATTGATTGTTTCATCAAGAAACCTTTAGAGTAAGCGTTTGTTTGAATACTTGTCATTGTGAATCTTTGTGTAACCACTATACAGCTCACATTGGCCTCTCTTGAGATAAGCCTGGCTGCTCTACCACACTACCAACCTGTATAGGTCAGATTTATACTAAAGGTTGGGTCCTATTGCCAGGAGGCTGAGGTTGGTTTAGTGCACCCTAGGGGTAGTACCCCAAATCTTTACCTAACAAAGGGCCTGCAGGAGCAGCCTGGTATGTGCTGCATAGTGTAGAATCCATACCCTGTAGTTGTTACATAGGCCTAGAAATGTTTTCATGTCTTTCACTGTGGTGGGTCGTGGAGTGGCACGCATTGATGTCTCTCGATCTGGTATTATCCTTTTTCTGTTTGCTTTGCTGATATTAACTGTCCTATATACTACACTTCCTGCTTGCGGAACTGTAATTTTGCCTTGTCAACCTTGTAAGCCTTGCAGGCCAGTAGTTGCATGAGTGTGATGGAGTCTCTTCGGCAGTGCCGATCACTGTCACTACATACAAGCAAATTGTCCACGTACTGAATGATCGTGCTGGGTACTTGGATGTTTCCAAAGTCAGCGTGCAATATTCTATTGAAATGGCTTGGGCTCTCGCAGTAACCTTGGGGCAAACAAGTGTGTTTGAATCTTTTTCCCCATGTGTAAACACTGTAAGATACTGTGAATTGGGGTTCAAAGGTATCGAAAAGAAGGTGTTTTTGGGATCCACCACTGTAAAGTGGGTCGCCTCCTTGGGGATACTACATAGAATGGTGGCAGAGTTGGGGACCACTGGAAATTCCTTTTGTGCTATGTCATTTAGGGGGCGCAAGTCCTGGATCATCCTCCAATTGCCCCCTGTTGCCTTTTTCACAGGATAGATAGCAGTTTTACACTGAGTTGTGGATGGCACTATTATACCTTGATCAAGCAACGCCTGTATCGTGTCTCTGATTCTCTCCTCTGCTTCCCTTGATAGTGGGTACTGTTTCAGCTGGGGTAGTGCTGCACCTGGTTTTAGTGTTGTGTGTACTGGAGTCACTTCCTGTAAAAGCCTGACATTGTGTGAATTGGTGGTCCACAACTGCTCATGTACATACTGTAGGTCTGCATCCATGAAGGGGTGCAGGGCCACAACGGCCATCAGGGGCATTGCACTCTTCGATACTGCACCATAGTTTCGGAGGGGATACAAATCTCTAGTATTATCTCTCCATCACTGTCATTATTTTCAAACAACTCTGCATCTGTCACCTCCTTCAGAGGTACAGTGGGGTCAATGCAAAGCACTGTACGCCACTCGCACCCATCCCGGAGTGTTCCTAGCAAGACCACTCTCTTCGCTTACACCAACAACCCTTGTAGGTCCAGGGACAATATTGTGCCTGCCACCAACTCCGGGGACACCACAAGGCAAAAGAAAGAATCTGTCGGCTCTCTCCAACAGCTCTTGCCAATCTGCGGCACTGCCTCCACAAGTACAGTTATTCCATATATAAAGATATCTGGGTCCACGGGTATCCCACAGACCACCACCCCCCCTGCCATTGCTCTCAGTGTGCACATTCCTGCCATAGCGCAAACAATGCTGTGATCTGTGAATGAGATCGTCATGTTCAACTTGCTGAGTTGACAGGAGAACTTTCAGAATACAATAAGGGAGCTCACACCATCTTCCCTCCCACCTTTACATCCAGCTCTTCAGTGTATGGAACCATAGATATAGCCCCAGAGAATCCCTGCGTGTCAAAGAGTTTTGCCAGATAATGGGCGGTCCCCCTCACTGATGCATGATTTTGTTGCACCAGAATTGACCATAAAAATTAATTGCTTGTTTCTTATCTCTGCCCCCAACAAGGGTTCCTCTTCAGGGTTGGAGGTCATCAGCAATACTGGACACGCAGGAGTTCTCTGTGGATTGTCCTAGTCAGGGCATGTGTTTGTCCCGGGAAAAGAAAAGGGGTTTCCACCCACTATGGAGAGCCCTCCAAAGGGGGCGACTGTACCATTTGGCACTCCATTGAACGGGGTTGTGCCATTTCCCTGCTGGAAATGTTGTTGGGGTGTGTGCTGCTGTACTTTTTGATATTGTTATGTTGGTTGTCCAGGTATTTGAGGGGGTAACTGAGTGTAGACCTGGTGTATGTCGTAAGGTATGGAAGTCACTCTGGGTGTGGGCCCTTGTAGAATTTGCAGAAGAATATTCCTGCAGGCCAAGCAAACGAAGCTAGGTGGGCCAGTCCAGTCCGTCATCTCGGCACTACGCGTCACATTGGTGGAGACCGCAGCTGTCCAGTTCAGATCGACGCCCCTGTGGGAGCCAGGTGAGCATAACAGAACGCAAAGCCTACCCACAAATTCCCACCCGGGCGTTATGGATACTTCAGAAACTGACCAATTGGCCCAATTACTAGGGGAACTGAGGGCTGAAGTGCATTCCGCCCGTCAAGAAACCAATGCTCTTAGGAGAGAACTGATTTTGTCAAAGGAGCGAACTGATGACCTTGTTAGGCAACTACTGCAAAGCCAGGCTGGACAAGCACCCCTACCAGGTTCCGGGGGAAATCCAGCTCCTGTGTTATCGAGTAACCCTGTGCAAATAAACCTACCAGGAAATATTCCATTAGCTTCGCCCGAACGATTTGCCGGAGATCCCAAAAGGTTTGCCGTGTTTATGAACCAATGCCGCTTGCACTTTTTATGCAGGCCTGGAGCCTTCCCAAATGATCAAGCCAAGGTAGCCTTTGTATTGTCATATCTCAGCGGCAGTGCAGCTGATTGGTCAATTCCACTAGTTACTCAGGATGACCCAATTCTTCAGGATTTTCAGGGCTTTCAAATGAGCATGGAAAGACTATTTGCCCGGCACTCCCAAGGACAGGCCCTGGATAACGAACTTTTGTCCCTACGACAGGGTAACCAGGACCTTCTATCCTACATCCCGACCTTTAATAGGTTGATCGTGGAAACTGGATGGCCTGAGGTAAAACGAATCACGTTATTACATCGAGGGCTTCGAGGAGAACTCAAGTCGTGAACCCACCTCAAGACTGCGCTGAATATATAGACTTAGTGGTCCAGTTAGATCACAGACTTCAGAACAGAAAGGCTGATCGAGCCAAGTTTGAGAATCGGGTGTTGGTCAAAACCCACGCTAACCCCAAAGGAGCAGATGCTTCAGAACCCATGCAAATCGGAAGGGTTAAAGGACCCTTAACCCAGTAGGAAAGAGAAAGGAGACGGCAAATGCAATTGTGTCTATATTGTGGAACTTCTGGGCATTTTCTATGGGATTGCCCTGTAAAACCACCCAAGAAGGTGGTAGGAGCTGCTGATAAAAGCCATATGGAGTCAGATTTGGGAAACGACCACGCTCAACAAGCGTAGAGGTCCACTTGCCGAGCTTGAAGAAGGATATTCAGACCTTGCATTTCATCATACCAATGGTCCTCGTAAATCCGAGGCAGCCATCGCGTATGCACGCAGTAAGGGCATACATTGATACCAGGGCCATAGGAAACTATGTGGACTACGAATTGGCTTCCAGGATGAATCTACCTCTCTGCCGAAAAACCACCTCAGATGTCATCACCACAGTCGATGGAACTGAAATTGCCTCTGGTCCTGTAACTCATTCCACCACAGAGATGACACTATTGGGTCAGGATGGGCATCGAGAGACTATTGTGTTTGATCTAATCAAAGCCCCACAGTTCCAAATAATACTGGGGATACCTTGGTTGGAAACACATAATCCTTGTATTGATTGGCGAGAGAAGAGAATAACCTTCCCAGATTGTGCACAAACCTGTTACCCAAAGAAAAATCTGAACGCAGGCCTGGCCACAGTAACCACAGCAGTCATGCAACTACCTCCAGAATACCAAGAATTCCAGGATGTCTTCCAAAAAGAACAGGCAAACACTTAACCACCTCACAGATCGTACGATTGTCAAATCGATCTCATACCCGGTGCACAACCCCCTTGTAGCAGGATCTATGCCCTTACGGAACCTGAGAACCTTCACCTACGACAATACTTAGACCAGTACCGTGCCAATGGTTTCATTCGCCCATCCAAGTCCCCTGCATCTTCAGCTTTGTTCTTCGTGCCCAAAAAGGAAGGTGACCTCAGAACGTGCATAGACTACCGCGCATTGAACCAGATAACTGCTAAGAACCGATACCCATTGCCTATGATCCCTGAATTACTAGACCAAGTGAAGGACGCTTGCATATACACTAAGTTAGATCTCCGGGGGGCATACCATCTGGTACGTGTAAAAGAGGGCGACGAATGGAAGACTGCTTTTCGCACTAAGTATGGGTTATTCGAATACCAGGTGATGCCTTTCAGGTTGTGCAATGCACCAGCAGCCTTCCAATACTTCATGAACGATGTCCTTCGTGAACTCATTGACATTTGTGTTGTCGTATATATTGATGATATTCTAGTATACTCCTCTTCAGAATCTGACCATGTGAAGCACGTCCGAGCAGTCCTTGAGAAATTGCGCCAG
Source organism: Ambystoma mexicanum (assembly GCF_040938575.1). NCBI lineage: Eukaryota > Metazoa > Chordata > Amphibia > Caudata > Ambystomatidae > Ambystoma > Ambystoma mexicanum. Next base: position 1,206,982,620 of record NC_090923.1, on the reverse strand, counting down.
CACAAACTATATGCAAAACTGGAAAAATGCATTTTTCATGCCACAGAGGTTGAATTCCTTGGGTTTATCCTGACCCCAAGAGGAGTCCGAATGGACTCACGAAAGGTGGATGCAATCCTTAAGTGGCCATCACCAAGTTCAGTTAAAGGAGTACAAAGCATGCTCGGCTTTGCCAATTTCTACCTCAGATTCATCCCGGATTTTTCACATGTTGTACATCCCATCACAGCACTCTTGTGAAAAAATAAACGCTTTATGTGGATTGAAGAAGCTGAAAAAGCCTTCCAAGAGCTGAAAGCAAAATTCACGTCTGCACCTGTATTAAAGCACCCGCGCCCTGAACTTCCATACATAGTGGAAACCGATGCATCCAGTCTAGCCATGGGAGCTGTCCTGTCTCAAAAGGACCCTGAAACTGGCCAGCTTCACCCAGTAGCATTTTGGTCCAGAAAGTTCTCGGCACCCGAGTTAAACTATGCAGTTACCGACAAGGAGTTATTAGCCATTAAATCCGCCTTCAAGGCTTGGCGGCACTATCTTCTCGGTGCCAGGCATACCATTACTGTGATCACCGATCACCGGAACTTACAGTATTTAAAAACAGCCAAGGCCCAATCGTCACGCCAACTCCGATGGGCATTGTTCTTTGCCGAGTTCGATTTCGTGATAACCTATCGACCAGGTTGTAAGAATGTTAAAGCAGATGCCTTATCCCGAATAGGGATGGGAGAGGTAGAAGTGAACCCAGAACCAGTACCTATAATTTCCGAACAAAGGATTCTTGCCATGACTATTCTACAGACATTAGAGGACATTCAGGTAAAGATCCAGCAACTCTTTGATCCTACATCCCTGCAGGACTGGGTAAAGAAAGACCCGGACCACTCTGTCACCAATGACCTGCCTTATTACCAAGAGCGGCTATTTCTGCCACACAAGGAACTAAAAGAGCTAGTCATTTCCCGTTATCATGATACCCTAATGGAGGGGCACCCAGGTATTGCAAAAACTGAAGCTAAAACTAAAAGACAATTCTGGTGGCCCACCTGGTGAAAGGATATTAAATCATTTGTGAGGTCTTGTGGCATTTGGCCCAAAACAAAAGTCAAAAGAAAAAACCAGCTGGACTCTTACAACCTTTAGACATTCCGGCTACACCATGGCACACTTTATCGTTAGACTTTATTACTGATCTACCCCCATGCAATGGATTTAACACCATTCTAGTTATTGTGGATCTTTTTTCCAAGATGGCCCACTTTATTCCTTTAAAGGGATTACCTTCAGCTTCAATCCTGGCCAAGGAGTTCCTCGAAAACATTGTTCGCATACACGGCTTTGCGTCCGTATTGGTCTCTGACCGGGGCAGTCAATTCATTTCACATTTTTGGAAAAAATGCTGTCAATTGGCGCAAATCGATGTGAGGTTATCGACCAGTCACCACCCCCAAACCGATGGTCAAATGGAGAGGACCAACCAGACTCTCGAACAATACCTGCGTTGTATGTTACATCAGACTGAGAGTAATTGGAAAGACATTCTTTGGATCGCCGAATATGCATACAATAATTCAGTACACTCTGGAACTGGACAAAGCCCCTTTTATACCTTATATGGGCACCATCCTCGAACCTCAGACCTTGATTCACGCCAACACTTAGAAATGCCCGCAGTGGACCATCTGCACGCTACGATTACACAAGCCTTCAAGGAAGCAACTGCACAATTAAAACAGGCGAAAGAAAAATACAAGAAAGATGCTGATCGGCATAGAAGTGATACTCCACAATAACAGATAGGGGACCAAGTATGGCTAGCCACAAAACATATACCTCTGAAGGGAACGCGGACATTTAACACCAGATATTTGGGACCTTACTCTATTAAGGCCATTATCAACCCGGTGGCTGTCAAGTTAGACTTACCTGCTAACATGCGAATTCACCCCGTCTTTCATGTGTCACTTTTGAAGCCAGTGCAACCAGGGACAAGACTAACCAAGCCACCAGACCCCAACCTTGTAGACAGGGAACCCGAATTTGAAGTTCAAAACATCCTGGACTCCAAGCTGATAAAGTCAAAACTTTTTTATTTCATCGACTGGAAAGGTTACGGACCACAGGAAAGGTCATGGGAACCTAGTGACCATGTTCATGCACCCCAATTGGTGAAAATATTCCACCGAAATTTGCAAGACAAACCAAAACCGCAGGGAAGAACGACTTTAAGAGGGGCCTTGGGGGGGAGTGCTGTCATGATGCCTACCCCCGGGGACCCAGACCAAATCCAGCAACCTGGAAGCAGGCATCAAGCTATCCCAAGCAAGCCCAACAACTCCTGCTAGGGGCTATTTGGGTGCAGTCCTGGCGTCTATGGCACCAGGCTCATATGGAGAGTCAGTCCTGGCGCCATAGGCGCCAGGCTCAAAGATTAAAACTTACCTGATGCAGACCATGCTGCAAACTTACCTGATGCAGACCATGCTGCAAGAGCTCCAAGCCAAAAGAGGCTTAGAAGGGACTACTTTACCTAGGGACTATTTTTTACTCAGGTGGGGCTGGGGAGGAATACTTACCTGGTACTACTTTGGAGGCTATTTTAACCACGCCCGAAGAGCAGCACACGCTTCGCGTTATTCTGCATCCAGCAGCGTAATGCTCACCGTGCCTGCAAGTCTGCATCCAGTCTTCTGCCACTCCCACCTCAAGTCTGAAGCTCCTAGAAAAAGGGAGAAAGAAGGTCAAAAGGTTAGAACAAGAGCAATACCTTTGATCCTTACCTGAATTCCCGATCCATCGCACCTTCGAGCTGGAAGAAAGAAGTTATTTTATGCGCGTCGCCTCGCCTGCTGCAGCGCCGCGCTGAACTCACCGGCCTTCGCAGCATCTTCACATACCACCCATCCTCCTGCATGTTCCTGCCGCACTCCGGCAGCTAAGGGGAAGACAAGAACAGCAAGGTGAGCCAAGGGAATACACAGAGGCAATATTAGTTACCCCCCATAGACTTACCTGATTTTACCACCGGGGTACTAATCCTCTTCACGGGTCGGTGCAGCTTCCCCTGCATCTTCGCCGAACCCCGGCCCCTAATGGGAAACAAAAGGACAGCAAGGTGAAACAAAGGGACAAACAAACCTCCTCTCCACAATAGACTTACCTGATTTTACCGCCGGAGGCATTATTCTCCGAGACTTCATAATTTCTCTCAGCGCCTGAATAAGGGAGAAAGCTACAGGTTACATATTGACATTATTTTATCGAACTGTGTTGGATAATACAAATCCTTACCTGAACATTACCAGTTGCCACGAGGAACTCTTTGCTAGGGTCAAGCTGCAACCTGCAAGGAATCGGACAAGAGTGAAAGTCAGACATTTGAACTCTTACGAACTGCATACTCACGGCGTCTTGCCGGGAATCTCAGAGTCATTATTGTTCTGGAACTCACCAATTCCTTCGAGCCAGTGAAGCAACTGGTTATCTACGCGCCCCTGCGCTCAATGCAGGATGGAGAGCTCATCTTTCCAAACCATCAGGTGAGAATTTAAGAGGGAACATCAAAGGTGATCAGTGGGGAGAACAGCGGGAGTGGGGGGGGGGGTTAACCCTCAACTCCACGGGTGGTTAATTCCCTTTCTCCATTTGCAGAAGAATATTCCTGCAGGCCAAGCAAACGAAGCTAGGTGGGCCAGTCCAGTCCGTCATCTCGGCACTAGGCGTCACATTGGTGGAGACCGCAGCTGTCCAGTTCAGATCGACGCCCCTGTGGGAGCCAGGTGAGCGTAACACCAGGTGGCCAGGACACGGGCATCGCTTTTGGATCCAGTTCCTGGGGGTGGACCAGTTTGGGAGGATCACCTGGGTGAGGGGTCTTCGGGGAGTGGGACACCAGATGGTGAGACGCGGTATCTCCTTCCCTGTAAAAACTTTACTCCATCCTACCCGGTAAGATATTTAGGAACTCTACCCCACCCCCTTTCACAACACAAACACCTTCTCACAGACAGCCCGCTCTAAGGGAAAACAGACTAACACCCAAGCCGTGTACCTGACATGTCCCAATACTATGGTCAGGCGAGGTCAGGCAATTATTGACAATCATACATACCTGACTTCCATTACACTTCCCCACACGGATAAAAGGCGGAGCACGAGAGCACACTCTGAGCGAGGCAAAGCACATGAGGAAACAGCAGTTTCGAGATGGCAGCTGAGCAAGAGGGGAGTATTTAGAGTATAATGAGCTCCTGGGTATCCGACAATCTGGCTTCAGGCCCCAACACGGCACGGAAACAGCATTGATAGATCTTAAAACCCAGATCAATGACCTTAAGGACAAGGGGAAAACAGCCTTGCTGCTCCTCCCTGACCTTTTGGCCACCTTCGATCTGGTGGACCAAAGTACTATGCAATCATCTTGACTCAGCAGCGCATTTCGCCCAGGATGCTATAGTTTGGATTCAATCATTCTTGAATAATAGGACTATGAGAGTCTTCTCGCCTACTGTGGCGGCAGACCCTATTCCTATTACATGTGGAGTGCCACAGGGCTCCTGCGTCTCACCCACAATGTACAAAATCTTTCCTAAATCCCTGTTTGATGATCTGGACGGTCTGGGTGTCACCTACACTAACTATGCAGATGATACCCAGATCCTCATACCACTTACAGGGGATTGCCCAAAGGATGTGAGTTTAGTAAACAAAACATACCTCATTATCCAAGCATGGATGGCCGCCCACGGTCTATGCTTGAATGATGGCAAAACGGAGCTCCTCATTCAAGGGACTGCTCTCAACCTCCACAAACTTGGCCCAAAATATGCCTCCTTCAACATTGATGGCAATCCTATTAAAGTTGCTAAAGAGGTAAAAACCCTTGGTTTTTAACTAGACTCTACTCTCACCTTTGCCAAACAGGCTAACGCCTTGGCTTCAGCCTCAGCATACACTTGTAAACTGATCAGAGCAGGTAAATCATTTCTATCTAAAGACAGCTGTACCATTCTTGCTAGAGCCCTAATATATTCCAAGTTGGACTACTGTAACTCACTGTACTTGGGCGCCAGCAAATATACCATCAATAAGATCCAAATACTACAGAACAATGCCTTGAGAACGGCACAAGGCATAGCAAGAAGAGAACATATCTGTTAGGCAAGAAGGCAGATCAAATCGCTGTCCATCAGTGACAATATTCTGCTCAAAACGGTATCATTGACTCACAAATGCCTTAACAATGCTACTCCACGTTATCTCATGGAGAGAATCAACAGAAGAATTACTAACCGTCCCACCAGGACTGCTAACACTGATTGCTTAGTAGTACCTAGGTTTAAATTGACCAAAGCTGGAGGGATTAGCTTCCCCGTCAAAGCAGCACAATTATGGAATTCCCCCCCCCCCATCTTTGAGGGCTGATCAAACCTTTCTCAACTTCAGATCTAATACCATCAAATGGCTTAGAGAAAACAACCACTAACCTTTCAATCTGCCCCTCTCTAGCACGCCGCAGAGCTGTAGCTATTAGTTCTAACTGTGGCATTTATCTGCTACGCGTGAATTTTTTTGTAGTTCAATACTGTAAATTGCGTATTCATACACTGCCTCGATCTATTGTATGTACATAAACTATTAGTTCTAACTGTATAAAGTACTTGTGATTGCTTAAATATGTTGTATATTAATACTGTAAATCTAGTATTTATAGACCTCTTGACCTATTGTTTGGATATACTTGCTGCCAATTCCCTTGTGGCACCGCACCAGGGAACTACTGTTCATATATTTTTGTAACCTCGGTAACACCAAGCTTAAAGTATACATGCATCTTCCTGCTGTTGGCTGCGCCCTGATACCTCTGGGTCTGGTGTGCATTACAAATTAATAAACAAACAAACAAACAAGACCGGTCTGTGTTGAAGCCAAGGTTGCAAGCAGCAACATTTTATGGTGAGCGCTGGAATGAATATTGTTAAAATCTGTGAGAAGTGACGCGAGTGAAGTTAAACTGCTGGTGAGTGCTTGAACTTTAAAGCAAGCTACAATACCTTTGACGGAGTCGTCCGCCACCGCGTGGGTGCTCAATCGGAGTTCTCTGTAAGGTATCCAGCAGAGAAGTAATAACAGTAGACAAATTTGGTCCGAGCCCAGCGGAGGGAGAAAATTGAAAACGTGAATCGAAGTGGGCTTGCGACGGGTCAAGCAAAATCCTGCGCACAGTCAAAAGTCTTAGATTTTTATGAAATAGAGAATGTTTGGAAAAGTATGTGAATTTGGTCCAAGCCCGGCAGAGGGAGACCAATTGAAGGTTTTGTGTTAAAGTGGGTTTGAGCCCGGCAGAGGGGGAACCGGGGTGAACAGAAAATCACCCGATAAATTGCATAAGTGAAAATCTTAAGAAGAAAGGAACTTTACTGTTTTGTCATGTTGCATAAGGCCCTCTGAAATAAGAGACTTTGAATGACAAAGAGACTTTGGCACAGAAGGTCTTGATGTTGAAATCTTGAACTGCATCCTCGTGCTGGAGAAGTCAAAGACTGTGCTAAGCTTGAGTGTGCTGCCTTGTCCCGTGCTGAAAACGTGGGGAGGGGAAGCCAATGGCTTGAATATCCTGACATATCATTTCTTGAACACTTTTCTTTTGCATAACATTGTTTCCCACACTATTTGTATTTAGACGTAAGGATTGGTAATAGGTTTATTAGTATAGGCCCTTTCATTTTGACAAGACACCACTAGGACTGTGCTATTAATATTTGCTGGTCGTGGCTCACTCCCATCTTTAGATTTAGGATTAGATAAGCATTTTAAAACCCAATTGAAGTTTAATAAACACCCATGAACTGTGATCACTTGTGTCTGTCTTACTGTTTGATACCATGCCTTCCTTACATATCCCACAAACTCCCCAACTGGGGAGTATTTTTAGGCACCTGTTCTGCCTCCTCCTCATCATCTTCGAACTCATTAATTGTACTCCACCCGTCTTCCTCTCCGTCTCTGCGAGATCTCACATTCTCGTAACCCATGTTGTCTGCCCGCTCGCCCCCTTTTCCTTCCTTCTCTACATGCACATTCCTTATTGCTGTACTATTTATTCTGAACATAAAGTCTCCTGTTCTTCACCTATGTAACTTTTGCTCTGCTGATTTGTCGCCCTTCACTTCACCCTGTGCTGCCCGCAGTTCTGTTTGTTTCCGGTGCTAGTGCCACTTCTAAGTCCCTTTTATTGATATCAGCATGCGCTGGGACATCTGGAGGGGATACATATGGGGATGGTGGGGCTTTTGTAGTGGTGGACACATAATCCGGGTTAGTATAACCTACTGCGGGGCAAGCTGTCAATGGGTATATTCCCCTGCGCTCCGCTGGTGCCCCGCCCTCTCCTCCTGGACAATCGCCCCTGCTATCATTTTGCACCCCTCGTTCCCCAGGATCTTCTGTAACTTTGAACATCTTCCAGATTTCTAATACTTCTCTCCTTTTCTGCAACAGTTTCCCCTTATATTTAGTTGTCAAATATCTGGACATGTGTTCCAGAATACCCTTATTATGGGAGCCCTGCTCTGGCCAGGAGTGGGGCATCTCCCCTCCTCTTGTCTCCACCACTCATTGCTTGTAATACTTCTCGATCTTGTTATGATACAGTGGCAGGGCCTTATACATATACTCTATAGGTGTCTCTCCTCCCATTAATACCAGCCTGCACTCTCCTCGGAGCTGCTCCCCGCTCCAAAGGGGCGAAAGGAATTCTGCTAAGACAGCTCCTGTAGACAACACAACAATACGCGTTTTTTGGCATTGGTCGCTGTAGGTGGGTGCGGCCCCTTCGGCGAAGCGGCCTGGAAGCCTCTGCAGGTATGGGGCGCTGGGATCCCGTCGGGGGTCACCAAATGAAGGCACGCCCCTAAACCTAAACGCTCACACCAGAAAACATACAACCCACTAGGGAAAAAGGCCCAAGTCACTCTTGCAAGAATAACAAGTATTTATTTCCACAAAAAATAGATGCATCAGCAAAGAACTCTGCTGCCATGGAACGTTCTGCCAAAACATGTACAGGCAAAATATTTTAAGGAGACACAGCGTCATAGGTGATGTCATTGTATACAGTGAAAACCCGCGTGGCTGGTTGGTGCAACCGTATACATGGTCGGTCTGCTGCATAGAGGATGCCACGTCATTGGTCCCAGCCCAGTCCGTCCGTCTCCCATCACGTGGGTTCTGCTGTGCTCATCGTCTCCAAGGAACCAAGCCGAAGAAGCAATTAGCTACATTTGTGAACAACACTACTCTATCATTATGCAGTACACCTGGCAGGCTCGGGATTGGCACGGGGGGGGTCTCGGGGTCAAACTGGCCCACACATACTTCACTCATTCCCGCTCACGTCATCGGCTCCCAAGGCTTCCACCCTCGCTTTTGAACTATAATTTATCCATACTTGAACCTCGCACTACAAACCATGTGATCATAGAATAAAGGTTGGATAACCATACTCTCAGATCTTTATGGTTGATACCTTAATGGACGATGGTCTCGTGGCATCTCGTATCATGGAATTCAGAGGTCTTGGCACTAGGGCAGTTCTATGGGCTATAACTTGTGGTTAGCTGGTGGGGGTTCGAGGCCTGCTTCGGCCTGTTTGTGATAACACGTACACCAGGGTGCCCAGTTCTGTCTAGAGGCCTTGCAAGGGATATTCTTTTCCTAACAAACATATTGGTAACAAACTTAAAACAAAGAAGGGTTTCTGTGGATGTCGGCAGCGTGGGCCTCTACCAGCAGCGCTTGGGCCTATCCATATTTCCCCCTCGTGCTTATGGCCTGCGCCTAATACACTATATACTGCATGGCTGTGCAGGCCCTGTGCTTAAGCTATGAATACTAATATCTACAAAATGTTGTTTTTTTACATACATGTACTATCTCTAAACGTCTAAATCGCATACAATATTATGATTGTGCAGGGACTTTTGGGATGCTCCCCATGTCTATTACAGTGCTTTCAATGGGGCTTGTCTCACCTTAAATCCCCTATGGGCGTGGGATGGGCTTGCTCCCTTCCCAACATGGCAGTTGTCAGACCACACAATCCACTGATTACAGGTAGCGCAACCAGGAACCTTTAGTTCTCCTTTTAGTGGGTTGATGTTCAGCAAACAAATGGTTTCTCAGAGGCAACTTCAAAACTAAACAGTTTCTTAGACTTCAACTCTGCAGTTAGAGTCCTTCATTCAATTTAGTTTCCTACTTTCTTTCAGTCCATGATTAAACATTAGCAGGTTCACTATTTGCATTCAGTTCATTATTCAGTATTAGCAAGTTTGCTGTTTTCGTTCAGTTTGGTATTCAATATTAACAGAGAGAAAGGGGAGTTAACCTGGATACCTTGCATCTGTTAATTTCAAAGAAGATTTGCCATGCAGTTGTTTTACGTTTTTGTGCTCAGTTGCAAGAGGGTTTTTTTTTATTTGGTCTTGTTAGGTTGAAAACACCTCTTAGGGGTACAGTTGGGGCTTTTGTGTCCCCATGTGGTCAGCTGACACGTGTTTCGACCCGTAGGTCCTTTTCAAGGCTGATACATGTTCAAAATCACATACAGTGACAAGTTCAGTTTCATGTGACATTTCGGGTGACATGGCACACATTAATTAGTGCAAGGTGCATGGTGTGGGGTGGAAAGAAGTGTGGAGTGATAACATAACCATAAGTTTAACATGTTTTTGTTAGGTTCAATCATGATGGATATGATGGAAATTGCGGAGAGAAGAAGAGAGAGAGGGAAGAAGGCAAGTTCAGCATGAGAACTAAATGAGGTTTTTGGTATATGGTATTGTTGGCTTTGAGGTCCTCTTACCTATGTGGTGCGGTCCGGCGCCACCTTTGGGGTCCTGGTCGGACAAAAAGCGTGTATTCCTGTGATTACAGTTGCCTCCTGTTGGGTCCTGTAATGACGAGAATAAAGGTCTTAGGTTCTGTTTTGGAGGAGGCAGGTGTTACTGCTGCCAATGTATACCGGTCTACTCATGTGATACAGTGGCCTGACGGTGGTGGCAGAGTGCCCGGGTGAAATAGGAGCGGCTGCCTTGCTGTCCGTTGCTGGTCCTGCTAATTAGCCCAGTGCAAGGTGTGCAGGTGATAATTTAATTGGCCCTATGGTTTTTGTTGGTGTGCAGGTTTGTATTGTGATCCATACAAAACCTAGAGTGTGCTCTGTGCGATTGGTTTCACAAGGTATACTGGTGCTTGACTTGATGGCCATATGATTGTCATTGCTGCACAGGTTGGAAATCGACTACATTTGTAGTACATTCTCAAGCTGGAGCTTGCTCTTTGTGGTTGACAGTGCGAGGTAGGTATTCAGAGGCAGCTGTCTGTGTTGCAGAGCGTTGGTGAGTGGTTGCATATGGGGGGGGTGATGGTACTCGTGAAGTTAGCCGTGAGTGGGCGTTTTGGTTAGGATTGTGGCTGGGGATTCCCAGTAGTGATCAGTGATTGTCACGTGGTGGTTATACTGTGTTTCGGGTCCAGTTGGGGTGGTGCGCAGCGTTGGATGAGGCTGGCATCCCCAATGATCTGCGTGGTCATGTGCTCCTGTTTAGAGTGGGCAGAGTACCGCGTAGGGGCGCCAACAAGGGTTGGTGCGTGGCGAAGTTGGAGCATAAGGAAGTGAGTGTTGGCTGGAGCTGGTGTGTGATAGGTCCACTCGGACCTGTCGTTCTGGCTAAGGTAACGCTTAACTGGAGCCTCTGGCTCTTCCGCGAAATGGCGTCCTATCTGCGACTATTTCCTCGGATTCAATATGCTAACACGGTGCGCATGCGTGTTAGGCGACTTGCGAGTCGCTCCTCTAACGCCCATGCGCACTTAGCATTTGTCGCTTGGAGAACTCTGTTGCAAACGCATGCACACGGTGGTGCTGCTAATGCGTTGCTGGGAATTATGGTCTAATGTGACCCTGTAAGGGGATCCCAGTATAGTGGGATCGGGTGGGAGGCGGTGTGGGCTGGAGGAGCCCATCACACACAATGGGAGCAGGTGGGGTGGCTTGTGCCTGATATTGTGAGGACCAGGTACTTACCCTGTGGTCTCTGTCCCGTTCAAAGGGTTCCATGTGTTAATATCTCCGCAAAAATATCGCAATACAAAAATATCGCCCTATTTTTGCGGCGATATTGACCCGTGGACCCTGCGGGGGACACCCCTGCAATCCCCGCATTATTTTAAAATGTGCCTGGGACACCCCCACAACCCACGCTCCCACAAATTATCCCACCCAAAAATATCACCTATGGCGAGAAAAACAGCCATATGTACGGTGATATTTTTGGTGGGGATATTTTGTAGGGATACCGTTCAAAGATTGTCTCATCTGTTTTAATTATACATGGGGGGCTTATGGCCTGTAAATTGTCCATGGATTGGCTAAGTGTTTGGTCCATTATGTTAGTGAGGGTGTCTAGTTCATTGTGGCCAGAATTGTTAATATCTGGTCAATGCATGATGGTCCCGGTAGTTGTCCTGCTGGTGTGGGAGAGATGAGGAGTGCTGGTCAAAGGGATGGCGTGTCAGAAAATCAGCATCACAGAAATACATTATAATCATGTTCACTATTTAAACCATTTTTCACACATCTCTAACGACAGTTGATTCTTGCTTCTTCCTGTCGCAGTCTGAGCATTCTATTGCCTCCTCTTCACTTTCGTAGTCCAATAAATCGTATCTGACTCTTGTCCTCCATTTGATGGTTTTTCTGCCAATGGTTGGCCGGGGGCAGTTTGGGATCCTGTGAGTGGATACTGTTCAAATGTTCCCTTATTCTAATCCGGACCTCCCGAATAGTGCTCCCTATGTATATTTTATCACATACACATATCAGGGCATAGATTACGTACTTGGTTCTGCAGTTCAGGTGTTCTGTGATTTTGAACGATGGACAGCCTTTGAATGTAGCACATTGTGTTTGGGTTGCATACTTGCACATCGAGAATTGGTAAATCCAATTGGTATTTGGGTACTGAGCCAGTCTTTTGCCGTAATGTTTTTCTGGGATAGAAATTATGGACTCAGTATGTTACGCAATGTTGGGGCTCTACTGAAAGACAGACGTGGATATGGTTTCAGGCAAGGTCTAATGTGCTTGTCCATTAGTTGCAGATTCCAGTGTTTGGCTAGTATTCTTTGTATTTTGTAGCTGTGCATGTTGTATCTGGTCACAAATCTAATCGATGTGTCAGTGGTTGCTGTTTTCTTTTTTGGCATGAGTAGTGCCTCCCTTGGTATGGCAGATGTTTTCAGTTTGGCTTCTGTAAGGTTTTTGTTGGAATAACTCTGTTCCTGAATCTTTGATCTAGGAGATCACATTCTTTGTCACAATGTTCTTGGGTATTGCAGTTTCTTTTGGCTCTTATATATTCGCCTTGTGGGATGTTATGGATCACACTTTTTCTGTGGCAGCTTTTTGCATGAAGTACCAAGTTAACGCCAGTAGGTTTCCGGAAAGTTTTCGTAATGATTTTGTTTTCCTGAATTATGATTGTTAAGTCCCGGAAATCAATTTGGTCTGTGCTCACATGACTAGTTAGTTCTATTCCATAAGTGTTGTGGTTAAGGTAGTCCACATATTGGGCCTCATTACGACCCTGGCGGAAGACCATGTTGCTATTAGCACCATGGTCCATGCCGGTAAGTTACCGACTCTGCCATGGAGAAAGGGGGAATTACCACCCCATTACAAGGTTGGCGGGGCGGTAATTCCCCCTTCCTCCATGGCCCTTACCCATTCCCATTTTTGCCCCATAGGGCTCAATGGGAATGGGGAAGGCGCTAAGTACGGTGCCGTAATTAGCACCAAGGTCCCTTTGCGGGTCCCTACTTTAACGGCTGGTCTACACCAGCCGTTAAGGTCGGGTCCCGCAAAGGGACCTCGTAATTAGGCGCTAATAGGTTAACGGCGCCGCAGCCTTTTACGGCGCCGTTAACCCATTAGCGCCTGGGTCGTAATGAGGCCCATTGTCTTAGTTCATCTGATGTCCCTCTCTTTATAAGGATAACGTTGTCTATGTAGCATGACCATTGGACAATTAGGTCTGTGAATCTTGGCTCCCGCATGGCATGCTTTTGTTCGTATAAGTGCATAGAGCAATTGGCCAATGCTGGAGCGTAGCTTGCTTCTATTGCGATTCCCCTCGTTTGTTTATAGTATTCACCATTGAAGATGAATATGTTGTTGGTTAGTGAGAATTTAAGAAATTCCTTTGTCATTTCTGCTTGTTCGTAATGCAAAACTGATTTGTTGGTGAGTAGATACCCCAGGCTTGTGATAGCCAGTTCATGGTCGATGGATGTATATAAGGCCTTTAGGTCTAGTGTGGCCAGCAAAAAGACGGGTTTCCAGAGCCCCAGACACCGTGGCCTCCACAAACGATCCTCTCCCAAATCTGTCGGCTTCGGAGCAGAGACGAGAGACACAGACCACGGCCATGGCAGTGTGAGTAATCGGAGGTGCATGCCTCTTCTCTCCCCCTCCAAGGGTGCGGGACAGGGGACTCTGTTATCCCGAATGAGGCGCATCTGTAGGAGCGAACATAGCACACTTACCTGGAAGAAAGGGGGTATAGTGTGACACGACCACAGACTCTGGAGGTACCAAAGTTACGCAGAAAACACGCCCAATAGAGGCATTCACCCCCATTTACTGGAATCACACTGGGATCATCTGAACCTGAAATCTCCTTCCTAAGAATAAGGGGTTAGAGCATGAAGCCACGCAGATGAGCCAGGAATAAAGGAAACAATCAAGAGGAGACAAGTAACGACTATATGAGCGCGAAACAAACGCTAGCCACCTTCGCTTATGCCCCAACACCTCCCTGCACCAGCAAATCAAACATGGCAACTACAGAAACGCCAAATATCGAATCAGCTGCCACAAAAGGAGACATTGCTGCCCTCCTAAGTGAAATTAAGAACATGGGGGCCAGTATAGGTGGACAAATAGACACAATTACACAACGCCTAGACAATATTGAGGAAAGACTTGATGGAGTAGAGAACAACCAAGCCTCGATACTCTCGAGACAAAGTTGGAACAAAGAATAACCGACTTGGAGCAGCGGGAGGAGGACTTCAAGCTCAAAATGGATGATTTGGAAAACCGAGAAGGCGGAATAACCTGCGCTTCTTCGGGATCCCGGAACAGGGTGGGGAAACAGAGGCTGGCCTCAAGAAAATGCTCCATGACATCATTAAGCTCCTAGTTGCTGATGATGCGATTTATGAGCCCAAAACTGAACGTATCCATAGAGCCGGGGGCCCCCCGGAAGCCCCAGATCAGTCCTTGCCCGATTCCACAGGTATCAGGACAAGACCAGGGTGCTAGAAAAGGCAAGGAGTGGAGGGGCAATTACCCTTGGAGGGGCGCAGTTAACAATATACCAGGATTTGTCCTCCTTAACTCTGTCTCTCAGGTGGATGTGTGGGCCCCTTACGAAATGGCTGAAAGAACGAGACATTCGCTACAGATGGGGATACCCTTTCTCCCTCTCCTTTGAACACAGCGGAACAAAGATGAGACTGAGATCAGAGAAGGAGATAAAAGCGTGTACACTGGAGCTAACTGAATCACATGGAGAAAGAGGCGATCGAGATGAACCGAGACAACCACTCCCGCTGGCCTTTGCGCTTGTTCGGATCTGTAACTTTTTGAGCCACACCTGTGCCACACGTTGTACTCTTCACCTGCTCTTCCCTCTATGCCTTTCGCTACTTCCCCCCCCCACGAGCCTCTGTGTACACTGCTCTCTCCGCTACTCGAAGTCCAACGGCAACCTCTTTCTCACAGCTGATACCTCAGTGCATTGAGCCAAACTACATGTAAGATCTGCTGACTGTAGCCTCTGTCTGAGCCCAAATGTTCTTGCAGCTCTGTTGTCTGTAGTCTACTCTGCATTATTTGCAGCCCAATGAGCATTACTTGAACCTAGATGCCCTAGCTCTGAGCCCTAATGATTTTTTCAGTTTGCTGATTGTAGCCTAATGTGCATTTCTAGACTCTAGATGCCCTAAATTGAGCCCAAATGATGTTTGTAGACTGATGTTTGCAGCCTAATGTGCATTATTTGAACCTAGATGCCCTAACATTGAGCCCAAATGATTTTTAGAGTCTGCTGCTTGTAGCCTAATGTGCATTATTTGAACCTAGATACCCTAACATTGAGCCCAAATGACTTTCTGTAGACTGATGTTTGTAGCCTAATGTGCATTATCTGAATCTAGATACCCTAACATTGAGCCCAAATGATTTTTAGAGTCTGCTGCTTGTAGCCTAATGTGCATTATTTGAACCTAGTTGCCCTAGCACTGAGCCCAAATGATTTCTAGAGTCTGCTGCTTGTAGCCTAATGTGCATTATCTGAATCTAGATACCCTAACATTGAGCCCAAATGATTTTTAGAGTCTGCTGCTTGTAGCCTAATGTGCATTATTTGAATCTAGATGCCCTAACATTGAGCCCAAATGATTTTTTGTAGACTGATGTTTGTAGCCTAATGTGCATTATTTGAACCTGGATGCCCTAGCACTGAGCCCAAATGATTTCTAGAGTCTGCTGCTTGTAGCCTAATGTGCATTATCTGAATCTATATACCCTAACATTGAACCCAAATGATTTTTAGAGTCTGCTGCTTGTAGCCTAATGTGCATTATTTGAATCTAGATGCCCTAGTACTAAGCCCAAATGATTTTGTACTACTGATGATTGCAGCCTCATTGCATTAGTGTAAACACAGTTACTACCACCTTCTGGCACCACACCTCAAGTTACTTGAGAAGCAACTAATCACGACATGCAGTCGATGCAGTCAATGTCCTATACTAGCCTCTACCTCACCCATATAGTCTTCTTAGGATCTTTATCCTTCACTGCAAGCAGCTACCCTGCTACCAGCCTTAAGACACACCACTACCGCCAACTTACTCGTCCTTCCACCATGCTCCACTGCTCGGACCCTCCATCGAACCCCTACCTTAACGACCCAGCCTTGTGGCTTAAGCACTTTTCAACCAAACCTACACCTAACCTCCCATGCACACTACAACATAGGAATATCAGACTTAGATCTAGACTGCCCAGACCACCTTGTGTTCTGCACAATCACTCCGCTCCCTCACAGCCCAACATACCTGCAGCACCCAGCCCCCCCCCGTCCACGCCACCCACTTCAGCGCTAAAGGGAGCCCTTATTAATGCAAGATCCCTTACGGCCCATGCCCTTGACATCGCAGACCTTATCACTGTCCATAACCTTGACTTCCTAGCCATTACCGAAACCTGGCTACATGGTGCCTCTGGCCCACACTCGCCTTATCCCTACCCAAGGGTTATACTATTATCAGAAATGACCGTCATTCCAACGCGTCTAAAGGAGGAGGAGTCGCTTTCATACACAGCGACAAGATCACTATGAGAGTTGCCAACAACACACAATTCAGCTCTGCAGAATCACTTTCAGTGAAACTTTCTCTCTCTCCCACCAACACAGCAACACTCCATCTTGTGTACAGACCTCCAGGTCCACTGGGCTCGTTCATTGACGATGTTGCTTCCACCATGTCAGCTAATACCAAGCCGAACTCCCAGATACTGTTATTAGGCGACTTCAACCTCGGCCCTTCTGATCCCAAGGACCACATGGCCTCTGAAGTTGCCAATACCCTCTCCAATCTAGGCTTCCAGCAGCGCATTCGTGATCCTACACATAACAAGGGTAGAACGCTCGACTGGTTAGCTGACCTAAATTGCAATACTAATGTCATCTCCAACGCTGCTTGATCTTGGTCTGACCATCATATTATTACCTTCCTCCTGCCAGCCTCCAACTCCCAGCCCACACCTATTATAGCCCCTCCTATACCCACCAGAAATAAAAAGGATATAACCAGGGAGAAATTGCTTCCTCTTATCCTCCCTTGCCTGAACACTCTTGCTTCGCAGCATAAGGACAAGGACCCCACTGTTTTAGTAGACGCCTTCAACAGCCTGATGATCAAAGCCATTGAGAGCATAGCCCCACTAAAAACTTGCAAAGGCAACGCCAAACAACAGTCCCACCTAAACTCCTGGTTCACTCCGGAGCTTAACGTGCTGCGCAAAGAAAAGCGTAAGGCCGAAGCCCTCTGGAAAAGTCATCCCAGTCCAGCTAATAAAGCCTCCCTACTGATCACCTCTCTCAACTATAAGGAAGCCATCCTTCAAGCTAAAAAAGAGACCTATAATTCACGCATATCCCAAGCAAAATCCAACACAAGAGAATGATTTAAAATTCTCAAAGAATTAGAATCCCCCTCCCCTGCCCCTGACATGTGCACCAAAGACAGCACTTGGTGCAACAATATACAAAACACACTTCTCAACAAAATAACCACATTGCAATCCAAAATTAACGCCAAACAAAACTCCCTCCACACTCCCACATTCAGCAATACCCAGCCACCCAAAATAACCACCCCTGACTCCCCGGTGTCATTCAGCTTCACACCGCTCTCTGTTATGGAAGTTAAAAAAATTATCTGCAACTTAAAACCTTCCAACTGCCAAGGGGACTCATGTCCAGCCCAGATCATTAAGGAATCAGCTAATGACCTTGCACCTTTTATCACCACGTTTATCAATGCCTCCTTTCAATCGGGAGTGGTCCCCAACAACTTAAAGGATGCATGGGTCATCCCCCTCCTAAAAAAACCCACCTTAGATCCGGAGGTCCCACCCAACTACAGGCCCATCACGACGGTCCCATTTCTGTTAAAAATCTTAGATAGAGCAGCGTATCTTCAGATACAGAACTACCTGGAAATAAACAATCTACTAGGCACAAGACAATCCGGCTTCAGACCTAAGCACGGTACGGAGACAGCCCTCCTAGATCTCAAAACCCAAATTGAGGACTTTAAAGACAAACTAGCCCTGCTATTACTATTAGACTTATCTGCAGCCTTCGACTTGGTTAACCACCAAATCCTCTGTCACCACCTGAAAACGGCCGCCCACTTCTCCGACAAGGCCACCAACTGGATTCAATCCTTCCTGGATAACAGACAGATGAGGGTATTCTCCCCTACCGCCGCTGCCAACCCCGCACCAGTCCCTTGAGGAGTCCCCCAAGGATCGTGTGTATCCCCTACCCTTTACAATGTCTTCACTAAAGCCCTGTTTGATGTGCTTGACTATCTGGGTGTCACCTACACTAACTATGCCGATGACACCCAGATACTCATCCCCCATCACGGGCGATTACACGGTTGACTCTAAATCATTAAATGACATATACCTCGTTATCCAAACTTGGATGGCACAACATGAGCTCTGTCTCAATGACGACAAGACAGAGCTCCTCATCCTTGGCACATAGCAAATACTGAACAAGCTGAACCCACTGTTCAGCTCCTTTAATATCGACGGAAATTCCATAAAAGTCTCCAAAGATACCAAAACGCTCGGATACTACCTCGATTCCACGCTCTCCCTCCACAGACAAACGAATGCAGTTGCAGCCGCCGCTGCTTACACCTGCAAGTTGATCACAGCATGCCGCCCTTTTCTGGCCACTCATAACTACACAATCCTTGCTAGAACTCTGGTCATGTCCAAATTGGACTACTGCAATGCACTGTACCAAGGCACCAATCAAGGCAATTTAGACAAATTGCAGGTCTTACAAAACAACGCCATTAGAGCGGCCCTGAATATCCCTAGATCAGCCCACATCTCGGAAACCAGGAAGAACCTTCATTGGCTATCAGTCACCCAAAGGATCTCCCTAAAATCACTTGCCCTGACCTACAAATGCATGAATAACTTGGCCCACATCTACCTCTCCTCACGGTCCATGCAGTATACACCATCTCGATCTCTAAGATCAACCAGAACCTAAGGATCCCTAGATACAAGCTCCAAACAGCCGGTGGATCCAGCTTCCCAGTTCTGGCAGCCAAATTGTGGAACTCTGTCCCCCTTACTATCAGAAACCTTCCTTCTCTGAATCTCTTCAAACACAAAGCCAAACATTGGCTAGTCACATCTGAGGTCCAAGCTGCAATGTGATTACCTGATTACCTATGTGTATATGTACAAACTACCAATGCTTCTGATTACTATGTCAATTTAACTGTTACTTGATATGTCGGAATACTATGTAACCATTGTTGCTAAGATATGCGCCCGGTAGCCTCCGGGCCTGGTTTGCGCTATACAAATAAAATAAATACAAATACAAGATGGGTGGGAATGGCGCATTCAAGGACCCAAAAGAAAGCGGGTGAAGGGCTCGAGAAAGTTCCGAAGAGGCAACGCCTTCCCAGAAGGGGAAAATTGAACTTGGTCAGACTCAGTACTCTTATGTTCATTTTACTGTAAAATGTGAAGTTCGGTCGTCAGAAGAGTTTGGTGACTCTTGTTAAGCTGCGAGACACATGTGTGAATTGGGGGGGATGCAATGGGTGCTCATTCTTATTTTGGTTTTAACATAGGACCGTGAGGTAACGGTCCCCGCTGGTGGTTCGATGCAGAGCCAGTGTTTTCAACTGGGCTCGATTGGACGCCACCAATCGGGAGAGGGGATAGCGGGTGGGGGCAAGGGCATGGGGGCAAAGGATGGTTAAAGGAAAGGGGGCAGAGCAACATTCTTAGCGGTTCAAGAAGCAAGAAATGGTGTGAGGTACTTTGAGTGTGTGACATGTTGGCGGTCACGGTTGAGGACTTTTTTCACCCTGATACTGCACAATGGGGATACTTTCTGATCCAAGGGGAAGGGACTCTCTTAGGGTGGGAACGCTTAATGTTAAAGGGCTCGACTCAACAACTAAGAGATCTTTAGTATCCAGGGAATTTCCTAGAACAAAGATTGATGTTCTTCTTCTGCAGGAGACCAAATATATGAAAGGAGAAGAAAGACAGATTCTCGGGAACCCTATGGGAACAGAATTCTGGATCGCTGCGAAGAGGCGGGGTAGGGATTCTTATTAGGAAAGGAATAGAGTTTAAGGTCGCCAAGATATGGTCAGATGCAGAAGGCTGGGCTCTATTGGTAACGGGATCTATCGGGAAAGCGAATGTAACAATTGCCACGATTTATTCTCCCAACGTAGGCCAAGTTAGGTTTTTGACTAAAACAATTCCTAAAATAAAGCTTGAAGCCACAGGGCATATCTGTAACGCTCACCTGATTCCCGCAGAGGCGTCGGTCTTGACTGGGTGAATGCCGTATCATCAAAGGTGATGTGTAACACACGGTTGGCTCTTTGGGCTGGACCTCTGTGCACTGTATGTCTGACTCGAAGAGTAAGATGTCTGCAGATAGAAAATATGGGATTAATGAACTGGGGTTATTGGGTGCCTCTCTCCTCTTCCCTTTCTCTTCTCCTGTAGAACCCCAAAGGTTAACGCCCTCACCTTAGGTAAGTGAACGCCGAGCTCTCCATCTGCCTCGGGGCAGGGTGCCGTAACCAGTTTCTTCACTGGATAAGGGTGCAGGCCTCTTGACCTCAGAGGACTGCTGTCCGTCGTTAACTGCACGAACGGTAAGTTCTGGGCACTTCAAATGTCTTAAAAGTCTTTTGTAATAATATCTCTTGTTTTGCAGGGTTCCGGCGATGGCGGATGGCGGGCTGATGAGAGTTGAGGATCGAACCCGCGTGAGGAATAGAAGCGCCTGGAAGCACGTAAGTAAGCGCTTGTAGCCTGCTTCACGATGCGCACTAACTGTCCCTTTTATCTTGCAGGTACAAGTTCGGAGCTTTAGAGAAGCTGAAGGGTGCTGGAATACCCACTGGATTCGGCGTGGGAAGGAGTAATGGCACGTGAGTAATAAAGTTGCCCAATGTCTTTAAACGCACCTTCTTTTGTCTTTCAGATGCGGGATGCAGCGCCGAAGGCCTCCGGAGCGTGCGAAGAGCTGGTAAGCTTTTGTCTTTCAGATGCCGGAATGCAGTGCGAAGACCTCCGGAGCATGCGAAGAGTAGGTAAGCCTTTGTCTTTCAGATGCCGGAATGCAGCGCGAGGCGTTGGTGACAGCCGATGGACCAGGTAAGAGATGCGCTGCCACTGAAGACCGTAGTGCTAACCTGTTCTTTCTTTGTCTTTACAGGTGCTGCTGAAGACTGGATTCCAGGATGGTAAGCCTTTGTTCCCTTAGGCCCAGGATCAGAAGCAGAAGACACGATGAGCGTTCTGCTGCAGAGAATGCAGAATAACGCAAAGCAAGATTCATCCATCGGGTGTGGTTTAAATAGCCTCCTGTAGTGCTTAGGTGTCTCCTTCCACAGCCACGCCTAGGTAAGAAAAGAGTTCCTGCTTTCCAGAAGAGTTCCAGTGTTCTGAACCTAGGGAGTGGCTCCTGCCCCACCCAACAGGAAAAGTAGTCCCAAACAGAAGAGGATCAGGGGTTCAACTGGCAGGTAAGTAAGCAGCATGGTCTGCTGCAGGTAAGTCCACCCAAGCATTATGAGCCCGGCGCTTCCAGCGCTGGGACTGGGCATCTTTATGAGCCTGGTGCCACTGGCGCCAGGACATGGTCCAAAAGGTCCCAATTGGGACTGGCTGGCACTCGGAACCGGGGTTATGGGTCTGCTTCCAAGGGAGTAGGGCAAGTCCTGATCTTTTGGAAGCAGAGATCATGACAGCACCCCCCCTCAAGGCCCCTCCCAAACCGGGCTTCTCCGGGGGTTTGGGCTTGTTAGGAAATGTTCGATGAAATCTTTTGATTAGACGAGGCGCGTGGACATATTCTGCAGGTTCCCAGGATCTTTCTTGGGGACCGTAGCCTTTCCAGTCAATCAGGTAAAATAGTTTAGGTTTGGAGATCTTGGAATCCAGGATGCTTTTGACTTCAAACTCGAGTTCTCCATCAACTAGAATAGGTTTTGGAGTTGTAGTTAGTCGGGTTTGAGGTTGCACGGGTTTTAATAGAGAGACGTGGAAGACCAGATGTATCTTCATGTGAGGGGGCAAGTCCAACTTGACCGCTACTGGATTTACTATGGTAGTGATGGAATAGGGACCAAGGTATCTTGGGTTGAATGTGCGTGGTCCTTTTAGAGGTAGATATTTGGTGGATAACCAGACTTGATCTCCTACTTGATATTGGGGGGCTTCCTTCCGATGTTGGTCTGCTCCTTTCTTGTATTGTTCTTTAGCCCTTTGAAGGTGAGAAACGGCTTCCTTAAAGGCTTGGGTGATTGTAGAATGCAGGTGGTCTACTGCTGGTGTTCCAAGATCTTGGAGTGGATCCAACTCCGAGGTTCGAGGGTGACTACCGTATAAAAGAAAAAACGGGGTCTTCCCAGTTCCCGAGTGGACAGAGTTCTTGTAGGCATATTCGGCTATCCAAAGGATATCTTTCCAAGTTTTTTCAGTTTGTTGTAGCATGCAGCGCAAATACTGTTCCAGAGTTTGATTGGTCCTCTCAGTTTGTCCGTCGGTTTGAGGGTGGTGGCTGGTCGAAAGTCTCACATCAATTTGAGCCGACCGACAGCAACTTCGCCAAAATTGAGAAATAAATTGACTACCTCGATCCGAAATTAGAACTGAAGGAAAACCGTGCAGTCGGACGATGTTTTCGAGAAATTCTCGGGCCAGAGTTGCTGCTGTTGGTAAGCCTTTGAGTGGCATGAAATGCGCCATCTTGGAGAATAGGTCCACGATTATTAGGATCGTATTGTATCCGGAGCATGGAGGTAGATCGGTGATGAAGTCCATAGAAAGCGTATGCCAAGGGCGAGGCGGGATGTCAATAGGGCGTAAGAGGCCGGCTGGTTTTTCCTTTTCACTCTTGTTTTGGGCGCATACTCCACAGGACATTATAAAGTCTCTGATATCTTTTTTCCAAGACGGCCACCAGAAGTAGCGCTTGATCTTTTCCGAGGTCTTGGTCATACCGGGATGTCCTTCCATTAAAGAATCGTGATAACAAGAGATTACCTTTTTCTGTAAATCTGTGCTGGGCAGGTATAACCGTTCTTGGAAATATAATAGGTTGTCCTTCACCGTAAAGTCCTTTCCCTGCAGATGCCAATTCTGTATGTCTGCTGGAGTTACCAGTAGCCTGGCTTTATCCTTAACTTCCTCTATGGATTGTGTGGCGATTACACCTAGAATTCTTTGTTCGGGAATGATAGGTACAGGTTTAGGATTGATCAAATGTTCTTCCACTCCCATCCGAGAAAGGGCATCAGCTTTACCGTTTTTTTGTACCAGGTCGATAGGTAATTATGAAGTCAAACTCGGCAAAGAATAGTGCCCAACGGAGTTGCCTAGAGGATTGAGCTTTTGCGGTTTTCAAATATTGCAGGTTTCGGTGATCTGTAATCACAGTAACGGTGTGTCGGGCCCCCAGAAGATAATGCCGCCAAGCCTTAAAGGCGGACTTGATAGCTAGAAGTTCCTTATCAGTAATAGTGTAATTGATTTCAGGAGGTGAGAATTTGCGGGACCAAAATGCCACGGGATGCAACTGATTGGTTACTGGGTCCTTTTGTGATAGAACTGCCCCCATGGCAAGGCTCGAAGCATCAGTTTCAACGATGTAGGGGAGTTCTGGGCGAGGATGTTTTAAGATCGGTGCAGAGATAAATCTAGTCTTCAAATTCTGGAAAGCTTGTTCCGCCCCGGTAGACCATTCAAAACGTTTGTTTTTCTTTAACAAGGCGGTGATGGGCTGGACTATTCGAGAGAATTCAGGGATAAACCTGCGGTAAAAGTTAGCGAAGCCTAACATGCTTTGAACACCTTTTACGGAGGATGGCGATGGCCATTTGAGAATTGCATCAACCTTCTTTGAATCAATACGCACTCTGCTAGGTGATAATATGAATCCCAAGAATTCAACTTCAGTCACGTTGAAAACACATTTTTCCAACTTAGCCAAAAGTTTGTGTTGACGCAATCTCTCGAGGACCATTTTAACATGTTTCCGATGTTCAGTTTCCGATGAAGAATAAACGAGGATGTCGTCAATGTAAACAACAACACACACATCTATGAGCTCTCTGAGGACATCGTTCATAAAATATTGAAAGGCAGCCGGAGCATTGCAAAGTCCGAAGGGCATGACCTGATATTCAAATAGCCCATACTTGGTGCGGAAGGCCGTCTTCCATTCATCGCCCTCTTTTACTCGTACCAAGTGGTAGGCTCCTCTAAGATCCAGCTTTGTATATATGCATGATTTTCTGACTTGGTCCAGGAGTTCAGGGATCAAAGGTAACGGATATCTATTCTTAACGGTGATCTGGTTCAGGGCGCGATAATCTATACAAGTTCTAAGGTCTCCTTCTTTTTTTGGAACGAAGAACAAAGCTGAGGAAGCAGGGGACTTGGAAGGACGAATAAACCCATTCGCTAGGTATTGATCCAGGTATTGTCGGAGGTGAAGATTCTCAGGCTCGGTGAGGGCATAAATTCTACTACAAGGAGGAGTAGATCCAGGTATCAGGTCTATCTGGCAGTCATAAGACCTATGAGGAGGTAGAGAGTTAGCCTGATCCTTCCGGAAAACATCTTGGAATTCTAGGTATTCAGGAGGTAACTGGGGAGCCTCCGAGGAAATTGCTGCCAGTGCAACACCAGGTCGAGGGTGACAAGTAGAGACACATTCTGGAAACTGAACCGTTCTTGCTCGCCAATCGATCTGAGGATTGTGCTTCTCTAACCAAGGAATTCCTAGAATAATCTGGAACTGAGGGGCCTTGATCACATCGAACACGATCTTCTCATGGTGTCCATCTTCACTTACTAGCGTCACTTCTTGGGTGGTATGCGTTACTGGTCCGGAGGCTATCTCCGTACCATCCACCGTAGTAATGACGTCCTTTACAGCCTTTGGACAAAGAGTCAGATTCATCCTCAAAACCATTTCATGATCCACATAATTGCTGATGGCACCGCTGTCGACGTAAGCTTCAATCGCATGCAATCGATCCGGATGTTCAGGGCTAATGAGGACCATAGGTATCACGAAATGCGAGGTCACGGAACTGGTTTTAACGCTCGGCAAGAGGACCTCTATTCTTGTCGGGCGAGGTCGTTTCCCTGCTCAGAGTTTGTGACCCGGGTAACTGCAGCTCCTACTGCCTTCTTGGCTGGTTTCACCGGACAGTCTCGAAGAAAGTGCCCCGAGTTTCCGCAATAGAGGCATAATTGCAGCTGTTTTCTCCTTTCCCGCTCCTTTTGTGTTAGTGGTCCTTTCAGGCCCCCTATTTGCATGGGTTCCCCGGAGTCTACTCCTTTGGTAGGAGTTGGTGGTTTGGAAAATACTCGAGCATCAAACTTGGAACGATCGGCCTTCCTGTTCTGCAGTCTGTGGTCAATTTGAACGACTAAGTCAATATAGTCCGAACAGTCTTGCGGGGGATTCACTACTTGGGCTAACACATCTTTGAGCTCTCCACGTAGACCTCTATAAAACAGCGTAAACCTTTTGTCCCCAGGCCATCGAGTTTCCACTATCAGTCTGTTGAAAGACGCAATATAAGCCAAAAGGTCTTGATTACCCTGTCGCAATGAAAGGAGCTCATTGTCCAAGGCCTGCCCCTGTGAATGTCTTGCAAACAGTTTTTCCATACTGAGCTGAAAAGCTTGAAAATCATGGAGAACCGGATCATCTTGATTAACTAGAGGGATCGACCAGTCTGCCGCATTGCCACTAAGGTACGAAAGCACGAAAGCTACCTTAGCTTGATCAGTTGGAAAGGCTGCTGGCCGGCATAAGAAGTGCAACCGGCACTGGTTAATAAATACTGCAAACCTCTTTGGGTCACCAGAAAATCGTTCGGGCGGAGCCAGAGGTACATTCCCAGGTAGGTTGATCTGCACTGGGTTCGTAGAGGATGTTGAAGGAAGATTTGCCCCTGATGCGGGTAACGGAGTTTGTCCGGCTTGTGACTGTAGCAATTGTCTAGCGAGATCGTCTGTTCGCTCCTTGGAAATAATCAGTTCCCTTCTTAGAGCATTCGTTTCCTGACGGGCTGCATGCACTTCTGTTCTTAGTTCCCCAAGTAACTGGGCTAGCTGGTCGGTATCCAAGGTTTCCATAGCGCCTGGGTGGGAGTTTTGCGGTAGGCTTTGCGTTCTGTAACGCTCACCTGATTCCCGCAGAGGCGCCGGTCTTGGCTGGGTGAATGCCGTATCATCAAAGGTGATGTGTAACACACGGTTGGCTCTTTGGGCTGGACCTCTGTGCACTGTATGTCTGACTCGAAGAGTAAGATGTCTGCAGATAGAAAATATGGGATTAATGAACTGGGGTTATTGGGTGCCTCTCTCCTCTTCCCTTTCTCTTCTCCTGTAGAACCCCAAAGGTTAACGCCCTCACCTTAGGTAAGTGAACGCCGAGCTCGCCATCTGCCTCGGGGCAGGGTGCCGTAACCAGTTTCTTCACTGGATAAGGGTGCAGGCCTCTTGACCTCAGAGGACTGCTGTCCGTCGTTAACTGCACGAACGGTAAGTTCTGGGCACTTCAAATGTCTTAAAAGTCTTTTGTAATGATATCTCTTGTTTTGCAGGGTTCCGGCGATGGCGGATGGCGGGCTGATGAGAGTTGAGGATCGAACCAGCGTGAGGAATAGAAGCGCCTGGAAGCACGTAAGTAAGCGCTTGTAGCCTGCTTCACAATGCGCACTAACTGTCCCTTTTATCTTGCAGGTACAAGTTCGGAGCTTTAGAGAAGCTGAAGGGTGCTGGAATACCCACTGGATTCGGCGTGGGAAGGAGTAATGGCACGTGAGTAATAAAGTTGCCCAATGTCTTTAAACGCACCTTCTTTTGTCTTTCAGATGCGGGATGCAGCGCCGAAGGCCTCCGGAGCGTGCGAAGAGCTGGTAAGCTTTTGTCTTTCAGATGCCAGAATGCAGTGCGAAGACCTCCGGAGCATGCGAAGAGTAGGTAAGCCTTTGTCTTTCAGATGCCGGAATGCAGCGCGAGGCGTTGGTGACAGCCGATGGACCAGGTAAGAGATGCGCTGCCACTGAAGACCGTAGTGCTAACCTGTTCTTTCTTTGTCTTTACAGGTGCTGCTGAAGACTGGATTCCAGGATGGTAAGCCTTTGTTCCCTTAGGCCCAGGATCAGAAGCAGAAGACACGATGAGCGTTCTGCTGCAGAGCATGCAGAATAACGCAAAGCAAGATTCATCCATCGGGTGTGGTTTAAATAGCCTCCTGTAGTGCTTAGGTGTCTCCTTCCACAGCCACGCCTAGGTAAGAAAAGAGTTCCTGCTTTCCAGAAGAGTTCCACTGTTCTGAACCTAGGGAGTGGCTCCTGCCCCACCCAACAGGAAAAGTAGTCCCAAACAGAAGAGGATCAGGGGTTCAACTGGCAGGTAAGTAAGCAGCATGGTCTGCTGCAGGTAAGTCCACCCAAGCATTATGAGCCCGGCGCTTCCAGCGCTGGGACTGGGCATCTTTATGAGCCTGGTGCCACTGGCACCAGGACATGGTCCAAAAGGTCCCAATTGGGACTGGCTGGCACTCGGAACCGGGGTTATGGGTCTGCTTCCAAGGGAGTCGGGCAAGTCCTGATCTTTTGGAAGCAGAGATCATGACAATATCATTCTGGGGGGAGGCTTCAATCTATGGGCAGATCCCACCACGGATCGGACGTCCGGTAACCCTGTCATGAAAGATCGAGTCAAGAGCGAAGTAATGAGTTTGTTGACATGATAGAGGTGTATGGGATGAGTGATGTGTGGAGAGGAATGCATCCAGATGAGCGCGGTTACACCTTTTACTCAACTCCGCACAACACCTTCAGTCGGATCGACTATATATACTTTTCAAGAGCTCTTTATAATGTTACAACGCGATCCGAGATTACCCCAATCACGTGGTCCGACCACGATATGGTCATTGCTGACACCCAGTGGGAAAACCTACCAACCAGAGGTGGTAAATGGAGATGTAACGAGGACCTCTGGAAAGACCCTGGGCCTCATTACATTACGAGTTTGGAGACAGCCATGCCCTTAATAAGGGCATGGCTGCCTCCAAACTCGGTCCGGGTTCCTTGAATGGGGAAATACCGGGCCATTCCGACCTAGGAAGGTACGGTATTTCCCCATTCAGGGAACCCCATAGGGCTCAATGGGAATGGGGAGGGAGCTAACAACGGGCCCGTTAATAACGGGCCCGTTGTTAGTTCCCTGGTCCCTTTGCGGGACCCGCGAAGGACGTCTGGTCTGACCAGACGTCCAGAGCGGGTCCCGCAAGGGAACCTCGTAATAGGGCAGAATGCGTTTAACAGTGCCGGCACCTTTACCGGCGCCGTTAAACCCATTCCACCAGGGTCGTAATGAGGCCCCCTGTCTTTAGGACGGAATTGGAGACTGAGATTGGAGAATCCTTTAAATTGAACAATAACGGGGAGGTTACCAAACAAGTAATGTGGGAAGCGGGGAAGGCAACCTGGAGAGGCGTTTTAATAAGATAAGGGTCCCGTAAGAAAAGAGAAAGAACACTAATTGAGAATAGACTCAGAAAAGAGATATGCCAGTTAGACAAGGGGAGGATAGCTCAGCGGCAACGTGTTTGCCTTGGAAGCAAGACGACACGAAGCAACACAGGTTCGATCCCCGTGTCCGCGCTTAGAAACCTCTGGGTATTTAAGCGTGTTATAAATACGCAACTAAGACAAAAAAAAAATTCCTGTAACAGCGCCTCGATGCCCGCGGGCTGTGTGAGCGCTTTAAAAATGCAAAATAAAAAGAAAGGTGGTTAGGAGAAATGATAAGGCAGACCCCAATAAAATCAATGAGGCAAAAAACAAAAGAGAGGAGCTTCGC
Organism: Ambystoma mexicanum; assembly: GCF_040938575.1. NCBI lineage: Eukaryota > Metazoa > Chordata > Amphibia > Caudata > Ambystomatidae > Ambystoma > Ambystoma mexicanum. The sequence goes on along the minus strand of NC_090923.1, from coordinate 1,206,953,786 downwards.
CTCCTAGAACATGATCAGACAGTGCGCAAGCTGCACCTACTGAAGCAGAATTGTTATGAAAAAGATGACAAGGCCGACGCAATGCTAGCTGCTAGACTTAGGGAACAAAGGGTGGAGCGAATAGTGCTGGAAATAGTAGAGGAGGGACTCGTCCCGACCACAACTATACCAACCATTCCGGAGGCTTTCGCCGCTTTCTATGAGACACTGTACACCCCTGAGGTAGACCCAGACCCGCCTGGCATAGAAAATTACCTGTCCCCTATTAACATGCCAAAGATATCAAGCTTGGACTCGGAGCTCCTAGAACCCCCCATAACCGAACAGGAAATCCAAAGCGCGATAAAAAGGCTGGCGTTAGGCAAGTCTCAGGAGAAGACGGCTACACGGCCGGATTCTATAAATCCTTCAGTGTATGCCTCATACCATTCATGGTTGAACTGTTTCATGAAATGTTAGACTCTGGGAAAGCCCCAGACTCCTTTGTTAGAGCCCTTATTACGGTAATTCCCAAAGAGGGGGAGGGACCCCAAAAAGTGTGGATCATATGGCCCCATATCTCTGCTTAACGTAGATGCCAAAATGTATACCCGGGTACTAGCCTCCAGTTTAGAATCACTCATGCCCCAAATCATTCACTCTGATCAGGTGGGCTTTATACCCGGCAGACAAGGCGCCGATACAATGCGAAAGACCTTGCATCTTGTCAACGCATCCCAACACATGGTCAAGGAACCTGTCCTGCTTTCCATCGATGCAGAGAAAGCCTTTTGACAGGGTAGAATGGGGCTTCTTGATGGCAGTCCTACGTAAGGTGGGAATAGGGTCAAAGTTCAGAGGAGGTATACAGGCAGTCTACACATCGCCCAAAGCATCTGTATTTGTAAACGGCGAATACTCTAGATGGTTTGACCTAAAACGAGGCACCAGGCAAGGACGCCCTCTTTCTGCTATCCTTTTTGCTCTTTCCCTGGAACCCTTAGCAAAAGGATGAGGGAAGACCCTCAGGTGGAAGGACTGCAACTAGGCGAGACTGAGTAAAAGGTGGCACTATATGCCGACGATGTACTCCGCCACGTGGCTAATCCGGCAACATCTATCCCCAGGGCTTTTTATGCAGGTATGCAGCAGGTTTGGAAAGAGTGGGCCAATTACTAAAAAAATGACTCCTTCATCACGCTGCCGGAGTTAGTTGAGGCCTTGAGAATAGGCGAGTTGTCTGTATTTCAATTCCTGCAGATCAAGGGCATCCCGACGAGACCAGAGTGGACGTATAAACTGAAAAGAGACCTTACCCCCTTTAAAAAGAAATTGGGCCTCATTACGACCCGGGCGGTAAGGGATTACCGGTACCGGTAAGGGCACCAGTGCCGGTAATCCCTTACTGCCCTATTACAAGGTCCCTTTGCGGGTCCTCCATTAACGGCTGGTAAAACCAGCCTTTAAGGACGAGACCCGCAAAGGGACTTTAGAGGTAATAACGGTACCGCAATTTGCGGTACCGTTATTACCGCCTTCCCCATTCCCATTGAGCTCTATGGGGGCTAAAATGGGAATGGGGAAGGGCCATGGTGAATGGGGAATTACCGCCCCCGCCAACCTTGGAATGGGGCGGTAATTGCTCCATTCACCATGGCGGAATCGGTAAGGTTTTGGAACAAACCATGGTGCTAATAGCGCCATGGTTACCTCCAGGGTCATAATGAGGCCCATTGAATTCTTGGACAGAGATGAAGGGGTTGATTTCTGCCATGTATAAAGAACTGATAGATGTGGGAAAAGGGACTACGGAGCCACTAAGACATAAATGGGAGAGAGATTTTGGCGTCCATATTGAACCAGACATGTGGGAGAGAATGTGCCGAGTGGCACCCCAAGCATCCATATTGAATCAATATAAATTGCATGCTATTTTTTTTATTGACTCAAAATGTTTACACATTCTTTTGCAATCTTTATACAAGCATTTTCTAACCAGATTTTCCCAATGTCTTCCCAATATGCCTCCCCGTGGTCCGGTTGGTTTGGAGAAAAAATAAAAAGCGAACCACCTGGGAGTTCCACATAGTTCCACATGACACAGGGTCTATTGACAGATTTGGTTGGTTTACCTGGTCCTGGTACGACAAACCTGTCCACCCAGAGGGAGGCAAAATCCGGCTAGGGGAAAGAGAGTGGGGGCGCTTCCTGCCCAACCTGCAAGGGCTTTCACAGAGGGTTTATCCACTTGTAATCCTATAGGGCTCAAGTGTACACCTATTTCTATGGTTTTGAAAAGTCAATGTGATGTAGAAATTGAACTACTGCAATGGTTTAGCTGGTGTTGTCGCCCTCCATTAGACGATTCCACCAACTCTCTTCTTCATAGTGGTAAAGGTCCTTAAAGATGTGGATCATATGAATGTTGCTTTCTTTCTTGAGACCAATACAGTTTAATAAAATATGTCTCAGGGATTCCTTAAGGTCAACTATCCCACAAAACCGACATCCATCTGAATGCAATATGCCTCTAATTGCCCTTATTTCATTTGTTGTCAGAATGTTGAGGCGGGCTCTCATGAAGGTTTGACGATATTGCTTGTTTGGGGGAAGTCTCTAAGTATTTCCTTGTGTAGTTTATTTTTCTACTAGCTAAAGTTATATGAGCAGCCAGTTTGTAGGATCCTGCTAAGTCTTGAGTCTTTATCCAGTCCCAAGTTTCCAACTTTGTCGCCACTTTTGTTGGATTAAGCACTAGTTCGTCTTCTGAGGATCCTATTTCTTGTAAAGTCAAACTAGCGCTCTCTCGCTAGTTCTTTGGCACGAATGTGGTGAAGTTGCGGATTATTGGCATATGTGGTGGGGATGTCCTCGAATTAAGGTTTATTGGAACGAGGTCTTAGGCTGGATTAGAGACCTAGATGGTGTCCACAGAATCGCAGACCCCTACCTCATTTTGTTTGGCTTCGAGGAATATGAGGATGAAAGGAGAAAAATTAAAGGTCTAACTGCACATTTATTACTAGCTGCCTGTGCTCTGTTAGCTATGAAGTGGAAATCCACAATGACCCAGAGCATGAGTGAATGGGTTAATGTAGCCTCAAATATATGCATCATGGAAAAAATAATGTCATCTCTACATGGGAGATCCACACAATGTGATGTTTTGTGGATGGATTTCATGAACAAATACATGCTGGGAATACCACATTAATATGAAGAAGTACTGACAAGAGACTGCCCTGCTTCTTGGATTTTCTTGACTTATGTTATACATTGTATGAAGCTGTAAAACGTGAAGCCTGAAATAACATAAGAATGAAAAAGAAAAACCCTCCAACTGGGAGAGCCCCTTGAAGCTCAAATCGTGCCCATTTAAAGATGAACTCACACGTTTCTGGTATGATGAATGCTTGACCCAGAGGCACTGGGGGTGGGAGAGGGAAATAGTCACCCTGAAGATTTGCAGACCAAAGTTGTTTGAACCCATGAGATTCATGTTTTGATACTAACCAGAAACGCCTTCGACTCTGCTCTGTATTTTATTGTGTGCATTTTTTCATGTGACTTGTCTTTATAAAAATGTAATAAAATTGAATACAAAATAAAATAAATGGAGGACAAGAGTCAGATACGATTTATTGGACTACGAGCAGTGAAGATGGGAGCAAGAGGAGGCAATAGAATGCTCAAACTGCGACAGGAGGAAGCAAGAATCATCTGTCGTTATAGATGTGTGAAAAATGGTCTAAATAGTGAACATGATTATAATGTATTTCTGTGATGCTCACTATCTGATACGCCATCCCTTTGACCAGCACTCCTCATCTCTCCCACACCAGCAGGACAACTTTGGGACCATCATGCATTGACCAGATATTAACAATTCTGGCCACAATGAACTAGACACCCTCACTAACATAACGGACCAAACACTTAGGCAATCCATGGACAATTTACGGGCCATAAGCCCCCCATGTATAATTAACATAGATGAGACAATCTTTGAACGGGACACAGACCGCAGGGTAAGTACCTGGCCCTCACCATATCAGGTCCAAGCCACTACACCTACTCCCATTGTGTGTGATGGGCTCCTGTAGCCCACACCCCCTCCCACCCGATCCCACTATACTGGGATCCCCTTACAGGGTCACATTAGACCATAACTCCCAGCAACGCATTAGCAGCACCACCGTGTGCATGCGTTTGCAACGGAGTTCTCCAAGCGACAAACGCTAAGTGCCCATGCGTGTTAGAGGAGCGACTCGCTAGTCACCTCACACGCATGCGCACCGCATTAGCATATTGATTTAATCACTTGATCCGAGGAAATAGTCGCAGATAGCACAACGCCATTTCGCGGAAGAGCCAGAGACTGCAGGTAAGCGTTACCTTAGCCAGAACAACATGTCCGAGTGGACCTATCGCACATAAGCTCCAGCCAACGATTACTTCCTTATGCTCCAACTTCGTCACGCACCGACCCTTGTTGGCACCCCCACGCGGTGCGCTAACCACTCTAAACAGGAGCACATGACCACGCAGATCATTGGAGATGCCAGCCTCATCCAACGCCACGCACCACCCCAATTGGACCCAAAACACAGTATAACCACCACGTGACAATCCCTGATCACTACTGGGAATCCCCAGCCACAATCCTAACCGAAGCGCCCAAGCACGGCTAACTTCACGAGTACCATCACCCCCCCATATGCAACCACTCACCAACGCTCTGCAACACAGACAGCTGCCTCTGAATACCTACCTCGCACTGTCAACCACAAAGAGCAAGCTCCACCTTGAGAATGTACTACAAATGTAGTCAATTTCCAACCTGTGCAGCAATGACAATCGTATGGCCATCAAGTCAAGCACCAGTATACCTTGTGAAACCAATCGCACAGAGCACACTCTAGGTTGAGTATAGATCACAATACAAACCTGCACACCAACAAAAACCATAGGGCCAATTAAATGATCACCTGCACGCCTTGCAATGGGCTAATTAGCAGGACCAGCAACGGGCAGCAAGGCAGCCCCTCGTATTTCACCCAGGCACTCTGCCACCACCGTCAGGCCACGGTATCACATGAGTAGACCAGTATACATTGGCAGCAGTAACACCTGCCTCCTCCAAAACAGAACCTAAGACCTTTATTCTCGTCATTACAGGACCCAACAGGAATACACGCTTTTTGTCCGACCAGGACCCCACAGGGAGTGCCGGACCACACCACATAGGTAAGAGGACCTCAGAGCCAACAATACCATATACCAAAAACCTCATTTAGTTCTTATGCTGACCTTGCCTTCTTCCCTCTCTCTCTTCTTCTCTTCCCAATTTCCATCATATCCATCATGATTGAACCTAACAAAAGCATGTGTAAACTTATAGTTATGTTAACACTGCACACTTCTTTCCACCCCACACCATGCACCTTGTACTAATTAATGTGTGCCATTTCACCCGAAATGTCACATGAAACTGAACTTGTCACTGTATGTGATTTTGAACATGTATCAGCCTTGAAAAGGACCTATGGGTCGAAACACGTGTCGGCTGACCACATGGGGACACAAGAGCCCCAACTGTACCCATAAAAGGTGTTTTCAACCTAACAAGATCAAATAAACAAACCCTCTTGCAACTGAACACAAAAACGTAAAACAACTGCGTGGAAAATCTTCTTTCTTGAAATTAACAGATGCGAGGTATGCAGGTTAACCCCTCTTTCTCTCTACTAAGCCAATGAGGTGTGGGCTACACCTCAATACTAACCTGTGACCTTGCCACCAATACTAAACAAACAAAGGATTCTTAATACTAGAGCTTAGCAAAGTTGGTTCCGCCTCTAGGGCCCACGTTCTCCTTTTTTCAATATTAACAGATCTACTGCTTTCATTCAGTTTGGTATTCAATATGAGCAGGTTTACTGCTTTCCGCGCCATTTGCCTTTCATTCATTCATTTAATGTCATAATACCATTTGTAATTGAAGTATCTACTTCCTCTGCGCTGTTTACAACCTTTGCCTGCTTGGAGAGCCCCGGTCTCTGGGTAGATTCCCCAGCACTCACCGGTTGTAGGCGTCTTCCTGCTGTGGTCCTTGCTGCTTTCCTTCTTACCTCTGGATTCCGTAAGCGCTGCTTCCGTGGGGACAGGAGGCGGATCGCCTTTGTGAGGCCAGGCACAGTGTCCTTGCTGTTCGTGCCTCACTGCAGCTCCTTTTGCTCCCACTTCACATGGGAGACTTCGCTCTGCACAGGGGAGGCTTCCCTTGGTTTTGCGATGTCGGGTGGCGTCCCGTCTTGTTCTCAGGTCCCACCACTGATGCCTCCGGATTCTCTGGGCGCAATGTTGATCTCGGTCCAAGTTCCCCAGGTCTCTCTCTCTCACACCTTCATGGCTTTGCCTTTTATACACCTGTGGTCCTTCAATAGGCTTGAGGTGTATTCCATCATTCAATTCTGCCTGACTCTGTTTAATATGACATGCCTGACCTTCATACCTTGCATGCATCTTCTTCGTCCCATTACATAAGTGGTGAAAGTGAATGGTATTCATCATTCTCAATTGTTTCTTCCTCGTCTCAATAATAGAGTGATGCGAGTGAGTGATATTCATTACTCGCAGCTGTCTCTTCCTTGGCTCAGTACTGTCAGATGTCCCAAGAGAGGAAAGAAGGGGAGTTTATGTACAATAACCCATAAAGGTCGGGGGAGGGCTAGGTTGGTTGACATTAGGATAAAGGGGATACCATGTGTTGCCTGAAGGCATCCCACTTTCATTCCCCAGGAACCCTCCACCCTGGTGATCCTCCCTCGCTTGTCCAGCCCCAGGGTCAGTATTCAAAAGCGTTGGCCTTTCCCTGGCCACCTGCGTAGAGGATCCAAGGGGAGTAGGAGTGAGAATACCCTCAGGTTTCTCACATACCCTTGCCCAATGCGGGTTGGACCGGGGTGCTTCACAGGGAAACCGAGGGGGGAAGTTTACCTCATCTTGTTCTCGATACTCTCGGAGTTCTCCTGTGGAGCAACCAGGTTGATGGTCCAAGAAACCCTGCATATCCCTTAGGTTAGATCCTCTTTGTTAGGATATTGGGTCTATTTCCAACGAATTAACACTTCCCTCTTGACTAGCTCTTCGATTCACTTGGGGATGTTCTGGTTTCATGAGGGGAGGTCCAACTATTACATTTGTAGAGGTTATTTGGGCTACCTGTGAAACCCATTGATCAAACTGGGGTATATCTCTCCCCAGGACTAATTGAGCTGGCAAGTTGGAGATCACTGCTACAGTCAGACCTAGTTTCTTCCCCAAAATGGTAATAGGGATTTGGGTTAATGGGTATCTCTTCATATGGCCATGTAAACAAGTTACTTTCTCTTTTTCCACTTCTTTCCACACCTGGGTAAGTAACTCTGTTCTTATGGCATTTTACTTCCGGTGTCCAATTCTACCCAAATAGGTTTTTCCTCTAAGATAACAGGGATTTATATGAGGTTTTCCCATTAGTATATAAAAAAGGTGTCCTGCCTTCTTTGAGACTGGTCGTGCTCGCTGGACGATAGAAATTTGGGAAGGTCAATTCCATTCAATGGACAACATCTCCTAACCCTGAGTGCAGAGTTTGCGCAGTCTGACGGAGTGCCGAGCTGGGTTGATCCCATAATCCTGAAGACTGGTGCTCGTTGACTCCCGGCGTGAGAGCCATGCCGGAGCATCTTAGGGGCAGCCTGAAGAACACTAACCATTGTGGTAGCAGTGGAAGCAGAGGAATCCTTCACCAATGCCACGTGTGCATTCAAGAGCTCACGAGTCGGTGAGTTTCAGCGACACAGGAATCACTGAGCAGCTCGCCATGCATGTATAATACCTTAAAGCAACAGTATAAGCGAACGCATTGTCCGTGCCGTTACACAGCAAACGCGAGTTGATACAAACTGACAAGCCATTGTTAAAGCGAATGGAAGGCTTAAGAAGAGAAATAATACTGCAAACAAACTTTCCCATTGTGATTCAATTCAGGCTTTACACAGAAAGTGTTATAAACCGGAAAAGGGAAGAGAAACCTTGCGCAAGCCACAGAAATGGTTTGAGTGTTTGCTAAATGAACTAAAGTCATGCTGGAAAACATTTTAAGAGAAACATACATGGATTTTCCCAGTGAAAGGCACGTTGTGAAGATTTGTTGAATATATGTTGCACAACAATTTAACTCAATTCTTACAGTAAAGTAATTTTGCAGGCTGCAGAAAGCCAAACCATGACGTTTGTAAACCAAACAGTGAAGGCCAAAGACTGGCAGGAGGGGTGTGACTTTCTCTGGTAGTGCCAGGAGGCTACCAAGGAGAGGCCAGAGAAGGGTGAATATTGTCCACCAAAGCCAAGAGGCCAACAAAGAGAGGAATCCTGGTTCCGTGACCTGTTATGAGTGGACTGTGTGGTCTGACAACTGCACCTAGACCGGTGAGCCCTGAACTGTGTTAACCTAATTGTTTAAAAGACTGAAAAAGGTATACTTGGCGGAGCTGAAGTCTTGGGCAAGGGAGCCATGAGATGGAAGGAGTTATACCTGTTGTCTCGAGAAGAAGCTTCAAGGCCACCTTTTCTTTGAACTGTGCTATTTGCAACTTGGGGAAGGGAACCCTGAGTATTGTGTGGAACTGTGTTACCTTGTGTGGGAGAGAGGTAATTCAGAGACTTTTGTGGAACTTTCTTGAACTTAGGGAAGGGGAGCTGAAGAAAAAGCTGAGAGCTGGAAGCAGCTCAGAACCTTGTGTTGATCCCCATTTATTTGATTATTGACATCCCTACACATGGTTTAGCTTTAGTTATGAGTATAGGTTTTGCACACGGACAGAATTTTAGTTGAACTCTTTGACTCAGACGCCCCTTAGTTTAGTTCAGGTAGGGAAATCCCACCTTAGCATAGGGCAAGGTAGTCCTTCTACCATCTTGACATTTGACTTAATACATTATTTAATTTTGAATCTTGAATCTGTTGCCTGTGTCGTACTTCATGATGCCTTCACAGAGGGTAGAGAAAAGGAGGGACCATTTATTTTCTAAAAACTGGGCTATCATATAGAGGAGATGTTGGTCCAGATGGAACTCTTAGATCTCAGATAATGGGGCCCAGAAGTCATAAAAAAATAGTATTGGAGATTGCTCATTACCATTTAACAGGCGGTCCTTTAGGAACAGCTAAAACCCAAGCACAGATATTAAGCTATTTCTATTGGCCAGGGATCTATGCTGATGTGAAAAATGTTGTACTTACTCGCTCCTTATGCCAGAAGACTAGTTTCCAGATGCCGCTACAGCTCCATTACAACATTTACCAATCATTGATGTACCTTTTTCACGTATAGGCATGGACATAGTTGGGCCCCTTGAACCATCAAAACTAGGAAACCGATGCATACTGGTATTACTCGATTATGCAACTCATTATCCTGAAGCATTCCCTTTATGCAATAATACGACCCAGCACATTCTAAAATATTTGATCCCATATTTCTCATGAGTTGTGTTTCCAAAGGAGATTTTAATAGACCAGGGATCTACCTTTAGAAGTAAACCAATGTCAGAAGTAAAGGAAATTCTACATATAAAAACAACGGAGAACGTCCATTTATCTCTCACAGACTGACGGTTTAGTGGAATGGCTCAACAAGATTTTGAAACATATCTTAAAGAAACTAGTTGAAGCTGACGGCAAAAACTGGGATATCATGACACCTGAGTCCTTTTTGCCATCCAAAAACACCACAATCCTCTACAGGATTTTCTCCATTTGAACTCCTATATGGCAGAGAGCCACGAGATCTCCTTGACATGTTGCGGGAGACTTGGGAAGAGTGTGAAAAAGCCATCTTGTCCTTTTCCCAAACAGCTCAACGATTAAAGTAGCACATGGCCGCGGTCAGAGCAATAGTTCAAGCTCATATGGTAAAAGCCCAAGAACACCAGAAAGGCAACCACGATAGAAAAGCGTTACTTAGATCCTTTTCCATTGTACAAAAGGTTCTTGTTCCCCTTCCTTCATCTAAGAATAAGATGGAGTCCAAATGGCATGGATGCTATGAAATAATAGAAAAAACAGGACCATATGATTATCGAGTATCACAACCTGACTGAAAAATCAAGACGCAAATTTATCACATAAACCTCCTCAAGGAATAGAGGGAAACTCCTGTTGAAAATACCACAGTAGTGCTAACCAGTTGACAAATCAAATAAGAACACCTTGATTCCTTCCGACCTCCCTCAAAACTGGAAGGAAGATCTGTTGGACCTCCTAGAACAATTTCCTGATGTCTTTAGAACCAAACCAGGTAGGGTGAAAGGGGTATTTCATTATATCCGTACACCCCCAGGGAAGGTAGTCCATTTCATTTAAAACCCTTCCGGATACCCACATTTAGAAAAGACATCATCATATATGAGGTGGAAAACTGTCACACCTCCCCCGAACCGCAGGAGTGATTGGCGGCTTTGGAAGGTCTGGCACTGGCACCGCCATTAGAATGTTCCATTCTACAGCTTACTTCCTGGTTATCGCTCTAGTCTCTTGTCCTGTTTCATCCTCTATTTAATCCCGCCCCTGTTTCCGGTTCGGTGCGTTGCAACTTCGCTTCCTGTTGTTGCCGTGCTCCGCTTAGTTTCCTGCTTCCTGGTTACCCGCTCTCTGCCCTTTTGGAGCTGGCTTCCTCGCTGAGTTCCGCTTTCAGAGTCCTCTGTAGGTGGCTTTTGTTCCACCTGTTTTTTCCTTTAATCTTTTTCTCCTCCTCTGTTTCTCTCTCGTAGTGTTTCTTTCCCTCTCCTTTCTTTGTCTACTGCCCTTTTTGTTTTTTCCTCCGGTAGCGGATCCGCTCCTCGGATCGCTACCGGCTTCCTCCAGGTTCTTACCTTTTTTCTTTGGAGCTTCCTTCCCTCGGATCGCAATCGACATCTTCTGGATCTACACTGTTCACTGGAGATTTCCTCGCTGCAGTTCTGGGTCCGCTTTGTCAGCTACTCTCTTCAGACTCGTAACCTGAGGCTTGATCCAACCTGTTCCACGCCTTTGCTCCTCGTGATCCTGGAACTTCTTACCTCACCACACTCCAGTACTTCACTCCGAGAGAAGAGGTTTTTTTTAAGCTTTGGCTTTTTTCCTCTTTGTTTGGTTTCTGTGGAGGGGGGTCCCCATCTTCCCTGTTTTTTCAGGGAATCAGGGTGGCTTCCTACCGTGGAAGGCCCTTTTCTCTTCACGAAAAAGAAGAGGATCGAAAGAAGACCCCATCAACACTGAATTTCTCTCGAAGAAACAGGTGAGGAGGAGGGGGAGGTAGAATTGCACATAACCGATACACAGCCGATACAGCTGAGTCTGACAAAAACATGCTGAGTGCCGATATCATCAAACCATCTCAGAGCCCTTGGTCCTCTCCGATAGTACTCGTTGCCAAGCCAGATCAATCATGGAGATTATGCATTAACTTTAGAAAGGTGAATGCAGTCTCGCAATTCGACAGTTATCCTATGCCAAGGATAGATGATCTGATTGATCGATTGGGAGCTGCAATTTTCCTCTCCACGATTGATCTGATGAAAAGATACCGGCACGTCCCTATTAATCCAGAGGACAAGGAGAAACAGCATTTTCCATCCTCATTGGGCTTTTTCAATGCAAGGTATTACCCTTTAGACTACACAGGACTCCGGCCACCTTTCAAAGGTTAATGGACCAAGTCCATGCATCTTTCTGTGGGTGTACATTGATGATATAATCATCCACAGTAGGTTGTGGGAAGAACATTTACACCATCTATGCCTAGATACCAGAGCATTAGGAAAAGCCGGGCTGGGCTCACAGCAAATCCAAAGAAATGTAATTTGCACAAGCAGCAGTCAGTATCTTGGATTCTTTGCTGGCAATGGGCTAGTTTAACCCCGAACTGAGAAAGTAAAAGCAGTCAAGGAAACCCCCATACATAAAGCAAAGACCTAAGAGACCTTTTGGGTTTAGTATGGTACTACAGACAATTCATCCCCAGTTATTCATCTATCATGTCTTGCCTTACGGATAAACTCAAAACTACAGAACCCCTAAAGTTAAAATCGAAAGAAGAAGACTAGCTGTGTTTGGATAAGCTCAAGCACATTCTGTGTAGTGAACCCGTGTTGAAAGTGGCGGTTCTTTTACAAAATCACGATGGCATTGAACACCCTATTCCTTACATTAGTAGAAAACTGTTTCCCCGGGAAAAGAGCTATGCCACTATTGAATTGGAGGCCTTGGCAATAGAGTGGGCAATAACCTACTTAAATACTATCTCACTGGTAGGAAATTTACATTGGTCACAGATCACGCTCTGTTAAAATGGACGAGCCTCTGCAAAGACACCAATGCAGGAATCATGCGCTGGTTCGTAGACTTGCAGCCCTATTGTTTTACAGTGGAACACAAAAAAGGAAGAGAACAGGGCAATGTAGACTTCCTTTCCCGTTTTCCAATAGGTGCTGAGAGAACCAGCAGCATTAGAGGAAGGGTATCTTATGAATCCGACAGAGTCATCACTGATCTCCCGGTGGTGACCTCCTCCCATGTGGCCAGGGAACAGACTGATCCTCTCCCTGGGGGCAGCTATATGGAGGGTCACATGGGAGGAGACAACCTCTGGGGAGATGTCATGGCTTCATTGGATGAGACATGGTATCCCCCATTTGCCCTTGAAGCTAATCCTCTCATTCCCAATACCCTCATGGCCTATTGTAATATGGTCACACCTCCCGTAGGAAGAATAGGGAAAACTTTCACCAAATTCCAGAGACCAAACTTCCAACTTTGGTCCACATTGTAGGAATTACAAGACCGCCTTCTCCAGTTCCATTTTTCCATCATCCGGAACTGATTTACCATTTAGAACTGTTGAAAGTGGTTATTCCAAATTTTTAAACCTACCATCAACAATGGACTTATTTTCCCAGAATAATCTGAATACTGGGACGAGGATGAGGGAAAGAGCAGTGCGGAGTGGAAGAAGCCACAAGCCCAGCGAGTGCTCAAGCTGTTTCCCGAAAACACCTGTGTCTGGAAATGTAAGATCAGAAGCAAATTGCTAGAAGCTCCTATGACTTGAGTAACTTCAATACTATATGTTTGTCACTGTTGCAGGATCCTCTCGACCGGGTGCAAGCTTATCTTTCATTCTCTTTTTCTTGGGATCGAAGACTTTCGATTGTGCTAGGGATTTTTCTTAGACACTCGCACGACCACTTTGGTCTTTCTATCCAATCTCAAAAGTTCTATTTGCAGTATACCTTCCTGGCAGAGATCTTTCGACTGGGCACCCACGTGGTGCCGGACCACTCTACTATCATGTAGAAAAGGGGCTCTTTCTTCCTGTCTTCCCCAATATTCCACTTTTATCTGGATCACCTCACTTGCGGTTTCACCAATCTGTCATCAGTGACACTCTCGCCGCTGGCAACCTTTGTTCAACACAGCTTGGCCTTGCACAAGTTCTCTCAACTCACCAGCTGCCTGGACATACGTCTCCCTCGCCATGCCACAGACTGACTCTTTCTCGCTCTGAATCGGCATCTTGGCTTCATGTTCTTTTCCGGTCTCTCAAGGCTTCTTTTTATGCACTCTGGCTTTCCGGGTCCTCTCCATGTTCCCGATTTCCCCCAAAAGTTCTTAGGTTTCTCCCTCCGTCAGGTTCAGACCCCTCCTTAATGTTTTACACAAAGGTCTCCCTCAGCCGGGCTCGGACCCTTCTCAGTTTTCACAAAAAAACAGTTTTGGACTTCCAGTGCCAGAATATATTGCAGTGTATTTTGCTCCCACTTCAAAGCTCCCCGAAATGGCATTCCATGGCTTTGGGAGCTGCAGGAGTTTCAATGGGGATGTGTATTGAGGTCAGGGTCTCACCGCCGGCCCCTCAAAGACCTGGGTTTGCCAGCTTGGCCCAGGGGAGGAGCTCTGGTGTGGCACCACCAGGAGACCCCAGCTGCCCCTGGTTTTGCCTCCTGGAGGTACAGTTCCCTCACCACACTGCACCCTTGATTGTGTTCAAAGGTCCAGTGTCTGAGCGGTTTCCTCCTCCTCCAGGTCTCCCAGGGTCTCTGCAGCTCACTTGGTCTTCCTCTGGCTTCTCAGCACCTCCCAGCATCCCCAGCTCACTCCTAATGCTTCTTCTTCTTGTTCGGGTCACTGCAGAAACCCGGAGCCGGCGATTTCCATCTCACTATATGACGTTCGCCAAAATATGCACCAATCAGCCAACCAACACCACTAGATCTCTTCCCACTTACCAGTCTCCGGCACAAACTGAAGAAGGAACCTACACTGTTAATCCTCCGCCCCTCTTTTCCAACAGAACAAATCAGTTAACCCCTGTGCAACCACCCCAATGCCACACATCCGAACTCCGAGCAATTCCCTCTGCATGTGAAACCTCACACTATCCAACATATGAGTCAACGTCTCTGGGAAACCACAAGCCTCACACTCCGCCGAAGCAACTCTGCCCATCATACACTTCCACACAGCCAATCCTGCATGACCCATCCTAATGCAATTCAAAATGGTTTCCTCCCTTCGTGCGAACTCTACACCCCCCAAACGCCCGAACCCGCACCTTCCTGCACACTGCAGACCTCATATCCCACCTATCTTGCCACATATCCTTAATCCTGCCACGCACCATCACCTGTACCTCACCCACACTCAATGGGACTTCCACATCCACCTCCCCCCTCAGTGTGGCCCCATACGCAGCCCTGTCCACCAATTTGTTACCCCAAACCCCACAATGACTGGGAACCCAAGCCAACTCCACCACGGTACCCCCCTCAAAACACTCCTCTAACCTCTGTCTAATGAGCATAACAATATCCCCCCATATCACAAGGAGGGGAACCTCCTTGATAGCCAACAACGCACTCATCAGATCCACAAACACCACCACCGTAGCCAACTGCTTCCCCATAATCCGAAGCACTGCCATATTAACAGTCATCAACTCTGCCATGCAGACGGACACATAATCCAACAACCTAGCCACCCAAAACTCCTCATCCGCCTGAAAATAGCAGGCCATACAAACCCTGCTCCTTTCCGGATCCCTGGAACCATCCGTATACACCTGAGCGCAAACTCCCCCCCCCACATACTGCACCACCAAACTCTTAATGACCCCAGCCGATCACCACTCTTCTTGATCACCACCTTCGCCAAATACAAACAGATAATCAGATCATGCCACCTCCAAACAGGCACCACCACCCTATCCACATCTTCCATCATACACAACTCCTCCACCCCCAATCGTTTCACCAACCTGTCTGCACGGAACCCAAAAGTACCCCTTTTCCTCTTGCAGTTTCCACTCTTATAGGCGTGCAGCCAATTGACCACCAGACACGTCTTCACAGGATGCCACACACTGAAGGACTTACACCTCAACCAATACCTAGCACACAGCTCCTCCATTCTCAATTCAATGGCAACATCCCTGTCATCACTTGTACAGCCTTTGTGGGGGATGGCCGAACTGTCCCAGTCACAATCCTTATCGCCCTTGCCTGAACACCATCCAACACACCCAGCTGAGCCTGACTATAGCTGCACTGCAGCTGAACTTCAAACTCCAGCACACTCCTGACCAACCCCACATACAATATCCTCATACTTCCCTGACCTCCACCCCACTCCTGACCCGACGCCGCCTTCAACAAATTAAGTCGCCTTTTACACTTCGCCACCGTCCTCTCCACTTGTAAGTTCTAAAGACAGGCGCTCATCCAAGAGAACACCAAGATACCGGAATTCTGATATCCATACCAACACAGCCTTGCTCAATTTATGTTTCAAACTGACACTACTACGTCGCCTGTTAAACAACATACACACAGTTTTGGAGGCGGACACCGTAAAGCCCACGCTTCCATTATTTCCAAAGCCTCCTGGAACCTTCCTTGAATTACTCCACCCACATTACCCCTAACCCAAATCACCCCATCATCTGCATAAAATCCCAACTGACAGCCACACTCTCGAACCTTCTCTATAAGGCCATCCATCGCCACAATAAACAAAATAGAGCTGACAACACTACCCTGCTGCGTCTCATTTTCCATCAGAAACGCCTGGGACAGCACATCCCCAATTTGCACCCGAAACACCCTATTCCCCAGAAAATCCTTAATCCAAGAATAAATTTCCCCTCAACACCTTTCTCTCGGAGCACAAATAGCAACCCATCCCTCCACACCATATCGTACGCCTACCGCTTATCAACAAAGATCACCCCCACCATCTCCCGACAGGACAAGGCCTCCTCCACATCTGTCGCCAATGCTACCACAGCATCCATCACTGATCTAAATGTATGGAACCCATGCTGAAACACACTCAGCCGCTGCTCCGACTCCAAAAAGTGCACCAAACGGCCACACACCATTTTTTCCATCACCTTACACAAAACAGAAGTCAAAGCAATGTGCCGATAGGACCCACACAAGCCAGCCAGCTTCCCCAAGTTCAGAATCGGCAGGATGACAGCCCTCTTCCACCCACTAGGAAATTTACCGCTACCCCACACTACATTAAACAGCTGCAACACCTCCAGCAAACAAACATCCAGCAAACGCTGCAAATAAACATAACGCACCCCATCCTCACCTGGACTAGAATACTGTCGCCCCTTCAGTACAGCCCGCAACTCACTGTTACACATCTGCAGCAGGGCTCTCCTTTCTCCCTGCTGTGCGCACCTTCTACAAGGCGGAATGAGCGTGTTAGGACGTCTTTTTGGCACAGATATAGGTTGCCATGGAGGTTGTGTACACAAGGGAGACGTCCATGTCAGGTGACGCATCACGTGCGTACTACGAACATGCGTACGCGGGAGATCCTCCTCGGCATGCTCGTGGCTTTGCTGCGGAAGTCGTGTCTCGGCCACCTTGAGTCACTCTTTGGAACTAGACACGAGGGAGGAAGCTGCAGACACTGTGGAGGGACGCTAGCAGAGGCCCGTTCCTCTAACAGGAACTAGGGACGGTGGCTCTGTTGCAGAGGAGAGGAGACTTTCAGAAAAGGCGGACCCAGGCAGGGCGGAGCAGTGACTGGGTGGAGGGTGCTGGGTTCGAGGAGGAGGAGCAGTCTCTGGAGTCGGATGCAAGGAGTGAGAGTGCTCAGAGGAGGCGGTAAGAATGGGTAAGGGGAAAGGGAAGGTTGGGAAGAAAGGGGGGGTGGAGGAGGAGGAGGCAAAGAGGGGGAAGGCATCTTCTGTGAAATTTACACCTGTGGAGGGGGGAAGGGGGGAAATGAGGGACAGCATCACAGCAGATCCCCTCAGAGGGATGATGAAGGGGGGCTGGTCCGGGACATCTCAGGGTCGGGGGCTCCAGAAAAATGCGTTTTGGAGGGGCTGGAAGCCTCAGTGAGCAGTATGTCTGAATAGAAGATGCAGTCTGATAGTGTGTGGAAGGTAGTGTTGAAACCTGAAAATCGTGACAAGACGTTTCTGGGGGTGAATCCGACGGAGATTGCTAGATGGTTGAAGGCAGCAGTGGGAGATGTTTCCCGGGTACAAGTGGTGGCTGGGGGTCGGTTGTTGGTGGAGGGGTCGGATGCTGATAGCAAAGCAAAGATTCTCAAGATGCATTGTCTGGGTAGGCATGCGGTAAGAGTGTTTGATCAAAGTGGAGTGTCTTGTAAGGGGGTGCTGTATGGAGTGCCAGTGGTTATGAGTATGTCTGAGGTGGAGGAGCAACTAGCGGGAGTGGGGGTGGTGGAGGCGTGGAGGTTGGGGAGGAGGGATGCACATGGGGATGTGGTGTCTACAACTGTGGCAGTGAGATTTGAGAGAACGGAGTGTCCGGAGGTGGTGGAGATGGCTTATCAGAGGTATCGTGTGAAAGCATATGTGGCAATGCCATTAAGGTGTTATAAATGTCAACGATTTGGACATGTGGCGAGAGCATGCAGGAATGAGAGACATTGTGGGAGGTGTGGTGGAGGGCATGATATAAAGGAATGTAAGGTGGGGACTCTGGAGAAATGTGTGAATTGTGGGGGGGAGCATTCTTCCGCGTTTAGGGGATGTGAGAGTTACAGGGTGGCGAGAGAAGTGGTACAGGTGAGGGCGGCGGAAGGTCTGTCTTATGCGCAGGCTGTTGCAAAGGTGAAACCAGTACGGGTAGTGAGTGAGGTGAGTGAGAAAAAGTTGGTGGTGGATGAGGTTGTGGGAAGAAAGAAAGTGCTGGGTGAAGTGAAAGGTGTAGAAATGGTGGTTGTTCCGAGTTGTTGTGTTTTATAGTGAATGTGCTGGATCTGGTTCAGGGGAATACGTCTATCAGTTCATCAGATCTTACGAAAGGAGTAGTGGAAGCTGGGAGAAGGTTTTTGAATGTTGTAGATGTATCAGAAGAAGATGTGTTTAAGAAGGTTGCTAAAGTGCGGAAGCTGAGTGGGGTGCCGGCATGAGGATTTTGCAGTGGAATGCGAGGAGTTTGTTGAGGAATGGACAGGAGTTGAAAGCCGTGTTGTGTGAGGAGTTGAATGTTGACGTGGTTTGTATTCAGGAGACGTGGTTGAGGGGTGATTTGAGATTTGTGATACCAGGTTTTGAGTTGTTTCGTAAGGATAGGTTGGAGGGGAGAGGGGGGGTGTGGCTTTAGCAGTTCGAAAGGGGTTGATTGCAAGGGAAATTGTGGTGGATGGAGCAGTAGAGGCGATTGGGGCAGGGATTCGGGTAGGAGGATCGGAAGTATTGGTGCTGAATTATTATAATCCGTGTGAGGTGGTGGAAGTGGGTGTGTTGACTGGAGTGATAAGAGGACATGTGGGACCGTGTGTTTTGTTTGGCGATTTTAACAGTGCCAACACGTTGTGGGGTAGTGATAGGACAGATATGAATGGAGAATTGTTGGAAGACATGGCGGATGAATTGAGTCTGGTATTGCTGAATGATGGGTCGGGTAAGAGGTTGGATGTGAGGACTGGGAAGCTGTCGTGCTTGGATTTGACCTGGGTGACTGCTGCAATTGCAGGTGAATGTGATTGGAAGGTGCGTGAGGATGGAGACATGGGGAGTGATCATTCTGCTATTTTGGTAACTGTGAGGGGTGAGGGAGGGATCAGGTCACGTATGACTGGGAGTCGGTTGAATTTTAGGAAGGCTAGTTGGGAGGTGTACAAAGGAGTGTGTCGGGATTTGATTGTTCCAAGGGGAAGAGAGGGGGGTTTGGATGAATGGAATGAGCATCTGGTGCAGGGAATGAAAGCAGCGTCTGTGGCAGCAATTCCGGAGGTTGAGAAGGGGAAGGGTGGGAAGATCGAGGTTCCTTGGCGGTCAGTGGAATGTTCAAGAGCAGTGGCGGCACGAAAGAAGGCTAGAGCAAGAGCGGTGAGAACGGGAATGTTGGTGGATTTGGTGGCATATAAGAAGGCTAAGGCGGTGGTGCAGAGGGTGATTAGGGAAAGAAAGAGAGGATATTGGAGAGGCTATTGTGGGTCCCTGGGGAATGATTCTGGTGTGAGTGAGGTTTGGAAACAGTTCAAGCGGATGTCCAGATTAATGAGGTCGCAGGGTGGTATGTCTGTGTTGTTGAAAGGAGAAGAGGTGATTAGTGAGGATGGGGATAAGGCGAATTTGTTGGGGGAATATTTTGCGGGGGTTCACAGTTCAAGGACTTCCCAGAAGAGGTGAGGATACGAATGGGTGTGGTAGAGGAGGAAACGCGAGAGGTGGTGGCGAATGTTGGGCCTTGGGAGGAGCAATATGAGGTTTCATTTTCGATGGTAGAGTTGAATCGAGCGATTCGGAAGGGGAAGTGGTCTAGCCCTGGGGTGGATGGAATTATGTATGTATTTTTGGAGAAGTTGCCTGAGGAATGTAAGTTGGAGGTATTAGCGTTGTTCAATGAGATCTGGAAGAATGGAGTTTTGCCGAAGATGTGGAAAAGAGCGATTGTAGTGGCGATTTTGAAGGGTGGCAAGGTTCCTACAGAGTGTAAGTCATATAGACCGATTTCGTTGACTGTTGTGTTGTGTAAGGTTATGGAACGGATGGTGGTTGAGCGATTGGGGTTTTATTTGGAGTCGAATGGATGTTTTAGTGACTTTCAGAGTGGGTTCAGGAGGAATCGGTCGGTGGCTGATCCATTAGTGAGATTAGTGACTGGGGTGGAGGAGGCATTATGTGATGGAGAGTTGGTGGGAGCGTTCTTTTTGGATTTGGAGAAGGCGTATGATATGGTGTGGAAGGGAGGGTTGTTAGTGAGACTGTTGGAGATGGGTGTGAAGGGAAGAATGTTTCAGTGGATCAAGGCATTCTTGGCAGATAGGACATTTCAGGTGAGAGTGAGGGGGGTGCTGTCTGAAGTTTGGAAGATGGAGAATGGGACACCGCAGGGGAGTGTGATTAGTGCGATGCTGTTTAATGCGATGGTGGATGGGTTGATTCGAGCTTTGGCGGGAATTGAGTGTCAGGTGGATTTCTTCGCGGATGATGGTGTGGTCTGGGTAAGAGGGCGGTGTTTGTTGTTGGTACAGAGACGGTTGCAAGCTGCGATTGTACGCATGGAGGAGTGGTGTGGGAAATGGGGTTTCTCGGTGTCTGTGGATAAGAGTGTGAGTATGGTGTTCTCAAGGAAAAGAGTGCAGCAGGAGTTGAATTTGGTTTTGAAAGGTGTGAGGGTGAAGAGCGTGGAAGAGTTTTGGTACTTGGGGGTGATT